>NC_133553.1:15894342-16519342 GCF_048773025.1 Camelus bactrianus | reverse complement strand
GGCCCAAGCTAATTAGCTAAAAACAGGGATGACTGCTGTTGTTTTAAGCCTCTGGATTTGGGGGCGATCTGTTACACAGGAGTACATAGCAGGAGCAGGGACTCAAGACAGAGGACCCTGATTTCAAAGCAGCCAGCAATTCACTGCCGGATCTTGGAAAGTGGTTTACTTGCTTTGACTTTCAGCTGAATTTTGCACAGAGCCGCAGAGCCCTTCGGCCCTCCGAAATAACTTCGGATCACTGAAATAGCCTCCAAACGTTTTCCTTACAAATGCAAGCCTGCCTCTCAGAGATGCTCCTGCCTAAAATACTTGCCTCTTCTCTGTGGATATAGATAAGCACACGCATAAAGGAAGAAATGCGGGAACAGATTTCTCACCCAGGAAACCCAGAGCTTTACATAGTAAGAAACGTTTTGCTTCCTGCTTCAAATGCTTCCTGGGGGACTCACGCAGGCCGTGCGTGTGTGCATTCAACTCAACTGTTCTTAAACTCGCTCTGTTGTGCCGAGTGACAGATTGGCATCTGGAGTTGCCTTCCTGAGAGAGCCCCCACTTCCCTGAAGTCCCATATGTGCGAAGTCTGGCTCGGTGCACCCACAGACTCCACGCCGTCTGGGGAGACCAAGGCTGGGTCTGCACTCGCAGTCACTGGGTTTGTCCTAAGGGACACAACTCCGTTCAGGAAGCAGGGAAGCTACTGTGACAACTGACTGGGAGGGAGGAACGAGACATTTAGGTGAGAGATTAGTCCCTTGAAGTTTTCAGTACCAAGGTCTACTCTGATGATCTCCAAGGGAAGGCAGAACCAAAGGCATAGAAGTCCTCAGTTACCAATTTATGAGTTTACCTTGAAATCAAGTCATTCTCAGATTTTCTTACAGGGACTATTTGTCCGGCCATTGACCTTGAAACATCTTGCCGTGAGGGGCCATTTGGAACCCTGCATGATTTGAGCTACAATCCTAAATGCATGGGTGCCTTCCACTGGAAGAACCTAACGGCGTAAGCCTTTACCTTCTCAAAGTGGTGGCGTGGCAAGTATCTTTACTGCTGAGGATTCAGAGATCTGGTTCTGAAGACAACCGTCCTTCAGCAAAAATAAAGCTGATTGTTGCGTTATTCCAGGAGCGCCATGTGACCAAAAACTGTTCTCATCACAGGAGAAGCCAACCGCAGCCCCCATGGAAAGCCCCCTCCTTCAGCCTAGCGCAGAGGACTGGCAGCCGCTCTGTGACAACCTAGTCACGCCCTCTGCTGGGCCGGTGTTAAGAAGACAGCACTTGGCACGCACAAGGCCAGGTCCATGAATGGCAAACCTCCCCAAAGGGAAGACAGACCGCGCCCTGGGGCGCGGGGTCTCCTCCGCCTTTGGCAGAAGGAGCCCCCAGTGGCCTTGCCCCTCCCCTTTTCCGTCTCTCTGCACCCCAGGCTGGGCTCCACCTCTTCTGAAGGTTTGTATGCAAAACACATTCTAGGCACTGTGTGTTAGCACAGAATTACTTTAAGAAAATAGAACCCAATTTCCCAAAGTGCAGCACAGGTTTCTTTTCTAACAGCCACTTAGTCTGACAGAAGCCCCAGAAACACGTCCGGTTCCTCACACAGCTTTACGCGGAGATAAAGCTGCACGCGAAAGTGCGCATTTTGCCCGTTTTCCATAATGAACAGGTATTGTTTTTAAGGTCAGAGGAAGGAAAGCATTGCTTTAAAATACCATATTTGGAGTCAACAAAGATGTAAAAGACATTAGTGACATTCTGGGGGTGGGGTTGATCACGTACATATATTTAATCTAGTTTATTTTAAACTGCAGCTCTGAGGTAGTGGCATTTGCCTTTCTTCTTCTTCTTCTTCTTCTTTTTTTTTTTAATGAAGAGACTGAAGTAGTTTTTTCAAACAGCTGCTGTGTGTGGAGCTAGGACTCAGGTCAGCCCTGGCCCCTCAGTGCAGCCTCCCCACGTCCCCGCCGCCCCACAGCTCTGTCCCCGCTTCTCAAACCTGCGTGTGCGTAGGAATGGCCAGCGTCTTGTTAAATCAGACTCTGATTCAGTGGCTCTCGATCTGGGGTGAGACCTGAGAATCGGCTTGTCCCCCGAGTTCCCAGGCAGCGCGGCTGGTCTCAAACCACGCTCCGTTTGCACGGTACTACCTGTGTTACTAAATCAGACTTTTCAGAAATTTAAGTGTCTCTTAATTCTTAGTTTTCTGCTTGTAATTTCTGAACCTCCAGAATAGCCTCTATAATTTCAGGGAGCAATTACAGTACCCGTTTTATCATTTAGGAAACTGAGATTTCTCCAGTGAAAGTGGTTTCTCCAAGTTCCCACAACCAGTACGAGTGGATAAAACACAGAGTCAAATACAACTCTTGAATTCCCTAGGTTCAAGTTATTTGCTACAAATGACCACAGGTCTACCAGACAGAGCTACCCTGAGAATTAACTGAGACAGCGCAAATAAAGAACAGAAAAGTCTCAGAACGCTCCCCACCCCATAGGAAGCAGTTAATAAATGTTTGTACTTATCGTGGGTGTTGTAATAAACCAGAGACAGTGGACTAGAGGCAGTGCAGTTGCCACTGTCCGAGTTGTAGAGAATGATGAAACGTAACGTGTGGGAAGAACTCAGTATGTCACTGACAAATGCACACTGTACACAAGTGCATGGTGCGATGTCACCGCCCGGACACAGAAGCAGCCTTGGGTTCCATGAGAGGAAGCACGTCGCTCTGGACCCCGGTCAGGAGCCAAGTCAGAAAGGTGTTGCGTGTTGACAGAGTGGACACGCGAACTTGTTTCCTGTGGCCCCACGGGGTTCAGCCTACCGTATTTACCTGTCAAATAATGTAAAGAAGCCTCATGGAAACCAGTCCAGTTAGCTGAACTACAAAACGAATAAACACCCACTGGCATAAATGCAGTCAACAGAGAGGAGACTAAACACAGTTACAACCAGTGTTCATTTTGATTCGTTTGGTCAATGATGTTTATACTTTCCCATTTTAGGGAAAATTGTTAATGGTCTAGATTATCCAACACAGACTGCTGTGGAAGCAGAGTGCTGTTCCCTGTCACTGAGCACTGTCTGGGAGCCCTCGTACTGCAGGGAGATGGGATATCAGGATGGGTTTTGGAAACGAATGCCCAGAAGGATCCTCTTACGTCTAAGATCCCTAAGACACACTTTTTATTAGAACTAACAGCAAAAGGTAATCCTGCAGATCCGAAAGCTAAGCAAACATAGCGAGACCTTGTCCGCAGGGGTCTGAAAGGGAACAGGAGACGTTTGGGAAGGTCCTTGGGGGTAGCTGGGCCCTGGGCAGGGATTCTGAGGATGGGAAATACTACAACACGTAGGAAGGGTTTTATGGTGGCTGTCAATAACTCAGGCCCTGAATCTGAAAGTTTGTTTGTAGGTAACGTCTCCATTGTCGTGATTAATTTTGAATGAAAACAGAAATTAGAGCTAGTCGGAATTGTGTTTTCAAGCAGGATCACTTCTGTCGGTGGTCATCACAGGCAGTTATCAAGCGAGGCATGAGTTAATGACCTATCATTCTTGTATATTTTGCGGTACTTTTTCAAATCCTTCTTGTGTAACAGAGAAGCGAGGGAAACTGTCTAGCTTTCAGTTTCCCAAAATATTGGGGATAAAATTGACTCTTACTTTTAATAATTAACAGCCAAGCACTCCCTTATAGAGATCTTTGCATTTTTTTGTAAGTTTTGAATGAATATCTGTCATGTGCCTAAAAGGACATGTTTAAATGGTTGTTAAAGTTCTCTGCTTTCAATTAAAAAAAAAGAACAAAAAGAACAAAAAAAAGGACATAAGTATGATTACCACTATATTCCATGTTCGTTAGTACTAAACAGCCTTAGTAAGAACATGCAGTAAAAACGTCCCCTTCCTAATGTTTGTGAAGTCAATGCCTTGAACAGCAGCCAAAGGCTTTTTAAGCAATACAAAGCCATTTAGTATTCATGGCATGCGCTTCTGTTTTCACAAGGAAAAATAAGAAAAGATATTTTAAGTCCACAGAGTAGAATACCTTTTACATACTCAATATGCAGTTCTCTCAAGTTTATGCCTCCACCCCACCAAACACTAAATTTAATAGGCTGCAATGTGGTGAAACAGATTCTTGGATCTGACTCATTCTGATCGCTTTTGAAAACTAGGCATTCAAAAATAGATTATGGGTAAAACTTGATTTTCACCTTGCATTATAGAATTACGAAAAAGAAGACAAGGGTTTTTGGTTGTTTCTTGGAATTTCATTTTTTTTTAAGCACTAGATAAAACATTTGGGATCTGCTACACCGGCCTTTCAGGAAGATTCTTGTTTTTTGACAATTCTGAAAGTGTGGACTGTGTCCATTTCACATGTGTGACTCCCTTTGGCTAATTCACAATTCCTTGTTGATGACTGACTTTGTTACTTGCATCCTGATTGTGTAGCTTAGTATATTGCTGACGTACTTTTAAACATCCCTGAACACGGGGTAGGGTTTGTAACGCAGTTATAAAGCCAATTATTGCAATTTCAGTGACTTGAAGCACGCAATGCAGAGGCCAGTGGTGGTACGTTACCAAATGTGGCCCTTAGGGGGCTGGCCAAGACCATCTCTCTCTCGCCCTTCCCCTGTGCCCACCTGTTCTCTGACTGTTCCTTCTCACACTTGCCTCTTTTCCTTACACATACTACTTTTTCATTCCCCTGTTCATATGTCTCCTCTTTCACATCTCAGCTCCAGGGTTGTCTCCAGGAATCCCAGGAACCAGCTTCCATCCTACCACACCATCCCTGAACTGGTGGTGTCCTGTGTCTCTGCCTGCAAGGTCTGTGCCTTCTGGGACTTCATTGTAGGGAACGCGCTGAAATCACCAGTTACTAGACTCCCCCCCGCCCCGCCCCTACTGCTCTGTGAGCAGCTGGAGGACAGGTGCAAGGCTAATGCTTACCCCCAGGGACTGCTAGCTACACATTTGGAGTTTTGTTTTAAAATAAGAAGACTTAGAAACTCTTTGGCCGTGTGTCGTCACTTGCAAAATTATCACTTTGGCCTGTATTCTACTAGGTTGTTATAAGGATGAAATGAATAACATTTTTTTTGAGATCTCATTTAAAAATTCCTTTAATAACCGATTTGCTGTCTTCACAAGCTCTTTGATGTGAATTGAAGACATTTTTGATAATGTCTTGTTTATAATTCACAATTCTTTAAGAACCAAGACTAACATAAATGTTCAAGCTTCATTTCATTAGTCTTGGGCATTTTTTTGTCTGAAGAAAAGGAGATATATATATATATATATATATATATACACAAAGCTAAGAAATAAGTGACATGCCTGTGGACCCACAAGCTTCCTGTAGAAGAGGAGGTAGGAGGGCCCACCCAAGCCCCTCCCTCCCCAAACTCTCGCTCCACCCCCAGTGTCTACAACCTTCCATGCACGGGGCGGCATGTCGCCGCAAGGTCCCCCTTCCCCGTGCCTGGTTGTTGTTCAGCTGGATTGGTACTGTTTGGCGAAAACAAGCTCTCCTTTTACTTAGCAATCCGGACAAATCACATAGCGTAGTTTTGGAATTGCTCTTTGTAGTGAGGACAAGATAGTGAAGTAAGTTGATAACGTGTGTAGGTGTACGCGTGTGTGTATCAAATGAGAAAGGGCTTCTGCAAGGAAAATGGGATCTTTGGCTGATACCATCATGATAAATTTTCCTAACAAATGTTAGAAACGATTTGTTTTCTTTCAAGTTATTCCTTGTTCTTATAAAAAAAAAAAAAATAAGGACAGCATGGATGCACAAGAGCTTCAGGCAGAAAATGAGCCAATTGTGAAGATGCCTGAAGATCCATAAACTGCAAGACAAGTGAAGCCAATCACGGATGCCGGATGCTGGCCACTAACTGGACGGCAGGCGAGGTTCTGGGCCGGAGTATTTGGACACACTGTAGACGGTCAAGGTTTCAGTGTCTGACACTATATCAAGCAAAGGAATAACTCCACATGTGTTCTGAGATTAATCCGGCCCCTGGAATTTGTTTTTGCTTGGTTTTGGTAAAATGGCCCCTTTAACAAAAAAGACTCAACTTTATTGAGACATAATTTGCATAATTTACATAGCACGCACGTTTTCAGTGTATAGTTTGATGAGTTTTGACAAATACATACTTGTGCATTGACGATCGCTCCAAAAAAGATACAAAACACTTCCATCACTCAGGAAGTTCCCTCTTGCTCCTCTGCAGTCAGCCCGCCCCGTCCTCGTGACGTCGGTGATCAGATTTCTATCACACTCACTGTTACAATAGGTTGATTTTGCCTTTTTTAGCATTTCATATTAATGGAATCATAATACACATTCTCTTATTTCTGGCCTCTTCCACTCGATCTGTTTTAGAGATACATCTCTATTGTAGCATGTGTCCATTTTTTTTCCGTTTTGCATTGCTGAGTTGACGACTACACCACAGACAGTCTGTTAGCCTGTTGGTGGGTCAGTTTCTTTCTGTTTTTCAATTACTGTGAGTAATGTTGGTGTGGGCACATATGTACTAGTCTTTTTGTGAACATGTGTTTGCAGTTATCTCAGGTAAGTGCTTGGTGGTGGAATTACTGGGTTATATGTTAAGAATGGCAGACAGAACTCTGAAGACTGCCCCCAGACTCCCTGCCTCCTGGACTGCATGCCCCTGTAATCCCTTCCTCTGAGTGGCGGCAGGACCTGAGAATGACAGATGTCATTTTCATGATTGGGTCACAAAGATGCAAGAATTTGAAGCTGTAATTAAAACTTCGAATCAGTTGGCTTTAAGTCAATTAACAGGGAGATCTCCCGGGTGGGCCTAACCTAATCTGGCAAGCCTTTTAAAAGAGGCTCTGGGGTAAAAAACTGGCCTCCTGGCCTCGAAGAAGCAAGACACCATGACCTGTACCGCTGCAAGGAAATTAACTCCTTGCAACAGCCACGTGAGCTTGGGAGTGGACCCAGAGCCTCAGACGAGACCTCAGCCCCAGGTGACACCTTGACTGAAGCCTTCCAAGTGGTGGACCAGGGTGAAGCATTGCCTGGACTCCTAGTGCGTGGAAACTGTGAGATAATAAATGTGAGTCAGTTTAAGTTGCTAAATTCGCAGTAATTTGTCACACAGAAGCAAAAACAAACAAACAAATAAGCGAATATAATAAGTACATTCATCATTTTATAAATACTGCTCAACTTTTCTCAAATACGGTTGACCATTTTGCAGTGCCAAGTTCAGCATATCGGAGTTCAAGTTTTTCCATATGCTCAGCAGGACTTGATACAGGTGTCTTTTCATTTTATCCATTCAAGTGTGTACTAGCCTGGCCCTGTGGCTTTCATCTGCTTTTCCCTCTTTTTTTTTTTTTTTTTTTTTTTTGTCTTCTCTTAACAATGTCTTATAGTCATTTTTGTAGAGGTCTTAAACATCTTTCATAAAATGTATTCCTAAGTATGACGGAGGCTATTGTAAATGGTGTTTTATGTTTCCTTTTCCCCTTGTTTGAGTTTTGGTTATTAACCATTATCTTGCAAGCTTGATAAATCCACTGTTTGCCCTAGAAATTTCCTTAGAAGTCCCCCATAGACAATCATGCCATCTGCGAAATAATTGTGCCTTTATTTCTTTTTCTTGCCTTATTACAATTGCTGTGGCTCACAGGAAGCAGTGAGAGTTAATGCCCAAAGCTTGCACCCAGTCTCTGGAGGAATGTATCTAGTCTTTTACCAGTGAGTGCGATAGTACATGTGTTCTTGTAGATGCTCGTTTTTTCAGCTGGGTGAAGTTCTCTTCTCTTCACACTTGGCTGATCATTTTCTTTTCATGAATGGATAGACTCTGGACTTGTAATGCTGCATGTAGATACATTTATGGAAGACTTTCACCATTCAGTGAGGTCAGAAATAACAGTCCATCTCACAACTATTTGAAGGTATCAATCCGAAGAACATTGTGCTTTTAAAAATGGCCTGTGGCATCCCAAACTCACTTATGTTGTACTAGCTACTAATTCAGTAAGGTGCTCCTTTTATGTGGATCTAATAACATGAACAATGAGTTCGAACAATTATAGTACTTATTTAAGGATGAGAATTTGGTACGTTTCTAGAGAGTTCCCCTACTTCTATTTTCTCAACACATTAATCCGTACCACACATCAATTAAATAAACAAACAAACAAAAAAACAGTCCTTTGTCCATCCAGGCCCTTCAGCCAAGCTTGTGGTTTGTAAGGTAAACAAGGAAGTTACCAGTGCTTACAAGTGCAGACGGGATGTTCTGCAGCCTCAGGTCACCTGGGAGGCAAGGTACTAGTTGACATGTCATATATTTTTTCATACAATAATTACATAAATTAAGTATCTTCATATGACTTTCTACATAGAGTACTGGTCCCACATGATAAATTACAAGAGCTGCAGGTGAAGGAGCTACTTGCCAGACAGGACTACACCATGAGCTCACTGCTTAGAATAATTCACATACCGGGCTCAGATAGAGGCGCTTCACCCGTAAGAGAATTCACTGGTCTCAACTGATTCTGTTAGAGAAAACTGAGCCTCCATTCCTTAATTTGGTTCATTTCTGACAATGATTGTCTTAGACTCTTCCAGGCTCAGAGAGCACCCGAGTTTGCACCACACCAGGGCGGTCACGGCAGAAGAAGTGACGTCCTGGGTCTGTGCCTGAGGAGGACACATCTGGGACAGAAAAGTCTGCCTCGGTCCCAGACCCGCCAACCTTTCTCTTGGGCATGGACCACTTTTTTGCTCAATGCGATTAAATTAGAACTGTGTAAGTCCTTTATCCTCAGTCCTGAGAAATTCCAAGGAGCAGAACTGGAGACAACTGGTCCGGCAGATCACCCGTCCTGGAAGACAGCCAGCCAACAAGCACAGTGGGATCCCTACTCCAAGAGGCTGGGGCTCTGGACAAAGAGATGTAGGTATCACCTACAGCAGGGATGTTGGTGAAGCACCCTGCAGCCTTGTTCATTCCAACCCGGGTCTGCACTTACAGGGCGATCTGATTCGGCAGGCACTTTGGGTGAATAAAGATAGACCTAGACCACGGACTTTTTAAAAATAGTTTTTAGCAGCAAAGGTTCAATTTTTTTATTCATTTTTAATTGATTCAGTCTCTCTCTCTCCCTCTCTCTCTCTCTCTCTCTCTATATATATATATATATATATACACACACATATCATTGTCAGAAATGAACCAAATATATTATATATATATATACACACACACACACATACATATATATATATATAATTTTTTAGGTTATTTTCCTTCATAAACTATTACAAGATACTGAGGACAGTTCCCTGTTATATAGTAGGTCCTTGTTGTTTATCTATTTTATATACAGTAGTGTGTATCTGCTAATCCCAAACTCCGAATTTATCCCTCCCCCATTTCCACTTTGGTGACCATAAGTTCATTTTCTATGGCTGTGAGTCTATTTCTGTTTTGTAAATAAGTTCATTTGCATCAATTTTTTGATTCCACATATAAGTGATACCATTGGTATTCCTCTTTCTCTAGCTGACGTACTTCACTTAATAGGATAATCTCTGGGTCCATCTACATTGCTGCAAATGGTGCTATTTCATTCATTTTTGTGGCTGAGTAATATTCCATTGTGTGTGTGTGTGTGTGTGTGTGTGTGTATACACGTATCTCTTTACAATATTCTCTCTGTAACCTTGGGCAAGTTATCTAATGCCTCTGTGCCTCAAGTTGCTAATGCATAAAATAGAGATTAATATATTTTCCAGGATGAAATGTTGAGTGTTGGACATACCATATGGACTCACAAATATCACATGGAAATAAAATATCAGCCATTAGAATCATCTACGTGGTCACCCTTCCTGATCTAACCCTAATAGCCACCATATTGTTAGTAGATTTATTTTTCTAATAAGGAAATTAAGCAGCTTATTCAGAATCACTAGGGTTATTATGCAGTGGAGGCAGATTTCCCAGTCTCAGATTCTTTCTCCCACAGCCCGCTGGGGAGAGGAGAAAGGGTGACCTCAGGAAAAGACAGGTGGCCAGCCAGCAGCGGATTCACATGGTGCAGAGCTGGCTTTGCACCGAGGGTCAGTTGCACTCAGGGCCCTTTGCGAAGCACCGACTAGCACGCTAGCCTTGAGTCCTGGACTTGTGCCCCTTTCCCACTGGGCCCGGCCTGGCAGAGACGGTCTTGAGATACAACGAGAATGTCCCTAGCTCTCCAGTCACATGCATTTAGTAAATCACCCAGGATACTTGAGTGAGATACCCCATAACGTCCTGCTTGTAGGACAAAGCTCTGTCCCGTCAGGCCCTGGCTGACGTCAGGACACCCAAGACATGGAGATGTAACGTGTGAGGGAATTCTTGCCTCGAAGATGTGGCTGAGATAGTCGGCCTTCATAGGAATCACCAGACTCAGGGCTGATCCGAAACACAGCACAGAATGTGGCCGCAGAGGGACCTCTCCTGGGACCTTCACTCCGACCGCTGTTCAGGGCTGTGCACGAGAATGTGTGATGGGCAGGGTCGGGGGTGGGGGGGATTGCTGGTAGCTCACTTTTTAGCAGATCTAACAAAAAGCAGCTCTCAAGTATGATGGGCCAAACTCTTACGTTTGGGGACTGGCAGGTTGGGATGTCTCAAACACCCTGCTCCCCCCAACATGTGTGTTCAAACCAGTCAGATGACATGGAAACCGCGTGAGGGATGAGAAAATGCTTCGGCCCAAGCGACCTCTAGAGAGCCTGTGGTCCAGCGTCCCTGAGGTGAAGATGAGGGCGTGGCCCCGGGTGAGAGGGTGATGTGTCTGAAGCGAAGTGAAGGTGGTTTTACCAACCAGGACTCCAAATCCAGCAAGGTTCTATTGCTTCGCTTTGTTAACGATGCTGCAGGAAATTGGAAACCATCTGTGTTACTAAAATTTGTGAACAAGTTGACAGAGAAACAGGTTGTCCAACTGCTCCACAGATAAGGTGTGAAAAGATGGATGTGGGTAAGAAGCAGTGGACTTCAGGGGGGAAGAAAGATGACCCATCCTGTATTAAGAATTGTCCGACATCTGGGCTTCCCTTTCCTTAACCTGGACAAACCACTGCCCCTCTCCATGCTCAATTTTCCAGGGGTGGGAGGGATAAACCAGGAGTGTGAGATTAGCAGAGAAACATTGCTATATATAAAATTGATAAACAGCAAGGACCTGCTGTAGAGCACAGGGAACTGTCTCCAATGCCCTGTAATAACATATAATGGAAAAGAATCTGAAAAAAAAAAAAATGTGTTTGTACCTGAATCTCTTTGCTGCACATCTGAAACTAACGTTATAAATCAACTACACTCCAATAAAAATTAAAATTAAAATTAAAATTAAAAATGTAAAAAAATGCAATGAAGTAAAGGGAGTCATAACTGTACAGCCTCTAACATCCCCTCCCTGTTTAAAAAGGCTCCCGTCTCTAGTGAGATGACAGGGGACGTAGAAGAAACCAAGAACAGAAGAAGGGAAGACACACGGAGGGGACAGAAGCAGGTGCTTGTCGCCAGCACCCACCCGGGTCGTGTTTCCCTCTTTCTCTGAAGCCAAGAGACCCTCCGAGGACATGAACGGCGGCAGCCGCGCCCGGGGATTTCCCAGGGGTCACAAGCCGTGAAGGGACACATAGCTTCCCACTTCCAGCAGGTGGCTTCGAGGGCAGGCCCCGGAAGGACTGGGCGATACGGACACGGGAACGCAGCTGCACCCTTCCTAGAAGGAAGCGGCAGGGCCTGCGGCGGCAGCTGTGCCCTGGGCCCGTCCTTCCTGCATCCCTCTACATGGTCCCGTGGCCTTGGGAGCGGTCGGCACTCCTGGGCGGGGGCACAGGTGCCTCTGGCTGTGACCTGGCAAGAGGTCTTGGGAGTGAGTGTCACTCAGTATTTATAGCTGCCCCACAGTTATTTGCTGTCTCCTTGGGCTGGACAAAGAGTTCCCACCGCAAGACAATTCCGGTGCGTAGCATTCCCACCTGAGCCCCCAGCAGAGGCCGGAGCAGACTGCGCCCTGGGTCCGCGCCACCTGCTATCACTGCAGGCACACGCGTCTACACCTCCTTCCCCGCCCCCGGGCCGGTGGGAGGACCAGTGGGAGGACCGGAGGGCTCTCCGGCCCCTGGCAGAGCCGGCCCTGCCCAACACCCACACACACCCACGGCGTGGCGAGGGCATGCGTCAGCATCAGGACCTCCGGGAGAAACTGCCGTCATGTCTGTGTCTCACCCCCATCTGCCACATGCTGGCCGACCACAGCAGCCCACCCGCTTGTACAGACAGGGCTGGCCAGCACCGCGTTCCTCTGAAGGCGCGAGCCTGACACCCTCAGAGTCGGCATCCCTGTTGTTCAGAGATGCTGCGTCCAGTCCGAACGCCAGCTGACAGCTGCAGAGAATTACATCACAGCCCAAACCTGTGTCTCAGAAGGAGGTGGGCACTGGATTTCACAGACAGCCTTACAGGGGTCTCTGCCCCACAAGTTCTCCGCACTGAACCAAACCTCCTGTCACAGGAAGATCTGGATTATTGTTCTAAATGCCTAACCTGATAAGCAGCTTCTAGAACTTGGAAACCCACAGCTATTTGGTTCTCCGTTTCCTCATTTCTAAGCTGAAAGAAATTCTAACTAGGTGATTCCAAGGAGCATTTTAGGGTGGAAATCCTATGATTTAATAAAATCAACATGTATACGGCACAGTTATTATAAAAGATAGAGGGGCAATGTTGGTCTTCTTAAAAGAGAGGGTGTTGGATTCTGGATTCTGTCTGTATTCTGTATGTCTGTCTGTCTGTATTCTGGATTCTAAACTGACAGTGTTTGGAGCTGACGGTGACTTTAGTTTTAAGGCTTTCAGCAGGTGTGAAGGACAATTATATGTGACAATTATGTGTGTTTCCGTGTGAGGGACCAAGGGAAGGTTTGGGAAGGGTGTCCACGGCAGGGCACTTGTATCTGAAGAAACGTTCTTGACATTGTCTGTTTGGAGCAGATGCCAAAGGAAACAGTCACCTGGCTTTCGGCGCTGAGGGAGGAGGCACGGGCCCTTCCCTGCAGGACTCCCTGCCTCCTCACGGCCCCTGTCCAGGTGGCGGCACACAGCGATCACAGTAAAGGGTGAGGGAAGGCAAACCTTCAAGAAGCCTGGTGTCCAGGAGCAAGAGGAGGAGCCGAGCATCTGGGGACACTGGTTCAACGACAAACCTTAATAAAAAATGACTCTGTTTATCTAGACAGACACCTGCCTAGTGAGGCTGGCATTCCGGTTGCACCACATCAGCCAGGCATCTGGCTTTGGGGCGCTTTCCACTGTCTGCACCTCTGTCTGTGTCTGTACGAGGAGGGTCGGGTCCCCCTGGAATCTGCCCCTTGCTCTTCTCTGACTGGTCCAGGGGCAGCAGACTTCCCACAAGCGTTGCCCAGGGCACCCTCCTCGCTGTCCCCCAGGCCGGAGACCTCAGGCTGCTGGACCAGGCGGAGGCGCTGAGCAGCAGCCAGAGCACATGCCCACTGGATTCCAGCTCTTTCCATGCCTGGCCCACACAGGCCCCTTGGCAGGGCACCGAGTCAGGCATCTGCAGCTGCCACCCTGCAGGAGCCCAGGCGAGGACAGCATCCTCCCAGCAGCGAAGCAGATGGCCTCACCACGCCTCCAAAGGGAGTCTCTTTCCCTGCCCCTGAGTGTCCATGGTGTTACAGTCAGTATGCACTTGTATAATTTCCTCATTATTGAAAAGAAATGGACTTTTTTACATTAAGCAAAATTCAGTAAAGTATGATTTTCCAAGGTGAAATAACATTTTATTCCTGTAATCAGCTTGATTTTTTTCCCCATTGCTGCTATGGAAACACAATACTTTTGGTGAGAGAAAACGTAGTGCATATTAAAATAAAAAGTAGAATGTCGTAAACTGACTATACTCTGATATATATATATATATATATATATATAAAATTTTTTTTAAATGTAGAATGTCATCAGCAATGTAAATCCTCTTCCCTGGATTCCTTATTGATAATGGATTCCAGCATCCACCTGGAAGTGGGAACAGAATCTGTGTTCAAATCTGGCAGCTCTGGAGCCTCACTATTCCAAGTCAGCAAGTATGCCTTTCCACAAGGAAGAAAGCTTATCGTGCCTAGAAGGAGATACTCATTCAACAAACGTGTAGAGACATTATGTAGGTTGGCATGAATGACGGATGAGTCAAGGTTTCAACTGTCAAAGTGCTGTGCTCCCAAAAGGACGACACACATGGGGACAGTGTGGAAGGTGCAAACAGTGTGCTAAGTGTTCTCCAATGAGGAAGGGGCACAAAACGGCGATGGTTCACTGCTGATGGGGGAGCCGAGAGGAACGTGAGCAGGGCCAGCTGCACAGAAGAGGAGATGCTTGACTCTTAACAAGCAGGAATTGGATGGATGAATGAGTACTGAAATACTGTCACTAGACATCACAGAAATTCATAAACATTTGAAATCACTGCTGTTCTCCGTCCTAGACTCAAATGACTTAAGTGAGCAAGACATAGGAAATGTCCAGCCCAGAAACCCCACAGGTCGTGTCAGGATGCAAACAGCTGCACAGAACTCACTCTAACAAATATGAAAAGCAAGCTTTGAAATGATCCAACTAACGTTAAGTAATTTTCTGTGTAACAAAACAAAACACACTATTTAAAGAATAAAACAAAATTCAGGAATCAATAATGTGAAATTCAGTACGTCCAGCATCCAAAAAAAAAAGGATCAGAAATGTTAACAAGCAGGAAAATATGATTTGTCACCAAGAGAAAAAGCAATCAATAGGAAAAGATCCAGAAATGGCCAAGATGGTGGAATCTGAGGACGGGAACATTAAAGCATCAAGGATACAGTGAAGTATCACATAGCCAGCCAGCGGGGAGCCACTGTTAGAGTCTGGGAAGTGAAGGTTCAGAAGCCACATCCACAGCTTTTCTACAGTGCGGCCTCTCACAACACAGATGATACCTTCTACCTTTACTGTCCAGGAGAAACCAGTGTCTACACACGCTCCATCCTCCCCCTGTTTATTCTATTCATAAATTGTGCGGTGACCATTTGGCTTTATAACTGATGTGTTACAGGGTCTTGGACATGAACTCTTGCAGTGGTGAGGACTGATTCCAGGTGCCTTTTGCACTTTTTTGTTGAAAATCCAGAGAATGTTACCACTACAACTAAAAAAAAAGGCAGACTTCATGTAAGTATGGCTTATTTTGTGGATCTCGTCTCAAATATGATAAAAGTGACATCACCAAGATGGTGACATAGGTCATACACAACTTCACTGCCCCACACAAGAGCAACTAACAACTAACAACTAACTAACTACTCACGGACAAGACACCACTGAGAAAATCCTGAACAATAATAAGCCAAGTTAATCTGCATATTAAAATATTTTTATTTTATTCTTTTATGGGAACATTTTCTCCAGTGGTGTCTTTAATTATTTGCTTGCATTGATTTTTCTAGTTTAATTCAAATAACATCATAATTTTAAGATGAGATGTCTCGTCTTTTTTTTTCTTGTATATCATCTTCTTTCTCTTCATTTACTTCCCTTTGGTTTTTTTTTATTCATTCTTTAATATTTATCATTAAATTATAATTTTTCTCTAGTGTCAACTGGTTTTAAGTGTATCCCAAGCAAACTTTGGTTCTGCTGCTAATTTTTTCCTTTCCCTTTTTTCCTCTTATTCCCTAAATTCAGTTTCTTTTTTATATTTGTACATGACCTTTATATTTATTAATCTATTAATTCACCCAGCAAATATTCATTGCATGCCTTCTACGTGCACGCACTGTTACAGGCACAGGGAGTTAGCAGTCAATAAACAGACAAAAATCCCCGTCTTCATGCAGAGACAGATGTCAAATCAATCAATCAAACTAGACGCATTTGTGTCTGTGCTTGTCATCATCAGATAGGTGTGTCATCCTCAGGTGATAGTAACTATTTTGGAGGAAGACGTCACTGCAAGGGAGGTAGTGAACAAGAAACAAACTCCAGGCAGGAGGATTATGAGATGCAAGGCCTTGAGGCTTACCTGAGCGACCTGGTCTGCTGAGGAATACCAGGGAGTTTGGGGTTCAGGGAACTACCAAATAAAGCCATGTGGGCACGCTAGCGGTGTCCAGGAAAGAAAGAGCTCAGTTCTGACCTTTGCAGAACAGAGGACAAAACATGACCAGAGGCCCTCCAGGGCACGGGGGAGGGAGAGGCTGCTTCACAGACTGAGCTCAGAAAAGCCACTTACCAAATAAAACACCAACAAAAAGCCTCATTGCAAATGCATTATTATGACGATCTTTATTTTGAAAGCTTCACTTCAAGCAATATTGTCAAGCACAGATGCCCAATTCAGTGTGGCTAAGTTTCTATATCTATATTTGCATATACGCCATATGGCAATACTAAAGTATTGCCCATCCCCTCCTGGGTACCACCTTCAACACACGCGCACACACACACACACACACACACACACGCTGACAGACACATGCACAGAGACAGGCTTTTCTGTTTCACTTCTGACCTGACTCATTCTGACCCTAAGCATTTTAAAAATAGGACACTTAGTATGTTCTAAAAGTCATAAAAGCCAGTCTGGATAAAAGATATTCACAAAGGCAGGCTTCCTGAAGAAATATCATTGAAATCCTTGGCAATTTCTAAGAAAATAAATTAACATCCCACTGAACTCAGAGAACACTCTCATTTAGCTGGGTTTCCCTGAGGATTTTCATGAGCTGCCCTTCCCAGGGGGCAAACCCCTCCCGGGGGAGGCACTGCAGCACCTTGGGAGGTGACAGAAGGGTGTGTCGGGATGCTGGGGACCCAAATGCTCTGTCATCGCTGACCTCTGGCTAACTTACTTGCAACAATCTGGATACAGCAGCCCTTCCGAGGGGGCTCTGGGCCCTCACTGGTGTTTTATGACTCTTAGGCTGAAAGATGGATGCTTACAAAAGCCAGTGAGCTTGTAGCGCGCATCAACCCTCTTTACCTGCTTTGTAAACACTGCTTCCACCCGATTCTCCATCTACGTACAGGATGTGCGTATTGTGGTTTGCGGAGGATTCAGGACAATCATTGCAGCACCACTCACACACCTACTCTTGGAACCTCCCTGTAAGCAGTGTGCTTTCCTGCAGGAGGTAGCTGGAATGTCTGTAATCACACATGGGGATTCTGGAATCCAGGCTCTGAGGCATGCTTGCTGCTTCAGGAAGGGTAACCAGATGGCTTCCTCACCTGGACTCCGTTGATAGTTTATGCTTTTTACTTGATTCACCACTAAGATGCTTGACACGACCTCCAATTACTAAGATCTCAGAAAAACTTCATCCATCATTAAAGAAATTCTTATTTTTATTTATTTATTTATTTATTTATTTTTTACTGAACTAGTTCTAGGGGTTAGGAGCTGAGCTGATCATGTCCCTTTTCACCTTTACTCTGAAAATCCTCGCCTGTCTCCGTGATTATCATTTGGAAGATGCATGTCAGCATTACCTAAGACTTTCTAAGAACACCCATGCCCAGGTGACACCCGAGCCCTATGCCACTGGGAGGCTCTGCGGGCAGGAGAGCACTGAGAGCTGGCGACGTCTGCTCTGCAGGATGGCCCAGATACCCAGCCCACCGTGCCCAAGCCACCACCCCTCACCATCAGCTCCCCGGAACACCGTCGTCTACAGCCCGCAGGCTTCGCAATCCACTGCTGGAGATCCTCCAGCGTTTCTGAACACGCAGGGGTGACTCTCTGATGACTGGGTGTGCACTGTTCCTCGTGAGAATAGCCCTGTTCTTGTCTTCTTCCTGGAAATCTCCCACACGTCTCTCAAAACCAGCTCCGGTCTCTCTGAGGCGCATTTAGTCAGCTGTGTCTTACCGCGTAGGTACCACATTGGAGACCTGGATGTCTGTTGGCATGTCTGTCCCTCCCCACATCCTGCAGTGCCCACTGCCACCAGCGTGCCTCACATGGGGTCTGTGCGGACAGTCCAGGTGGAAGGTCACTCAGATGAACAGAGTCCCTGCCCATCAGATACCGGAATCAGTGGCTGGAACTTCAGGAGCATAGCCTACAGTGGCAGATTCTCACCATTAGAGCCTTCCGCCAGTGACGGGGGCGCTCAGACATGGTCAGGGTGGTCCCCACGCAGAGCTGTGGAGAGCTGGACCCTCCCCTTCAGGGCTAGAGCAGAATAACCTGGGATGTGGGCTCACTCTGATGAGCAGAGCTGGGTTGAGTTCCACCCCTGAAATTTCTGTCTTTAAGGGGCCCACATGCACAGAGAGTCAAGGAACATGTGTCTCGGGGGTGAATTCACATCTGGTGACTGTGTAAGAGGTTCCAGAATTCATAAGGGACAATTCATGAGGGACAATGTTTAATGTCCATTTAAACATTAAAGCACCTACATGATCTGAGCTATGTGCTCCCCATTTATCGCTTGCAAAACTGAAGCTCACAAGGAAAAGCAGCTTCCCCGAAACTGGAGAGGTGGGGCTGGGATTCCAACCTTGACGGATCTGAACCCAAAGCCCACGGCCTTTCTAGCTCAAAGGCTGGATGTCCACAGGGAAAACTGATTTCGGAATGAAACAGGAAAGAAGTTGAATCGCAATTCAACTTCTCAATTACAACAGAATGAGTTAGGATGGCTTCAGTGTGCTTAGCTATCCTTGAACCTGAGACCCTGCGGGGGCTGGCACTCACCCAAGGGTGCTCCTCCTCCTGGAGAGGTCACGGCCCGTGGACTCTCCCTGTTCTGCCTCCCAGGCCTCAGAGCCCCAGTTCCCTGTGGGACTCCCATCACTCGCTGTTGCCCTGACAACACAACGCCCACCAGCCCTGACGCCTGCACTGCCATCCCCCCTCCCCTTAACGCAGCACGGTCTGTGCTGAGCCGGCTGGGGCTGGGGGCTGCTTGGCCAGGGAGTCAGGACCCCGGCCAAAGCTTCTGGGCTTGAGGAGACAGCACACCTCCTTGAGCCTCAGTTGGCATCTCACCTGGAGAAGCAGCAGCTGAGTCAGAACTGACCACCTCTAAGGACCCCTTCTAGCTCCAGAATCCTGAGGGCACATCTGCCGGGGCATTCGCGGCCCCCTCCCCACCCCCAGCAGAGGGCTCTTCCCCCCGGGGGTCCCTTGCTGCTCACCAGTAGGGCCTGGCCTCCACCTGGGGCTAGGGCGGCAGCCACCTCCCCTGCCTGGACCCCGGAGGGGCCAGTCTCCCAGCTGCCCACCCTGCACAGTGAGTGGCCGCTTCCTCACGTCTAGTGTAATGTCCTCATTCCTTGGCCCTGATGCAGCCCCAGTTTAGTGTTTCTCTTAGAGGAATTCATCCCACCAAGAGCTGCAGGAAAGGGGAAGTCCAGCCCTCCAGAGGCTCACTAAGTGGCCAGGCGCCTCCCGCCGCTGCGCTGGGAGCGCCTACACTCACTGGTTAAGCCCTGAGACAGCTGGGCTGGCAGCACCGGGGTCCCACGACAGCAACTGTGGCTTACTGGCCTTGTCCCGTGCACATGGAGACAAGAATGACACCCCATCCTGAGCCCCCATCTTCTCAGCCCAGGGACTCTCCTCCAGCTCACTCTGGTCTCTGTCTCCGCTCCTCCCCACTCCTTCCTTCCTCCCCACTCTGTTGCCCCTTTCTCTTCATTCACCTCGAGGGATCGTCTCCCTCTCTTCCTTCCAGTACTGGTTAGGAAACTAACCCTTGTGCATCTGCCTCCGTCCAGCCCCGGCAGCAGGGAGACGTCCCCCTCGGGGCCTGAGCAGCCAGCTCCCCGCCTGGGCTCATCCTTTCACTCCTGCGCTCCCCCTTCCACCCCATGCTTTATCACGGGATGATGCCCTGTCAGCATCTCCCTCTGCATCCCAGTGACAGCAGCAGGAGGGGAGACTATTCTCCTCCCACTGAAAGAGGAGCCAGCAGCCAGAGGGCAGTAAATTCAGGGGCTTCCGATTTGCTAAATGAACTTGGTTCAATACGCACTTGAATGCATTTGTGAATATTAGCAAACAATCTATAGAACTACTCCGGGCCGTGGTGACGACAGGTCAGTCAGTCACACCTTATTCATCTGCCCCCTCTTACCTTTCAAATATCTATAGAGACGCGGCAGTACACAAAGGACCTGACTTTTCAGAAAAAAATTACCCCGAAGAGCAGGGATTGTCTGATTTAAGGGGGAGAAAAAAGATGAATTAGGGGGGATGCTGACTAAAAATAAAACAAGCAGACATACAAGCAGGAGCACACATCTGCAAGAAGAAGGGCATTCCCCCGCACAGCCTCTGCCTCCTTGACTCAGAGAAAGGAGCAAAGGGCAGAACGTGTTTCGGAAGCAGCCAGAGCCCCGGGCCCCGGCCCCCGGCCCCCCGCTTCAGAAAGCGCTGCGCTCGGCCGTGTCTGGGCGCTCAGCTCGGAGGGGCCGGGCGGCTCCCGTCATGTGACTCCACCAGGGCTTAGAGCCCTGCTGTTCCCACAGGAAGCTAACAGAAGGGAAGAGAGAGCTCTTGCTTCTTAAGTCTCCGGATCTGAAAGAGGCATGTGTCAGCCCCACTCAGACTCCCCGGGGAGCCCTGCTCAGTCACCATGGTCACACAGGGCCGCAAGGGGCGCGGGGAAAGGCGTTATCAGCACCCCACACCCAGTGCACAATGGTTGAATGGAATTAAATAAAACAGTGCTCAGAATACGCTTTGAAAACCAGAGATCTCATTTCAAACGTTCAGGCTTCTGTTGCGAAAAATAAGGGTGCCAGGTGTCGGAAACACTGGGCGGTTTTTATTCTTATAACAATTTTCCGCGTCTAAACCATGCTTCACCATTTACAAAGCATCTTCATATATATATATATATATATATTTTCATTTACTCTTTTGGGGAAATTTGCTCTGCAGATTCCCAAACCGGAGCATTTGTGATTTATTAAACCCACAGGAGGGACCCAGGTACCTGACTGTACGTAGCACTGAAATCGTGAACGGGCTAAGAGGCAGTAAATCTCCGACGGTGGAATATGAAGAAAAGGAGGAGATGAAAGAATAAAAGAGGGTGAAAATATATCATTATAAAGCCTTGGAATCCATGGAGACCAGAAGGATGTGCTGCTGAGGGCTTTCTGTGAATGGGCATTACTATCGAAACCACACATTAGATGTTAGGATTTTAAACACTGAGGGCAGGGCAAAATGTCATTTTTATTCTTCTTCACAAATAGGGAAAGGTTTTTTAAGGTCCCTTTTAGTGGCATAAATCGCAGGAGGGACCTAGGAGAAAATCCGCCATAAGTGGAGGGGCCTGCTAATGAGAAGAAAGCCGGGCTCCCCACCAGCCGTTTCCAAGGCAACGCGCGGACGGACAAGCACCACGTGCTCTGCGCCGCATCCCTGAGCCCCTCCCGCCCAGAAGAGGAAGCAGCGGGGATGGCGGCCCGGCCTGAGCACAACGCCGGAAGTGAGGGAACCATCCGTGGAAACTTCTGGGCTGTGCCCACCGCGCCAAAGACCTCGGAGGCGGAGGAGAGGCTCCCACGCAGAGCGATGCAGTTTCTAAAGCTCTGGTGGGAATCTGCTTTGGCCTTTCAGATAGAAAGGGACCCGTTCCTTCATCATTTATGAATTCTGTAATGACAGCATGTTTTATATTTGCCAGTGACATTGTAAATCATTGTTTCCAGCCCTTCCAAGGGCATCAGAACTGGAGGAAGTGAAGGGTGTTGTCTCAGGGGGTTCTGTGAGCTGCTATGAGAGCGCAGGCATGGACCAGGGGGCCCTTGTCCCTGGGAGACTGGCATTTAGAGACAGATTAGGAAGAGAAGCCAACAGACTGAGAATCCAGCGCAGGAGGAAGAGTTTAAGCGGCGGGGTCTGTGGAGTCCTTGGGGCGTCCAGGCGCATGACTGTGGCAGCCGGGACCGGAAGATGCTTCTAGAAAGCAGATATCGCAAGACAGGATGACCAATGAAAAGGCTGTAATAATTGTCAAGAAAAAATGGCAAGGGCATAAAATAGAGCAGTGCCTTTCAGAACAGAGAGGAGTGGGCAACAGTGAGAAACACCACAGAAGTACAATGGACCAGGCAAATTTGTCATCTTGCTTTTTCTTTTTTTTTTTTTAGGTTTAAGACTGATCATCAGAAGCCTGATTGCAGAAGTAATGCGATGTGACTAATGGTTTTGCATAATGAATGGCCTTGGTATCAGCCAGCAGGAAGCCAGCTTTGGAGGAAAAATCTTTCAGTTCTCAAGTATGTGAGGCCCTGACTTCTGATTCCAAATCCCCCACCCCCAACGCCTTCTGCAGAAGCATCTCAAAGAAGCCAGGAGACACAGAAGAGATCCTGCAGAAGTGAACATAGATCCCATCTTTGCAGGAAGCTTAGCTATCTCATTATAAAGTTATCTCCCCTGGCACAATATTGCAGAATTTCAGCCAAAAACATCTGTATCTTTCTTATTGAACATCTCTTAACGCAGAGATTTTTCTGGAAGTTGCAACCTGTCAAAATGCAAACAGATTTAAGTGTTCAAAATAGAAAGTCATCCTAATTATGCAGGAAGATAGTCAAGGGCTCGACACGCGAATCATTTTCAAAGTTCTTAAAAAAGAAAGGAGGAGAGTTACAGATGAAAAGAAAATATGGGTTGAATGTATGTATTTCCTGTTCACTTCTGTCTGTGGACTTTGCTGCCAGTACTTAGGAAATTTCAATGACAGAGAACCCTCAAGTGAGAGGTCAGCGTGGCTGGACTATTTGCTTTAACTATATAATCCAACACAGCAGGAGGAGGAAGGACCGGGGGCAGGGGCTGCCCGAAAGGTGATGCAAGCATCACGAAACACCAGACATGCGGCTCAGAGAAAGGGTTCCAGTCTGGAAGCCTTTGCTTCTTGTCCCGTGAAAAGATAAATACTTCTACAAGGAGAGGCAGCTAAAACCTAGCAAATGTTTGATACCCAAAGATTTTCAAAATCTTCTCAAATCTCTAAACTGGTGATCTTTCTTGCTGAAATGTATTCAAATCTGTTCTGTGCTAATCTGTATGTGGTGGTGTCTTAACCCTCAAAACAATGCACTACGCAACATTCTTTTTCTGTTTTTCAGAAAAAGCAAATGACCTTTATATAAGAAAAAAGAGAAATTTTATCAGCTTCTGTAGGAGGGGCAGACATGACAAATGATCAGACTGGGTTTTTTTTTTCTCCCTCCTTTTTTTTTTTACAGTCATTTCTGGTTCTCTGCACCTGATATTTGATATCCAGGACGTATGAGACATTGCTAATTAAAACTGAAAGTAGTATTTTAATAAAAAGAGAGGAAAAGAGACCAGAGAGCTTCACTTTTTATCACAACGCTAGGTGGAAAATGTGCTTCTTTTTAAACACAATTGGTGTTAGGCATTCAGCCTCCCTGAGTGACATTCCGCCTCATTTGGCCACATCAAGCCTCAGCTCGGAATAAGAAACAAGAGAATATGTTTTTTCCATCACTGGCGGAGGGAGATTGACATTTAAAATGGCTGCTCTGATGTTAATGTTGTGAAACCCCCTTCTTTTCTAAGTGACCTGTTTGAATGCAGCGGCTGTCAGTCTGTTTCATCTTCGCCTGCCAACATTTATCTTGTCAGAGCTCATATGAGCTGGCGGGGCTGACATGGTGAGAGGGACAGGTAATTGAGAACCGAGAGACGGAGCTCTTTGGAGGAACTGTATGTCAGCAACGTGACCTGCCTGGCCCAGGAGGTGGCCTGAGAATGCCTGTGTCTAGAATTTCTTTCTTTCTTTCCTTCTTTCTTTCCTTCTTTCTTTCCTTCTTCCTCCCTTCCTTCCTTCCTTCCTTCCTTCCTTCCTTTCTTTCTTTCTTTCTTTCTTTCTTTCTTTCTTTCTTTCTTTCTTTCTTTCTTTCTTTCTTTCTTTCTTTCTTTCTTTCTTTCTTTCTTTCTCTTTTTCTTTTTTTTATTTTTTTGCAAGCCCACCAGTCAGAATGGTCATCACTGAAAAGGGTGTGGAGAAAAGGGAACCCTCCTACGCTGCTGGTGGGAACATAATTTAGAATTTCTGATGAGGTTCACTGCTGGCATTCTCCACCACAGGCCTCTGCAAATGAGTCAAAGACTGTGCGAAATTCAGAAATCATGACATCTGAACTTATTATTCCGACTGAGGCCCCTGCGAGGAGTGAGCGTATGCTCGGAGTTTTCCGAGGCAGTGAGAATTTTATGATACTCATTTTAGTAAATATAACATTTAATGTCACTTCATATTTTTAATTTTAATTTTTTACCTCATTTGTGTCTGTATTTCTAAGTGCTTATTATGTTTCCCATTACAAAATACTCAGTGCTGTACATTCGGAAAACAAAGAAAAGCAGGAAAAAGAAGTTGTCAGATCAGCGCAAGTGCCACGCTCCAGAAATCATAACGACTGGCATTTGTGTGCACTGTCACTCCAAGTTGTGTATAGAGACTTACTGATACTTAATATGGATGTCATCAGACTATAATTTTGCCTCCTGTTCTTTTATTGTTTATTATAATATAAATCCTTTCATATTATTATTACAAACTTATCATAAACAGGCTTTTAATGACTGCAGAATTATCTCCCCGTAACTTACTTACCTGGGACCCTCATTACCCTATTGTTGGACATTCAGACTGCTTGCAGATTTTCAGAGGTACACATGTGCTGCAATAAACACTTCTGCAGAAAGGCGATTCGGTTCTTTGGGTAATTTCTTAGGACACGTTCTCAGCAATAGAACTATTAGGTCAAAGTGTTTAAAATTTTCAATAGGTCTTGGTCCATGCAGCCAAATTGCCTTTCACAAAGATTGCATGAGACTACTGGTGTGTATTCATAGAATTTCGACATTTTATATACGATGCATATATTTATAGTGTCAAATGGATGTGTATGTGTATATATATAGCTAATTAAAACAAAGTAATAGTTTAATAAAAAATACTAGAGAAGAAATTTACCTTCTATCGCAACACCAAGTGGAAAATGTACCTCTTTTTAAACACAATTGGTCTTAGGTTTTATATATATATATATATATACACACATACACAGTGTCATATATGTACGTATTTTAAAAATAGTTTATTTGTTTATTATGTATTGTATAATCAGTTTATTTTGGTGGGAGGAGGTAATTAGGTTTGTTTGTTTTTAGAGGAGGAGCTGGGGATTGAGGCCAGGACCTCGTGCAGGCTGAGCATGTGCTGTACTGCTGAGCTCTGCCCTCCCCCCACATACATATTTATATAGTGTCAAATAGATATCCTGGGGTTTTTTTAGAAAATATTGTCACTGTATTCATTTCATTGACTGAACCTACGTGATGGCTTTTCTAATGGAAATATTATCAATTAAAGCAGAAGTGCCTTTACTGGAAGGCTATGCAGCCGGGTCCGATGGGATTGGTTGGGCACATCCCTGGGCACCTGACCTAATTATTTCTCGAGGAGCCTCTTAGGGAGCACTCCGCTTCCTGAGAATCACCAGTTCACGTGTTCGCTGGTTTGGCAAACCCGCACGCACCCGGTGCTCAGGTGCCAGGCGGGGGCCGGGGGAAGCGGGCTCCTGAGTTCACCAGGGCGGCCGGCACGTGGAAGGACAGCCGCTCGTGGGCCCCGGCCGGCCGCTCAGCAGGTGTCCGTGGGGTGGAGTGGCCGCTGGGCACAGGTGGCTTCACACGAAGCGAAGAGAAAAGGGCTCAGCGGGTCCTGCCCGAGAGCCTCGGCGTGAGCGCACCCACGATGCCTTGGCGTCAGGCGTTTGGCCTCCAGAATTGCACAAGAATACATTTCTGTCATTTTATGTCACCCAGTTTGTGGTTCTTTGGCCGACCCGGGAAACCAACACACGCACCCATCCAATCTCCTCTTCTTGGGCGCATAGAAAGAGGGAGGCTGTTCCCCGGGGCCTCCTGCAGCGGGGCAGGGAATTTGTCTGGATTCCAGCCACAGGGTGTGTACCGCATCCATACCTGGCAATAAAATGTGCTACCCCGGCTTCCAAGTGTTCTCCATGAAGACAGCCGTGGCATGAGACTGAAGAGACCCAACGCCCTTGAGACATTGGCCTGAACCACGGCCAGGAAAAGCCATCTGACTTGCACGGAGCCATGACACGAGCCAGCAGAAATTCCCGTTGAGTCATAACTAACATTTTGATTTCCAGGATTTTGCTTTCATTTTTCCCTAAACATTATTTGGTTGCTGGAAGTCAACACACTGAAATCCAGGGCTATTATCATAAAAAAGTAGAATAGGTACCACGTGTAAGTATTTGAGCAGCAGAAAGTTGATTTCAGGGACCGGAAAGATGGAGACAGGCTATGTAGTGGGAAACGGCTTGCTTAACCTCACCTGCGGCTGGGATGGCAGGCCAGGCTCCACTCAGCCTGCCGCCTCCAGAGGCTGCTGGATGGATCAGAGCGTGTCGGTGTGCCGCCTGTTACTGGCTGTGTTTATATGATATTACAAGAAAAAGGTGAGTGCAGGAGGGGTCAAGATGGACAGAGATGTGATACATCAAATACAGAAAACACTTCACAGAATCTATGAAGGTCCACTGTCGGATTCTTTCTACTGTGCTGCATTTTAGAAAATTTTCACAACAAAAATAGTATTAAGAAGATAAAGAGGAAATAAGGCAATTTGTGAAAGAAATGAAAGGGACTGGAGAGCATCCAGAAATCTGAGGGCGTTTGGTTTGGAAAAGCTAGCAACTAGTCCTAAAACATGAGGGATGGAATTTAAATGGCTTTGAGCAACAAAATCCCAGGAAAAATTTTAAGTTGACTGCAATGACTCGGTGAAAACTCGGATTGAAAACACATCTCAGTCCATTACTGCAGTTGCCTCAGAGCAGAAACATTCAGCTAGAAGAGGGACACAGGGTGAAGACAAAGAAGTGAAGAAGAAGGAGGGGGGTCTGTATTTTGAGAAATAATAGGCGTAGTTCTTGACAAATGAGCCGACTAGTAGCAAAGAAGTCAGAAAGAATCCAACTAAATTTTTGAGATAGTTGATTGCCAAAGAAACCATAAGTCCATTTAAAAAATATTTTATTGTGCAAGACTTAAAAAAATCCTCAGATCCTCAATCTGTCCTCAATCACAGGCAGGATTTGGAGATAACAGACACCCCCAGACTGCACCCTCTGAGCACCCATTCCCAGTATGACCCCAGAGATGCACAGGGGAACCCCAGAAGATTGAGTAGAAGGGAACTTTTCCGGGAGAGCAATGTGGTCCCATCTCAGGAGCTCCTGCCCCACCCCAGGTGGGCACTCTTCACGTGTCATCTCAGCGGACTCCACGGCTGTGCCGAGGATGTGGTGGCTGTGCGTCTCTCACTGCTCCCTGTGCTACCCTTGCCTACGGAGCGTGTTGGGACAGGCAGCGGGCAATCTGCATTCTTAGTTTATCTTTTGCCAGAATCAGAAGAGCCTATTTGGGCCTGATGGTAAGAGCGCACGTGTCTAGAACCAGGTGGGGAGCTGAGGGGCCTCACCTAGGAGGGGCTTGCTGTGTCCTGTGAGTGGGGAGAAGAGGGCAACGGTGCTCAGAAGAAAGGCTGTGATGTAGACTGGGTCGGCGCTCTCCACCCAGGTCCTCCCTGGATCCAAAGGGCCATGTCAGCCTTTACACATCTCCTTCTCAGTGTGGTGGGAGCCACGTGACGGAGCTCCTCCGTCTGTGAAATGTGGGCAGAGATGACGTTAACCATTTCCAGGTCCGCACTGCCCAGCCTTCCGTGCTCTTGCTTTCCTGTTCTGGTGAACGTGGGGGGCACATGTTGGAGGAAGGCATGTCACAGAGTGGAAGGACCCTGGATCACTGACTCACAGCCCGGAGGAGAGCAGCCCAGAATTTCCACCAGTCCCACATCAGCCTGTTCTGGGGGCCAGCGTGAGGCTCTTCTGCAGAAGGAGCTTAGTATATTTTGATGTTGACTGGTAGTCACCACGCTGCCCAGCCTGGGGGTCGCCAGCTGAGCAGTCCTTCCCGGAACGTGCTTGTGTTGGCCCCTCTCTCCAGCGGCATGGCCCTGCAGACTAGGTCAGACACACCTGACTGCGTCACAGACACGGCCCCTGCCTTACCCCTGGGTCCCGGGTCCCTCAGTCCTGGCTGACTTCATCCCACAAGCAAACGCCAAGATCAGCTCCAGGCCAGCATCACCCCAGCCACAGACGTCACCACCCGTTAACCCTACGAGGTAGCTATCAGTGCTGCCAATCCGGGGACCCAGGGGGCTTTATTGCTTTGGTTTCTCACTTTGCGTACGAGTTACGGACTAGAGGGGCAGAACCAGGATTCAATTTCAGGTGCACTCACCGCGGTCAGTGCACTTTCCCCTCCTCATTGACGGGGGGCGTCCGTCTCCGTGGCTAATCTTACTGTTGATGCCCTTCTGACCTCCCTGTGGGCCCCCGTTTCCTCTGTGGCAGTGACTTTCAGTTACGTATAGCCTGCCCTGCGACTGAATAAAACACGCAAAAGCCACTCATCATATGCTTTCCCGCTATTTTTAACATCGCTCTTTGGTTCTGAGCCAATTTCCTAAAGAGTCAGATATTAAACATTTTTAGAGTGAAGTGTAACCCCTCAGACACAACCGTTCACAACTTGGAAGGGATAAGGAAGGGGCAAGCAGGGCCCTGACCTACTGAACTGTCAGACCCATAACGTTCCCTGGCCAGGCCGGACCTTCGCAGGAGGGGGGCGGGGAGAGGCCTCTCAATAAAGAAAAGAGGAAAATAATCCAGTTGAAATCATAAGAGGTATTTTTTTTAACAGCCTGGTCATTTTAGGCCAAATGTCTCACTTATCTGCCAACGCAGTTTCTAATCCTGGTGGTGTCACCCTGTCTGTATTTTTTCAGACAAAACTTGGGGTCGATATTCTCTCTGAGAATTACAGTGTGGGGCAGGAGCTGGCAGTCGTGCGCACTCTGCAGGGGAACATTCGGTGTGTAACCCTCAGCTGGCTCCAGTTGCCATGACGCAGCCCCGCAGACCGGGGGCTTCAGCGGCAGACGCTGGTTTCCCGCAGCGCTGGACGCTGGGACGTCCAGGGTCAAGGTGCTGGCAGGTTCGGTCCCTGGGGAGAGCCTCCTCCTGGTCTGCAGAGGGCCGCCACCTCACTGCGCCTTCCCGTGGTAGAGAGAGGCTCTTCCTCCTCTTCTTGTCCAGACGCTGATTCCACGGTGGAGAACCCGCCCTCATGACTTCACATAAACCACATTACCTCCCCAAGGCCCATCTTCCGAATACCGACGTATTGGAAGATAGAGTCTCAACACACAAATTTCGGAGATACCAAACATTCAGGGCATTAAAATGCCTAATTTGACCACAGCTCTCCTCTAAATAACCAATTCCATCAGGTCAAACAAATGAAAGGGCATGCTGAAATCTCCATTAAAAAATCCTATAAGCTACCTTATCCTCTACAGGAAATCACCAAGTCTCCTCCGTGCCTTTAACCATCTTCATCACTCATGTATCCCTGTGAAGTTTAACGTAGAAGGAAGAAAAAAACCAAAAACACAATGTGGGGCTATTTTTGTCTGGCCATCCCAGCAGAGATGGTGTTCCTTGCTGCATGAACTTTTAGTATTGATCTTTAAAAAGCATAACCAAAAATCTATTTGAGACTCTGCACTGAAAATCGTTCACAAACTCTGCCTGTGTTGTTTGATGTGCTAGGTCCCTGCGGCTTGAAATTCCATGAATTGGCTTTGAATTCTGTGTAGGAGTGCCGCACACTAGCTGTTTGGGATTCATTGTTTATTAATATCATGAAGCATCAACAGGTACGAAGTGGAGATGTGAGCCTCTGTCTCTCTCATCTCAGAATCAGTCCAGCCCTCTCGTGGACGGTGACTCTTACTAATTAAATGCAGCTCAGGGGTACCCGCCTGTGGGTGACCTGGGGCGTGGGGGAGGCTCACGCAGATCGAGGGTGAGGCTTTTAAGAAGCCAGAGAGCCTTTCCTTTACACACCCTCATCTCTCTGAGTCCATTTCCTTTCTTTCTCAAACTGCACTCCCACCTAATTATTATCCTTAAGATAGTAAAGTGCTTAGTGTCTCAGAAAGGCAGTGAAGTCCTCAGGCTGATGGAAAAGCGGTGTCTCTTCCCCTTCATGGTCTATATTGCTATCCAGTCCCAGAGTCCTTGAATGATCGAGTGGAGTCATTCACTGCCTTCCGCCCTGGGAGAGGCTTTGAGGGCCCACTTAGATGGATTGTTCAAAGGAAAAGGAAGAGAAATAGAAAAAAATCACACTTGCAAAAATCTCAATGATTTGGACCAAAATAAAAGCAACAAAAAAACAAATTCCAGAGACTGTCTTGTGTTCAACATTTTCTGGGCCATGATTTCTACCATCTACGTCCCTAGACACAGCTCTGGCCAGCCCTCACTGGGGTTGAGCAGAGGGACTCTGAGGCCCTGAGTAGCACCCAGTAGCTCTCAGATTTTTCTGACTGAAACATCAGTGTCAGCCCCAGGCCCACTAACGTGGCCTCCTCTCTACGCCCCTTTCCAGAGGGTCTCCAAAATCCCCCTCCTGGGCACCAGGCTTCCACGGAGCGCGAGCGTTATCAGTGCACTGAATGGTGCACACTAAAGCCAGAAAGTAGACAGGCGAACTGGAAGAGGGCTTTCAAAATCAGAGGGCTAGAACTGAACATAAATAATGAAAATAACAGTCAAGTTAATTTTGCCAGAAAGTCAGTTATTCATAACCCATCCTACCTTCCTGTTTTGGGCAACAGATTCTTTGCTGGGTTTTCCAGTCAGAAACATAACCGTGTGCGGATTCCTTCCAGACACGCTGCCCCAGCCCCTGGGGTAAGCAGTGAACTCTGTGTGTTCAAACTTTTGATCCTCTCATCTTACTCTGGGTTTTAATTCTACCCTTGGGACTTGGTGTAGGAGAAACTTATTTTAATTTTAAAATAGTTTGCTCTATTGAGAAATAATTGACAAATAAAATTATATTATATTTAAAGTGGGCAACGTGATGAGCTGATTTGCATCTACACTGTGAAATGATGGGCACAGTGATCCCCTCACAGAGCTGCTTCTTCCTCTTCCTCTTCTTCTTCTTCTCTTTTTTTTCTTTTTCCGTAAAAGTGCTTAAGATCTACTCTCGGCGAATTTCAAGTACACAGCACAGTATGATTGACTACAGTCACCAAGCTATACATCAGATTCTCAGAACTTCCCTTGTCACTGAAGGTCTGTTCCCTCTGCCCAACACCCCCCCCATCCCCCCGCCCCCAACCAGCCCCGACAGCAATTCTGCTCTTTGTTTATATGAATTAAGTTAAGTTTTTGCTTGTTTCGTTTTTAGATTCCACATGTAAGGGACACCGTAGACACAGCTTTTGTCTTTTCCTGTAAGGCTTATTTGACTTGGCATAATGCCTTCCAGTTTCATCCATGTTGTTACAAAAGACAAGATTTCCCTCTTTTTTAGGTTTGGAATAATATTCCATTGTGTGTATATAAATAAATACATTGTGTGTGTATATATATACACATACAAACACACATACACACACACACACACACATATAGTCTTTCCCACTCATCTGTCAGTGGACACATAGGCTGTTTCTGCATCTTGGCTGTCGTGACTAATGCTGCAACAAACATGGGAGTGTGGATATTGCTTCAAGAGCACGACTTTATTTCTTTTCAATATATATTCAGAAGCAGGATTGCTGGACCACAGAGTAGCTCTTTTTTTTTTTTTTTTTCTGAGGAACTCTCATATTGTTTTCCAAAGCACCTGGACCGAGTTACATTCCTGGCAACCGTGTGCAGCAGTTCCTTTTTCTCCGTATCCCCAGGAACAATTGTTATCTCTTGTCTTTTTTTTATAATTGATATTCTTTTTGGGGGGAGAGTAATTCGGTTTTATTTGCTTATTTTATTTATTTTTTTTTTTTAGAGGAGGTTCAGGGGATTGAACCCAGGACCTTGCACACGCTGAGCACCAATGAGCTATCCCCGCCCCTATAATTGATATTCTAACAGGTGTGAAGTGATATCTCACTGTGGTTTTGATTTTTATCCCCAGCTGATTAGTGATACTGAGCATCTTTCCATGTACTTGGTGGCCACCTGTCTGTCTTCTTTTGAGAACTAGCTATTCAGGTCCTGTGCGCATTTTTCAGTTGGGTTACATGTTAATTATACACATATGCATGTAGAAAACTTTTGAAAGGATGGACCATGTACAGTACTAATCCAAGGGAGACGATGAATCTCAGAGGACAGAAAGGAAGGAGGAGAATGAGAATAAGAAGAGAAACACGACCTCAAATGAAGTCTGCAGGGTTTTCAGCGACTAGTGAGTGAGCACGGACTGCGTGTAAGTGGTGCCGGTGGAGCTCAGGCGCCGCCCCCACTCTGCCCGCAGCCCCATTAAGATGACAGCAAAGGGTGTGGAAGGGTGGGGGACGTGTGATCTATCGAGGACAAGCAGAACTGGAGAAGGGACAATGTCAGAGCATACTGGGGGGAAAAGGAAGTTGGAAAACCACTAGGCAGGAGGTAATGGATATAGAAGACAGGTGATGGCAGAATCAAGTCAAGAAGTAGGGTGACCCCCACGGCAGGTCCCCAGGAACGTCTCAGGACTTGGGAGTGCAGCGGCCCCGGAAGTGGCAGTGTGCCTGGGGCAAGCTGAAAGGACAGGACAAGAGGGGCTGAGAGTGGGCCAGAAGGGGTCACGTGCTGGTGTTCTCCCAGCCAGCCTGGTCCTCTCCAAACCCAGAAGAGAGGCTGGTCATGCATACTCCAGACACAGAGACGCAAGGGGAAGGTAAGGGCAATGTCAGTAGGGAAAAGATGATGATCGAGTGAAAATTGAAATACTGACCCATGAGATCGAATCCTTGTCTCCTTCCTGGAGCTGCAGAAGTACTGGCATCCAGCACTACACGCTCGGCACACGCTCACAGCATCCCTCATGGAGAAGCTGACCAACCTCAAAGAAACAACACAGAGGCCTTACTGTCAATAGCCTCTCAGTGACATGGCCCTGTCAGGGCACCCAACAGTCCCAATCCTAAAACAGAGCTTCCAGTCATCATCTCAGTACCTCGTTCTTATAAATTCACAGCTTGTGTTCCACCTAACGTTTGAAGATAGCAAGCCCTTTGCAAAGTATCATAAGTTGCAAAAAAAAACCCAAAAAACCACTGGGCTTTATTAAAAATAACACAGATGCTAGAAGATAAATGTTTTTACAATTGAGGGGAGGAATGATTTTCAGCCTAGAATTCTTTACTAACCAACTCTCAAATCAAATGTGACTCTTAATGCAAACCAAGAACGTGAACCAATGGAGCAGACAAGGCAGGATCCAACAGGAGACCTGGGAGCGCAGGGGGAGGGTCACTGGTGCAGAGTGATGCTCACGTAGGTCGGCTGGCAGCGTCCTAGGGCGAGACCGCGTCTGGGTAGCGTCAGGAAGGGGTCAGTGTTGGAACACCTGCTGTGGTTAAATGGTTTCGGAGATTTATATTCTGGGGAAAGTTTGTAGCTGAATTAAAACTGCTGCATAAAGACTCAAGCCAAAGAAAGAAATAAGAGGACGTATTAATGTGGGAGGGGGCGTCACAAACCTGTGATCAGGGGGATACATGGCTCAGCTGCAGCTAACAGGCGCCTGAAGAGTAAACACTGAATATTGATATAAGTAAACATTGGCGTTTGACATTTTAAGTGCTTTGGGGAAAGGGAATTACGTGGGAATGTGGAAAGGAAGGTGTGAGAGATTTCACTTCAAGTCCCACCGTCTCTAAAACTCAAACAAAAGGCCAATGTAAGCTTGAAATTTTAGAAATATTGAATGTACATACGGAAATAAAACACTTAAAATGTGAGAGTCTGCGGGAGGGCCTGACAATGGTATTTGGTTTCTTCTAACTCTACGTGCATAATTTTGAGGAAGTAAAAATTAACCACTCACCTAAAGAATTAATTAATTGCAAATAAATAAAATGAGAAAGTTGGAGTTAGAAAAAGAGTAGAAAAGAACATGGTGAAATCTCACTGGGTTTTGATCAGCATCTTAAATATGTCCTAAAGAGACTGGCTAAGAGGACGCAGGCAGAGAGAAGGAAATATCTAAGGTAGGTCAGCTTCAAGCTTCTCGTTCAATGTCTTCCTGAAACGAGCCTGGTGGTATCAGATGTCACCACTGCAATCCGGTCTGACCGCCCCATCGTCGACCCTCAGAGACAGAGCTCCTCACCGTCCTGTCGAAGGACAGGAAGCTGGACCCGCACGTAAAGGTGGAGAGGAGGGTCTCGAAGGCCAGGAAAAGGAGCTACTCAAAGAAACCTTTGCTGGGCGTTTGTTTAAAGAAGCAAAATGCTAGGCAATCGAGTGATGGAGATAACCTACCAGGCATGTTAAGAGCCCTCGTAAAAGGCTCTTTATGGCCTCGTAAATCTGAAGGGGGCTCTCTCCTCCTACCAGTAAGAAAACCAGCCCCAGAGGTGCAGGTCACTTACCAAGGACACAGCACCACTTAGCACAGGCTAGCGGAGAGAGAGCCCCGACTTTCCGAGCCCTGGTCTGCCTGCTATCAAGTGTCTTAAACTTCTCCTTGGCAGGAACCCCTAAGTATGTAAGTAAAAAGTCTCAGAAGTGAAATTTAGGTATTTATAAGGCAATGAAAAATGAGGACAATGGTCAGATGTGAAGCAGAGGAATGCGGGGACTCATGGCAGGTTTACTGAGAGACATTCTAGTTCAACAAAGAACTACTGTCTGAGAAATACCGGCGACTGTTCTGGAAACCTCGTGGTCACCCTCGTCTCTGGGACCATGTGACTCTCCCTCACTGAGAGTCTCTGAGTGACAGGAAGTGGATCAAATACAACCTGTTGGAAAATGTTCTATGTGGAATGAATGACATGTGAACACAGCTTGACATTTTTAGGGAATTTTTGTCTGTGAATTAGGCTAATATTCTTTTTGTAATGAAATACAACCTAGTTTTTAAATTTAGGATAAAAATGTGTTTAGTATTGTTGATAAATGCCATTCAAACTTATTTAAAATCCAGACTTTTGGCAGGAAATTTACAAGATTTTCCTCCTTTATAGAACCAAGAGTCAGGGAGCTCTCCAACAAGACAGTTGCTCGCCTCTTCCATCTTCCTGCTCCTTCTAGACCTGTTTTCGAGGATAGGGTTTTGTGGCCTGAGTGGTGTATCTGGACTTACACTCTCGGAGCTGGTGCCTTGTGCTCAGCTGCAGTGGTCACAGCGTGCTTCCTGAGCTGGGCCAGAGCCCTGCTTGGGGCAGCGGACTCAGCTCGCTCCTGGAGTCCTCTCTGCGCATGCTCCGAATCTGGCTTTTCTGGTTTCCTTGGCCTTTCGATGAGCTCCCAGGACACAGTCATTACACGTTCTGTCCAGCTAAGTCAAACATTGTCAGTTTCTCTTGGATGCCATCGATGTTTTGCTGGAAACAGAAATTCATACCAAGGGTGTTCATGGCCAACAGACCCCAGGAAGTAACAATAATTAGAAATTGGTATTTGCGCCTGTTGTGGTTACATAAGAAATGTTCAACGGATGTTAAGAAAGGGCTCAGGCAGCGTGTTATAAAGCCCTTAATAAAATGGTTCATTGTAGTCACCAAGATTGAAGCGCGCGTTCCTGCCGAGGCTTTGGGAGAAGCGGGGTGGTCGTCCCAGGTCTATCGGGGGCGCGCGGGACCCCAGGCCTCTCAGGCCACCTGCGCCCTTCACGCGGCGCTGGTCATTCTCACTTCAGAAAATGGGAAGTTCGGGTGTGTGAATACTTCGGCCAAAACGCGGGCTGAGCACCAGGGACTTCTAACGGCCATGCTGGAAGGGCCACTGATGCAGCGCGGCCGCAGGGACGTGCCAAGTGAAAGCCAGCACACCTTAAGCTTCCGGTGGTCAGTTCACCTGCCATCGAAATGACAGTGACGGGAAGTCTCCCACCCGAAAGTGCGGGCGTTAACCAGGAAGACACGAGGCTCCGAGCACGCGATGAGGGCAGGCGAGAGAACGTGGCAAGCTCTGAGTATCTTCAACCTTTCCCCTCTCCTAAGCCTCTTTTGTCAGCCAAAGCCAGTCCCCCTGTTCACTGCGGGGCACTGTTCCTGCCTAGATTCAGGACCCTGGAAGCACCTCATTTGAGAGGGTTTTTGTGCAGGAAGACGCTCTGTCTCATGCCCCGTGTACATGTCTGTACTGTTCGTCCACACATCTACACCAAGAGTCAGAGCCCAACACGCTCTAGGGCAGCATTGCTATAAACACAAGTTCTAGAGAAGAATCTTCAGAACTAACATAACTGCAAGGCTTTGCTAATTTATTCTGATAACAACTGAAGCAAAACTTGCCAGAATATCATCTGAAAGACTTGGACGGTAAGCCATCAAATACTGACCACTGACCAGGTGCCTGGTTGTGTAAATAAATACAACATTTTATTGGAACACAGCCATAACCATGTGTTTCCATGGTTCCTAAGGTTACTTCCTGCCAGAAAAGCAGAACTGAATGGTTGTGACAGAGATCACATGGCTGTAGAACCTAAAGTATTTCCTACCCAGCCCTTTGTGGCATGAGTTGGCCAGCCCCTTGCCTAGACTACAGAGAGAAGGACGTAATTGAATACTGGGCTGGGTTGTCAGGTGGGCACCACGGTAGAAGTTCTACTTTCAGTGTTCTACCTGGAGCAACTGGAGGGCGCTCTGTTTAGTTGACCAGTTGTCTTATAATTCCAGCCAATCTAAACTAAAGCTGAAAAGCCAAACACTTCGTAGAAGAATGTAAAAGAAAAAAATCAAAGATTAGAGTGGCAAGATTGTTGACCAGGATCTATCATAGACAACCTGGCTTTCTATCACCAAACGATGCCTTTTTGGAAGTCCTGAAACTGTTTCCTCCACGGAGGCTCTGAGGAGGTCAGCAGTGAGGGGGGTGCCAGCACCTTGGAAAATCACTTGGAAACTGTCCTCTGAAATGTGCTGTACCCTTGGAAAAGGGACCAGGTGTGTCTTATCTAAATGGTCACCGAAATCTCCCACTGTAGACAAGGCTTGTAATAATCTTGGAAACAAGATGCTCTCCTCTGTGAAAATCAGGCCATTTACCTTCCCAGCCAACCAGCACTGCTCAGAAGGCTCAAGGGAAAAGTGACAGCTGGGGCGCTGATGGAGGGTAGAGCAACGTGAGCATCCTTCACCAGAGCCGAACTTAATTCGCTACTTCTCAGTGCGGTCTGCCGGCAGCAAACATCAGCCATGAACTTCCAGCAGGTCATTCTGGGGCGTCCGCCAGTGACTGGCTAACTACACTCAACTCTTTCCCATAAAGAGGTTGTGACCCACCCTCGGTCGGAAAATATTTCACCCGGATAGGCACGTGCTTGGTTTTTCATCACTGTCCATGACTGCCTGCACCGTCAGTGTATCACCCAGACCCACTGAAGTTTCCCTCTTAAACGGTCCTCACAATTTGTAAGGATAACTATTTCACCGTGTTTACTTTTTTCTTAAAATTTCCCAAAGAACAAAGAGGAACTTTACTCATTTATAAAAGGTAGAATAAAACATTCTACCTTGCAATTACCACGTGGCTCCACCGGATCCTTTTATAAATCTAAACTACAATGTGGGGTCTTGGTTGTTTTATTTTTCTTACTTTGTGAAACCTTTTAGTGCTCCATTGTCCTAGGAGTTATTTTATCATGTATCAATTACTCCCAAGTATCCCAAAAGACAGTAAAATGATAAGAAATCATCGGAAAGATGGAACCACTTAGAAAGACGAGACAGTGGTGTCACCCTTCAGGAACTGCACCATATTTCAAGAAGTAATAAAATAACACTGGAGGTACCGTCTTTGTAGTCTGCTCATGGCTTTCATTGCACTTGGTCATTAATTCGGAATTGTTCATTTCTGCCACTAATGACTGTCAAAAATTATACAGGGTCCAAGATTTTACCACAATTGTGAGCTGCCAAGTCGGCTTCCCAGAGTTTCGTGCTTGCTTGCAGAAGACAAGAGACTCCTGGGTCATAGAGAAAAGACCATTTCTGAATGGACAGAAAGCAGCATGCGGTCATGATTGTATTAGTGGCCCCCATCCCGCGAGGCATGTGGAAGACCTCAGGCGGACACTGATGAAGCGGTGTATTTGCATCAGAGCTGGGGAACTCCAAACTTAGGGAAAACCAATCTTTTAGAGCGGACTATAAGCAAACCCAGCTTTGGCGCCAAAGAGAAACATGACCCTCATCGTCGTGAGCTGTTAAGAAACTTGCCCTTTTCTTTAGGGAAAGAACTCCTTTTGTCTTTCAAGGTTGTTCCCTTCTCATGCTTGAAAATTTAGGCTTAAAGAAGTTAACCAGTGTTTTGGCTCACGAGCCTTGAAGTCCAGCATGTCCACGGAAAATTTCTTCCATCAACGGCAAAGAAAAAAAAAAATTTCACAATTTTTAAGCAAAGCAGAAAATGCATGCAAAACACAGCTGGCAGCCCTGCTCAGCTCTGCTGTGCAACAGGGCTTTGCTGAGAGGGAGACATTCCCTGTCTGCGCTGACCACAGCGCATCCACTAGCCACGGACCGTTGCCAGGTACTTGAATCTGGCTAGTGTGACCGAAGAACTGAGTGCTTAATTGTATTTAGTTTCAAATAATATAAAGTTCAATAGCCGTGTATAATTAGCAGTGTGGCCTTGGAGTCTGACGCTGATTGTGAAATGGATGATTTAATACTATAGGTCCTTGAGTGCAAATACAATATCAGGGCTGAGTTACTCACGAACAGGGAGGAGTCCGTCACCTCGACTTTGTGCCAAAAGCCTGGACCTTCTCACTTGGTTAGAAGAATATATGACAGTGTCCTTTCATCCTGCATGACACCTGTGTGCCAAGTTCACTTCCACGAAAAGGCAGGCTATGCTTGAATTCTTACTAAAATTTCTAGTAAAATTGCTTTTCCCTACCCTTTGATTCTTACTTCTGTCCATTCTTCTTTCTGACTTAAAGATGTATATAGAAATACGTGCGCGCGCGCACACACACACACACACACACACACACGTATTTATTTCCACTGGGCTCAGGGAGCAAACAGCAATGACTTTTTCCTGGTGTGCAGAGGGTCTAACACCTTCCCGTGAGACCACATAACACTTCTTCAACCAAACAATTTACTCCGTGGAGACATACAAAGCGACAAGCCAGTGCCCACGAGATCCACTTGTGTTACCAAATACCAGGTCCCAGGGGCAGTTGCTTTTTGAAGCTGAAATAAACCATTACAGCTGAAACCTTGTGAGGGTGGAAGGTGTCTCAGACACAAATAATACAGCTGTTTCTCCCGTGACCGGGACACACGATTCTAGGAATCTTGGTGAACGTGAGAACGGGGCCTTCGTTAGCACATTCAGTGATGCACCCCAAAAATGTGATTCCTCACGCTGGGGCTCTAGGTTCTGCTGAGTTCAAGGTTTTAGTACCTAAGGGAGGAAGGTTTCCACAAGGGAAAGCATCAATATTTGACATGAATTTTTAGTAGGTCATTGGCAGCTCCCTGTAGCACCAGAGGAACTGAGGGCACCGTGTGAACTGACGGTTCGATTCAGACTGTCCCTCTGGTGTCCTCTCAGTAGGCTCCTTTTCTGCTGACCATCCATTGAGGGGTCCTCTGGTGCCCCTGACTAGGAGCCAGGCCTGATGTGACCTTCCACAGCGAAACTCCCAGCCTTTTCTGCCGCCTGGTGCTGCCTATGAAACTGCAAGCAATCAGACACGGCAGCGAAAATGCACGTTTTTATAACATATGATGCCCTAAATGTCAACTGAAAGCATGTTTTCAAAAACTGAACTCCACTCTTAGTTTTGCATTTCCCAGATTTATTTGATTCCAAACCTCCCAGTCCACATTTATCTCTTTCTTCACGAAAAGATATGAAATGTTTTTTTCCTACTTTCTTTTTTTTTTACATTTTTTATTGATTTATAATCATTTTACAATGTTGTGTCAAATTCCAGTGTTCAGCACAATTTTTCAGTCATTCATGGACATTTACACACTCATTGTCACATTTTTTTCTCTGTGAGTTATCATAACATTTTGTGTATATTTCCCTGTGCTATACAGTGTAATCTTGTTTATCTATTCTACAATTTTGAAATCCCAGTATATCCCTTCCCACCCTCCACCCCCCTGGTAACCACAAGTCTGTATTCTCTGTCTGTGACTCTATTTCTGTCCTGTATTTACGCTTTGTTTTTGTTTTTTAGATTCCACATATGAGTGATCTCATATGGTATTTTTCTTTCTCTTTCTGGCTCACTTCACTTAGAATGACATTCTCCAGGAGCATCCATGTTGCTGCAAATGGCATTATGTTGTCGGTTTTTATGGCTGAGTAGTATTCCATTGTATAAATATACCACATCTTCTTTATCCAGTCACCTGTTGATGGACATTTAGGCTGTTTCCATGTTTTGGCTATTGTAAATAGTGCTGCTATGAACATTGGGGTGCAGGTGTCATCCTGAAGTATTTTTGCAAGTGAAACCGACAAAGGCTTGATCTCCAGAATATATAAGCAGCTCATACGACTCAATAAGAAAAAAATAAACAACCCAATCCAAAAATGGGCAGAAGACCTAAACAAGCAATTCTCCAAGGAAGACATACAAATGATCAAAAAGCACATGAAAAATGCTCAATATCATTGATTATCAAAGAAATGCAAATCAAAACTACAATGAGGTATCACCTCACACCAGTCAGAATGGCCATCATTCAAAAATCCACAAATGACAAATGCTGGAGAGCCTACTTTCTTTTCTTTACTTCTAAGCCCTTTCCTCTTGCTTGTATCTTTCAAGTCAATTCCGCTAATCAACTGATCATATAAGCAGAGTTTTAAATTCTCCCTGTGTCCACTGATTTCTTTTTTTTTTTCTTCCTTCAATCTCCAGCCTATTGATCAGACCACTTGATCAACTGAATAAAAGAACAGCGTCCTGTGGCGTATTCCACACTTGGGCACGTCTGCTTGAGGAGGAGAATGCAGACGTTTGTTTCCATTCTCTGAATGATTACGCCCTTAAATGCCACATTGGACAGACACATCGGTAAGCCTTGTGAAGTCGCCCCGTCTCTTTTCTAGGCTGTCTTCAGGGCCCCCGAGGCCCAGCCGGCCCGGAAACTAAACGGAAATGATTTGCTGTTTACACAGGGCCTTTCGTTTTGTAAGTCGTGGGCTCTGGCTTTAACCTGTTATCTGCCCCCCCCCCCTTGAAGCACCTACCACAGGGTACCGTGTCCTCGCCTTTCTGCACCACTGCCCTGAGCGCGCTAAGGGGCCTGCCCAGTGCATGGCACAGAGCAGGTGACGCACAAAAGAGAAAGACAGAGGAAGCAGAGGGCGGGAACCATGGGAAGAGAATGTAAGAATTCATCTTAAGAGAATGTAGGTCTATCTTGATGAGTGACTTTTAAAAGCATGTGAGAGCTCTTAAATGCTCTTTAAATAGGAGTTCTTAAATTATTTTATTCTAATATTTTTATTAATACTATTGGGCCTTTCTTTCAAACAACACTCTTCTAAACAACCATTGGGCACACATTAAGAGGACATTGGTTGAAGGAGGTCCACATTACTGGCACAGAGCCTCACTCTGGTCCCACCCCTGGTTTCTCCAAAGAATAGGGATGTGCCCAGAGACGGATGCTACTAGCGCCTAATGAATGCATTTCCCGTCAGAAGGTGGAGTTGTCTGTGGTCCACGGGGCCACTTCACTGTGTGCTCAGGTGCGGATCCTGCCAGGGGGACCAGCCTTGGATCCCAAGCCACTTCTATATTGTCTGGAGATTTTTTTTAAACTAAAGTATAGTTTACTTACAATGTTGTGCTGATTTCTGGTGTGCAGCATAGTGATTCAGTTATACATATATGTAATCCTTTTCATATTATTTTTCATTATAGGCTATTACAAGGTATTGAATATAGTTCCCCAGGCTATATAGTAGGACCTTGTTATTTATCTATTTTATACATAGTAGTTAGTATCTGCAAATCCTAAACTCCCAATTTATCCCACCATCATCTCCTTTCCCCCCTTGGTAACCATAAGTTTGTTTTCTATGTCTGTGAGTCTGTTTTTGTTTTGTAATAAGTTCATTTGTTTCATTTTTTAAGATTCCACGTAAGAGTGATATCATATGATATTTGTCTTTCTCTAACTTACTTCACTTAGTAGGATAATCTCCGGGTCCATCCATGTTGCTGCAAATAGCGTTATTTCATTCTTTTTTATGTCTGAGTAGTATTCCACTACATAAATACACCACATCTTCTTTATCCAGTCATCTATCGATAGACATGTATGTTGCTTCCATGTCTTGGCTACTGTAAATAGTGCTGCTATGAACACAGGGTTGCCTGTAACTTTTCAAATTAGAGTTTCCTTTGGAAACATGCCCAGGAGTGGGAGTGATGGATCATATGGTAGCTCTATTTTTAGTTTTTAAGGACCCTCCATATTGTCTTCCACAATGGCTGCACCAAACTACATTCCCACCAACAGTGTAGGAGGGTTCCCTTTACTCCACACTCTCTATCCAAAGAGTCCTGCATTAAATTTCAAACGCCCAACATTCACTGGAAGCCTAACAGCCAACAGCCAGTGTCCCAGTCAAACACTGATTCGTTCCTTCCTACGTTGACCCAGCAGATGCTGAGCCCCAGGTGTACTTCAGGAACCGCTGAGTAAAGACTGGGAACCCCTGGCCTCTCGGCTCTCTACAGAGGAAGGCCACCAACAGACCAAAAAGCAACTCGTAGATGCCGATAGTAGATGTTAAGCATTTCTGCAGAGGAAACTAAAGCAGGGGAGGGAGCCAGGAAGTGTGTGGGTTAGTGTGGGTGTGGTCAGGGGGTGCTCTAAATGAAGCATGAGACAGGAGTCTCCAGCGTGGCCTTCTGTGAGAAAATCCCCCACCCCCTCACACGTATGCGGCCGGAGGGGATGCCCCACTCTCATCCATCCCTATTGTGTCCCCCAGCTGGGCCAGGTGTGGGACGTAGTAAGTGATAAGGTACAGGCTCTGCTCCCAAGGAATTCACAGTCTAATGGGAGGAAAGACACTGTCACACTGCAGAGATGTGTGCAGCGTGTGTGTGCGCATTGTGTGAGGGAACTGGGAGCCTCCTTCACTGTGGTCATTGTCACCAGAAGTCCGCGTATGTGCCTGTCAGCAAGGACTGGCCCTGGCGTCCCAGCACGCCACCAGTGCTCATCCCTGCCCCTTGCTCTGTGCCCTTCGCCCTCCCCAAACCCCGCTGCTCCCCAACCTCGGGCCAGACCCTCTGCACATGCTGAACGGACGGCAAGGAAAGGCCATTCAGCGAACTTCCAAGACGCGCTCGAGGACACGCAGGCGTAGGTGACGGGGCAGGGCGTGACTCGTCCCCTGAGTGCCAGTCACTCTGAGATACCAGGACACAGAAAAAAGCTCAGAAGCCCTTCTGGGCTCTTTTTTGTGGTTATCATTTGGCCAACGTACCGGTATTTCCAGCTTTCCAGAAGGTTGCTTTACATCACTTTGCTTCTTAGAAAGCCCTGCCTTAGCGCCTGTTTTCACTGACTGAAAGGAATCGGAAGAGGATTTTTGCTTTTGCGAAAAAGAACAGCAAAAGCTGCTCCCAGTGTGTGTTTTGCAGCCGCCTGCCCAGCTCCCCCCGCCGGCCCCGCGCCCGGCGTCTCCGCATCCGGCCCGGCCGCCCGAGCCCTGCGCCGCCGTGTCTGCGCGCATCTGTGCTTCCCCTCGACGGGCTTTGCGCGTCCCTTGGCAAGATGCCTGCGCGGTAATCACTCCTCGGCTCTACACCATCTCAGCTCAAGACGGCTCACAGGAAAGCCCTACTTTCAGAGGGGGAAGGGGACCTGTCCTGGGTCGCCATCCCAGTCAGAACCCTGGACGCGCCCCGGCGGGCCGTGCCCTCGCCTCCCGTCCGTTCCATCCAGTCCCTCTCCTGAAACAGGCCCCCGCCCACCTTCTCCTGAGGGGTTGCTCCTCCCCTTCCCCTCCTTCAGGACCCGGCTCATCGCTTCCCTCCTCCAGCACGTCCTCCTCCCCTTCCCCGCGGCACAGGGCTCTCCTTGAAGACTGGGGCCAATTCTTACGTCTCTCGGTTTCCTTACTGCTGAGAGCCATGCCGAGCACGCAGCAGGTACTGAGAAATGATCGCTGTTCATTAGTCTTTGCACATATTTAATATAGGAATAAAATAAGATCAAGTCACTCTAGTTGCATTTAAAGTAAAGAGGAAGAGAGCTGTCGCCCAGTGTGTCACGGCAGCTGGGCCTCGCCGAACGCGGAGGTTTGTTCGGAATCTGTGGCTCTATGATTTGCAGCACAGGGTGAGGGTTTCCTGAGCTCTTTTCATGTGATGGAATTGGATTTCTCATTATTTTCAACAGAACCCAAGCCCCTGCCTTATTTTTCAGCTTACTGAGCTGGTCGGAACATTTTTGAATTATGGAAAACAATGTCAGACGGTCTGTTCTCCTGCAGCATAAAAATTATAACATTATCTGTAATTACAAAATATTTTTGGAGTTAATGTTCCACTTTTAAAATATCACATGGACCACAAGTACACACAACACACAATGTTTAAGAATAACAGTAAAAAATGAACACCTGAGCTTGAGAAATTTCCAGAACAAAGTTGGAAAAAAGAAGTCTGGCCAGTGATTTTGAAGTATCCCGTTGCCCCTTTCCAAACACAACACCATCTTCCCGTCAGGGAGGGGATGACACAGTATCAATTGTATTTCATTTTTTAATTTTTGTTTATTACACTTTGGGAGGGTTTTGGGGGGTGGGCAGTAATTAGGCTTATTGATTTATTTTTGATGCGGATCCTGAGGATCGGACCCCGGACCTCATGCATGCTAAGCACGTGCTGTACCGCAGAGCTAGACCCTCCTCCGATTGTATTTTTAATTCCTTGCTTTCCTTCCTAATTTTCTCACATGTCTGCTAGCTATCTCCATAACTGATGCATTAATTTTTCATTTGATTAAGTGAATTATGCTGTCACAGCTTTTTCACTCAACACTGTGTTTTTGAGCCTCACCCACGTCGACGTGCGTGGCTGAGGTCCACTCAGTCTTGCCGATATACGCGGTGCTTCTAGTTGGTGCCCACCTCCCAGTGCATCGATACAGTGCTCTACCACGTGCTTCTGTGGCCATCTTTCTCCTGCTTCTTTGGACATGTGAACCAGTGTCCAGGGCAGGTCCCCAGGTGAGGAGTTGCCTGGCTCAGCTCTCTAGACAACCTTCCTGGGAAGCTTTCCTGTGATGGTGCCCGTGGGCGCCCTGCCAGCTAGGAGGACAGACACCATTGCTCCCTGGCGTCCACAAGACAGGGTTTTGTTAGAATCGTTTTCTTTCCACTTTGGTGCTCTCACTGTGGTTCTGATTTGCATACTGTTGCTGCCCGATGAAGCTTGGCACCCTGCCCTGTGATGGGACACAAGTGGGACCTGGTCAAGCCTGAGGCCCCGTGTCCTTCTCACACTGACCTTTACAGGTGGGAGGATTTAAATCAAAGGAAGTGGATGTGAGTGCCCAGAAGCTCTGCCTCTCACTAGAAATGTAATCTTGGCAAAGTCGCAGTTTTTTCCTAGGCATGAGGGACTATGAAATGAGAATAATAACCCCTCATCTCTCCTGAGACACCATAGGTAAAGCACGCAACGGTGACTGTTTCTGGTTGTCACAATACTTGCATGTCCCTCACTTTTTACCCCATTCTCCTAACTCAGGACAAGTCTTATCTAATGGACAGTGGATGGATGTCCAAGATACGCATTGAAAATCTTTTAACATCTACCCAACAATGTTGGAAATTTGACATCAAGAGTGTCAACAGCTCAAGATGAGAACTTCTTCCAAGTTAACTTTCTTGGTCAAGAAAATCTTAAGGTGCTGTCCATGTCTCACCTAGCTTTCAGGACACAGATCAGAGAAAAATGGAGAGAAGGAAATGCTAGTAACCCAGGGGGAGGAGTGGTACCCAGGACCTCATCTAGCTCAGACATAGGTGAGGTCCCCACTTGCAGGAGAAAAGCAAAGATGAAGACAGAACTGGGGAAGCCCAAATAAGATGGAGCGTGAGGTAGATGGTTAACCTAAGGTGAAGGCAGAGTTAGACAGGGGTCAGACACTGAGTCAGTGCAGGGAAGCACATCCGCCCAGGGACTAACTGGAGACTCTATCACTCAAAGTCAGTAGAAGGGGTAAGACAGAAAATCAGTACGAAGTATTCTTTGAATCCCAACTATGTGCTAAGTGTCTTCCTAGGCCGTAGGAATCTAAAACCATCATTTTTTTTAAACATAACATAATTATTCTATGTGTATTTCTCCTTAAAGACATCTTATTTAACATACATTATTGGTTCATTAACATTGAACCCACGCCTCGTGCCTGAATGACGTTTATCTAACACAGTTCATACAACTTAGTAACAAAAAAAAAACAAACAAACAATCCAATCCAAAAATGGGCAGAAGACCCAAACAAGTGATTCTCCAATGAAGACACACAAATGGCCAGTAGGCACTGTGTTAAAACCATTCTTGATGCCCGTCTCGTGGGACCTGGAGGACAGCCGGATGAGTGATGCTCAGCCGACAATGACCAACAATATAGCGCATACTTACAGCTGTGTAAAGTGGGAACATAAGAGGATTCCATGAGAACGTAGAAGAGAGGTACCTGGTCTAGGGAAGGCCTTTCTGAGAATGAGCAGGAAGAAGTCAAGTGTGGCAGAACATTCCAGAAAGCAGCCAGCAGACAGTAGTCTTGGTAAAGGAACTGAAAACAGTCCTGTTGGGTTAGAGAGAAGAAAACATAATGATTGGTGTAGCTGGGAGGTAGCCAAGTTCAGACCATTCAGAGCCTCATAGGCGGGTGCAAAGATTTTGGGCTTTATTCCAAGAGAGATGGAAAACCATTGGTGGTTCTGAAGTAGAGACATCTCATGCTGTCTGTTGCCTGAATGTTTAAGAGAACCCCTCTGCTGAAACACAGGGAGACCCTTTGAAAGGTGATTGTGGTTACTCACGTGATTCTTAGTGGTAGCCTGAAAAATAAAAACACGTGGAAAAAATTATGCTAAAATTTTAGATGGCTCAGAAGAGTTCTTAAGAATGCAGAATATGTTACGTTGCTACTTAGGAACTGATTTATTCTTATACTATAATAAAAAAGTTTAAATGAAAAGATAAATTACTAATGTTTATATGTTTTAATCAAATTCTATCTGTATGCACATAGGAGAAAGAATGGGAAGAAACAAGATGACAGGCAAAAGGGCACTGGCTTGGCTCCAGGGACAAATGGTTTTCAGTCCTAACTCTGTCATTCATTTTCTCTGCAACTTCAGTCGCTTACACGTTGTGGCTCTGGTTCTTCCTGGATGAAATAATAGAATTTGAACACAATTTTCTTTCAGGTGTCTCCCAAATATAAAGTTAAAGAGAGGTTTAGAACTATCAAGTTGGTTTGTTTGGAGGTAAGAGATCATTGAAGTAGATTCTTGCTTTCAGTTCCAAATTATTCAGCCTTATTTTTAAATCACAAACACAGTGAAACCAAGACATAGGCTGTTGCATTTTTGAGTTTGTTTCTTTGGAGAATCTGGATAAAATGAAAAGGTCGTGCAACAATTGCAGACAGCACAGGAGGCCACAGCAAACTGAGACCTGGGCTACTGATAATACAGTCCAGGATCAAAGTCCTTCTTGGTGCCCAGTGCCACTATTCACAGCTGGAGACCCCCGTCTGCCTTAAGCCAGCACCTGAATGCCTGAGCTTCCTGGCACGAGGATAAAGGACGTTGTGGTTTTCAAAGGGGTTTCTCATTCACATGCTGTCTCCTTCCACTCCTCTAACGGGCCCCTGAAGTAGAGGGAGCAGACACTACCAGGCCCATGGTGGGGAGAAGCCAGCCGAGGGGCAGTGAGACAAGAGGTTATTTGACCTTCCAAGAATGGGCAGATGGCAAGAGGTGGAGAAATGGATCCGGGTCCCGGGCTGTTTCCGTGTATCCCACGGCCTTAATGACAGTTGGTACAGGGGAGACTCAATCCCACCCCAGAAAAATAAACCTCACTCTTGCATATACATATTCCTGTAGGCTGAATGTGCCCCCTCCCCCGGCCACCAGCCCTGCCTCCAGTTCATGTGCTGAGGCCCTAATCCCCAAAGGGGTGGTCTTGGGAGGCGGGGCCTTTGGGAGATAATGAGGTGCTGAGGGTGCAGCCAGTCTGTAGTTGTTTGTTACAGCAGCCTGGCTGACTAGGACGCACCGCCCCCCCACCCCAGAATTTGACAATAAATGCCGGCCATCTTCTTTCCACCTTTAGCTTGGAAAGCCACAGAGGTTAAGCGGTTCCAGGTCGGGGGGGGGTTCCTGTTGAGAGGGACCCTCTGGATCTCAATCCGAACTGACAACATCCTCCCACTGTCTCTGTCACTGGCAGGAGCTCCCAAGGGATGTGCAGCTCCTCTCGGTTCAGAAGGCTCCACCTACAACATCAACCACTCCAGACCTAGACATCTGGCTTTTCTTGACAGCTGGAAATGACATTCCACACGACTGCAGGTGCCCCCCTGGGGAAGTCCAGCTACCCAGTATTTATCAGCAGAGGGTACAGCAGAGCAAGGAGGATGGGGTAAGATGGGCGCACAGGTGCACATAGCACTGGGATGCGGGACAGAAGTATGAGAACAGCACGCTGCGACAACTGTTACGCTGGCAGAGTGGGGTTCGGTACGGAGGCACTGAATGGAAGGGGTGACAGATGAGCGAGGATGGAAAAATGGGAAGAATGTAAATGGCTAGTGGGCAAAAATGAGTTCTCGTAGGAATTCAAGAAGCACTAGTCTACACAAATAATGAACAATAAAGGCAGACATACACAGCCGTGGAAAGAATTGTGCTAACTGTATGTGACCAACTCTCAGGAGAACTTCTGTATATTCTGCTTTCCTCCCTGAACCTGCTCTGAGGATAAACCCATATAATACACATACATGGGCTTTACATGCTTGCCTTCCCCTTAAACAAATGACCATGCTTCCTCCCCTGCATTAAATTAAATCATTGCCAAAGCGCCACACACAGCTTTACATCTGCAGTTGAAACTGCATGTATGTTTGACTCCAATCACACGTGGCCAAATTGTAAAGAATCTCTTTGCAAAAAAGGACCACTTCCCTGGAAAGATGGCATTTCAATTTCGAAAGATGAGTTGAGTTCATTATCTCTGGATGAGAATGATGCCCCAGGATGGCAGAGAGGGGCAATTCTGAGCAAAACTCAGTACCTACCCCTCCTGGTGCTCAGGTCCATATGCCATGAACTCACATCTGCATTCTTGGAAAAGGAGCTGTGTATTTAAACCTGAAAGAACTGAGCAAAAGCTCAGTGAGTAACGATATTAAGGACACAAGGCAGACGGGGCAAAGAGAGGTGACCTCCCACCTGGGGCCACTGGGGGAACCTGATGGGCACAGAAGGCCATGGCTGAGTGTTGGGTCAGTGAGATCTGGAAGGAGACGGAAGGGCACCTGAGACGTCAGCAGGCGCCAGTACGGAGGTGGCATCGCGTCCCATCCATGACATGTTGGTATCTCTGGCCGGAGTGGACAGGGCCCTCAGCACAGGGAGGCAGACTCCGGAGGAGGAAAGCGGTGAATGTCCTGTGAGGACCGCGCTCCCTGGGTCTGTGTCAGCAAGAGACCCACGCTGAGCCTCTCAGCCTTCGTGGAGGGCAGTTCCGAGGGTGAAGCAGAGTCCAGCCAGCCTCAGAGGATGCCAGAGAAGTCTGCTTTCCGACTCTCGTTTTGACTCTCCAGGCTGAAAGGGGTATTAAATCCTTATACTTACTTGGCACCAAGTCTTCCTGTCTTGATTTTATAAGCATGGGGCCTGTCCTTCTTTCTGCCCGTTCACATTTTATCCATCCAGACTAATCGCGTTAGGGCGGATGCAAGTCCCCTGCTTGTCTCTGTGCCCATCTTGTTTCCCTTCTCGGCTCGGGCTCAGCTCTGTTTTGATCAAACACCCAGGAGCTCAGAGCGCAGACGTGTGTAATCCGTGCCTGGTGCACAGAGGAGGTTACTGCGGCCCGTTTCCTTTCTGACTCATCCTTGGTGCTGTCAGACCTTCTCGTGGGGGGTTATTTTTAATTTCTTCTGGGTCTTCTTAGGAGCAGGTTCCTAGGCACCTCCCCTTGCGCTCACCCTCCTCCCTGACCCGGCTGAGATGCTGGAGCTCCCTCGCAGACCGGATCTCCTCCTCTCTCTGTTCGTGTGTTCTGCACATCAGACTGATCGGTGAGCCTCACCCGGGAAGGCATCCCGCCTGCCCTCCTCTCGCCCATCAGCTGGACCACTTCCCTAGGTGGCCCCACATTATCTTTAGCAAAGCATCCCATTCTTCCACTCAATCTTGTCCTCATTCATGCAATTAAGCACATTTACTGAGCACCTCGCTGTGCTAGGCTGTGGATACAGCAAAGGAAGGAAGCTCAGCCCTGCCTCTCCTGGATCTCACAGTCCATCATTCCTTCCATGCATTTTTGTTGAGGATTTCATTTGTGTCTGGCATCGTCCTTGCCTCTAGGGATGTAGGAGTGAGTAAAACATTCTGCCTCTATTGACGGTGAGAGAGAGGTTCATCAAATACTCATAATAAGAAATATGTGATTATTTCTCATACAGATAAATGCTCTGAAGAAAAATAAATTTTCCATGAGATCTTATGACAAGCAAACTAAGAAGTCTAAGATTTTTTTTTTCTGAGAAAATGACACTTGAGCTGCTATCTGAAGGCGAAGCAGAGTTAATTAGACAAAGTAGTTGGTCAAGATCTTCCCCAGAAGTAGGAATGGCATGTTCAAAGGCTCTGTGGTGAGAAGGACCAGCGTATTAGCATAACCGAAAGGAGCCTAGAGCAGTGGGCAAAGAGGAAAGGAAGTCGAGAAGCAGACTGAAGGGTGTGTGGCCACAGTCAGCAGGGCCATCCTGGCTGCTAAGAAATTGGATTTCTTTCTTTTTTGAAAGCAGTAGAAGGACCTTGAAGAGTTTTCATCCTGCAACACAGAGAATGAATGAGAGGAAACCATGGTGAGATGCTGGTGAACAAGTTGTAATAGAAATACGGGTAAGAGATCATGGGAGCCTTCACCAGGGTGTTGGCAATAGACGAGAACAAATAATGAATAGATCTGAGTATGTTTTGGAGTTAAGTTTGGAATATTTATGGTTAAATACTGGGTGGATAATCAATAGGAATATTTCAAGGATGGTTCCTGGATTCCTAGTTTATACAGCTGGGAGGCGGTGCCTCTACCATGAAGATGGACAAAGTCGAAGGAGACTAGGATTAGAAGAGAGGACAAGGATGGTGTTGGATGTGTTGAGCTGGAGATGTCCTTGGGATCCCAAGTGTGGGTGGGAAGTTTGGTATGTGGAACTGGCGCTCTGCTTCTAGAGGAAAGATCTCGGCGGAGTATGTGAATGTGAGATTCAGTGGTGTGTAGACACCACTGTAAGTTGTTAGTAGAGACAAATTTCCCAGAAACGATTACAATGAGCTATTTCTACTCCATCTCCCCCATTAAATTCTCACTTCCTTAAAATTAGGAATCTAGTCTGATTCCTCTCTGAACACTCAGCTTCAACCATGTTGCCCATCAAACACTGAATAGTAAGTCACTAAAAGAATAAACACAAATAACACTATCAGTAAAGCTGGGAATCACACCACATGCTTTACAAACTTAATCCGCACAACAAGCCCATGGAGAAAATAGTGCTAACTTGACCATTTTCTTTTCTGATGAGGAAATAGGCTCTGAGAAGGTCAGTAACTTGCCCAAGGGGAATACCCAGGAAATGGCCAAACTGGAACTCAAAATAAGGTCTATCCGATGGCAGACTCCATGCTTCAACTCTTACACACCAGGGTGTCTGTCCTAAAAGACAGCGAGTCAGGACACCAAAGAGAAAGCAGGGGTATGTTTTCCATGGACTGAACTACTTCTGTTAACACTCAGTGAAGAAAGTCTACGTTGAATTCTGCTCATAACCAGATCAGACCCAGTGGCACTCCTGTCGGCCACAGCCTATCAAACACAAAGTCCCTTCGCTCTCAGTGGAGTGATCAGCAGGTGCTGATGTCATCCTCAAGAACTTCAGGGAAAATCTCCCAGCTTTATGGATGTTCAAAAACAATTGGTTTTATGGGCTCTTTCTTTAACGTTCACCTGTCACGGAAGAACTTCAGTGCAGCCTTGGCTTTAGGATGGGTTTGTTATAACACGTAGACGGGGACTGTCTTTCTGGGCACAGATTGAAGAAGTCATCGCCCTTTTCCTCATTCTGGTCATGACTCTGCTCCACATAGAGCATCAGTAAGTTGCTTACTTAAGGTCATTTCTCTCTCATCACGTCTAACGCACCCTTTTGTTTAGTTGTCTCTATAGTACATTCATTAACACGTGGAAAAGTCAGATGAAATCCAAGGAAAAATCTTTTCAACTGAATTCTGGATTTCAACACAGTTCCCTTCTTACCAACTGAGTGTCCTGGGGGAATTTTGTTAAACTGTCTTCCCTCCTGCTGCTTCATCTGCAACGGAAAAGAACAAAACCAAAAAACCCGGGCATTCAGAGGACTGCACATAATATATGTAAATCAGTGAAGACAGCGTTTGACCCATAGGGGTAATTCAGTAAGTGATAGCTGGCTGTGCTGTGCTGTCCAGGGACTGGCCTTCTTGGAAGTTGCTACAGTGGAATACATTACTCTTCTCCCCTAAACCTTTCACAGCTGAGGAGGTTTCATGCAGATGTTACGATTGCTCCTCTAAGGCGAATCTAGATAAAAGCCGCAGATAAAAATGATTATTACCTGTAAGTAAAAATTGTGTATTGAACACATGCATATCTATTTTTGCTTTTTCCTCTTCCTCCTCTAAGACTGCATTTATATATTTTAAAAGACATAAGCCCACAAAATCGGAGAGCACGGGGGAGGAGACAAGCCCACGTTTCAGTAGCTGGAAAGCAAATGAATGAGGAGTAACTGACGTAGCAGATCTGAGGCAGCCAGATCCTGAAACTACGGCGATTGAAGAGCAAAGCGAATCCAGTCTGCGCCAAGAACCCTCAGAAGGCTCGGTGACGCGCAGCGCCTGCCATCCCCTCCCCACGCCCCTAGCAGCCGCCCGTCCCGCTCCCATGGAAGGTCAGGGGTTCCACTCTCTGACGTGAGGAGGGATGATCTTTGGGCGGGAGAGGCACCTTTGCAAACAAGAACACCCTGGGCAGGGGAAGGCTTCTGAGCAGGGCGCCCTGAGGCGCCCAGCCTCGCTCTGACTGTGCGCCTGTAACGGCCAGACTTCCCTCTCCAGCCAGAAGATTCGAAGTCTTCTCAAGAACGTCCAGCCAGCCTAAACTCCGACACCGGGGTTCTCCAAGGGCCAGTCCTCGGCCCAGAAAGGCTGCTTAGGTCGCGGATGCTGAGTTAGTGGTCAGGGCTGCTAGTTCTGCGTTTTACTCTGGCGGCCTTCTCACAGCCCGGGAGACGGTGAGCTTGGGACGAGAATGGAACCCCTCCTCCCCCGCCGCGCTGCTGCCACACAGACTGGGGCGCAGCGAGGGGCCCAGGGCGCGGCCCGGCCCGGGCGCGCTCGCCGCCGTTGCCGGAGTGGTTAGCCAGGCCGCGCGGTCACGTTCACCAGCGCTGGACTGAGCCCCGCCGCTTCCCGGGGCCGCAGAAGGTCCCACTGATCCCAGACGGCTGCTTTGCCAGTGCATCGCGGGCTCTTCAGTAATGCTCCCGTGCAGCAAGTGGTGGTTTAGCACCTGCTACTCTTCAGGCACTTCAGCACAAACTGAGAATTAAAAAAAAAAAATAGAAAAGGAATAATTTGGTCTCAAAGAAAAGGGCATGTTTTCCCAAGGACGGTTCTCTGTGAGGGTGCAGTGGGAGGAAACGTCTTGAAATTGGCATTGTATGTTCAATTAACAGAAGCCTTTTACATTGATTATTTCATCGAATTCTCACCAAAACAGACGGTATAGTATACACAGTATATGTTTTCTACCTTCCTTTGACGAACAAGGTAACTAAATGTCAGGAAGGTAAAGTAGCTGTGAAATTCACAGAGCTCACATAGCGTAGACCTGAGGCTTTGAATTCATCTTTTCTGAGGCCAAGTCCAAGAGTCTTTAAATAACACCACACTGCCTTTGACAATGACTTCCTGCCCTCATTCTGCAGATCAGGAAACAGAGCCGATGTCGCCTGGACCCAGGGTCGTCTCGGAAATCTGAGTCCAGCTGCTGAGCGATGACAACGCCGTCTCCCTGATTCCTAGGAACTGTGCCTGCGGGTACCTTCCGTGACTTCCCAGGATGAAGCACGAGTCGGGGTGCAGGCTCTTAGATGCCATCGCAGTCTGCTGCGGCCAGCTTCCCAGCAATCTCCCCCCCATGTTGTGGTGACGGTGGCAGTGTTGCCTTTCCCCGGAAGCCACCCCATTCTTACCCAAGGAGCTCAGCACGACTAAACGGGCAAACCTGTGCCCCAGGCTGGTAATGAGTGTGGTGATTAGATCGTGCTTGTTCTGTGCATGGTTGGCTGTGTTCCCTGCAATACTCCCTTACAGCTGTGGGTCTCAGCCCACTGGACGGACAGCTCTCCATGCCAAGCCTGCAAGACTTGCTGAATTCAAGGTTAGCGTCACCCATTCCTTGTCTTGGCTCGAGGAGCTCATGCCCGAGAATGAGGGGCAGACAGGGACTTAAACAATGTGGCGGGGACTGCGCTAGAGACATGGAGATGTTTTCACATGCACACAGAACTGACAACATGGAGATAATGGAGCAAAGCTGGAAGGAACGGCCTTTGCCCAGTTCCTAATTTCCTGCTTATTTGAAATCTGCTCCTGGAGACTCTGACTTTCATTTTTGGCGTCTACCATTCTCAGCACATATATTTTCCCCTCATAGTGTTTTTATCATAAATCTTATTTATATATTCATTTGTGTTTTTCTTAATGTCTTTCTTTTGTACTAAACAGAAAGCTACACAAAGGCAAGGATTCGGCCAGTTTTATTATCCACTGTACTTAATTCGAAGGCTTGCTCAGTGCCTGGTATGTAGGCTTGATGCTCAGTCAATGTTTACTGAATGAGTGAGTGAATGTTTAAGAGTGACTGCGTGTGTTTATTCTTTCTTGTGAAAAAGTACCTTTCCAAGCCACAGGATTTTGAATCTAATTATCAGGATTATGAGTTAAATATTTCAATCCCATCAAGTTACTTTGTCAGAAGACAATCATGATACAGTGATTCACGAGGCTACAAACGCTGTGAGACTCCAAACTTCATTTTCAATTAATTACAAGTCTAATTCTTTCTACAAATGCAGAAAATCATTGTGTGCACAGTGAGCTACGTGCCAGTTGACATGGTATCTGTCTACACTGCTGAAATCCCCCTTGACTGATGTGGCATTATAAAAGTTGGTGAAAACAAGAAAATGGCATCTCCAAACCATAATTCCAAATCTTATGGGTTTTGTTTGTTTTTGGTTGTCAGATAACCCTTTATTAAGTCATTTTTCTTTGTAGTTCTTAACTCACTGGGCATTCCACTGCACCATTGTTGCCTCCAGCAAAAAAGGAACTCACTACCGGTCAAGCCCCCTCTTCCATCCATAGACATTTAACATTGCAATAAAAAGACAAATGCACCCCATTCCTTAGCAGGTAATAAGACCACGCTAAGAGTTTAAGCAGACTACCTGATGTAAATATTCAGTTATTATATACGGTCAATGCTTTTTCCTTATCTTATAAGGCAACACTGGAGACGCTTGGGGAGGTTAGGTGATGTGTCCAGGAACACAGCGAGTGTCAGAATGAGCGCTCCCTAGCTGTCTAACGCCAAAGCTCGTAAGTTACTGGCCCCATAATTTCCTCACTGATTTACTGGGCAACCAGTGCATTAATGCCTAGCAGACCAGTTCACATGAGAACAGTAACAACTGGAAGTGGTTTACTGGGCTCCTCACAGAGGCACTGACATTGAAAGAGAAGAGCTCGTGGAGTCACTGGGCTTTAAACACAAAGGGCTGCGTCTCTAGCGGTGGCGCTGCAGATGGCGGAGGTGCTTCACAGCTCAACGCCCGCCACGGAAGATCACGTCTCACCCCACGGAGGCCCACTCCCTCCACCACTAGCTGTACCCACGTCCTTGTACGAATGACTTCGCCCCTCCAGGTCAGGTTTCCTCTTGTGTTGAATGAGAAGACTGTACTTGACTTTCCTCTGGAAGTCTTGCAGGTCAGAATCCATACAACCGTGAGGGCAGGAAGACGAGAACACCAAAGCCTGGAGAATGTGGCAGCCCGTGGCCTCACCCCATGGTGAGGACACAGTGAATGCCAGAAAGCACATGGAAAGCTGTTAGCAGGGGACGGCAGACGAAGCCAGAGCTGCAGATGTGGGCTAGAAACGCACAGGTGGTCCAGCTGGTGTTTACGTCTCAACACCTGTTCTGCACGGCTCCTCAAAGAGCAGTCCATCCACATCCCCGTCCCCAAAGTGCATAGAAGCACCTGGGGCTGGAGCTGGCGTTGGGAAGCCCGACGGATGCCTGAACGAGGCTCTTCCCACCCACCTGACCACCTGGGAACTGCCTGACGGACCCACTTCCATCCCATCCCAGGCGGTACATTAACATCGGCCGAGAGCCAGCTGTCCTCAGACCAGGAGGCCGGGTCAGAGCCTGGTGGTCCCTGGTGTCCTCCTGTTTGCTGTCCGATAGCAAGGACATTGCAGATACTTATGGAGCCCACCCACAGTTCCTGAGGAGGGTCTGAGGGGGCCTTGGACTCTGGTTGGTAACAAGTACTTCGTAAGTACTGGTCCATCATAGGCAGGGATTTAGGGGGTTTCGGCTTTAATTTTCCTTTCAATATAGCAATGCTCTTATCAAAAACTAATTTTTGGAGAAAAATGCTAGGTTACTCTTTCTCCTCCCTTGTCCCATTGTCTCTTTCCTTACTTTTGCTTAAAAGATGACTGATCATTCATTAAGGACTATTTCAGATATCGTAAAAGTACAAAACATGATATTATGAACACCTGTGGCCTTCATCCTCTGACTGAGACATTAAACACTGCAGATGGAGTGCAAGGTTTAATCATCTTGATTCTGTTTCTCTCTCTAACTTCCTGCCACAAACCACCACTGTCGCACACATTCATTGTCTGCCTTTGCCCCATATTCCACTGCATTTTAATTGCATATCAGCTTGCAAACACGCACACACATTTTATGGGCTGAAATGGACCCTCCTCAAAATTCATCATTGAATCTCCAACCCCCAGCACATTGGAACGTGACTATTTGGAGATACAGGCTTTTAACATAGTGACGAAATTAAAATTAGGCCGTTAGGGTGGTCCCTAATCCACCGTAGCTGGTGTCCTTATAAGAAGAGGAGGAGACAACAGACGTGTGTGCTCACGGAGGACACGGGGGAAGGTGGGCATCTGTGAGCCGAGGCGAGGGGCCCCAGGAGGAACTGGCTTCACTGACACCTTGATCTCAGACGTCCACCTGCCAGACCCGTGAGAGAAGTCACTTCTGTCCCTTAAGCCACCCAGTCCGTGGTATTTTGTCAGGAGAGCCTGGGCTCGGTGACACAACCCAGAAATTAGACCCAGTATTATTTTCATGATCTCCATTGGTGAAAGTTTAAACGTGTAAGCATCTATTTACACACATGCCCTCAGAATAAACACTTATTAATTACGAGGGAAAAATGGAACTTCACTGGGGAGCAACCAGGTGGACACCACCTTAACCACGTGACCACAGTTAATAGCACCAGGGGTGAGTCATGTGGACATCACGTACCCAGAGATGGCGACGTTCTCAGGTCTCCATCTGATTCTGAGGAAACATCAGACCAGCCTAGACTGAGGCACACTCTACAAAACTCCCGACCAGAACGTCCCCCGGGTGTTGATGAAGGTCGTGAAAGACGGGGAGAGACTGGGGGCTGCCGCAGAGCGGAGGAGGCGAAGGAGATACCACCGCTAAAGGTGGCCGGGGTCCTGCGCGGGGGCTTGGGACAGAGGAGTGACGTGAGTGAAAACACTGGCGAAGCACCAAGGGCACCGCACCGACGTGCGATCCTTAGCACACCACCCCGCTGTGCAGATGCCCGATGCTACCACCCGGGGAGGCTGGGGGCAGGGCATTTGGGATCGCTCTGTACCGTTTCTGCAACGTTTCTCTACGTGTTTAATTATCTCAGTATAAAGAGTCGAAAATGCCCCAACAAACCTAATTTCTTGGCACTTGTCCCGTCCCCTTCGAGTTCTCAGAGGGCCAAGGACAGAGCAGCCCCAGGCTTTGCGGTCCGAGCGCAGGGTCCGCTCTTCCTGGCCCCTCCCGCACCCATTCATGTGGAACGTTGGCGGGAGGTGGGCGGGGCTCTCTCCAGTTACAAAATGGGGCCTCTGGTACTGGCTCCACAGGTGAACATGTGGATTACATGAGTGTTTTTGTGCAAGCACCCCACGCAAGAGGCTCCCCAAAATGTCCATTTCAGTCCCGATCCATGTCCTCTTGTATTAACATTCAAGTGAGTAAACGGTGGGTCATACCTCACCGTTAAAACAAGGAGGGGGGTGATTAAACAAGACAAGGCTTGGTTAGAAGCCGGGGAAATGGTGTCAGGCCAACTAAAGCAATAGAGATGAAGCAACTCCTGAGTGTCGCACACTGGATGGCTCCCCACGCACTCCCCAGGCTGCTCAGGGCCTCCCGGGCTCTTCTCAGCAGCCCGTCCCGCCAGGGGTCCCCTTCCCGCAGGCTTCAGGGCTCAGCCAGTGTGAGGCACCGGCAGAAATTGAAAAGGTCCGGGAGAGAGGAATCAGGGCCTGGCTGCCCTGTGTGTCTGGATCCTACCTACCCTGACTGGGCAGCCCTCTCTCCATGGCACTCAGATGCTCCCAGCTGGGTTCCGAGAACCACCCTCTCTCCTTTCCCCGTAGACTTAGGCTTAGGGGTAAGGTTAGGGTTAGGCGAAGGGTTCCTCGGGTCACCAGGCCTTGCTGCTCCCTTTAAGCCTGACAAACACAGTCAGCAAATCAACCTGAGAGAAGTCTTGCCAAAAGGGTCGATTTACAGTGGATTAGTGCTGTTTGCAGCTTTTCCCCCAAACTTTGACCACTTTTTCTCCTCCTGGTGAACTTGACAATGGAGTGGAATTCAGGTTAAAAAGAAGTATTAGTCAAGTAGACTTGTTTGGCATCAACCTCAAAGCTCTGCAGTTTCTATGAATCCAACACTGGCAAGAGTCAGAAAAGGCGGGATGGTGGCTGTGGAAAGCGTGGGCCCCATGGAGGGTAAAAAACTCTAGCCAGCAGGTCCGCACCCCATGCGGCAACGGGGTAGGCGTGGCAAGTGTAAAGAAAGCGCCAGCCCTTCCGTCTGCGGGGGGCCTGCTGCTCCCTGCAGTTGGGCTCTTACGTGGCAGCTTTAAAATAATTGTCCATCTTGTCTACGATGGTTCTTCCGGTGGAAGAAGAAGAGTTTCTCTCTCTCTTAGCACTTGAACAACGAAGCCGGGCTTTATGTGGTTTAACGACCACTCACTTGGCAGGGATTTTGTGAGGCTTTGACTACATGATGCCACTACCCTCCGCCCAGAAAGGTAGAGATTAATGTATTCTTTTGATTCTAAGACACCTTTTTATTTAACATTTAACATTCAACTATATAAAAATATTCTATCTGGTCACCAGTAAAGGGATGAAATACGTCCTGATAATAGTTGTCACTACCTTCACATATGAATTTTGCCAACTTTAAAAGGGAGCCCTTCAACTAATTATTGTTTCAGTTTTGATATTTCCATTTATAGAAATAGACTTAACTTTAACTTAAATGTCCATCCTTAAATGTTACTTAAAATATCATTAAAATATAACACCTTATTCGAGTACTGGCATTAAAAAGGCATCATATACATGCAAGTTTGCACGCCATATACTAGGCAATGCAATTAAAGACGGCAGAAGAAGCCAAATGTCACAGAATAAATCACAGACTTTTCAACACTATTAGAACTTGATGAGACATTCAGGGGCCAGATATCCAGGTTTGAAAAGCTCCCCCCTATTTAATTTCTGTATTGGAAGTGTGGACATATTTGTCTTGAAAATTTCTAATGTTTTCCATTGATGTTCTAGATCAGTTTTTTTTTTTAATTTCCTGAAACAAATTAGTTGACTAATTTTTGGTATATGTTTGTACATGCCCCACTGATGTTTAGAAATAAGAAACATACACTGTTCGTGTTGTGTTCACTTCTCCATATTTCATCTATGTCTTTATCCATATTCATGTCAGATTGGCATCCATGTAAGCTCACATTCAAGATATATATCCAAATATATACAATTAATATATATGCATATACATGATTCAAATATTAATGTGGATTAAAAAGTCACACTTGTTAAATATTTAATCAAATCTCCTGTAGTTGTAATGAATTATTATGTACTTTGTTGGTTTCTGAGCTAAATTTTATCTCTAGTAATTTGCTTTCTGTATTTTGAATCTATATTGTTGGTAATGTTACTGAGTCCAAACTCATTCTGCTCGCCTCACGAGAGGCCAATAAATCGGGAGAAGAGGTGTTAGGGCAAGGAAAAGCAACTTTATTCAGAAAGCTGGCAGACGAGAGGTTGGCCAACTAATGTCTTGGCGAATCATCCTGCTCCTGTCAGAATACAGACTCCTTTTATCAAAACAAAACAAAACAAAACAAGGAAGAGGGTGTGGTTGGTTGTTGCAAATTTCTTTCTGCAGGAATTCTTTGTCCTTGCAGCCATCCATGTGGGCCAGGCCGTGGTGTCCCTGTAAACCTCCAACAAAACAATGGTTATTCTCTGTTTTGCAACTTGACATCTCCACCTAAGTGCAGAAGTGCTGACATCCTTAAAGGTTTGAGCCCCGGGAATAGGCGCTCCTGCATATTTCAGGCTAAAGGCAACATTGCTTTACAAAAGGTGCAGAGCCTAGAAAACAGGGCACAGTGTTTAAAACTAAAGTAACAGATCCAAAATGGAGTCAGATTTGTTCTTCTCTATTACAGCGATATAAAGTTCATACCTATTTTAACTTTCCAAATAAATATTCTTCTTTGTTCCGTTTAAAGACTTTTGCCTTGAATTCTTTTCTGGCTTCCCTGCCTATGCTGGTTATATTTTTATCAGCATTTGTTTGGTGTATCTTTTTCCCTATTTTCCAATTTAATACCTTTTTGAAATTTTGTTCTAGATATTTCCTTCTGACTTCCAGGTGACTTTAATCTTTTCATACTTATCATGTTTCTTAAATGAGGACTTATTTCTGAAAACTTTGTGTTTTCTGTTTACCATGCTTATTATTATTTCTTTTGGTCTGACTGAGTTTCCTTTTTTTTTTTTTTTTTGCCTTTTTTTCTTTCTCTAGAGATTTGATGTAATAACATCTATTTCTATTTTTCTAGTTGTTTTTCTTAAATGTTTGCCATAAATGTTTTAACCGATTTTTTAAAAATCCATTTGATGACAGTTATCTCCACCTCACCCCCGTTGAGGCAGGAAGCCCCATAAAAAGACCAGCAGGACCTCCCAGGCAGGGCCACTGCTCTCCTGCCAGCACCATCTGGTTCCCTGGCCTAGAGGCTCTATCTTGCTTTTTGCCTCTGAAACAGCTTGCTTACCCCTAAACTTCTATTGGTTCCCTGAGCTCACTCCTGATTGGTTATTTCCTTCACTCCTGATTGGTTCATTTCCCTAACTTCTGATTGTTCCATTTGTAGTACTTCATTTGCATGGAGCTCACTGCTGATTGGTCCACTTCCCTCACTCCTGATTGGTTATTTCTCTCCCTCCTGATTGGTCCATTTCTACAAAGCTTGTTCCTAATTAGTCAACTTTCATTATACCTCATTTGCATATGATGTTGCAAAGTGTAAACTGGCAGCCTATAAAAAAAAGCCGGTGTAAATCTACAGACATTATCCGGAGCTTGGAGTGTTAACTTCTCTGTGCCCACTGGTGTAATAAGCCTGAGTTCTCCAACTCTCCGGGTGCTGCTTGGTCTCTCACCTGGATCCAGGTTGCCATCACAACTGAGCTGTAACACATTTTTCCACAACACTGCTGCCAACGTACTAGCATCAATTTTTTTAAATCTACTATGATTTATTCCCCTCTGATAGGAATTACGCCTCTCTAATAGTTCTCTGATAGGATTTTTTTCTTGTAGTGCCTAGTCTTGTTTTATAGTCTCCAGTTCTTCTTTCATGAGTATCTCTTTATTTCTCCATTGATATCAAATTTTCTTGTATTCAAGCACTTTTTAGATTTCACTTTTCAGTTTTTTAATTTGCTGAGTGTGTTTTGTTTCTTTCATGGTGTTGGTTTTCTTCATATGTTCCTGTGGATTTGCGGCATAGGAGGGAAATTTCAGCTCCTGTTCTTTCTTCATCTTGAGGCCAAAAGTCTTCTCTAGCTGACACTTAAGAGCAGCTGTTTAGCTGTCAGTAATATGTGATTTTATTAAGAGAAAAAGTAGAAGTGTAAGTGTACAAAAAGCTAGGTAAAATGCTGATAGTTTTCACTTCCCTCAAAATTAAATTGTCAACACAAGTGTTAAAAAATAGATGATGTGTATGGTTTATAAAAATGTATCATGATATGATGTACAACTTCCTGTAGTAAAAATAATTCTGAAGCATTCTTATTACCTAATAAGAAGAAAGTTTAGATTTATCATAATTTGGTTATGATATTGTGGAAGAAAGTGGCACAGACTGTCTTAAATATGTTATCATTGGTTGGATGTGTGTGTGTATTATGACATATTCCTTCAATGTCAACAAGCTTTCATTTTGTCTACAATAGCTCTTAAAATTAGTGGCTTTTTCTAATCAAGAAAACGTGATATCATCCCAATTTTATGGATGCAATATTGAAGTACAAGAGGTTAATTAGCTTGGTCCAGGTCATGCAGAAAGAACCAGCATTTGAAAATAGGATGTCTGACTACAGAGTCCTTTTTCTTTTTCCACATGGAAGGTCACTTGACCTTTGCAAGGAACGTTAACGTGCTTAATTCCTTTGCAGAAGGGGAAGAGAAAACATTGTGCATGGGATGTGAATGCTAATTTTCACTTTATTTCCCTGATCACCCCAAGGCTGAGCTAACCATCTCTTCTAAAGCTTCCAAAACAATGCATTGCTGACTTTTGTAGGCCTTCCTAAAAAAGAAAAAAAACAAAACAAAACCCTATATAATTGTTGCCTGTTTACTTGTTTGCCTTTGAAGTTGTTCTGTCATCTTATTGAGGAATGAGTTAATTGTCACATTTTTAGTATGAAGCACAGTGTCTAATATATAATAGATTATCAACAAATATCTATATAAATGAATTCATACTATAATTAACACAATGCAAAATGCACCTATTAACCAAAAGTTTGGAAATCAAATAATGAGGTAACCGATGCGTTTTTTCTCTCTAGTTTCTAAAAAACTTCAGGATGAGATTTCAATATGTCGCAGGGTGGGAGTGAGGGAAGCAAAAACACTGAGACGGCGGGACTCGGAACCTGGGTCCTTCTTCCAGATATTCTACAAACTCTGCAAACTTAACATTTTGGGGCTTAAGTAAAAAGCAAAGCTAGGAGATTGTGTTAGATGCTGTCTAAAGCCCCTTCCAGCTATCACAGTGAGTGATATTAAAAATCAGATTCCTTTTCATTGGTAAAATTGGAAATCTTATTACAAGTGTTTCCTGTAAAACCTGATAGGGAGGGAAAATGGCTGCCGGAAAAACAGCAATTACAGGTTTCCTGATCATCTACCCTGTTCTCCTCGTGAACACGGAGAAAACCTATGGATGAAATTGAACGTGATCATGTCAATGGAGAACCACAGAAGTAACCATCAAAGTATGTCGCGGTGTGCCGTGAGTGCAAGCTTGGCAAGTAATCTGACCCTTAAGGAAGCACCTAGATGTGGAAGTGAGTGTATTCACAGCGCAATGGTTCTCGCACAGAAAGGACAAGAGCTGGAAAAGGTCACCTTGCTGACCCCGTCTTGACACATCCAGGGAAGGAACTTCCAAGGCCATTCAATACGTTTGCTGGCTTCCAGGGCCCCTCTCAGAGGGTCATTGCTCTTCTCTTTAAGTATTTATAGGCCTCTTCCTTTTGCTCTGCCTAATACACATCATCCTTGCTTTAGGGAACATTATATGCCTCTTAGGGGCTAACATACTACAGGAAAAATGCTTAAGGACTCAGATTTCAGACTCTTTTAATGACTGGAAAGATTAGAGAGGGAAAATGAAGTCACGTAAGAGAACAAAGAACACTCCAGGAGAGCCCAGACTGTCCCTGTAGAGAAAAAGTATCCAAACCGTGGAAACAGGACCCCCGTAGCTGGAGCGGTGTTCTAAGGCTCAGGTTGGAATCTCATGTGTGCGAATGTCACTTTGCCTGGAAGGTAAAATTTATAAAACAGGAAAATCTTGCTTAACCAGAAATGTAGCTAATTGGAAACTCCAAGTAAGGTAGTAGGGACAGCTCTTTATTTTAGAAGAAAGTAAGTCCCCAGAAAAAGTCCACGTAGAGAGTCGGTGTTGGCTCAATGGAGCCGAAGCCCGTTCCGCCCGCCTTCCACATACACAGAACTATGTCCCGATACTGCTCTTTATAAAGATGTCCAGAGACTTTTAAATTCTCTGTCTCTGTCCAAAGATACACTGTATTCCTTAGAGCCAAAATATTTCTGGAGGAACATAGACTTGGTAGAAAACTTTTCTTTCAAGTTCAAGCACTTAATGATTTCTCGTGAGTCCTTAATTGATCCGAAATTGAGGTGTCTCAGAATTCTTGTTTCCTCCCCTCTTTATTTTAATCCCAGATGTACTGAAAAGAAGGAATGAAGATAAAAATAATGACAATAGTGATGTAGGAATGACGATTATGTTCAGAATTGATGTTTGGAGCTGCTACAACTCAAGAGTGAAAAAATCAAAACACAAACAATACCCAGATTAAAAAATGAGCTAAGGACTTAAACATGTCTCAAAAGAGGACATATAAATGGCCAACAAGTATATGAAAAGATGTTCAGCACCACTAAGCATCAGGGAAATGCAAATCAGAACCACAATGAGATACCACCTCCCCCCTGTCAGGACGGCTACTGTCAGAAAACTAGACACGTGTTGGGAGGAGGTGGAGAAATCGGAACCCTGTGCACTGTCGGGGGCGGGGGGTACAAAATGGTACAGTCGTTAGGGAAAACAGTATAGAGTTTCCTCAAAAAATTAAAAATGGAACTACCGCCTGATTCAGCAGCCCCACTGCTGGGTAATTATCCAAAAGAATTGGAATCAGGATCTCCAAGAGGCATTAGCATTCCCACAGTTATTGCAGCAATGTTTACAATACCTAAGATGTGCAAGTAGCCTAAATGTCCATTTACAGATAAATGGGTAAGAAAAATGTGATATATATATGTGTGTGTGTATATATATATATATATATCACATTTTATATATATATATATATACACATATATATATACACACACACATATATATACACACACACACACACACAATGGAGTACTGTTCAATCTTTAAAAAGAAGGAAATTCTGTAACCTATGACAACACAGACGAACGCTGAGTGTATTGAGGATGTCAGGCGAAGTGAAATAAGCAAGTCACAGGAAGATAAATAGTGTGTGACTCCGCTTATCTGAGATATTCCAAATGAGTCAAATCCATCGACTCAAAGAGTAGAATGGCGGTTGCCAGGGGCGGGGCGGGTTGGGGCGGGGATGGGGGACTTGCGAAGTCACTAACCAACGGGCATGAAGTTTCAGTTAAAAAAGAAGGGTCAGCTCTGGGGGTCCGCTGTCCTGCAATGAACCTATGTTTGGGTAACAGCCCTGCACTGTTCACTCCAGTTTTCAGAGTTGACCTTCACTCAGAAACCACAGCAGAAGTCAAGGAGCAGAAGCAGCTGGCGGGGATGTTACATCTTAGAAGACGTGGCGCCAACAGGCAAAGACAGGCTTGACCTTTGTAGTTGGTTAGAGGGAAAAAACAAAAGTAAGGAAAAAAAAAGAAACAGGACACGACTAAGCTGGCGCTGGTGCTGCCTGAGTGGTGAGGCGACTTTTCTTCCTTCTCGTGTGTTTGTTAGCGATTTTCTTTCGTGAGCTTTGCAGTGCTTTACAACCCGAGAAAACACATTTTATAATTTTTATGAATAAACAGAAAGCCGCTGAAAAGACAAAAAAAGTGAAGGTGCTCATATTCAAATCCAAAACTTGAAAGCCCAAGTCTTAAATAGGATGATGACTGTGCCATGCACAGGACCGTCCGCCCGCCCGAAGCCCCCATCCTGCTTCCTGCAGAGACGCGGCCCCGGCCCGCAGCTGCCTGTGTTCCCAAGTAGGTAAGATTTACTGTCTGGTGGGGGCAGGGAGGAGAACTGTTAGGAGATATTGATTGCAATTAACTTTGCCCCTGATTGGTGCACCACCCCAGGTGAGCCCTGCTACTTAGTAAACGGGGGAGACTCTCAAAGATTAATGGATGTTGTCAGTAGGGTGGTGGGCTGGGGCCCAGAGGGTCACATAACTCCATTTTCCCCACTCTGAAAGTGAAATTATCAGGGGTAACAGGGAGAGGGGCTATGAGAGTGAAGAGAATGATCAATGCCACTGATCGTATTCCCGCCCCTAATCACTGTGGCAGAGCTCAGAGAAACAAAGCTCCTTTTAGTGACGTTCTAAAGTGCACGGCCTGGATGCCTTTTGCAATTAAATGTAATTGCAAGAGTCTGTTTGCTTCCTGCCCGGTCCTCTCACTTCTGCCCCCTGTTGATGGAGGTCTCACTGTGTCACCTCTGCAGTAAGTGCCTTTGTGTGGATTTCATGGAGCTGACGAAATGACCACCCCAGTCAGAGGGAAGGGTACCTGAGACGTACCTGGGCACCTGCCTCCCCTTACATCACATCATGGGTGCACCTGGCAAGGGAGACAGGTTGGTCCCATTGGAATCGATGGGCTATAAGTCAATAAATATACATATGTATATGTATGTGTGTGTGTGTGTGTGTGTGTGTGTGTGTGTGTGTGTATCTATATACCAAAATAAGAATTGATGGGTCAGAAAGCATCTCTCCTGAGACTCGGAGCAGAATCGGGAGGCGGCAGATAACTGTGTATGCTGCTTCTCAGCACTTCTCCATCACTCAGTAGCAACCATCTCCTTACTGGTTAGCTCCTGTGAAAGGCTACTGAGAAAAATGCCATCATTCTTTGAGCCGACTGAAGAATGAACGGAAACAGAAGGGCAACGGCAGTGGCAAAATTTTTAAAAGGCACAGATTTCCAAGGAGGAGCTCATGCAAAGAAATACGGCAGCAGAAAACCTCAGGAAACAAAGGTTTTGGCAGGTTGGCGTGTTCAGCTTCACTTGAGTTCCACCCAACTGGCCTCCCGGAACGGGCCTTTGTAACAGGGACTCCTGCTCCCCTAAAGCAGTACGTCTTCTCAGGGACTATGGTGCCATCATAAATCATCTTTTGCTTGACATAGTTGTGCTAATAAATCCACATTAAAGAGAGAGAGAGAGAGAAAGCTAAGTGGTTAACAGTCAACCACAGTTCTAAGCTGTAGGGAGACGAACGTCACCGTGGGTTTCTCCAGACACACAGGTTTGTGTGGCTGCCATCAAATTAAATGTGTTTTCTCCCCTGGGCAGCGGTAGCTGTGGGTCAGCACAGAGTGGCCCGGGGCAATGTCACTTCCCTTTGGGGTCAGGGGACTGGGAGCTCTCCATGTGACGGAAGATGCCCTGAAAGCAAAGATGTGAGAGAGCTGGTCGTAAGTTCGTTTGTCTTGGATTCTTCTCAATTGCTTCTCTTAAAACGACCAAAATCGAGCAAGTCTATTTAGTGGCTTGGAAAGAAAAGGAAGAGATGGATTACCCAAGAAACTAAAAATTTCCTCTGGAACCTCCCAAGAAGGCTCAGCGACCAGGAACACCCCTCGCAAGTCTGCATTCGGCTAAGAAGCCAAACACATGGCTGCTTCATGGGGACGTTGAAAACGTCTTCGAAGTTCACCCACCTTATTTGTTTCAGCCTTTCCTGCAAAATGCTCCACATCAAACGCAGAGAATTACTGGAGATGAAAGTGAAGAAACGCGGGCTACGCAGCCAGACCGAGCGGCGCTGGAGCTCCTACTCCATCTTCTGCTAAACGTGTGTCTCAGATTCCTGGTCTCAGCAATTGGCACAGTTAACGACCATTTTGCATGGGTTACTGTGGGGATGGACTGAGATAACGCGTGTTAACGTCTAAAAATACACAAAGCAGTGACAAAGCATCGCTCAGAACCAGACGCACGCTGTGTGTTTAGGAATGTTTATTTTCCTTCCCATTTTTAATGAAATAATGTTTTTTTTTTTCATTTTATATCAGAAATCATCGAGGCAGAAGGGACCGGAAAATTCACCTATCCCTTCACTCATTTTGCGGATGGCGAAAAAGCTTTCTCAAAGACTTCAGAGAGTTGCTTATGGGGACGGCTAGCTAATAGCACAGATGGAGCAGGATAAAGACCTCTGAACTTGTGCTTCAAGCTCTGCCACACTGAACTTTTTCGTAAAGAGGGATTGTTGCTCTTTTTTTTGGTTTACCCAAATGAAACTTGTTTCTAGCTAAATATTCAAAACATTGAAAAATGAAAGCGCACACAAATAACAAAAATCACTGTAACGCCTGCATCCAGAGAGAAACGCTGTTTTCTGCGCGAGTCTGGGAAATTTAGGGTCCCCCACACCCGTTTCTAACAGCGTCTATGGGAAAGGAATGGCCTTCTTGACACGCGGGAAAAGAAAGAACCGAACAAGGACCCTGTCTCGTTTGGGGGTGGACAGGTGCTCTGTCTGACGTCCCAGCCTTTGTTGACAAGGCATCTCATAAGAAGCAGTCCCTTTTCTCATGTGGAAAGTGAGAGCAGCTGTTTCTACCACCTTCTTCTCCCTCCAGCCAGACAGACAGCGAAAGCCACTACTGGCCAAACGCGCCACTAGCCAGACTCTGCTCAATTTGGAATTAATAAAGTTTTCAACCGAACCATTATTTTATTACATGGTGGAAAATATGCATTGATTCCATTGCCCAAATGTTTAAATTGTTTGGCCTCGTCGTTAGCCAAGTTTAAAATGGGAATTTTTGGCAAGAGGCAATCTCCTGATAAAAAGCATGTGTTGAAAAGAAAACAAAAATAGAGTCGGAATACAGATTTTCATGCTGGGCCAGTGGACTAATCATTTATCTTGATCTGTGTATAAATCAACCCCTCTATTGCCATGTTGACCTACAGAATAATTTGGCCTGATTTTAGAAAACTGTAGGAGTCAACCAATTGCACACATGGGGTGTGTGCGAGTGAGTGTTCGTGGAGGTGTGTGCAAACACTCGACCTGCACACACACGTGTGTATCTGTAGACGCAGGTGTAATTACGTGTGTGTGAACATTGTGTGTGTTGAGAGTGAGACACAGAAAGACCGGTGTTTGATTCTGAGCCCCAAGATGACGCTGAGGACCGGTCTGGGGCACTGCCTGTGGCTAACAGGGGTCAAGGAGGACGGAGACACTGACGCCATGAATACGTGCCAGACGCTGCTCCGTTGTGCACATGCAGTGTCCCTAATGGGCGCAAAGCCTCTCAGGGGTTGGTCTCACTCCCTTGGCTTTTCAAGTGGGGAAACAAGTTTAAAGAGAAAATGTAACAGAGTCTCAGGCAACGAGAAGTCAAGCCCAGGTCCCCGGAAAGTCAAATCTCGTCTTTCATGGCTTTGCCCTCCTCTGCTCTGCCTCTTGCAGGGCCAGAGGGGTTTGAGCAGGTGCAGGGGGAATGTGCAGGCAAGGGTTAAGCAAGAGCGTCTCGTTTAGTTCAAAGGGGACTGGGAGGCGGGTGGGTCCTACTGGGTCCTGCGGAGGGTGCGGGGAGGCGCCTGTGCCTGCAGGCACGTCCCGGAGTAACTGGCAGAGGAAGGGCTGGAGGAAGCGTCGCTGGGACCTTCCCTTTCCGCCCGGCAGTGATACCTCTGGTGTCCTCAACACCCGGGGAGAAGCCCCTTTAACCCCTCTCTCCTCAATACGACAGTGACTTTCGGTGTTAATCGAGTACCAATCCGCTATAATTATTAATCCCTTGCTTCATTCTTCATTTTGAAAACAAATAACACTTTAAATAGGAGAATAAATTTTAATTTTAAAGATATGCGAATTCAGTGTTAGGTCTGGACTAAAATCTGCATTTGCCAAGCCAGAAACATCGCACCTCAGGGTTTGTGTCATCTCACTGTTTTCAACGTTATACAGGAATGGGAACCCCAAATGCTCCTGTGGAAGGACAGAGTCGGAGGAATTCCAAGCTTCGCTTCTTCCTCTTCCCAATCACAATGATGGATCTAAATTTAAATCTGAATCTACTGTTATAACAGGACTATACAGGGCCCTCATGTGAGAAATAGCAGCCCGGCCTGGAGGGAGCCTGCCGGGTTCCAAACCATCATGACCCTGCTCAGACGCCGCCTGGGGCCGAGTGCACACGTGGGGACGGAGCCAAGAGTGGGTCCTGAGGCTCCAAGCCGGGCGACAGCCCGAAGCCGTCGTACTCCCTCACTCCCAACTCAGCTTTGTCATTATTATCACTAGCATTATCTTATTTTTTTCTGCCATCTACAGAAAGACAAAGAGGGAAAAGTATGCCTTTGCATTCTTCAGCACCTGGCCACGCTCCATGTCTGGGGACACGTCGGGTCTTTTTTTCAATTATTGAAGCATAATTGATTTACAATGTTGTCTTAGCTTCAGGTGTACAGCAAAGTGATTCAATTATACATATATATATATATATACATATATATATATATATTATTTTTCAGATTCTTTTAGATTACAGGTTATTTACAAGATATTGAGTATAATTCCCTGTGCTATATGGTAAGTCTTTTTGTTTATCTATTTTGTATATAGTAGTTTGTGTCTGGTAATCACAAGCTCCTAATTTATCCCTCCCCCTGCCTTTCCCCTTTGGTAACCATAAGTTTGTTTTCTATGTATGTGAGTCTGTTTTTGCTTTGTAAATAAGTTAATTTGTGTCATATTTTAGATTCCACATGTAAACGATATCATATGATATTTGTCTTTGTCTGACTTACTTCATTTAGTAAAATAATCTCTAGTTCCATCTATGTTGCTGCAAATGGCATTATTTCATTCTTTTTTATGGCTGAGTAGTATTCCATTGTATAAATATACCACAGCTTCTTTATCCAATCATCTGTCAATGGACATTTAGGTTTTTTCCATGTCTTGACTATTGTAAACAGTGCTGCTATGAACATTGGGGTGTGTGTATCTTTTCAAGTTAGAGTTTCCTCTGAATGTATGCCCAAGAGTGTGATTGCTAGATCATAGGGTAAGTCTATTTTTAGTTTTTTAAGGAACCGCCATACTGTTCTCCACAGTAGCTACACTAAACTACATTCCCACCAACAGTATATGAGGGTTCCCTTTCCTCCATACCCTCTCCAGCATTTATTACTGATAGACTTTTTGATGATGGCCATTCTGGCAGGTGGGAAATGGTACCTCATTGGGGTTTTGTTCTGCATTTCTCTGATAATGAGTGACATGGAACATCTTTTCACTTGTCTGTTGTGAGATCTCTTGATTTGCTCCTCAGCACTTGTACTGAAGGGACTCACTTGATGTGCACAAGGCCTCCTGGCCCGTGTGTGGGGGAGACAGAGTAGAGACCCAGGGCTGCCTAATGCCAAAACTGGCGCACTGGTCCCATGCACCCCTGCAGGCACATTTTGGACACAGTGGAAAGCACATAGAACGTGACCAGCTGTAACGGGTGGTCTGCTTCTGCTAGACTGTATCGCCCAGCAGGTAGCCGGGCAGCCGAGTGGGACGCAGCTGATCGCCGCAGGTTTCTGCAGAAGGCCAAGTTTTAAAAGGGTCGGGCTGATGGGTGGCCTTGACGGTTGCACAGCAACACGAACGTCCTTAGTTCCACTGAACTGTGCACTTGAAAATAGTTAAAACAGTAAATTTTCTGTTACGTACATTTTACCATCATCTTCTAAAAAAATTAAAAGAAGAAAAATTAGGCCGACAGTAGGGTGCGGTATGAACTGGAGGAGAAAAACTATTCTGGTGGAGACCAGATCTTTCAGAAGAGTTTCTAGGAAGGAATGTAGTTATTCTACTTAAAGAAAAAAAATCTGTAAGTATGACTTCAACAGTCAGGCACTATTAGATGCCTTCCATTCTATGTTGGGTTTTTACTCAGGCCTGACGTTCTGTGATTTACTGGGCCTTTGAAGGAAAGCAATAAAGTCAATTAGAGGCTTGTTTACTGAAAAAAAAAATGCCTATGAGTTGCACGGAATGTTTCTGCTCATTGGCATTCCTGGAGCCCCTCTCGCCGGCTGGATGGGAGCCCTCCCCCTCCCCAGGAAGACAGACCCACGCCTGTTTCCCAGGTCCTTTGGGGACAGCCCCAGCCCACAATGCCACGTGGACCCCACATTTGGAACGGTGCTTCCTATGCTGTTTGACGCTGAGCATTTTTTGTTTCTACATTTTGTCTGTATTTGCCAAAAGGCTTCTTTGCTTAATTAGGAGAAAAGGTTTGGGAAATAGAATTGCACGAATCAACAGAAAATAATTGCATCTCAGATACGGGGTTTTAGGAAAATTGTCTGCTCATCCCTCTCTCCCGCTCCCTCCCTCCAGCTGTCCCCTGCCAATATGAGTCCACTGGGAAGAATATTTTAAAAGACAGCGGGTAATTAAGATGTTTTTGGCACTGAGTAAAAGTTCCACATGACTTTTCATCATACGGTGGGTTTGAAAGTGTCCCCATGTGGCATAAGGATCCACAACTGTCAAGTGAACTTGAAGATCAATTCAAAATCAGTCTTAAAAAAAATAGCATTTTCAAGGGGGAAACAACCTTAACAATTTAGTTTAATCTCCCCATTTGACAGATGAGCAAACTGAGGCAGGGAGGGATTAACTGACCACAGAACCAGCCAGTGACAGAGAGAATAAAAACCACGTGCCCAGCATCCTGAGTTCAGCTGCTGCTTCGTTTATGGAAGAAGAATAAAATCTGCTCATTGTTTATTTCACGGTTGTAAAAAAAGGCATGTGTTCAAAATGACAACACATTTAAATTATGAGCATAATTATAAAATCACTATACTGCATCAACATAATAGTATTAATACAAGAGTAAGGGAGTTTGACAATAAATAAAAGGCAACTTAAAATTGAGAAACCCAAAGGGGGAGGAGAAGCTGAGAACATGGAACCGTGTCACTCATTCATTATTTATTTATGCAGGTACAGGAACCTTCAGTCTGTTGACACTGACATGAGGATGAATAAAACTGTTCTAAGCCCCCGTGTTCAGCAGGAAACAGAACTCAACAGAGACGTCTGACGTGCATGATGTGGCCCTTCTTGGCAAAGTTTTGCAGAAACAGAGAGGACTCGGTCCTGGAAAGCATCTCTGGAAAGAAGCAACATTGGCTGGGTTTCAGTGGTTAAGATCCAAAGGTCCAGGGTCCAGTGGGCACTGACACTTGGGAGGTGAAGACAATCTAGTCTCTGCCCTCAAGGAGTTTGCAGTCTAGAGGGGCAGGCAGAGATGTGAAGACAAAGTTCATATCATGCGTGTCCGGGAGGAGGCCCCGTGCAAGGCAGCCTGGGGTGGGTTCCAGAACCAGCCTCTTACTGGGAAAGGAGCGGCCCCCAGGGAGTCTTGAAGAACACGGAGTGAGTTAGGGCTCGTGTGTATCTTCCAGCAGGAGGATGAAAGGGCAAAGGGGGACGCAAGGCTTTCTGAGACTCTGGGGTGTGGCAGGAGGGGCAAGAAAGCAGGGCAGGGGCTGGGTCATGGAGAGCGCCCTGAGGACAGGTGCCACCAAGGTGTTGGGCAGACAGACAAGACTCATACCTTGACCCAGCCACTTAGATGAGGGAGCGGTCTCAGGAATGGCCGGGCAGCTCCTGAGCCAGGAGGCTGAGGGACGAGGTGACAAAGTTCCAGCATGACACGGTAAAACCGCTCATAAGCTCGGTGGCCATGGAGACGGAAAGGAAAGGAGAGATTTTAATTTTAAAAACATGGGTGATGCTTTATAGGATGTGAAGGAAGCAGGATCTGGGGGGAGCTCTGTTATATTTCTCACTCGATGGATGGATCATGGGACTGAGATGAGAGGAAAAGGTATTTGGAGATGAGATAAAGGCTTTGGTGATCAAATCAGGCTACGGGGCAGTACATGTGATGCGAAGTGACAGATTGAACAAGGTTTGCCATGTGAAAGGTTCTGCTCATTCACTGTAAAGAACTAGCAGGGCCACCGATGGTAAGGTTGATAACTAATTTCAGTAACGATTAAATTAAATAAAACATTTTACCAAGCATCTCCTATGAGCACCCAGCCTCGAGGGACAGTGTTACTATCCTAGCTCAAGAAGTGTCTTCAGATTTTAAAAAATTAAAAAAAAAAAAAAGCTGGTGATTGAACGAGAAAAGTCAAAGTCCCAAATCCCAAGTTCCTCCCAGTGCCGCACATTTTACTATCATGTGTCTGAATGTCATCTGTGATTTTGTAAGCTGTCTTACCTGTGTCATAAGACTCATGGAAGGCCCTTTAAAGATCTACCCAACACCCCATTTTTCGTGGGGTCACATGTTCAGGAGCAGCCAAGGTGGCCCCGGCTGCCCCTCCAGCCCTTCGGGGTCTCCAGACTCCAAATTCAGCAGTGTCCTAATGGGCTCCTGGGTGTCCCCAGGGCTTGTGTCTCGTGGGCTCACAGTCCTGCCAGCCCCCCTATGGTGCCCGCCCCCACTCCCCGCTCTCTCCTCCCCTGGCTCCTGGTGGTGAGTCTGGCCCGGCCTCCACCCTCCTGGGCCTCAGCGTGCTCCTAGGAAGCTTCCCCCACGGCTGCCGGCCCAGCCCGGGCCTCCTGCCATGCGGCCTCCGCCCTCTGCCCGACTCTGCCCTGCTGGGTGAGGCCCAGCGCATCCCGTCCCGGCGCTGCTGACATTCTGCAGAAGCCGCTTCCCCCGCCTCAGCGGGGGGCGGAACCAGCGTGCTGCCGTGGGACCTGGGTCAGGATCACGGCCGCCTCCCCCTTCACCAGGAACAAGCTCTGTCCCACGCCCGGACCAAGCGTCCTCTGTCTGAGTCTGCGAGCAGCCGCCCGGGCCGCGGCTCCCGGTTCTCTCCCCTCCTGCTCAGGCTGCAGTTCGGCTGAGGCTCGGCCAGGACTCCCGCGGGTCGGTGTCACTGACCACCCCGGACAATCAGTCACCAGGTCCTCCCGCCTCGTCCGCTGCCGCGTTCTCAGTGCCTTGTTTTCATATCCCCTAGCGCCCTCCAACGTTTCTCGCTACTTTTGACGTTGTACTTGTGGTACGCCTTCCCCGGGGCATCACCTCCACGCGGGCCGGCTGCGGTGTCTCCAGTGCCTCCTGCCTGCATCCACACCAGATGCTCAGTGGATGACCTGCTGAGAGGCCCCCCTGGTGATGACGGAATTGAGCCCACAGGGGATCAACAGGTGAAATTTGTCCAGCGTCTCGAGCTCACAGGTGGTTGAACTTCAAGTTCAGTTGACCCTGGCACCATGAGGGGTTGGGGTGCCCATCCCCGCACACAAATGAAAACACGAGTATGATTTTTGAATCCCCCAAAACTTAACTACAGATATCCTACTGTCAGACAGAAGCCTTTCAAATAGCATAGACAGTCAATGAGCACAAATTTTGTGTTATATGTATGTTTACCCATATTTTGTTAATTTGTGGCATATCTAACTTTTTCTTCTTTTCAGTATTTCCAGGATACACAGTTCATCTGCTAGTGTTTTCAAACTGTAGCAAATCTCAAAAAAAAGTCCAATGTATTTACTGAAAAGAACCCGCATGAAAGTGGACCCGCACAGTTCAAAGCCGTGTTGTTCAAAGGTCAGCTGTCCGTTGTCTTGCGAGCCCCTTGAGAACTCAGCTAAGGATGCAGCTTACCTTGACTCCACCATGGCCCTGACGATCAGAAACGTTCACTCGCTTACCCCAGGTTCTCAGCCCCGGATGTGAGTTGAATTCAGGGCTCCTGGTTCCAGGATTTGGGATTCTGGATTCAGGATTCAGGACTGACTTGGCCCCAACAATCCTGCTCTAAATGAGGCTGCAAGGGTCCCACAGCTACTTAAGCAGCTGGGCTCCAATGCTGTTCCTTTCCTGGTGGGCCTCGTCCCACTGCCCCAGACCTCTTCCCAAGGGGACTCAGAACCCCTCGGACCAAAACCACTGGGGCCAGGGAAAATGTTCCAGAACATCCCCCAACCAAACCCTCCGAAAACACGAGATGCGAGGACACATTATTTGGAATGAAGAATCACAGGCGATGGGACCCCAGCTGTCTGTGTGCTGACATCGTAAATATCATTTGTTACTCACAGGCGATACCAAAATGTGTGGCCGGGAAAGCTGGTGCCACCCGCAGCCGCTAAGACGTGTGTGTTTGCTTTTTTTTTTTAACCACCTAAATAAATCTTCAGTTGTAGGATTCGACTTGCCTGCGGGACTCTGCCTGACCAGGGGCCGCCTCCCTAACCTGCTCCTCCTAACGTCTTCCAAAGCCAGGTCCCCACCCCAGGGAGTGTTGGTGGTGAGGTTTTTTTTAAATCATCACTGTGTTGGTTTTTCCCATTGCTGACTTCGCATAAATGGGCTCCATTCTTTGCCACTAATCTGAGCAGGCTAAGCTAAGAGTCCTCAGTACAGATTATTTTGCGTTGTAATTTATAGGGCGATTGCTTGGGATGAAAGGGCATGTATCTCCCATCCAGACTTCTCTCATCCTGGGATGCCCTCAGACACAAGACGTTACATCTCCGTGGGATTCTTTCCTGAAAACCCGTTAATGAATTTTTGTAAAAAGTCGTGTTACAGGGGCTCGCATGGTCTTTTTATAGTTTGCTGTAGAAGATTTTAGTCGTCTCTTCAATATTCTCCCTGGTCTTTCCATTTCTAATTTCGAGGCTTAGGAGTTACTTCTGAGAGTCAAAAGGAAGCACAGGCAAGTCGAGGATGAAAGAAGTGAAGCAATACGGTCCCGTGAGTGCAGGTGCCTGGCAGCTGAGTCTGACGGAGCCGTCTTCTCTTGTATCAGCATTTCACAGCCTTGCTGAAAAGAGACTCTCCAGCGTCCCCGGCGCCCACTGCCTGCGCGTGGGTTTTTACAGGGCGCTTTCATCGAGAGCGCATAAACCTCCCGTGCTTTCTTGGGAGGCCTTGCCCGGGTCTCTCCTGGGCTGCAGGGGGGAGGCAGGGGGCGCCTGTCCGGAGGAAAGGGTCGGATTGACTTTCATGAAGCCGCCCCAGGCCAGTGTCGCTCTGCAACCCAGTCCAGAAGGAGGAGCAAGGCACCTGCCAGCAGCCCTGACGGCAGACCCCTCAGGGCCGCCCAGCGCGGCCTCTGCAGGGAGAGAGCCCCGAAGGTAATTCCAGGGCACGGAGGCAGGAGGTCTACAGCCTTCCTGAGGCGCTCACTGTGACCTGTCTGCAGGCTCCCCCCGGGCTGGGCGCCCCCTTCTCTCTGGGCGTTTCTCCTCCGCGGCCGGGGCTCCCCGAGGTGGACGCACACCGTGGGCACCTCACGCCGCTGCTTCTCGAGTGCTCCGTGAGTGAAGGAGCTGCCCGCTTCACAGGTGTGGAAGGAGAGCTTCAGAGTCGTCACATACCTTTCAGCCGACGGGGAAGGACGTGATGGTGACATCTGCCCCGGGCTGGCCTTTGTGTGGGCGGTGCAGGAACGTGACCAGCTCTTACTGACCTCAGAGGCAGTCTTCGCTTCCTGGATAAAGAAATGGAGTCTCGGGGGGACTGTTTGAGACGACACGGCCAGTCAAAGGGGCAAAGCTGCGGCAGACCCCGACTCCGAGCTCGCCGGCCTTCCCGCCTCACACCACTGCTTCTAGAAGGTGGCAGCCTGCCCCGCGTCGCGGCAGCCATCTTACACACCTCCACCTGCACCACACCCCGGAGCCTGCGTGCAGGAGGTGCTCAGGAGGTGCTGAGCACATACATGAACGACGACTTACATGGGTGTGGATGGACGGGTGAGCACACGATGACTGTGCCTGTAAACAGAATGGGATCCTGAAACTCACAGAATCTTGTAATTCACCAAAGCCACTTCTCAAGTGAAATAACACGCCAGCCAAAACATCACCCTCCCGCCCCTCACAAGGCACCTGAAGGCGGCGGCAGGCAGCCGGATGAGAGACTGCACCCCCCTCGTGCGTCTGCGCCCAGCCCCCGTCCCTCCCGCCCCAGCGTGTGGGACATACAAAGGCGCAGCCGCAGTGGGTAAACAAAGACGCGTGAAATGAGCGCGTGGTGTGACTCCGAGTCCTGAGCTCACGGCAGCGACGAGCCCCGCCCGCTTTCTGTTTGCTGCAGGAACATATGCGAGGAGCAGAATGTTGTGCGCTCTGGAGGGCCTCCAACTCGAACCCTTCCCAGCCGGATTGCAAGTGCAGGCAAACTCTGATCCAAGTGAACGAGATTGCTGGACAGCAGTGCATCCCCCTCTGTGGTGCGCCGTGGAGTTTCCCACCTCCAAGAGTTTCTGGAATGTCCTCGGCTCCCCCTTGACCCACGCCTTGGTCAAGCTGGTGTCTTCACTGTCGAGAACATGGCAGCGGCTGCAACCTGTCCTTGGAAGTGTGTTCCTGCCTCTGCCTCATCCTCTTCAACGGTGCTTCCAGGCGGGTCTTTCTAGAACGTCATTTGATCCCGTCATTCTCTTACTCAAAATCCTTCTGAGGTGCCTATGAGAGAACTTTAGAAGGTGTGCAGGGAGTGTGAATTACCAGAAGTGCCTCAGCTGTGTTTCTTTTTATTCAAGAGGTAACATATCAAAGACTGAAATCAAGACTGCGAAGCCACACTGCCTGACGTCCAGCCTCAGCTCTGCTGCTCCAAGCGATGTGGCCTCGGGGACGTTATCTGCCCACACCTGGAGATCAGGGTCGCAGCAGGACATACCTCCTGGGCTGCTGTGAGGACGAGCTGCATCAAAGCCCAGCACGGACCCAGCGTGGTGTTACTATTAGCGTGGTAGCCACACGGTCATCCTGGTAAAGAAAAGTTCATTTCTCTGAGTCCCAGGCTAAGAGAATTTTCCATCCCAGTAATTGCCAGGGCTCCCTGCCACAGTCCAGGGTTTGTGGAGATGCTGGGACTATGCATCTTACCGAGGAATGGGCTCCTGGATGCAGGGCTACAGGGCGCCGTCGTGTGCTCAGAGGTCCGTGCTGCCCTCTGAGCCGGAGGCCCTGCCGCCAGCTCCTCTGCCCCTCGGCCGGGCTGCGAGCCTCCCCTGCCAGCCCCCAGCATCTTCTTTCCCTCGGTCTCTTGTCCACGCTGTCACTCCTCTGAGGCTCAGCCTGCTCCCTGAGAGTCCGGGAGGGGCAAGACTCACCCCTCTACTTGTTTGGGGCACACAGGACCTTGGTCCTAGGGTTAATACCTGGTTTTGCCTGAATTTTTTTTGACTCAAAGACCTATTAGTCCTTGTGAGATACTTTGGTGCAAAGAGGGAGAAGAAGAAACGTCCTCTCGTTATTTCACATTATTCTACAGCGACAGGAAGAAAAGACAAATTGGCATCTCTGGTCCTGTGAAAATACCTGGGTTAGACTTGGGCCACTTCCTCCAAAGCACACCCAACACACCACTTACCTGCCCGTCCTTAACACCAGGGGACTGTACCATCACATCTGCAATGCTCTCTGCCTCCCCTTCTCAGACCGGCAAACTCCTGGCCATCCTTCAAAACCCTTAGTAAATGCACCATCCTCTGAAATTTCTTCCCAAAGAATGATTTCCTTCCTTCCCCTAGACTTTCCTCCAAGATTACTGGTTGCCAAAGCAAAGGGCATGTTCCACAGGTTACACAACTCTCTCTGGCCAAATAAAACCAGTAAGCTACTGGGAGCAGCACATTCGTGTCTGCAGAGGGCCAAGCTCCCAGGCCCTCTGCGCCCAGCACCGCGCAGAGCAAGCCCCAGGATCTCTGTTCCCTCTGTTCTTAGTTTTTGCCTGACTGACTTAAATTCCTGGCCTCGCAAGGTGACTACAATCGCTGGTGAATCCTGTCCTTTTGTTACTGAAGATAGCCAGGTCTAAACATTCAATTTTCAGTGGTTATATTTGTATACAAAGAAATGGGGCTTCTTCCTCTGGTGTCGCTGATGGTTCCTGAGGCCTGGAGTGCCCCCCAACCCCACTCCGAGCCTTCGCTCCCCCTGCAAGGATGCTTCAAGCCGGGCTGCAAGGCAGGTAGGAAGAGCTGGATAAATGTTAACCCCACTCTGTCCCTCCGGCCAAACGTCACAGTTACTCTGGCAGCTCCTCCATCCCCAGGTCGAGCCATCATTGCCATGTTCAGGGCCAGGGTGGTTTTGTCCTTTAACAGCCCCGGCCGGATGGATGGGGGGTCCTTGCCCTGCGAGGGGGCCCTGTTGCTCCTTTCCCGAGCAGGCTTGTTCCGGCTGCAAAGAAGCTGCCGCTGCTTGAAAGGTGCGTGATGACGTGATGGCTGCTTCTTACCCTGAGGCTCTCACCCGGCGCACGCGGGAACAGCGGACTGCAGGAGAGCAACCAGGGGGTGACTCGAGAGCACCTTCCTTCTTTGAATGTTTGTTCCCAGCAGTCTAGTAAGCACATCGTGCTTCTGCTAGTAGGCTAAGAACCATCACCCCCTATTTTTCACTTTATTTATTTTTGGGGGGGGGGGCAGGTGGTTCAGTTTTTATTGATTTATTTATATGCGGGGACGGGGGATTGGACCCAGGAGCTCGTGTGTGCGTGCGTGCTAAGTGCAAGCTCTACCGCCGAGCCCCACCCTCCCCCTCCAGTCACCCCTGTTGTTATGCAGCAACGTAACACTGACACAAGGCTCTCACCCACCCCCCACCCTTAACTCCCACTGTGACCCTGTGAGTCAGGCAAGGGAACAGCCTCCATCCCCATTCCAGAGAGAGGGAAACTGAGGCACTGAGTGGTTAGGTGACTTGTTCAAAGTGACACAGGGTTAATGGAAAAGCTGGCAGGAAAAACAGATCGTCTAATAGTTCCTGTTTTTTTTTTAATTACACCATGCTGAAATAAAAAAAAAATTGTCTTCCAGTTTCTATAAAACTATTTTCTGAAAATGCATTATAATGGAATAGTTACCTATACTCTAAAGGCCAGCTACAAACCAGGTATGTTTTTTACATTGTGTCTCTTCCTCAGGGGCATTCTAGAATGTACATGTTTTTAGAACCTGCAGGACTTTGAATCTCAGAGCAGTAAAGCGACCTGTCGAAAGTCACAGGCCAGCAGACGAGAGAAGCTGGGTTTCTAGATAAACCTCTGCCATCCCCACAGCCCCCCGACAGCCCCGACCCAGCCCCACCCAGTGTCAGCCTCCTGCAGCCGCGCTCAGCCTGGGAGGGAGGGGCTAGACCCAGGAGGGTGGTCTCGTGGCGGTTTGGACACCTGCGTTGGCCCGGCAGGGGCAGGGCTCTGGGAGTCCAGCGGTGGACAAAGCTGTCAGCCTGCCCCCCGCCCCCCCCCCCGGAGTTTATGTCCTAGCAGATCAAATGAGGGGGTCGCTACACAGCTCTCGGTGAGGGCGGTATTTCTTACAATAGCGAACAGGTGGAAGCAACCCAAGTGTCCATCAGCAGATGAGTGGACAAACAAAACGTGGTTGAGACACACAATGGAATCTTATTTTGCCCTTAAAAGGAGGGGCGTTCTGACACATACCACGGCGTGGATGAATCCTGAGGAATGACGCCGAATGAGATCAGCCAGACAGAAAAAGACAAGCACTGTGCGATTCCGCGCATATGAGGTCCCAGAGCCACCAAATTCACAGACAGAATGTAGATCACCAGGGGCTGGGAGAGGGGCACGGGGGATTTCCTTTGATAAGTAGCTTCCATTCTGCAAGCACCTTCAGGAGACACAGAGAGTGATGGCTGCAAACCAGGGTGAATGTTCTAATGTCACCGAGCTGTGCGCCTAGAAGTGGTTGAAACGTACATTTTATATTATACACGTTTTATCACAATAAAAGTGTTGATATTTCAGAGCGTTTTAGACCAGCTCCTCTATTCCCTGAGAGTTTCCACACTGTCTTTGCTGGAAAACTTTTTTCTCTGTCACTGTGTCCCCGGGCTCACCTCTTCCTGGACACCCAGCTGAAATGCTACCACCTTTCCAAACCTTTCCTGATCCCCAAGGAAGAGCAATCTCTTCCAAACTTGACTCACTTGGTACCACGTTCCTGTTCCTGGACCTGTTGCCTCTCAAGTCCCTCAGGTCCGCACGTCGCTTTCTTGGGGGTGAACGCAAGTCTGGTTCAGCTTCTAACCCCGCAGCGCCCGACACAGGGCCTGGGACACAGAAGGTCCTGGATGTTCAGTGGACAAGGGACAGAGGAGCCAGTGTCAGCTCATCACCGTGTCCTTTTCCAACAAGAGCACTTGGATGATCCCAACCGGAGTGTCCAGGGCAGAAGGGCCTTCCCGTGGGACCCTCCTGGGCGGGAGGCAGAGAGTCTGATGCAGCCGTTCTCCTGGCAGCGGCTTCCAGCCCCACATGTGGTGGGTCCGACCTCTCTGCGGCCTCGCGGCTGCTTCCTGCAGCTCTAAGGTCACTCCTAGTCCGCACCTGCATAAAGCTTAAAGGTGCCCCATGCCTTAGCCAACGTCCAAGTCCAAGCAAGCGGCCGAGGCAGGATTTGAATCAAATGGACCTGACCTGCATCGCCTGTCTTGTGTGTGGACCTGGCCAATCCAACGACGTCTACATGTTGGCCGCAGGGCTGACATCCGCCTTACCGCAAGGGTCTGCTCTGAGATGCCGGGTCAGCCGTGGGCAGAAGCTCATGTGGAGCGTGTTGGGGAGCAGTCATCTCCAGATGACAGCACCCCCGTGTAAGTCACATGGGGCGCTCTCCCTGGGGGTGGGGTCGGTGGGGAGAATGACTCCCCAGTCAACTCGCTTCTCCCCAGGCTCTCATGCTGTGAAAAACAGCAGTGTCTTTTGATCATCTCCTGCAATTTTGATAAAATTATCTAAAAATGCCAAGGAGTAAAATGTCTTAAAGTCACCTATCCTTGTGGCAAAAATTTCTAAAGCTACAGTGTTCCAAGTGTTTTGTTTTCAGCTTGGAAGCCAGTCTTGGGAGTCAAAGCTAAGAGAATCCAGGAGATTCGTAGAGCAGTTTCAAACCTTTCTGGGGGGCAGGGGCTGCCCCAAGCAGGGTGGTGATGGGGCTGGTGTGTGAAGGAGAAAAGGAAGTCCCTCCAAAGGAAGTGCCCCCGCTGGGGCAGCACCATCGTCCCGGCCTGGAACCAAAGCCCCGCTTTGCTGAGCACCTGAGGACGAGGTCTGGTGCTGCAGGAGGAGTTTCCCTGGCTCTGATCAAGCAACAGGTCTGAGAGCCGTGCTCTGGAGACGTCCAGGACGCGGGCCTGCCCCTGGGCTGGTTCTCGTCACACGAGCCTGCAGTTAAGCTCAGCCAAGGAGGCGGTGTCAGCCCGCCGGCCCCAGGCGGCTACTGTGGTCACTCCTGGGGCGAAGGAACGGAGCCCTGAGAGGAACTTCACGTGGCAGGAGGCGGGCTCTGGTCACTCAGCTCCTCGGAGACCAGACCCATCACTGCGATTCTGCTGGAAAACCTTCAGCATAGTCAGTGTGCGGACTTTGCCGCTGGCTCAGGCTTGCGACCAGAACCCCTCGCCACGGGTCTCCTTCAGATTCCATGGAAAAGGCCTCATAAATCCACCCCCCACACATTAGCCAGACACCTCGCAGGTGTCAGGCCCTAATCTAGGCTCTGGGAGCAGAACACACGGAGACCTACGCAGCCATGGAGTTTACAGACCAGCGGGAGAGAGAACAAAGAAGCAAACTGGGGGGGAAAGCGCTGGTGAAATCACAGCAGAGAACGGAGCCCGAGTGGGGGGCGCACAGCTTTAACGCGGGGTGGTCGAGGCCTCCCTCCGGGTGGAAGGCGGTCAGACCTGAAGAAGGGGCAGGAGGGAGGTGCCTGGGGATCAAGTCCTGAGTCCCTGGCAGAAGGGGTGGAGACGGAGGGGCCCCCCGGGTGGGGGGGTCCATGTGGCCAGGACAGTCTGTGAGCACACAGCACGGAAGCCAGTGAGGCCTGAGCCCCCAGACCTTGTGTCGCATCACAAGACGTGGGGCTGGAGATGCCGCTAGGAACAGAGGGCTGGGGGCTGGGGGCACCGTGTGGGCTCCACGGGCTTTGAGGGAAGGGGAGGGGTCTCGGACAGAAGGATGACGTAATGCGACTTGGGTTTTAACAGACCCCTTTAGCTGGCTGCCTGCCGTCTAGGACCCGGTCCCTGGGCTTCAGGGCCGTGGACTAAATGATGGCGGTTGACATTTCAAAATACGTTTTGAAAGCACAGCCAATGAGACTTGTCCACAGACCTCATGAGACAGTGAGAGCCCAGACGTTCGGTTTTGACCTGACCAGCCCCATAGAGGGAGCTGGTGTTCTGTGAGACGGGGAGGCTGCAGCCCAAGCAGGCCAGTGTGGTGGAAGGCGGGGATACAGTTCTGGACGTGCTCAGCAGGAGACATAGGAGACGTTCGCCAGAAGTTCAAGGGGGGGATAGCAAGTCTGGGGGTGGACGCACAAAGCTGGACCCCGGGACAGACGGAGCCGGGATGTGAGTGTGGGCGTTGCCAGCAGGTGGAGGGTCTTCACACGGGTGGAGGTAGATGAGATGGCCGAGGGACAGGCCACGAAACAGAAGAGAGATGTCCAAGGTGGAGCACCTGGTCACTCCAGTGCTGACGGGTTGAGGGGACTCCAGAAGCCAACAGGGACCTTGAGAAAAAAATGAACAGTGACTTAGAGAAACCCAAAGAGCATGGGGTCCTGGAAGCCAGGTGACCAAAGCATTCCTAGCACAGGAGTGACCAGACCAGCTGGGTCACTGCTGTCCGGGCGGAGGTCAGGTTAAAGCTGGTTATCCCACCACTGGGTCCATAGTGAAGATGCCATGGTGACCCGAGCAGTTCTGAGGGTGGTGGGGCTGACGGAGCTGAGGATCTGGGAGGAGGTGCTGAGACCTGGAGGAAGGGAAAGGCAGGAGACCGCCGTCCAGAAGGGCAGGGCGACTGGCCGAGGCCCACCCTGGGCAGCTGAGAGTGGCCACTTGAGGTCAAAGGTCGTAAACTGAACCGGGGCCAATCCAGATCAGCTGCCCAGCCAGAGTATCAGAGATAAAATCTAGAAGCAGCCAAGGTTCACAAAATCAAGAATGGACCAAAAAAGGCAAAGAAAGGTCTGCTTTTATAAAAGGTCACCCTTGATCCAGGGCTTGGCCGTCCATGCACGTGGAGATGAGTTCACTTCTGCGCAAGCCGACTTTCTGGTATCTGTGGCCACCTCGCGATTCTCGCTTCATAACTGACACCAAAGAAGTTCTGTCCCATGTGCCGTTGCTCGGATGAACCTAGAGAACAAAACACCAAGCCACTTGCATGAAGATGGGGGTTTCCGTCATAGGCCTGCCCCCGGGCGGTGCTGCCCACACCCTCCCTCCGGCGTCTCTGAGTTTCAGCGCCTGACGCAGAAATGGGAACATGATGTGAGGTGACCGGACCCGCCATCTCTTCCCACCGGGACCGTCTGAGTTTACCACCCGAGGTCCCTGGGAAGCCCGCCAGCCAGCCCAGGCTGGGACAGAAGGTCCCCCTTCTCCTAGAGTCTGACCGAGGCAAAAACAGGGCCAGTGAGCAGGTGGGGATCCACAGACCCCCCCCCCACAAAGTTGTCCCTCCACTTACTCCGTGGTTATCATGTGCCAACCAGCCTGCTCCTCACTGCCTCTTCCCAGAGCACCTTGGAGGGAGTGGCCAAGGAGCCCAGCCACCTCGCCGTGGCTCCCAAACTTCCCAGGAAATATAGAAAACAGCACTGTGAGTTTTTCCTAGAATAAAATGCAGTCCATTTCCAGGACAATCCTCTAAGGTTATAACCTTCTGCTTTTCAGGATAAAAGTGCCTTTCTCTGCAAAGGTGATAGTCAGCCTCTTTGCTGTCCCTTATGTGACAGAAGAAGGAGTGGACACCTTCAGGTCTGAGCCCCCGGCACTGCCCTGGGAGACCCAGAGGCTGAGAAGCCAGCCCTGGGGACAGTCAGGCAAACCTGGAATTTGCCCTGCTCACCCGCCAGCCCCCAGCACGGCCCAGCCCTCCGGTCAGAGCCCCAAGTCGGGCTCAGCTTTGCTCCTTAAGGAGATCCCTGGGGCTCCAGCCTCTGACTGATGGCCCCTGAGACCAACCTCCTAACACGCCGGGCTTTTGAACCTGCAGGAGGGTGGGTCTGGTCAGTTTCCATAAAAATACTTACATCTTTGAAATTCTCTTTTCTTCCAGATCTAACAAGGGCACATTCACTGGCATTCATCAGATGCTTTCAACTCTGGTCCTTTGACCTTTGCCTTTATGTTGGTTTCTTTCTTTTTTTTTTTTTTTTTTTTTTTTTGGTTTGTTTGTTTTATTGGTTTCTTCCCAGGCATAATAGAAAAGTTTGTTAAACTAATCAAAGTATGTTAATTTGCTGTATTTAAATAACTTTCAGGTTAGCCTAAGGTGAGGACCCAGAATTCAACTGTGACTCTCTCTGGGAGACAAAGTTCTCAAAGAAAGGGGAAAAGCAAAAGAAACTCCCCGAAGCCTTGAGCACCCACTGGACCCCAGGGCCTGCTGTGCATTTTACAGAATCTTTCCCTTGATCTTCAGGTTCAAAGTGCAAGCCAAGCCTCCTCAGCCTCACCGTCCAGACAAAGGTCAGGAAGTTTAAGTGACACGCTCAAGGTCACGGAGCTGCTAAAAGGCTCAGGTGTGAAGCCCATCGAATCAAGCCCGCCTCCCGCGGCGACCTCTCCTGCGACCCGACCCGAGCCGCACCTTTGCCGGGCGGGTTTCATCTTCCCGGGGCATTCTGGCTTATTTGTTACTCGTTTTCCTCTCGAAGCCGACAGGCTGGCCAAGCGTGCCGAGGTGGCCAGGGTCAAGGAGCACCTCTTCCTTTTTCAGACGTCCTCTGGGTTCTGGTGTCTTCAGAATCCCAGGAGAGGGGTTTCCCATCCAGCCCAGATTGCGGAGAGCTCCCCCTGGGTCCAGCATTCCTCCGAGTGCAGCGTGGTGATCAACGGCAGGGCTCTGTGGCGGTTCTGACAAGTTATTTTGTAGACGTCATTCCTTCTGATGCTAGGATGCCATTCAAGTGTACAAAACCTCATCGATGAAAAGCTCACCTGTTCAGCGTGGAACCCCGGTCTGTAAGACAAATTAGCCCGAACAGACCAGAAAGCAGGAATCCAGTCTGTTTTCTGCTTGTCCTTAACCCTCAGCTGACGCATCTCTGATTACAACCTGGTTTCTGAACCGGCTGTGACCCAGAAGCAGCTGTGTGTCACGGGTCACCTCCTGCTGACAAATACCATAGCTGTCATCTTGCCAAACCACAGAGGCCACGTTTACCAAAGGCCCACTATGTGCTCTGTGCCCAGCACTCTTCCAGGCCCCTCGAGAGAGCATTGCCTTGGGTCATCCTCACTCGAACCCTAAGAGGTAGGGACACATATGCCGCACATTTTACAGATGAGAAAACTGAGGCTCAGAAAGGTTCGCTCAGGTGCCCAGACCCCACAGCAGGACATGCAGAGGGACTCCAAGCTGAGGGCTTCCTCCCCCAAGCCCCCAAGCCCCCAAGCCCGCTGCTCAATCCGCAACATGCCTGCGCCCCGGCGTGGAAAAGCACCTGCCTCCAAGTCCACGGCTGCATCAACTGTGGGCTCCGGGATGGCCCTGGGTCTCTGGGATGTTAATCATCTCTCAGCCCCTCCTTCTTCCTGGGCCTCCGTCCCTCGGACCCGGCATTTGCACGACTCACATCGATCTCCAACTCAAACGTCTTTCCACCTTTCAGAGACACGCCCCTCGCAGGCTGTCCAGTCCCTTCTGTAGACTCCTTGTCTTCATCCTCATCCACGATGTTACGTTCTTGAGGCTAAATCCTGACTCCTGCTGCAGTGATAAACGGTTATGAAATCTCCCAAAGGGCACAAGAGAGAAGGTAGAGAAACGAGGTTCCAGAAAGGGGCCCCTTTAATAGATGTTTCGGAAAGATGTGCCCCATCGAAGGTCAGAAAACATGCCGTGCAGTTGTACTTGCCTACATCGGAGCGGTTTAAGGGTCCTCGTGGGGTGGATCCCACTGGGGTTGTAGGGCGGGCTGGGCAGCAGGGTAGGGTCTTGACACCCTCTGGCTCTCTCCCTGTCCTCACGACGGGGCCCTGGGGCCAGGAAGCTGGTTCTTAACAAGCAGGTCAGGTGAAGCTGATGAAGTTGGGGTCACACACACCTTCTGAAGTCACAGGCCCCCAAGGACCCTGCAAACAGCGCATCAGAATGACCGAACAGCGTGAGCCGGTGCCCGGAGCAGGCGGTTCTCGGGCAGGTTGAGAGAGGGAGGGCGGGTGTCAGTGGGAGCAGATGTCGGCCGGCCATCTCGGGAGCCCTGGGCTGGGAGTCAGGTCCTGGAGCCCTGAGTTCTCATCCTTTAAACAAATTCCACAGCCCCTTTGGCGAGTTAGCCACGAGCCTGAGAGAGTTTTGCAAAATCCCTTGCACTAGACCCGCCAGAGAGAGGTCTTTCCAAACCTTCATAAGGAGAATGGAATACACCTAGCACTCCGTGACGGGTGTGTGAACTGCATGTAAAGTGCTTAATCATCACCTTTACTGTGAGTGCTGGGAGGTGACATTCCAGTGTGTGTTGGTCCGGATTTGAGAAATGAAACAGAAAAGTCCGTTCGGGGAGAGAAACCAAGCTCGGCGTCCTCCCGACGACTACAGAAAGGACAAGCAATGTTCTGTCAAAAGCTCGCCCACGTGAGAAGCCGCGCGAAGTCCCGCAAAGAACGGGCTTCTCCGGGCGTGTCCGCATACCGAGGGGCCAACCGCCGGAGGAGCCGTGCCCTGGGAGAGAGGAAGAAGACAAATTCCTCATCTTGTTTTGGCTTGCGCAGCCAGGGAGGGCTGGGATTTTGGAAAGAAAGGCTATATTTAAGTGCGACCTGAACTTGATTTACTGCCATGGACAAGCCAGCCTGAAACCAGCAGCTCCGTCTGCCCGGACTCCCCGCCTCGCCTCCCCGGCTCTGCGAGGGCAAGACAGCGTCACTGCCAGGTGGGTCCCACATGTGACCTCACTGCCCTTCACACCCTGGGAGCAAGTGGGGACCGCGCCCGGTGGCTTCAGAACACGTCCGGGACGTGGGCAAAGGCCCTGTGGGGCCAGCGGAGGTGGCGAGGGGCTGACCAAATGAACCGCTGGCAGGCGGCAGCTGGGCAGCTGGCTGCTGGGAACCCGAGCACAGTGTGCTTTCCAGGCACAGCCTTGTGGGCACTGTCCGCCCAGGGAAGGGACTCCCCACTTGGGGAATCTGGAGACATGAACCTGGGGAGAGAAACTCCTGTGTTGCCTCCTCCCCCTTAAGGCTCACCCAGTATCAGCCCCTGCCCCGGAAGATGTCACTGGAACATGAAATGGGATTTCAGATTTGTGCCTACCCGTTTTCTTACAGTTTCAGCTGCCTTCGTGGATCTCGAGAAAAATGAATCTTTTATTCATTTATTCATGCACGACGCAGGCATCACTCGCATCCATTTACATCAACGGAGCCAGGTCTGTGCGGGGAGCACGAAGGACGCTGTGAACAAGAGAGGTGCAGGTCGGCTCCCCCGGGCTCATCCTTTGCCCAAGGGGGTGGCAGCTGGACGAGCCGCGCACCCTGGTGCGATACAGGAACCTGCAAAACCAAGTGCAGGTGCGACAGGAAGTCAAAAGCAGAGCGGCCGCCAAGTGCGGGGAGGGGCAGCCTGGAGTGTTTCTGCACAATGTGAGACGTGGAGGAAGAGTGTGTGCGAGGTGTCAGCCGGCCTGTAGACAAAGGAAAATAGCAAAGTGTCATCTTCAGCTGCTGAGTAACTGAAAAGGTCCGCCCTGGTGGAAGCGAGTCTGCGTTATGGACAGAAGGTCAGAGAGGAGCCTGACGGCAAAGACACGGAGCCAGTTGTCAACCTGAGGAGGGACTTTGGACCCAGGCGAACAGAGGACCTGTGAGGGAGACCAGCTGGAGAGGGGCTGCATTCGATCTGCTTTTGAAAGGTCTCTCTGCAGTGCGGGAGGGAGGCAGGGAAAGGACTGGAGACCAGGGGATGTCATGATACAGCAGGTGGCTGTGACCTGCGGGAGGGTGAGGATGGCGGTGCTGAGGGAAGGAGGGGAAAGGGGGCGAGAGGACCGGAGAGCCTGCACACCTGACAGAGGTCGGCCACCTGTGGAAGGAGACAGGGGAGGAAGGAGGCTGAGGGGTGGAGAGCTTCCAACCACGATACGTTTCTCAGAAGCCCTGGCCAGGCTGACCGAGAGCCCTGGCGCAAAGGTAGCCCCTTAGAGGAGCCCAGCCTGGGATGGGCGTAGCCGGGAGCCCCCAGCAAGAGCACGGCCGGGTGTGCACCTCCCTGCGACCTGAGGGCTGGGCAGCTGGTGACGCCCCCTAACCGTGTTCCCAGCAGCAGGTGTTCCTGAAGGGAGCCCTGAGCAAGGGTAACCTTGCATCCACACGGCCGAGGTCCCTGCCTTGGACCTCAGGGGAAGGAGGGTGGCATTTGGGGAGGTCTGGAAACGGGAAGAAAAGGCAGATTTTTCTGGGGCCAGAGAAGTTGACGGTGAGCTCAAAGTTGAATATGGTGGGTCTGGGGATGCCTTTGAGAGATGCGAGAGGAGAGGCGATCTGAGCTGTGCTTCTGGAAGCCGGAGGAGAGAGGTCAGGGCTGGGGACAGGTGTGGGAGGAGGCAGCGTCACGGGAGCGGCTCGGGGTCGGCAGGGGGGGAGGTGCAGAGGGACAAGGGGAGAGAAATCAGGGGCAGAATTGGAAGCAAAGCCGCTTTTAAAGAGTGAGCAGAAAGCAAGGAAGCAATAAAGACGGCTTGACGGGAAAACACTAGATAAGAAACCCGGCCAGTAAAACGCACCGTCGAAGGAGGCAGAAGAAAACCTAAACATGGGGAAATTGGTCAGATGTTCACAGCAGCCGAGAAAAATGAGGTTTTAAAGGTCCCTGTTGGGTTTAGATACACAGAGAAACCGCCACATCTTTGGCAAGAACAGCCAGTGTGTGGATGGAAGGGAGCCCCAGCGCCACGGCCGGCGGGGAAGGAAACACAGAGCGGAGGGCCTGGTGGAAAGATGCCCGAACGGGGACGAGAGAGAAGGTGGTGCCCAGAAGGGGGGTGGCGCTGAGGGAGTTTCTGAGTTGTTTGTTTTTTCTTTCAAGTTTGAGGACACTTGAGATGTCTGCTTAAAGGCAGGAAGGAACCAGCGTACGGGAAACGCTGGAGATTTTGGAAAAGGAACACAGAGAGTGAGGCCACGAGGCACCTGCCGGGGGGGACAAGGACCCCAGAGGGGAGGATATGCCCCAGCTAGGAGGGAGGAGGCAGGGAGGACGGATGCCTGCAGTAATCATATGTTTGCAGCTTCTGGGACGAGCGGACAGAATCTTTACCGTATGGTTTTCAAGGTGTGCGCAGTAGGTGAAACGATCGCGTGGCCGTGCGGGAGACGGGGCCAGCGCTTCAGTGGATAAAAGTGGAAACAGTTTTGCACAGAGTGGGAGGCATCAGGGGAGCCTGGAGGGTGGCAGGTGGCTATGGAAACTGGGTGGAAAGCAACCGTGTCTCTGGTCTACCTGGCAGGCATGAGCCACGCCCTGGACCGGACCTGGGCTCTGGGAACACGTTCCGTGTGATAGTAATGAACACTGCCAAATGCCACCTCTCCGGGCTGCCGTAAGCCCAGCGTTCCAGGCCGTCAGCCTCGTTTCCCCTGAAAAGGCGTGCGCCTCCGGGCTGGTGAGCTTGCAGTAAGAGGGGCTTTTGAGACTGGCTAAACTGCCTCTCAGCTCTTTTAAAGAAGATTCAGCGAGATTTTTGAGGCCCCTTGATAACACATTGAAAAGCCCTAGCTCCGAATCATTGGCTTCCAAGCCACCCACTCAGTTCACTCTTCCCACGCGCCGCACATGGCGAGTACACCGCCGCCGTTAGCCCGGTTCCTTAGTCAGCCTAACGCGTGCGCGTCCCCTCGAAGGTGAGCTGGGCACCGTCACTGCTCAGCACCCAAAGGAGAAGCCCAAGGCCCGCCATTTGCAAGGAAAGCTTCGGGCACGCTCTTCTTTGCTCAAATGCAAACCCCGTTTACCTGACAGATCCATGTAACAGGATCCCAGCAGCAGAACCACCCCTCGGCGCCACCCCACCCTCCCTGCAGCCCCGGGATCTCCGGCCACAGGCACTGACTTGCCCTGGCCCCCGAGAGGGCTCTGGACGCCACTCGGACACGTGAGTTGGACACATGCCACTGGCAGGAAGCTTTTCACCTGTCACGGCCTCTGAGCCCCACCGCTTAGAGACGGTAACTTCCACGTGGGGAGATGCCGTCGATTAAGGGATATCATTTAAAAGAATCAAGCCAAAAACGTCCTTATATTTTGTATTTCGATTTGTGAAGCATTCCATGTGATTATCATGGATTTTTAACTCTCAAAATTGATTCTTTGCTCTGACTAATATGCTCCCAAACACAAACTTTCCCCAAGTTTTTCTTCTTAAATAATGCAAAGTCTTACTATTTCTTTTTAAGTTTGAAGAGTAGACAATGTTGGAATGTTACGCAGAAGTACCTCAACGTGGAATTTCTTTCTAATGCAGCGATAGCTTTTCAGAGGTAGCCTTGCTAACGTTCAGCGTTCCCCCTTACAGTGAGAGCTGCCTGTGTCAGAAAAAAGTTGAGTCCAGTCACCAGCAAATGTCATTCCTTTAACATGAATGTCACATTTGCCTTTTTTCGTGGTCCTTTTCTTTGCAGCCACTAAGATGGTGCAAGTTTGTAATCAGTGTAATAGGTGAGGTGCAGAATGTGAATTTTTTTTTTTTATTTAAAACTCAAGAATTTATCAGAAAGGTCAGAGAAAGGAATAGAAAGAAAAGGAAACAAATACCTATTGATTCATGCAGCATGTTCCACAAGGACGTCAATAGTCAGCCTTTTTTTTTTTAGGAATAATTTTTATTTATTTGTTTTGGGGGGAAGTAGTTGGGGTCATTTATTTATTTAATGAGGGTCCTGGGGACTGAACCCAGGACCTCGTGCATGCTAAGCACGAGCTCTACTGCTAAGCTACACCCTCTCCTGCCAACAGCCACCCTTTGGTAAGTGTGTGTGGTGCGTGACAGGCTCCCATCCCAACCTGCACCACGGGAGCCGGACTCTTCCCCGTTTACAGATGAGAACACTGAGGCTCACCCAGACAGATGGGACAGCTCAAAGGGGCAGAACCCAGATTCCGCCTGGTTCCTCCACTGTGATTTTTCTATAATAACCTGCTGCCTCCTGCTGTTTATCTTTGCTCATTTAATCCTCCAAACAGCCTCGCCAATTAGCAGTGAGTCTTCCCGTCTTTGCAGAGGTGACCTGGATACCTTCCTTCTCAGTCTGGGACATTCAGTTGAATCACGAGCTCCTCCGGAAGCCTTCCTTGGTCGCTTCTGCCTTCCCAGCTCAGGAGGACTGCACCCCTCCCAGCTGTCCTGTCTGCACCTCTAGCATCATGTTATCCCCACTGGGTAGAAACCACGTAGCTGATGGGTTGGCCTGCTTTCTCCCGCAGCCTGGGTTCTTCCTGTGGACACCTGCACACTTAAAGACTGATGAACGAATGAATGAATGAATGAAACATTTACTTTGAAAATAAAATACACAAAATTCAGTGAGAATAGGAATTTGATAAAATTTCTTTGCAGGTGAATTACTAGAGCCCACTGTGGGAGCGGTCTGTTTAATTATGGTTGAAAAGCACCATGAGGATGACTCTTGGGGTGTCTTTTATTCATAAATGTTTCCTCAAGCAAATTCCAAGCCGTCCGGCTCTCTCCAGTAACAAGCCCAGTGCTTCTGATTGCCCTTCGTGGTTTAATTTAGGGGCCTACAAAGTGAAACGGAGGAAGCCATGAACCTACTTGTAATCCCCAAGTCGTGCCGAAGGTTTTATTCAGATGCGGCGCGCTCCTTTTGCTGGGAACCCACATTGTTTTACGAATGTCAGCTAATTGTGCAGGGCGACCTTACGCTCTGAGAAAACCTGGGTTATCAGCTTGAGTAAATCTTAAAACCCCCAAAATGTCTAAAGAAGGCAAAAATTGGCATACCCCATTTTTAAGACAAAATTCAAAAGATGTCTCGTCGTTCTTTACATCTCAACATTGGCCCTCAGGGCGGCAAAACGCCCCACCTACCACGTTTGTATTAAATGGATAAAGCCACATCAAAGGAAGAGCTGGTGCGTTTTCCACTGGTCTGAGTTCAGGGCGTGGTCCCAGGAGATGGTGCTGAGGCTTTAAAGGTCTGAGGAAGGGACTCCAGATTCTTCTGTGCAAGGTTCACCCTCTGATTTTCCTGTAGTGTTTACTCTGTAATGTGCATGTGCAGAGAGACCACAAAACCCTACTGGTGTTTATCTGCTCCTGGAGATAAACGTCCCTTTGACAGAGCACTCAGTTTCAACGTCAAGCACCGTGCAGTGGTGCCTGGGAACGAGAGGCACTTGCCAGGCATCCTGACACTGTGGATCCCTCTTCAGCAGACGGCGCTACAGCAGGTCGGGGTTTGCCTCTCTCTCTCTCTCTCTCTTTAGTCATGACGTTGTTTCCACTGTTTCCACAAAAAGCAAACAAATGCCTCCCCTCTTTTTGCCAAGCAGCCATGTTAACGTGCACAGAAGAAAGAAAATAAGCATGTTCACTTTTCAGTCCCTAGAAGTTCACCACCCAGACGGGCATCCACACAGGTCAGAGGAATGGCTCTGTAGGTTGGCTTGTCAGACACGCCCACCCGCACGGAAGAAATGAAAAGTGCCCGCTCTCAGCAGGAGGCATTTTCATCTGAAATCTGCAGAAAGCATCACCACTCTGGTTATCCTGGCGAAGGCTTTGGAGAATACTGCCTGCCTGCCTGAATCCCTCCGGAGGCAGTCCTGGGTTTCCAGAAGAGGCGGGCAGCCTGCTGTGACCTCGCCACAACCAGGAAGGCAGCAGTGAGCTTGGTGACAAGATGCCAGCTCCTCTAGCCTCCCTGGACTGCAGCCCGCATCTCCTGGTGACTGCTCAGTTTCCCAGGTGCTCAGCTCAGTTATAAGCTTCACGAGGACTCTGTGAAAATGCACGGGGATCAATCCTCCTGTTTGGTGACAGTGAAAACAACAGAAGGCGGCAGAGGGTGAATTCACTGCCTAACGTGGCTCCCCCAGATGGCTGGCCCAGGGCGCCCGACATCCCTTTCCAGAATCCCACTCCGTGGGGTCACCGAGGAGCGAGGCACCTGCTTCACGTGGGCAGCGGGCCCTCAGCTGTCTCTCGCTCCCTCTCAGAGCTGCCCTGCGCTCTGGGATCGGTGGTAGTGAGGTTGCGTTTATAACTGGGTCAAGCGATGGCAATGGAGTGAGTATAAAGTACAGAGTTATCACTACTCTGATAAAAACCAGGGCCCCGGCATGCTCTTCATGAGGAAAAGCCACATCGCCGCACTCGCGTGCTGACGGGCCGGCCGTGATGACAGGAGGAACCGCAGACTCGGGTCCAGGGAGCCAATCATGACGGGCCCCAGTGGACCTGGGCCGACAGCTCTCCCGGAGCCTGGGCCCCGGGCAGGCACCAGTCCACACTGACCTCTGTAAGGGCGGAGACGTGGCAGGGCCTCCTCCTCCTCCCAGGCTGGCAGGCGGAGCGGACCCGCTGGGCCCCCCAGCCCAGCGCGGAGCGTTCCGAAGCCCTGGGGGTCTCGGGCTGGCAGTGGGAGCGTGGAGGCTGGCTGAAGGATAAGCCCCCTTGGGTTGTTACAGAAGCAGCGACGCTCAGTCGTCACGCAGACCTGCGGGCTGCTTAGGCTTTGTGGCCCCTTCTCCGTCCCCACACCCGCCTCCCACATTTGTGGGTCCCCTGCAGGCTCACGGAGGACTCTCCGTTCCTGTAGGATAATGCATTTGGCTTTCCCGCTCACCTTCTTGAGTCTCTGCTTACTGGCCTACACAGGCTCCCTGATGTCTCCCAGATCAAGCTGTTCCTGAAGATGCCTCAGTTCTGGCCCACCTTCCAGGATCATCTGCTTCTCTCCTCCAACCCAGACCACATGGTGCCCAAAGCCTATCCCCTTGTCCACCTGCACTTCCTACCAGCTGGGGGCCCAGAGGTTCTTGGGTTGAGAATGTTCTTTCCCCTTTATTCCCCTGGAGAACGCACCCTCTTTCAAGGACAAGGTCCAGTTCTCCCTCTGTCCGTCTGCTAAGGCTGCAGTAACAAAGCACCAGCTTGAACAACAGAAGTGTATCATCTCCCAGCCCTGGAGGCTGGACGTTTGAGATCAAGGCGTGGGCAGGGCTGGTTCCTTCAGAGTCAGTGAGGAAGGTTCCGTCCCAAGTGTCTCTCACAGCTCCTGCTGGCTTGCTGCCAACCTCGGACACCCCTTGACTTGTGGCATCACCCGATTCCACCTTCACCTTCACACTCCCCCCTCTCTTTTTATGTGGACACAGCCATATCGGATTGAGGCTCACCCCAGTGACCTCATTCTAACTCGATCATCTGTAAGACCCTGTTTCCAAGCACACACACAGCCCCAGGCACTGTGGGGTTAGGGCTTGAGCCTGTCTTTCTGGGACATAATCAGCCGTAAGTCCTTTCCTCACGTTTCATGCCCCGCCTGTCCCAGCCAAGCCCCCCGCCCCCCCGCTGTGGCCCCAGGCCCTCCTAAGCGCACAGGACGGGGAGCTATCTCTCTTTCTGATCCCTGCCCCTCTTCTCAGCGCCCCTTGAGGGCAGAAGCAGCGAGGACATTGTTATGCTGGGTCCCCCAACAAGGCCCCCCAGCAGGGACAAGAAAGAAAAATGGCTGTCAGCTTGACAGGTTGTTTTGAGTCCTCCTAATCTTCAAATAGGTGAGTGTTATCTCTCCTCCGGGATTGTAAATTCCTTGGGGGAGGGCTCCCTGGCCGTTGCTGCCTTCCCGTTTCCCAGGGCCCTGAGCCAGTCGTGGGTCGGGGAGGAAGCCAGAAAGTACTGGACCGGTCCCATCAACACACCCGGGAGGATTCTGGATCTGCCTGGGTGTTTATTCGTGAGGAGCCTACGGGGGCAGCCGGCTTGATCATTTCAGGACTCGTCTGCACCTCTCACAGGGAGAGATGGAGAGGCCCGATTTCTTCCTAACTTCGTTCACCTCTAGGAAGAGAATCTTCCTTCCTGGAACTTCTCTGTAAGTGTCCTTTGTCTGAGAGCACACGGTTGGTATTTTTCGAAATACCTCTCAGTTGTTCATCTTGACCCTTGAAGTGAATCTCTTAGTAAATATTTTTAGCCTTTAAACAAAAGTAGCAAGTGTCACTAACTAATTTGAGGCCAACCTTCCAGAATACAACATGCGACTCTTCAGGGAAAAGAGCTTCCTGACTGTCACGAACAAGCTGTTTCTTTGCAACCACCCCTGGTCTCAAGTTTCAAGGTGTGCTTAGGAGCCCGCCAGAGCAAACATCCTGCATTTTGTCCTAGGGCTACACCTTCTAATTGATCTAGACACTACACAAAGGAAGCCATCGCTCTCCTTATCGGCCCAGGGAGATCAGCAAATGTGCACTTCCTGCTTCCGCAGTAAATGTTGGTTAGGAATTTTCCCTCCCGTCACAGAAGCCTCTGATTTCCCATCTACTGTGCGAGCATCCTTCCTCGGACTGAACACTCCTGGGAATGGGCACCTGGGGAATGGAAAAATGGCTGAGAGTTACTTGATTCTTATTGTTTTTGTCTGTAAATCACAGCTTTGTTGAGACATAATTAACACACTGTAACACTCACCTTCTGAGATACACAAGTCAGGGGGTTTCACAGGGTTGGGCAAACACTCTCACTGCCTGATTCCAGAGCATTTTCATCCCTCAAAAGACATCCCTTCCCCGTCTGCAAGCGCCCCCACCCCTGCCCCTGGCAACTACTAAGCCCCTTTCTGATTCTGTGGATAAAGAGGAAGATCAGCTCGAGGGACCAGCTTGTGTATTTAACGCTGTGCTCAGTAAACAAGGACGAGGTACCGAGACTCAATAGTAAGTCAGTTTAATTTTCTAGGGAACTCCTTCTATGTTATCCAGAGAAAAAAATGTGACTTTTCATTAGGACTGATGGATTCATTTAGTCCCCATGCCTGAGGGCGAGGCCAGAGAGAGCGAGTGGCAGGAAGCCTTGATGCCCAGGCCTCAGCGTCTCAGGGCGTGAAGCGGCCTCGCACTCCTGGGAGCCCAAAAAAGTGTGGGTGAAGCTGTGGCCAACCGGAAGCGGGCACTCAGGTCAGAGAGGGCTCGTCCTCATAGCGCGATCGTGTGAGCAGCAGACCCTCCGGCAAACTCCCGGCGCCCTGAGCCCCGGCTGATTCAAGGCTCACTGCTAACAGAGCTTGGGTGGGCCGGTCCGCCCGGAGGGGTGTGCTGGAGGCCAGACCTGAATTTCTAGTTTCTTTCAGCATCACTTCCCCTTTCGTGCTGAATGAAATCAGTAACTGAATAAACCCTTTCCTATGATGGCTTTGGTGTGTAAAAATCGTAGCTCAGAGGAGTTTGGGGAGAGCGTAGACAGTCACCTGTCCGTGTGTTTACTCAACATGCACTGATGGTTGCCTTGGAAAGCGCACACACACCGCTCTCTGGAGGAGAAGGCTGCAGTGGATCCGGACGCTGTCCTCGGGAGCTCATGGTCACTTTAGAATACGTGAGAGAAGCAGGAAGAGGGGGCACACTCACTAACAGCCACGTTAGACGTGGAAACTGACATGTCTAGGAGCCAAGGCTGGAGAAGTAATGGGTTTAGAGTAGGAAGAAATTATTTCCACCGAGTTGATGCAGTCTACAACTACCCACCCCTCACCGTACACGCATGTGCGAGCCTGCACACAGGTGCACACGCACTCGGAGGAAACTCCCCGATCACTGAGCACCACGGCTGGTCAGATGCTCTGCTCCTCGCTTTATGTGCATATCCCCCTCTGCTTTTCAGTAACCCCAAAACACAGAAGTGGAGCTATTCACTTTTTCCCCAAGGAAAAGAAGAAGAAATAAAAGGAATCCAAATTGGAAAAGAAGTAAAACTGTCACTGTTCACAGATGACACGATTCTATGCATAGAAAATCTGAAAGCCACTACCATAAAATGACTAGAGCTCATCAGTGAAGTTGGTTAAGTTGCAGGGTACAAAATTACTATGCAGAAATCAGTTGCATTTCTTTACACTAACAACAAAATATCAGAAAAAGAAATTAAGGAAACAATCCCATTTACCACTACATCAAAAAGAATAAAACACCTAGAAATAAACCTACCTAAGGAGGTAAAGGACCTGTACTCCAAAAACTATAAGACACTGATGAAAAAGACATTGAAGATGACATAATCAATTGGAAAGATATACCATGTTCTTGGATGGGAAGAATCAATATTGTTAAAATGATCATACTACCCAAGGCAATATACAGATTGAATGCAATTCCTATCAAATTACCAATGGCATTTTTCACAGAACTGGAACAAAAAATGTTAACATTTATATAGAAATACAAAAGACCCTGAACAGCCAAAAACGATTTTTTTTTTTAAACACTCTTGAGAAAGAAGAATGGAGCTGGGGAAATCATGCCCCCGATATCAGACTATACTACAAAGCTACAGCAATCAAAACAGTATGGTGCTGGCACAAACACAGACACACAGATCAAGGGAACAGGGTAGAAAGTCCAGAAATAAACCCACACACTTATGGTCAATTACTCTATGACAAAGGAGGCAAGAATATACAATGGAGAGAAGACAGTTTCTTCAACAAGTGGTGCTGGAAAAACTGGACAGCTGCCTGTATGAGATTAGAACATTCTTTAACACCATATACAAAAATAAGCTCAAAATGGATTAAAGACTTAAATGTAAGACTGGATACTATAAACTTCCTAGAGGAAAACATAGGCAGAACACACTTAGGCGTAAGTCACAACAATATTTTTTTCAAACCAGCTCCTAGAGTAATGGAAATAAAAGCAAAATTAAACAAACAGGACCTAATTAAACTTAAAAGTTTTTAACCAGTAAGGATACCATCAATAAAACAAAAAGACAATCTATAGAATTGTAGAAAATATTTGCAAATGATGTGAGCAACAAGGGACTAATTTCCAAAATATATAAACAGGTCATACACTTTAATATCAAAGAAACAAGTAACCCAATCCAAAAATAGGCAAAAGATATAGACATTTCTCCAAAGGAGGTATCCAGAGGACCAGCAGGCACATGCTCAGTATCGCTAATTATCAGAGAAATGCAAGTCAAAGCTACAACAAGGTATCACCTCACACTGGTCAGAATGGCCATCATCAAAAAGTCTATAAATAATAAATGCTGGAGAGGGTGTGGAGCCCCTGTGGAGGTCAGTATGGGTTCCTTAAAAAACTAAAATTAGACTTACTATATGATCCAGCAATCCCACTTCTTGGCAGATATCTGGAAGGAACTTTAAGTTGAAAAGATACATGAACCCCAGTGTTAACAGCCACACTATTTACAACAGCCAAGACATGGAGGCAACCCAAATGCCCACTGACAGATGACTGGATAAAGAAGATGTGGTGTACACACACACACACACACACACACACACACACAATGGAATACTACTCAGCCATAAAAAAGAACAAAATAATGCCATTTGCATTAACATAGATGGCCCTGGAGATTATCATTCTAAGTGAAGTAAGTCAGACAGAGAAGGAAAAATACTATATGATATCACTTATATGTGGAATCTAAAAAAAGTAAAAAGACACAAATGAACTTATTTAAAAACAGAAACAGAGAAGAGCCACAGGCATAAAGAACAGCCTTATAGTTACCAGTCAGGGGAAGGGGATGGCAAGGGATAAATTGGGAGTTTGAGATTTGCAGACATGAACTACTAAATGTAAAATAGATTAACAGCAAGCTGCTTCTGCACAGCACAGGAAACTATATTCAATATCTTATAGTAATCTATACTGGAAAAGAATATAAGAAGGAATATATGTATGTACATACATGACTGAAACATTATGCTGTACACCAGAAATTGGTACACTGTAATTGTAAATTGACCAAACTTCAATAGTATAATTATTAATTAATGGGAAAAAAAAAACAGCAAAAAACAGAAATTCAGAGTAACTCAAATATCACACCCCTCCAAGGATTTGAACCCAGGGCCCAAGGATTTGATGTTCAGCTTCTGCTCTCACCCAGGAAGCCAGTTGCCTCTCTGACTCTAAGAGGAAGTGACACTGGAGACGGCTTTCAGCACAGGCGGCGTTTGGACAGGTGACATCCGATCAGGTGGAAGGAACAGAAGGGATAGAGCCAGGGCCGGAGGGGGACAAGGTGAGCAAGAGGTGACAGAACAGGGATTCTGGGTCACATCTGTCCCACACAAAGGCTTCCATGCTCAACCCCACAGTGCCTTCTGTAAGTTGCAGAAACTCTGTACAATTCTCATTGATCAGAGGGCTTTCTAGGATTCGGGTACATGAAAGGCTTTGAAAGCCAAGCAAGCCGCAGGCAGGAGGCATGAACAGGGCTTCCCCGTGGTCACCAGGCACTAGTCCTCCTGTATAATGAGTGCATCCCACAGCTGGGGTGCCCAGCACAGCGTGGCTGACCAGATCCAATAGTTTCCAAAGGAGAATAAAAATTAGTAGATTGTAGTCCTTTAAAACAGCCCAGCTGCCACTCACGGGCAGTGTGACTTTGGAAAATTTGATCCACCTCTCTGTGCTTCAGTTTTCTCATTTGTACAATATAATGAACACCAACAGGTTTGTAAGGATTGAGAGTCTTACCCATGGGAGTGAGGACCGCGGTGCGGGGCGCCTAGGGAGCCCCAGCAGATCCCAGTTCTCTCCTCACGGCCACAGTCCCTTCCCGGGGGGCCTGGCGAAGCTCTCAACACCTGTGCTTTCCACGGCTGCTTAGAGAACCAAGGGTCTGAAACCAGGGAGTGATTCTTCAAAGGGCACCTGAATGCTTATCTGTAAGCATCAGAAAACCGAGTAGTGCTTAATAGTTGCTAAGCGTGACTCTACGGGAGGGCACAGGAACGGGAGACCAGACACTGGAGACACCTTCCCCACCACTGATTCTCTCATGTGCCACCTCAAACGGGCAGCAGCAACCTGCACCGCCAAACAGGGGACAGGGTGCTGGGTGAGCGCACCGGCGAATGGGTTACTAGAAAAGCACCAGCCGCTAACTGGTCTTGGTCCATCACCCACTCACTGACTTTGTAAGTGATGCTGAAACCAGTCGTCATCTGTGTCCGACACTGTGGGTTATAAAAGAAAGACATCGTGGTGATTTTTTTGGAGCCACATTCAGTCTTACCGGGACGTTCTACATAATTGTTAACGTTAAGACACTTTATACATAATTTACAAGAGAATGGAGTTACCACCTTTGTGTATTCTCCTCCAAAATGTTTAACTTGAATCCATTCAAGCTTCTAGTCAGACGGAGGTAAGCCACACCCATCCCGAACATCCTGCCTCGTCCAGCAGGCCGTGCAGTGAGGAAAGCAACCGTCCTCGATGCAGGGAGACTCGGGGACCACCCAGCTTCACTTGTCTTCTGAGTGGGATGATGCTTTGTTCACACAGACGGTAAAGAGCATTGTGAGACCAGCGGGGAAACTGCGGGACCTGGGGACACAGTTTAGTTCTGCTCCCTAAAGCTAAGCGCGGGCATTGCACTTTCGTAAAATGCGGAGGGCATTTTTAAATGTGACCTGAGAGGTGTGGGTAGCCAATGCTACGTGTTTAGAGGACAGAGGGGCCACCGCAGTCACCAGGGCGGCCAGCAGAATGTGCAAGGTTTAACCTGGGTCTGAACTCCGTGCGTGCGGAGGGCTTGGTCGTGCGAGGTGGGTCTTGCTTGGAGAAGGGTCTGATTTCACTTAAATGCGGCTCAGGGAAGGTAGACCGAGCCCAGCACTTCATGCACGGTGGTGTGTGGGCAAAGACACGGAGGAAGGTGGCCGGACAAGAAGAATTAAAATACGATCAAGCTTGCCACTTCCCCGCCACAAAAAGACTCCTCCAGAGAGAAATGAGGCCCCACGGCTGAGTGGGCGAGCGCACCTGCTCTGATTTCAGGACGCCCGGCTTTGAATCTCTCCTCTGTCATCACTGCTGAGTCATCTTGGAGGCGCTGCTTAACTCGTGCCTCAGTTTACTCGAGTGAAAATGCAGGTGATTACAGCAATCCCATGTCATGGTGTTGCTGTATCACATGACCCACCCTGGAAAGCCTAGAACAGCCCCTGACCCTTGTAAATGCTAAAGCAGCCTGGAAATGCCTTGGCTTCAAAATAATAAATAAATTCACACACCTTGTACACCAGAAACTCACGCACCGTGGTAAACCAACCATACTTCAACAAAACAAAATTAATGAAAGAATAATTTAAAAAAAAAAGAACACACATGATCTAATATCATATTCATTTAAATACTGAAAGGAGATAAACAATATATTTACAATGGCTAAACCTGAACAGTCAAGTCGCACACTACTTTTAAGTTTTTTTTCTTTATGCTTATTTGTTTTCTTAATTGGCTACAATTAATAAGTGTGAAGACCATGAATCAATGGTACAATGAAAGCAGAGCAATGCAAATTCTATTAGCTGTTCAGCTATGAGGAATAATATAGTCTTTGTTTATATAGCACTTAAAGGCTTAGAAAAAATTTGCATATTTTTTTAATTTGAATCTCCAGACAGCCTGTCACTATCCTCATTATGACAATGGAAATAGTGAGCTAAGGGGCCCAACGTTAGGGTTAAATTACTTTCCAAGGTCTCGGATTCAGCATTAGAGCTGGCCTTCCGCACAGCCAGAGTTCTCCCCTTTGCAGTGAAAAATACAGAAATGCAATTTACAGGCCATCTTGGTGACATTTCAGGGCTCCTCGTAGGTGTCTGTGATGTACCCTTAGGTCCAGGAACACCTGGAAATCTTCCGCCCCTGCAAAATGAATGTTTTGGAGGAAGTCAGCCCCAGGCCCCTGCTTTCTTATGCATGTTCCCAGCTAATTCTGAAAGCCATGACAAAGCGAGGAGGGCGTGGACGGGCAGGGGTCCTCTGGGCCGATTCAAATGCCTCCAACCTGGTTTTCAATCTGAGAAGTCCTGGGAGAGGCAGAGAAAATGCCAGGACACGTGGCGGCCAAGGCTCCAAGCTAAACTCTGCCAAATCCCACTGCCAAGTCCAAGAAGGCCTTTTGTCTTTCTCTTTCCTGAGGCCCTTGCCACTTCCAAAGCTGTTCCATTGTTCTGGGATTACCTCTCTTGCCTCCCGTGTGAGAGAGGTAAGAAAGGGACCTGGTTAATGATTGGTGGCTGATTCATCAGGGGCTCTGACGCCCACCTGGAGGAGATGGAGCCGGGAGCTCGGCTGGCGGTGGAGGTGTTGCCGCGGGGCGTTGCCCAGAGGAGGGTTTAGACCCCATCACCGCCTGGATTCCAGCAGGGTGACTCTGGTGCCCTCAGCTCCCTTCAAGTTTTGCTGATTTGACATTCTGTCCCCCTAAACTGTTACTTAACGTCTGCATTCCCTGACTTGATTGTCCCGAGTTACTAACGTGGGGCTTCACTGGATGGTTACAGGGGGTCGGGGTGGGGGGGGGGTGCTATGAAAATGAAGGGATTGAAAATCTCGGGGAAGAAAAGTGATTTGTAAGACTTAAAAAAATACCAACACAAAAGGCGTTGTTAAAATGGAGAAGAGGGAGGAGTGTGAAAGTGTACCTTACATATTTCCTCCCCAGATCCCTGCAGTGCTCTTGGCCGTTCTCTGCTGGGCTGAGGCGTTAACTGGACCACTCTGTTCCTTTAGCTCCATCCTCATCACCGCAGGACCACGGGCTGACAGATGTGAAGCAAACAGGGAGGAAGACCTTTTCATATGCATTAAGAACTCCTCCTTTCAAGAATCAGGTACACCTACGGTGTCTTTTTTTTAATTAAATTATAATCAGTTACAATGGGTCAGTTTCTGGGGCACAGCATTATGTCTCAGTCATGCAAACACATACACATATTCGTTCTCATATTCTATTTCATTGTAAGTTACTACGATACATTGAGTAGAGCTTCCTGTGCTCTACAGAAGAAACTTGCTGTTTATTTTATATACAGTAGTGTGTGTCTGCAAGTCTCAAACTCCCAATTTATCCCTTCCCACCTCCTTTCTCCCCTGGTAACCATAAGTTTGTTTTCTGTCTGTGAGTCTCTTTCTGTTTTGTAAATAAGTTCATTTGTGTCTTTTGTTTTAGATTCCACATATAAGTGATACCATATGGCATTTTTCTTTCTCTTTCTGGCTTACTTCACTTAGAATGACCTTCTCCAGGTCCATCCATGCTGGTGCAAAAGCATTATTTTATTCTTTTTATGGCTGAGTAGTATTCCATTGCATAAATATACCACAGCTTCTTTATCCCATTCAACTGTCAATGACATTTAGGTTGTTTCCATGTCTTGGCGATTGTAAATACTGCTGCTATGAACATTGGGGTGCATTATTTTTTTGAATTTGAGTTCCCTCTGGATCTATGCCCAGGAGTGGAATTACTGGCTCATGGGGTAACTCTATTTTTAATTTTTTTTGAGGAATCTCCATACTGTTTTCCATAACGGCTACACCAGCTACATTCCCACCAACTGAAGCTCGTTACTCAGCCTTTCTGTTCCCTGGTTTACTTACTTACTTCAGTTGGGAACATCCCATTCCGCCCACAAAAGGGCATCCTGGAGCAGGGGCGGTGCGAGATAATGTACACCTTACAGAGTGACTAGCCTGTAAGGGGTATTCAAGATAGATTCTAATACAACATTAGGTATATTCTAGTAAAAAATCTAATAAATATATTTATCTACTTGTAAATTTAGTAAATATATCTAATTAAACATGTAACTGAAATTTACTAGACTTCAAAAAACAATTTCCTATCTGAAAATCCAACACCATAAAAACCCCAAATAATTTATTTGAAAGTGATAACTGTCCTATATTTTGTCCAATAAAGTCACCTTTAATATATTTTTTTCCCTTCCGGGATCTTCAAATTCCATGTAAATTTCATGAGACATCCCCATTCTAGGAAGGGGAGAGAAAGGAGTAATGTTTTGTAGAAGTGACTTGATTCATTAGACCCATAAGCGCACAATCACCTTGTCTGTTTGGCTTCAAATACGTGTGCCAGTGATGAAAAAAGTATGAAACAGAAAATTCCCCACATACACAAAAATGAATACAATCGACCTCATGCTTTATCACCCTTCAACAATCAATAATTCGTGGCCATTCTTTTCATCAATAACTCATCTCTCAGCTTATTTTAAAGCAAATTCCAACATCATATCATGCCTGTGATTTTTAAGTTGTTCTATCTGTCGACACTAAAACAGAACTTTGTAACCAGTGATTTTCTTGAATTAATTTATGTTGCACTATATTGTAAAGCACAGATTAGGTCTGACTCGATTTCCCATCCTTCCAAGAGGCAGGTCACTAGCAGGTCTCCTACTATTAACGATTAAATGTATGAATAGTAGTAAGTTTAAAAGCAATAGTAAACAGCAGTATGCTAATAGCGGCAATGAGAACCATTATTTACTGAGTACTCAGCCTACGCCAGCACAGGTCTGCACCAAATATTTTCAAGGAAAATTAGACCCAAAGAGGTAAACGGCTTTGTCCAATCTTAAGCAACCAGTAAAGGTCTGAACAGAAATTTGATCTCAGGTCTTTAAAAATCCAAGAGTTTGCAGCTGTCTCATTGGGAAATCTACTATTGAGATCGCACATTTCCTTGGACACGTCCACACGTGTCTTTTGATAATATTTTAAATTGTTAATCAATGCAGTGTTACAGTGCCTTTTGACCTCATCATTCTTTCCAGCCAAATGAGATATTAACTTACAAGGTCGTTAGAGATGAGTTGTTATAACAGAAACGTGGGGGAAAAAAGGCAAATAGCTACTCCTGGGCTTCTCCGTGTAAAGCCGAGATTCATATGAATACTTGCTGAGTTAATGTGCACCCCTGCCGGGAGAGCTAAGCCCCCAGCTGCTCACACCCCTAACCCGCAGCCCCTAGTGGATACCAGGCTGGGAGTCAGCAAGGTGCAAAATTCCTCTGTAACCTCCAGCGAGGTGTGAGCCCCTGGAGAAGTGGGGCTGAGCAGAGAGGTTGACATCACCTCCAGTTTATCGGAGGACGAAGTCAACTGTTTCCCACTCAGGTAGCGAGAACAGTGCATCACCCAGAAGACCATACCGAGATGAGGGCTCCTACCTTCCAGTGATTACCCACCGCGCAGATGCTCAGGACCCACAGCCGAAGAGAACTGCGCACGTTTCAGAAAACGCCCACGCAGTCAGATGTAGACTACAGAGGAAATCATCTCCTTTCCCACGGAAGCCTGCCTTCGTGGTAATTTATACAAAATGCTGAACTAAATAAACATCTGTTTGACTAAATTGACCCTAATTGTCTAATAGTAAGTTTCTGCCTTTGGGCCAAGTAGAGGCTTGATAGAGAAATTGTGTTCAGTTACAGAAAACAGGGAAAATGATAATGTTTGCTTCAAACGAGTGCCCTATATAATTTTACCTGCTTATTAGTATTACATGGTGTAGATTTTAATCTCAACTTTTCACTTTATGAAATAGCCATTATCTGAGTGTTTCGCAGTCAGTGTGTGTGGCTTTGGACCTTCTGATCGGAGAGCTGCTCCTCCTGGACCCCGTGGGTGTGTGGGGCACTTGACTGGCTTTATTCAATGATGTGCAAGGGGACTTGACACGTGTAGCTTCTGGCCAAGCGTGTTCACTGCTGCTCCAGACTTTCTGGAAACCTGCGATGTTTCCGGTTTCTAGTACCAGCCTGGGTTCTGGAGTGGAGTGTGAAATAGTGACCCTGGCTACTGTGAATTGTGCAGGAGGTGAGAATCCAGGAGCCTTTTTCTGTTGGTTGGTTGGTGGATTTTCTTTTGTTCCTTTGTTTTTGTCATCACACCATAGCTTATTCTGACTGACTCAGGTAAATTGTCTGAGTAGTAGAAATTCTGAAAGCCCCTACCTCCATCATCGGCTTTTCCCTGAAAACTCTGTACTACAGATTTTACAACTAACATCAAAAGAAACTGAGGACTATTTCTTCCTTTTCCTTTCATTTCATATTCAAATTATATATAAATGTTTAAAATAAATTTAAATAAGAATCATGTGCTTTAAAAATTGCTGTCCTCACTTCTACAGGAAGAAAAAATGCCCTGTGGCAATGCTGACTCAAGTAATATGGTAAATACTGTGTCATGAGAAATACTGTTCCGGAGGTTGTAGCTCAGTGGTAGAGCCATGCTTAGCAGGCACAAGGTCCTGGGTTCAATCCCCAGCACCTCCATTAGAAAGTAAATAAATAAAAAATAAAGACTGCTCTAACATGCTTTAAAAAGAGAGAGGCATGCTGTTCCTGTTGCAGTTTGTCACTTTGGGAAATGATTTATTTGTGGTACGCACCTCGCTTCTCGTCTGGAGGACGACAAGTTTTCTCCCACGCTGCGCTTGAAGAGGAGGCAGTTACATGACTCCCTGCTGGGTCCCACTGGCTTCTTCCCGTGTTTTCTTCCATCCCCACGGTGTGGACCAAACCCCCCCAAGACAGTTCAGCTGTCACGGCAGAGCCACCGTCTTTGGGGGACCTTTCAGGGCAAGTGACAGAGAGGGTGGCTTTCTGATTCCCCCTCCAGCCGTCCTGCAGTCTCCATGTCTGAAAGCTCTTCCCGGCTACGACAAGCGTAACTATTTCTTATCATCCACACAGGACTCATCTCCGCACAGCAGGTTTTTAACGCGCTCCCAAGCCTAGACCCTGTTCACAGGAGCACACCAGCTCCACGTGAGCGAGGCGGCTCTTTTCCAGCAAACTCCTCCCGTGTGTATCCACATGTCGCTCTGTCCCCACTGCTCAACCTTGGACCAGCTCCTTTTTGGTTTCCCCCAAATATGACGAAGTCTCAGACCCGCAAAGGCATCTTCTCCCAATGTTCTGAGCATGACAGATGTATTCCCCAGGTGCACATGGACCGTCATTTCTGTGGGATTTAGGAGAAAGAGGAGGTGAGGAGGTGGACATACTGAATGGGGAGCTGTTTTTAGCGCAAATGACACGTAAAATGGTAAATGTACCGTATTCGTTTGCTTGGCTGGCAGAACAGGGTACTGAAAACTAGGAGGCTTACATAACGGAAACTTGTGTCTCTGGTTGGAGGTCAGAAGTCTGAGGGCAAGTTGTCCACAGGGTCAGTTCCTTCTGGGGCTGATGGAGACCTGGTCCAGCCTCTCTGTTGGCTTCGGGAGTTTGCTGGCCGTCATCGGCATTTCCTGGCTTATAGATGCTTCACCCCGATTTCTGTCTTTTTCTTCACATGACATTCACTCTGCGCATGCATCTGTGTTCCAGTCTCCCTTTTTATAAGGATACCTGTCATACTGGATGAGGGATTCCCTCACCTTAACTAACTACACCTGCCACAATCCTATTTCATAACAAGGTCCTATCCTGAGGTCCTTCAGGTTAGAATTTCAATATATGAATTTTGGGGAGGACACAGCTCAACCCATAAAATGTACCCATTACTTACAACAGAATGTTATTTTTCATATGATGCTGATAAGGGTTTTATAAATCTGTATGTCCTGCAAGTCAGTCAGCTTTAGTAGGAAAACGATCAATTTTATCCTTTTCCAACTTTTTTCTTTCCATCCCCAGATGTTTTGGTCTGATGAGAGACTAAGTCTTAACCCAACCTTGAGGGCCAGCTTCAAGTCAGCGACTGAAAAGGAGACAGTTCGCGGGCAGATTTCTTGGGAATAGGAAATGACGTTAATCAGGAGGGTGAGTGCAAAGACCAAGAGAAGCCCACCTTCCAGGCTGAGTTTGTTTTGTTGTTTGTAAGCACTTCAGCCCTGACAAAAAATGAAAAACGTGTTTTTGACTAAAGGATGTGCAACTAAGGGTTTTCTGGGTCAGCCAAGATCAACTCCGCGGTTCCTGGTTCTTCACGCACTAGTGCGCCTGGAGGGCGGTGTCCTGCCGCAGCAGCTGGAAGCTCTTTGGCGCGGGGTTTGGAGCCGGGACCCAGCATCAAACGGTCAAGGTCCTCAAGCCCAGTGGGCTTTTCCCAAGGTCACCACAGCTCCACACCGTGGCTTTCTTAGCACCTGCTTTTCTTACAGTGGAGACAACAAAGACTCAGAGATGTTCAGGGTCTTACTGAGGGGCTGCTGGGGCAGAACTGGAATTTAAAACAAACTTTGTTTCTGTATCTAAGCTAATATCTATTGCGTCGACTGCCACAGACTACGTGCTCTCCCTCGCGCTCGCTCGCTCGCTCTCTCTCTATACATATATATATTTAGTTTTTTTTGATATATACATTTTATTGAAGTATAGTCAGTTTACAATGTTGTGTCAATTTCTGGGGTACAATGGCCATCATTCAAAAGTCCACAAACGAGAAATGCTGGACAGGGTGTGGGGAAAAGGGAACCCTCCTTCACTGCTGGTGGGAATGCAGTTTGGTGCAGCCACTATGGAAAACAGTATGGAGATTCCACAAAAGACTAAAAATAGACTTACCATATGATCCAGCAAGCCCACCCATGGGCATATATGCTCAATATATTTTGAATAAACAAATGTTTATGATTTCAGTCTCACAAAAAATAGATTAAATAAAACAAATTTTAACAAACGTGAGGTCGACTGCACCCTGGGGCACTTTCCCAGCGCCTGGACGGAGTGAAGTTCTCCAGCAAAGCTCTGGTTCCATCTGTGTTCCTCCTCGAGTTTTCTCACTGTAAATGTAGCCCATAAATTATTTTCAGAGCTACACAGTGAATTCTTGTCTTTCCCAAATAAACTGCACATTTTGCTCATTCATGCTATTGCTGTGTTCTCCTGATTGGGTTAAGCAATTAAACAGATGATTTGACCAATACGAAGTTAAACAGAACGCTTGTGGGTCAAATACAAAAGGCTGGACGAGCTGAAGGAAGCTTTGGTGCCACTGGCAGGGAATACCGCGCCTTCCAGGACTGGGGCAGACCCCGTATGATCAGCATCCTGAAGCTCAGCAGGTAGACTCTCATGGAGGAGGAACGTTACAAAGAGCTCTTCGGGACACCGATGAACGCATCTACAAAACAGAAACAGACCCGCAGACATAATAAACAGTGTGATAGGTACTGGGGGAAAGGGCGTGGGAAGGGATAAATCTGGGAGTTTGAGATTTGCAAATATTAACCCTATATATAAAAATAGATTAAAAACAAATGTTTTCTGCATAGCACAGGAAACTGTATTCAATATCTTGTAACAACCTTTAATGAAAAAGAATATGAAAATGAATGTATGTATATATATGCATGGCTGAGACATTATGCTGTACACCAGGAACCTATACACTGTAGCTGACTATGCTTCAATTAAAAAAAAGACCTCTTGATAAAAACTATTGCCTAGCAATAGAGGAAAGTTTCACTAAATCAGAGTGTAAACATATTGTTAATCTGTTGAAAGCGTTCTTGATAAAATCAACAATATCAAAAGCCTACTCTACAATATGAGGTGATTAAAAGCAAGGGATGCAAACGAGTTAGCATGCTGCTAATTTTGTAAAAACACTATGTATCTGTGTGTGTGTGTACGTACTTGTGTGAATAGAGAGACAGTAAGACTTACATCAATATTTAACAGTGGTTGATACTTAGAGTGCAATTGCATGTGCTTTTCGTTTTATATTTTATGATTTCCTGTATTCCAAAAGTCTCTATAATGTATGCATACAAAAGACATCAAAATCAATGTGTTTTCCTTCATTTCTTTGCTTTCAAGCCACTTCAGATAGTTTTACGGAAGATTTCTGGCGCTAGGTAATCTCTACTAGACTCTACAGAAAGCTCGCCCGAATTCTTTTTACAGACAGAGAAAAAAAAAAAAAAACTGATGCAAAAACCTGGCAAATGTATCTGTAATCACCTGTTTGCGTGTGCCTCTATATGTGCACTTGGACACACACAGGCACGTGTATGTGACGTGTGTTTATCTCTCCCAGCAGCCAAGTCCTCTCCCCACCTCTGGGAGATTTCCTACCTTGTAGGTATTGCTGCCTCTCAAGCTGAAAAAGACCAAGACACACATTCCAGACAACTAGTGGCACTTATTGTGAACCTGGAATCCTGGAAGTGGAGATGCGCCCTGGGTGGCCGGGATGGGGCGTTGCCGGGGAAGTCCCAGTTGGCGGGCGTGGGTGTGCCCCGGGCAGAGCAGGGACACCGGAGGCCCGGCCCTGAAAGCTGGTGTTTCCCCAAGCAGCCTCGCCGGCTCCGGGATGGCTTTGGGGCACGGTTTGGGGGCTTGGTGCTAGCTGTACTTACACTTCCTGGCTTCTCTGTTTCCAGACTGGATTCTGCAGCCTTCCAAAAGATTCTACCATTCAATACACTGGACTATTTCTAGCTGTTGACCAGAGTAGACTTCTCCTGCTTGCACCTAAGAGTCCTGGCCACCTGCTGCCTGTGCTGCGTGATGGTGCCCAGGGTTCAGTGCCAAGCGTGACCTTGGAAAGCACGTGAGAAAACAGTTCAGAAGACATTACAGACATTGCACAGGAGGGCTCCTGGCTAAGATGCTACAGAAGCATGCAACTTTCTGTTCAGGAAGCCTGAGTCCATTAGTGAACTCTACTAATAGGTCACGAAAAGTAATAGCTAGTAAATATTTTATTAGCGTTTTTTGAATCTTGCTAATGGGAAAATCAACTATTTCAAAAGTAGCAAGAGTCATATTTGGCATCAGGCCATCACTCAGGGCTTGGTGTCTCCTGTTTCTGATGACTTTTTGTGGAATAATTAGAGAAGTTCACATAGAATTATGTGTGCAACAATGAATATTTTTATTTTGCTATGGTAAACCATCCTATTTCCTTACCTCGTTATTTGCCTACATTATGCACTCAATACTAATTTTCTATCTATGGCATAGTGAATTTATGGCTGTGTTAATGCTAATATTTCTCCATCTAGAAAATGAAATGAATGATTCTTGTATATTTTGTTTTTAAATTATTAGCTGCAAAAATTCATTAAATATAATAATGTCTCATTACATAGTATCTTTCATCCTGAAGATTATTAGAAGCCTTTACAAACTAAAAGAAAAATAACCAACAAAAAAAGAAGAAGAAAAGGAAAAACACCCAAAGCTAACAGAACCATCATCCGTCACTGAAACGGAGCTAAATAATTGTTTTCTTTGTTAAGCTTATTTGAAATCTTACCTCTTAGGGGAAAAAAAAAAATCAAGCTTAGACCACTAAAAAATTACCACTGTTTTTGCTAATAATGAATATGATTTGCTGATTCTCTTTCAGTGATTGTGTGTCACCTGGCTGGGAGTCTTCAGGAATGGGATTATTTGGGAGTAAGAGACCCTTATTATGGGTATTCAGAGCTTGGAAATAGGAGCAGGAGTCTGCAGGGAAACAGGCCCTGCAGGATAGAGAGATGGTTAAGAAGAGATTTCATATGGGAACAGGCTTTTGTGACTGTGGAGGCTGAGGACGCTATGACCTGCCGTTTGCAAGCCGGGGACCCAGGAAAGCTGGGGGTTTAATTCATTCTGAGGCCAATGGCCTGAGAAACAGGGAAGATGCTAGTGATTGTTCCCAAGGCCCAAAGCCCAGGACCTTGGGACTCCGATGTCAGGGGCGGGAGGAGACGGACGTCCAGCACAAAGCCAGGCAGAGAGCAAATCCAGCCTCCCTGCGATGCTATCGGGGTCCTCAGAGGACTGGGGAGGGTGATTGTTCTTTATTCTGTCAGCTGATGCAAATGCTTATTTCTTCCCATAATGCCCCAGCACACACACCAAAAAATGATGTTTCATCAGCTGTGTGGATGCCCCTTAGCCCAGTCAACTATTCACGAAATTAACCATCCCCACTCTGGGTTCCTCAGTATTTTCTCTACCAGTTTCGACAGGCCTTTCCTGGAAAGCAAAGAGCTGTGGTGGACAGTGGTTGGCACCGTTGTAGCCGCACTCACCCAGGCTCACGTCCTTCGGCAGCTAGGGAGGTCGTTCTGTCTCCTCAGTTATAAAGCCACCCCAGCCCCTCTCTTTCCTGGGATCTGCTTCTGTGCAATGAGAGGCAGGGTATTTCTCAGCTCATTCATTCATCCCACAAGTGCTTCTTAAGAACTTAGAAGTCACAAGTGCAAAAGAACACAACAGCCGTAGGAAGTCTTCAGGAGAGAAGTAACCTGATCAGGGCTGCCAGATTACTGATGTGAGCACAGGGACCGGCAGGGCGCCCCAGCAGAGTGGCCCGGGGCCGGAGGAGTCGCGGGGGCGGGCACGGGTGCTGCCCTTATCTGGGCTGCCTCGGGGAACCATCAGGCTTGCCGTTGCTTCTGTAAAATTAAGTAGCAGAAGTTTTGTAAAGATGGGAAAACTTCCACAAAGGTGTGTATCTAGATAGACAGATAGTGTATATATAGTTTGGCACATAGAAGTTATTTAATACATTTAGCTTTTATTTTGGCAAACCCAGTCCAAGACAACTCTAGGTGACTGGAGACTGTGTTTCTAACTGTAGGATTCTGTTATAACAACCATGGACCTTTTTATGCTCCTCCAGCCCTTATGTTTGGATTGAATGAATATGGTTCATTATTGTCAAGCAAGACAACTTATTCTGGCTTGCCTGGGACTTCCTGGATTTTAGCCTGGGAATTCCCATGTCACAGGAAACAACTCAGTCCCAGACAAGCCAGGACGCCAGGACACCTGGAATTACCTGAATTCCAAAACTGCCCACCTCAAAGCCATTACTATCATTCCTCTTGAATGGCTACCCTAGATTTTTTTAGATAAAGGCTGCACAATTATGTTACGTGGTCTCCCAAATGCATTCTTACAGCACCTACTAAAGAACTATTGTGACAGATTCCCAGAAGAGATCAAAGATCTCAGTTTACAATCTAGCTGAAGAAATAAGACATACGTCTGATATAAAGTATCTAGTAGATGTCACCATAAGTGGTCAGTGGCAGACCCCTGATCTTGTCAAATCAGTGATGAGTCAAATCATGAGTGATGCTCTGAGAGAAAAGAGAGGTCACCAGGGATTGAGCCATGGGGACAGGGTCTATTAAAGTGCTCTCAATACTGAAATGCAAAACCAACCCAAAATGTCTGAGCCAAGAGCGGGGACTTCAGGCTCACCTGAGACGTCCAGAGGGAAGACGGCCTCCAGTCTGTCGGCCCTTGGGGCCCAACAATGTCAACATGGATTTAGTTTCTCCTCCGGTTTGCTGCTTATGGTGGCAGGTGGCGCTTCAGCCTGGTTCTCCTTAGATGGCCAAATGGAGACACCCGCTCCAGACTTCAGAACTTTCCACATTACCATCCAGAAGGGCCTTCACCGTCTGCCTCTGAGCAACACTGTAGCAAGCATCTTGGCAACTGTGATAAGAGCCCGTCCCTCTGCCCTGCAGTGGGGAAGGGAGGTGAAGGGCGAGTGGTCAGAACTCCCTGGTGGGGACTGGGGGATGCTGGTAATCACGACGCCTCAGAGAGTTTCATGGGAAAGAGGGAATTCAGAATCTTGGGAGAGTCCAATGCTCCATAAGGAGGAGCAAAGTGTGATCTCTCGTCCATGTTCACAGGGAAGCTTGGGACAAAGCCAGATGCCAAATCTGCAGAAGCCAGACAGCACAGGTCCAAGCCCAGCTCTGTCCCTTACTGGCTGGGAGACCTCCAGCCAAGTGTCGAGCTTCCTCTGCGAAATGGGAAGAACAACAGCCCCTGCGTCCCAGGTGGCTGTGAGGGTGGGATGAGCTGTTTAACGTGGACCCGCTCAGCACAGTGCCTCGTCCCCTCTCAGGGCTCCATCATGGACGGCACCACTGGCCCTGGGTCAGGGGCCTTCCCACGGAAGCATTCCACCTGCACAGGCGCTGGAAAAATGCAAAAAGGGGAAGGGGCAAAAAGAAACAGGGAATTACATGTACAGGGTTGGGAGGGGGGAATACTTAGAGACCAGCGTTACAGAAGGAGAACTTTCCCAAATGGTAAGGAAAAGCGAACAGAGCTTGGGGAGGTGGTTTGGGACTGGTGAATAGAGAGCTGGAACACCAGGCTTGAGCGGCTGGGCTTTAGGACTTCTACACGGCGTTCCTTAGGTTGTTAAAGCAGGTCCAAAAGTAGCTGAGCCACTCCCACCGCGCTGACCACCTCCCAGAGGCAGACGCATGCACGGCGGGGCCAGAGCCTCCCCGAGAAGCGGCCTTTTATACTTATGCAAATAACAGGTCTCAGCTCTGGCGCTCTGTGGGGAGTCAGCGTATGTGTCCACTCTGCTGGCCCACGGTGCCCCTGTTTGTGGTCCAGCGTTACCCTGGCTATTTCTGGGAGGGTGTTTTTGGATGAGACTAACATTTAAATCAGTGACTTTTTCTCAAGCAGACTGCCCTCTGCAGTGTGGGTGGGCTTCATCCAATCAGGTGACGGCCTTGAGAAACCGCAAAGATGGGTCTCCCTCAAGTGAGATGGAGTTCTGCTCCAGATGGCCCTCAGACTTCATCCTCAGCCCCTGCTCTTCCCCTGTCTCCAGCCTGCTGGGCTACCCCCTCAGATGTTTTTGGACTTGGCCAAGCTCCCACAGTCACCTGAGCCAATTCCTTATGACACGTGTCTTTCTGTATCCATCCTCATCCCCTTCGTTCTGTTTCTTGGAGAATCCTGTCTAGTACACCTTCTGATCCAGCTGTCTTGTAAGAGGAGTTCCATAAGTGAAATTTGATCAGGGGAATGCTGGTCCCTGGCAGTACTAAGGTGCATCCATCGCCTCCCTGTAACCCTTTGGGACGCCCAGTTTGTTACTCTCCCAGATCACCATCTGGGCCAACTGTGCAACTTCCGCTGGCCTGGGGTCCACACAGGACCACCTCTGGCCAGGTGGCAGTCCTGGAAGGGCGCTGATTGTCACTCACTGGGTTTCTGTGGGGCAAGAGCTAACTGAGCTTCCTGGGCCTGGTCAGTTTCTCAAGTGCTTTCTACCTGCAGAACTTCCCGCCAGCCTTGGACTTTAAACCATCTCACCTTGGGTTCTCCTTAAGCCACCGTCTGCTCTGGCTCAGGTCTGGTCCAGTCTATGGGCAGCAGCTCCCACTGCAACTGAACTTGGTTTCCATTCTTCTTTCTCTTGGAAGTACACAAGCACTGCTCCTCACCATCTAATCAGCATGACTAATCATTCTGAAGTAGGGTGCCATCTTCTCTGGTCTTCCCGTCCCATCTGTGCATCTTCATCAACATTCCAATTCTGAGAAGCCTTCTCCATCCATAATCTCTTGTATTCAAGAGATAATAATTCCCCTCAGATTACACAGGGGCTAGGGTTTGTGTGTGTGTGTGTGTGTGTGTGTATTTAATCAGTTCTCCGCAATTATATGAGCGATGTCCTTTTAGTTTTATTTTCCGTTATCTCTTGCAGAACATCTCCATCTTCTGTTTTATTTTGTATGTTAAAGCTTACAACAAACCATCAGTCCCAACCTAGGTTTCTCCTTTTCCTCTCCATCCTTTCGCATCCAGTCCCAAGGCCTTGTACCACTTGAGGCCAGTGTTAATGTCAGGCAATTTAAGTCTGCAGGTCTCACAAAGCTTTGCAAATGTTAATTAAGCAACAGAACGCTTTTTATGAAGCGAGGATTATGGCCCTCGCTTCACAGGTAAAAATCCAAACACACAAAGCCTGAATGCCATCACCACCTGCTCATGACTTGAGAAATGCCATCGTTTCACACTGCGTGGTGACATCAGTGGCACTGAGCTTGTCAGTGCCATGGCCCCACTTTCCAGAAGATAAGATGGACTGAGAGGTCTGGACGGTATTAAGTACTCAGACTGCTTGTTATTTACAGACCTACTGGCGTTCTCATTTTTCTTTATTTTCTCACTGTCCCCTTCCCTATGGCAACGATGCTCAAAGAGCAAGCAATGAAAACTCAAGGTGTGACAAGGGTGTGTTCATTCTTATTACTTGGTATGGAGACTCCGATTTCTGCTGAGGTAATTTTTGTTTTGCGTTGATGCCCTCACTGGTTTAGGGCCAAGGGTCTCGGAGGCTGGTCTGTGGCCCCATAACCTCAGAATTGGCTGATACAGTGATTAGAAAAATAGTTTCCAGGTCTCATTCCAAGCCCACTGAATTAATATTTTGGGAAGTGGGCCCAGAGGTCTGTAATTCTGAGTATGTGATTTCGATGTTTGGTATGGCTGAAAACCAGATTCGTGTTTCATGACACGCTATGTTCTCTGTATTATTGCTGTAATATGCTTATGTTTGTGCAATTAATGAAGTCTGTCAATTGAAAGAGGAAGACAATTTTTTTTCAAAGAATTATATTAAACTTGAGTTTGAGAATTTCCTAATCTGGAAAATAATTGCTTCTGCTCTCCCCTGTTATAAAGTGCAACACAGACCATCCCTCAAACAACAGAAAAACACAGGGCCGAGGGCCCTTTAGTTTGGGCCACTGGGTGTCTGAAAGATTGGGAACGTGAGTAACCTCAGTTAGGCCTGGCTGTCCAGCGTCCACCGGCCACACGGCGTCTGGCTGGCTTCCCCACTCCTTCATTTATGCGACCAGTCAGCTCTGAAAGCCTACATTTGTACAATGCCTCCCAACAGTCCCTCTGACTGTAAATAAAAAGTGCCTGTTTGTATTATTTGTTAGACCTGGAAGGAACCTCAAATACAATCTAGTTCAGCACCAGTTTATGCATTCAGAAAACAGAAGACCAGAGAGGCAAAGCAAGTTACCTAACACAGCACAGCTGAACGGGAGACTCGACAGAATCAGAATTCACCTCCCTACCTCTTCATCCACGGTCCCTTTCTGAATGGCATGCCGTCTCTTCTCTGTTCCTGAACAGAGGCCTCTAATCTTGCCACATGAAGCAATCTTATCCATGAAATTTTTTGAGCCATCACTGCCCACCTCCCATATATGTATCATTTTCCAAATGAAATACATGTGCCAGTGACCCCACTACGCTGTACACCAGAAATTAACACGTTGTAAATCAACTATACTTCAATAAAATTAAAAAAAATCATGAGATTTTTGTCTATTGGAATTGCTCCTCTGCAGTGTTTTAAAGAGGTCTCATCTATCTACACGTGAACGACATTCTCCATGTGAGTCCCAGCAGGAAGCCACGTCTGAGAACCAGCTCCGGAAGGGTCCCCCCAAACATCAGGACACTGCCCCACCGCATCTTCACTTCCTCCAGAGAGCGGAAGAGGGGAGGCAAGGTCATGGTGGTCACCCCGGCTCCTTCTGCTCTTTCTGCTCTAGAGCTGAGCAGGCTTCTGCTCTGACACCTGCTGATTCCCTCACCGGGTTTTTGACCCTCTCCCCGCCATGTTCCCTCGCTACGTCCCCCCACATGGCACAGAGCTTCCCAATCCAGGTTTCACGTCTGAGTAGTGCATTCAGGGCACGTGTTAGGGAGCTCCCACCAGGCTTCAGCGCCAGAATCTGGGGTCACGGGGCCCCACAAGGTAGAAAGGTCCCTGCCCTCAAAGGACGACGGCCCGAGGCAGTACCTCTGATTCACTGAGTTTTTCCCTTTGTGGGCCAAGGACCTCCTGGTTTCCCCAGGCGAAGCGGGAGCACCGCCCTCTCCCGCAGCTCGCCCAGGGACACGCAGCGGACACACAGCTGAAACCCACAACCCGGTCTCCCGCGAAGGAGCTGGGCCCCGCGCGCATGCGCAGTCCCTCCCACCGCCCACTCCCCTCAGGGGCGGGGACCAAGTGGGTCTTTCCATCCCACACGGGAAGGAGGGGGGCGCCGGCACTGGACACGCGCCGGCCAGGCCCGCAGGGTTGTCTGGGCTCACCCCGGGGGGGCCCTGCACAGCAAGGACGTCTCTCTATCGCTGTTTTTTCCAACCTCTGAAATATTAAATGTCCCCAAAAGACGGCTCCTGATCTCCCTCCAACAGCCCCCTCCCCTCCGTCTCCAAACCCATTAATGTCACATCGACCAAGCGAAAAATCAGATTTACAGACTCTACCCTTTCTTTTCCCTGCCTCCTTTTTCTTCCCCTTAATCCAGGCACAGCCAGATTCCTCTTCTTCCTCTCCCTCGCTCACTCGGTATTCATGCTCCTGCTCCCTCGCCCTCCGAGGTCACCTCCACGTGGTTGGCTGCGCTCGCTCAACCCGGGGTCACCGGCCACGGCATCCCAGGTCGGCGCCGGCTTTGCCGGGGTGACTGGTCATCTTGTCAGTCCCGCAGGCTTCACCCCGAGGTTTCTCTGACTCGCTGTGCGTCTGGCTGCACTGACTGGGAAAGGCCTTGTCTCCATTCCTCCCGCCCAAGCCCCTCAGCATCCTTGTGACGCAGCCCAGAGGCCTGCTGAACAAGTGTTTCTAAGCAATCTCATCTGCTCAGGTTCCTGCATCGCACAGACGCGGGCTGCGAGGTGGAACCCGAGCCTGGCGTGGTGCTGGCCCCGGCTGCCCTGGCCTCCCCGCTTGGCCCACAGCAATGTCCACTTTTGCCTTTTTGGCTGATGGGCTCCCCGAAGGCTTCACTTGTACCAACTCCTGCTAGCTCTTGGACCAAAGTACCTTCTTCTGTTTCTATTTATAAAACACCAGCAGGTGAAAACAGTTTAGGCAAAAATGATGCTTCTAGAACTTTCTGGTTTGATTGAAAATGATGTTGAGTAGAAGTATTTAAGACAAAATTTCATACTCCCCAGCCTTGTTAAATAGGCCATAAATGAACACGACTTAAGCTTTTTCTGATGACTCAGTGTCACCGCTATAAACACTGATTTCTGAAAAGTGATATAACACATTGAGCCACTCAGTCACCTGAGTAGACCTGTTCACCCTCACACAAAATGACTCCAGAGCTTTGAGCTATTTGTTTGGTTTTTTATATATATATATATATAAATATATATATATATATTTCTTATGAATCTCTCTCCTCCTCTTTTTTTCTTCATTGCTGCTTCTTTAGGTCCCATATTCACTCTTGTGGATTTTGACATTCTGAGTTAGAAAAGCAGAATTTTACCTACGAGGGACAAAATCATACTTGAGGGCCTCTTCATTTTGAAATGCCACCTGCTGAGTCAAATCAGTCCTAATCTACAGTGATCATGAGAACGTCTGTGCTAAGGGACAGGGCACCTTGAAGGGCTGTTTATTGGTAAAGGAGTCGTGACACACTTGAGCGATGAAGATGAATGAGGAATCTTGTGTCATCCTGACGCTGTAAAGCTCTGCAGACGTAAAGCAGTTCTCAAACACACCTTTAATATAACGATTTCTTAAAAATGATCCTAACATTTCAGCGGGTAGCTCCAATGTCCTGTGTGTGACTGTGGATAGGCTTGACATTTCTTCCTATTTTTACCATTTCTTAAAACATTTCTTTTTCCCTATTGTGCATTGTACTGAACTCTGTTTATTTTCCGACATTTAACACACCATCTTCCCTCTTCAGCTATTTAAACAGTTTTTAACTTTACTTCCTGGATTCAAAGAAATACAGACCCACTCAAATAATCCCAAAGAAATCGGGGTCTAGTGTGATTTTGGTTTGGCCGCATTTAAGAGAAAACCTGAGTGTCACTTACCTCAAACATGAACCGGGGTTGGCTAGGGGTTGGCGGCTGGTTAAGGATCCTGGAATTCCTTTCCCTTCGGCTTCATGTTCACACCTGTGGCTCCGGACATCACATCTGTATCCCAGACGGAAGGAAGGAACATCTGCAGAAGGACACATGTCTATCCCACGTGCTTCCTTGTAGAGATGTCTTCCTGGAGGTCTCACTGAGCAACCTGAGTAACATCTCCCTGCTCAGGACCATGTCGCAAGTCACCTCTCTACAAGGGAATCTACTTTATCTGGCTGGTCATGTTGTGACTGAAACCAAAGTGAGTTTTTTTAGTAAAGAAGAATGGCCAGATAACTATTGGGTAGGCTGCCTGCAGCCTCTGGTTTTACGTATTAAACCTCACTGGGCTGGGGCCAGTAAGCACCAGGAGCTGCCCTCCAGACACTGGGAGCCCTCTCTCAGGAGTCACGTGACTCTCCCACCTGCTGCTCCCTCCTGAGCTCCTGTTTCTCGGGCTTCCCCCTTTGTTTTTTACCGCATTTCAGCCTGGAATGCCTATTCCAGCCCTAACAGCCCCTCAAGACCTCTCTCCTCAAATCCTGCAGAGCACCAGGCCAGTCTGCGTGTTTCCAGCCCAAATCCGGAGAGGAGGAGTTTGAGTATTGGTTCAGACTAGCTCTTGAGAGACCAGAGTTCCAGGTTTGGAGCAAACCTGTCACCCCGAGCTACCCTTGAGCTTAGGGGCCGCAAGGCCAAGTTAGTCCAGTCAGGACACTGGGCAGAACATGGTCATTTAGTCCAGATGGAACGGAGAGTACGCAGACCGGGCTGCAAATGATGGGCACCTGTGGCATGCAAACTCAGGCTAAGTACACAGTGATGATTATTTCATAAAGAGAGAAATCTCAAGGGTCAGTCTTATCTCTCCTAATTTTGTTTTGCAGATCTGCTCGTGTGCGCCTGTTACGCTCAGATCTTGCTTTCTGTCCGATCCTAGAAGAAAAAAATCTGTAGCTCTGGGATTCGGTCCAGCCAGATGACAAAGCCTGCAGTGACCGTGAGGTGTCCTGCCAGGCCCTCCTCCCGCCCCCCGAGTCTCTAAAGATCAAAGCAGATCCTGGTTTCAATGAATGTGCTTTAACCAATGTCAAAATCAGGATTCAGTTATGTCAGATTCACCAAGCTGCATGTCTCATAAAAGCACTGACTTGCAGGTGAGGCCAGGGTCTCTTCCAGCATCATCGTCCGTCTTGGGTCAAGACACTCTGCCCAGTTGTACTACTTCTACTGTACCTTACAGACCAGCCACCACTGGGGCAGGGCACATCACCCCTTCCCTTCACTCCCCGATCCACTGGGAAAATGGCAAAGTCCAGGTTTTCACATTTTATGTTTTCCTACCAGTGACATTTTAGCCAGAGATGTCTCTTCAGTACACTTAACCACAGAACTTTTTTTAAAAATTCTATTTTTATGAAACCCACATCATTGAAAAGCAAGGAATTTAACACATAGCACCAGGAGTCCCCATAAGGAGTCTGAAACACGTTCAGGATGCTTTAGTGTTAATTTCAAGGAAAGTTATATGCCAGGTGTAACTTACACAAGGTCTATTTTTTGTTTCTTTCGAAATTTGAATCAAAATAAAATTCTACCAAAGTGAAAGACATCCTAAGATGTTCATGAATGAAGCTAAAACATGGACTGTACTATATAAGGGTGGGGTGGTGTGGCCACAGACAGCTGTCATTTGTCCTTTGGTTTGTAGTGAAAAATCAGTATCACTAAGAGCGGTTGTGTTAACTGTGCACTTGGAAATTTGTTACAACACAACACAAACGTTTCTACAAAACCAAATTTAATATACAACACACACTCACCATGTAAACACATCTTTCAAAAAAAATTTGATCATTCCAAGGATCACTTACAGGCTTCCATAAAAGTATTTTATATCAAGAATCTCAATACAGAATGATTTCTATGGCAAAATACATTTACACTGTAAACTGTTATAGAAAAAAAAAAGACACAGAGAAATGGAGTTTGCTGGTATTGAATTCAACAGCAGCAACTGCCCCTTATATATTTTTTTCTTCATTTTCTACTTCAAGCATTTCTGACAAAACATGTTTATCTACCCTTCTAGTCTCTATGGTTTATTCAGTCAGCCAGTTAAAAATCGTGAGACATTATATACCATGCTTATACCACTAGTCAGCAGCTCTCAAACCTGCCCAGAGCATTGCTTGGGGGTAGGGGGGTCCTCCTCGCCAGGCTGACGCCCAGCACTTCCCACCTGTCCCTGGTATGAACGCTGAGGACAACACTCTGCGAACTGAACAGTAGTCATCAATGCCAAACTGGAAAAAAAAAGTCACATGAAAACCACAAGTGCGGATCGATCACACAATTTTATTAGAGTCTTTTGAACAAATGTAGTCTTCTGTGAAAAACTCTTGCAAAAGAGACATTGGGGCATACTATTTTCAACCCTGAGCAATAACACTGCATACCAAGGGGGGCGGGGCGAGAAGCTGTTCCGATCGAAGCACAAGCACGGCCACCGATATGCTCTATGTGGTCAGGTTTTTACAAAAAAATACATAGTCTTCAATAAATAATGCTTAATTTTACAACTTTGATACAGCAATGTCATACACTGGTTTTTAACACACGAAACTCTGCATGCTAGATAGTCTACCCAAGACGAAGCTTTCCCATGCATTTTCTCTCCCCCAGTGCCGCTGTCAGACACACGCCATCCTCCAGCGCCCGGCCCGGGGGGCGCTCCCCTCTGCAGCACGACCCCCAGCCCTGTGCTGGCATGCAAACTCTAAAAAGGTCCCCCCACAAACCACTCAGACTTCTAAACAAAAGGGTTTTTCAGCTTTCCTGCTGCCAAACCTGGAGTGGCTCTGAAAGTAGACTTGTGCAGTGTCCTGCTGGCCTTCAGGAAGCACTGCGGGATGCCATCAGCACTGGGAGTCCCAAGCTGGAGAAGCAGGCCTCCCTTCTACAACAGTCCGTTCAAAAAAAGGTGTCGAGAACAAATGCCAAAGACTCTTAAACCTACAACATATGTACAAGAGTAAAAAGAGACAAAATGGGAAATTAATGGTAATGGCATAGAACAACATCTCTCCCTGTGTGATTCAAAGGATGGGGCACTGTGTTTCTGACCATAAGCTGCATGAAGGAGAATGTGTTAGAGGGCCCTTTGTCAGTATCTATTTGATCAAAATTCTTTATGTCGAACAGGATCCTTATTTCCAGTTGCTCTCACTCTTTTTGTTTGTTTTTTAAAGAAGGAATGTAATAGTCAAAATAAGGAAAGCATCAAAGTCACTTCCAGGACCCTAGAGTAAAATTGTTTTTTTTACACATTTGCAAACGTTTTGTCATATTGCTTTATTGTGTCATTTTCACAGATGAGAAAACCCGCGTCTACAGGACCACAGAAAAGAAGTTTGATCAAACACTGAGAAGGAAGCCTCCACATCTGCACATCTAGGTTGTTTCAATTCATTGACGGCTCCTGTGAAACCACATCTCAACGCGACCATACTGCTCTGAGTGGTTTGCTTTCTCTAACAGAGAAGTGATCTGTTTGCAACAGAAGTTCCCAAGTCCTGTACAACAGTCCTATCTGTGCGCTGGCAGAGGTATTGAATCTTTTCAGAGTTATCTCTACCCAATAGAATTATTACTTTTATACATGGAACATTATGAACGTGTTTCCCTTTGCAAGCCGTTTTATACTTTCTGCACGTTTGTGCTTTTATTGAGTATAAAAATAGGTCTCCTTTAAAATTCTGTTTAAGTTCACTAAAAAACTACTTGTTTGTGAAATTCTCTTAAAAACTCACTGCATCCACATGGAATAGATAAAACTAATCAGGCAGCTAATTGATATAGGTAGTGTTAAAAAAAATGACAATGAAAAAAAAGTGAGGATACGTGAGGATTCAAGAAAAAAGCCAGTAGGAAAGTACGATGGAAGAGAGGTAAATTTCATAAATCGTGTTTAATCTTTATTGTGATTGAAAATGTGGGCTCCACAGAAAGTGGGGGTGGGGTGGCTGAGTCGTTATCAAAGAGCAGAATTTGCCAGATCATCAGATGAAAGCGAATATGGTAGAATAAATCCAATAAACGAACAGTGAGAAAGAACCAACAATGAAAACAAGCCAGATCTCTGCAAAGCACGTGTTAAGAGTCATTCCATGGAGACGGTGACTTTGGGAGCTTGTGAATCCCTGTGTTGAACACCTAAGGCTGTCTGTGTCCCCACAGGCCTGGGCTATACAAAGGGTATTGGAAACTGACATTCCTAATGGAAATTTTATAAAATTTGGCCCTTACAAGAACTGAGAAATAGCCTGAAAAATCTTCCCTGAAGCTGTAGTAAAGAAAGTTTCTTATCTACTGATAAAATCACCAACTCAGTGAACTATTTTCGCTGGTCATCCTACATAAGAAAAAAGCACAAATATATCTGCCTCAGAAATCTGTTAAAAGCAGGGGACCACGCAGTAAAAGAGTATAAAGATTCTATAAATGGGAGAGTCCAAGAAAACCTCTCTCCAAAGTGTCCACAAGGATATATATGCCCATTAGAAGAAAAAGTAAGAATATACATATTATTAATCATATCAGAGAATAAAAAAGTTAAGGTTGATATAATATATTTATATTGAATGACTACTTTAAAATAGAGCAACTTATTTGCTTTCTTTCCCAGGTTCCTTGGGCAAGTCATTTAAGTTCTGAAGAGAAGAGCAAATGCGACTTTCTCAAACTGGAGCAATTACAAATGATTCTGGTTTCCACTCTCAGAGAAGGGAGACACAAGTCCTGCCTTTTCAGTCTTTTTCTTTCTCAAAAAAAACAACTAAATCATCCTGACTGCTATATGCATGCATATTTAAATCACTTCCCCTTGATTAACATTAAAAAGAAACACTTCTGCCCAAAACGGTTTTAAAGATTTTTTTTTTTCCCAGCTAAAGGGTAATCTTTCTACAAATAATTTGCCCTGTGACTGTAGTCATTCATAACATACATATTTGCAAAGCACAGTTTAAATACACTGCCTTTATTAGCAATATATATTTTTTAATAAAAAGGATGCATGCCAGAGTGTAAGAACTAGATTATTTCCACAGTCTAAAGAATTAATAAGAGAATGCTGGTTTTTAAAGATGGAAATCTTAGCAAAATGCCATCTAAGTCTGTGAACTAGTTATAAACAGCAGGATCCGCACTGGCTAGGCTGCAGAGCACTCGGCGCCCCTCCCCCCACCACGTTGCCATTTAAAAATATTCTGTCAATGCTTAGTTAAAAATAAGACTTACTTAAGAGACCAAAAAAATGCAATCCAACTTTTATTGAAGACTATCCAGTGGCAAGAATACCTGTGTATTATATTATGCTTTAGACATTCAATAAAGAATTCATTAAGAATGATTTTTCACAATGCAGTCATCAAAACAGCCTTAAATAGTGTTAAAAGCGCATTCGAGCGCCCGTCCTGAGTTCTAACAGGTTTTTAATTTCAGGTCGCCGATCATCTATTTTCTTCTCTTCTTTTACTATCAAGAACTTAGGCTACATAGTTTTGTTTTTTTTAATTTATCAAGACTATTAGTTTTCATTCTAAAGCCAAATTATTACGTCACTGATTTCCTTAACTCAGTTTCTACCTCACCACAGAAAATGTCCGATTCATTTATAATTGAAACATAAAATACATGCAGAGGTTTCTGTTTTTCAAAATACATAGACTCAGCCTTATAAATGGGTCTGTGTTGTCAACAAGTTTTAGAACTGCAGCAGAGGGCCGCCACGTAAAATCACCAGCACAGAGAACTGTCAATTGTAAACTGCTGGTTCAATTATTCGTGGCTAAAATAAATGTCCCACCAATGACTACATCAGTCTATCATGTTGGGGGGAGGGGAGGAAGGTAAATAATTCCAGAAATCCAATTCTATATTGAGAACCTTGTTAACACCATCCGCCCTTTCTCCTCCCAAGTGTACTGCTGAAATCTGAGGGTTCCTAGAAATGAAACAGCCACAGACAAGAAATCTGTCCAGCCTCAGCAAAAGCTCGCTGGCTTCACATCCCAGGACTGAGGGCTGGGGCGGAGGCTAGCCCCGAAGGGGAGGGAGGCTGGGGAAAGCTGGCGCTGGGAGCACAGGGGCAAAAGGGGCAGGGGAGTGGGAGGCGAGGAAGAAAGGGTGCGGGCCCTCTTTGGCCTAGCGGCTCCCAGTAGTGAGTGGATGCTTCCATTTGGCCTGCCCAATTCTCTGTAAGACGGCGATACCAAATCTTGATAAATCATCTCAGTAGGTTAGGAAGACAGTCGTGCTGATTTTGCACCGAGTTTCAGTTAGCCACTGAAAACCTCCCCCACCGCGGGCGCCTCAGCTCTGAGAGGGAGAACACGATGGCTGGCGCTCTGGGCCTCCCCGCAGCCTCCCTGCCTCCCTCGGCGCGGCCCCCAGGGAAAGGGGGGCGGAAGGCGCGAAAGGGGAGCCGGAGCCAGGGGCGCGCGTGCCCGTCCGCCAGGGCCCGGTGACACGGCTGGGTCTGGAAAAACGAGTGGAGGAGGAAAGGGTAGACTGGCCGGACACAGTCCGCAGCGAGCCCCCAAGGAAGCAGCTGGAGAAGGAGAATCGATCAAGAAGCCGAAACCACCTTCCCGGAGGCAAATTCCGAAGCGGCCCCCGAGCCCCAGCGCTGCAAGGGCGCTGGGTGCCGGGGTGCGGCCCGCGCCTCCTCCCGGGATGGCTTTCTTCCTCCCGCCGCACAGCCCGGCGGCTCCCCTCCCCAGCCGGCGGGCCTCCCGGCCCCGGCTCGGGTATCCCGCGCGGGCCCAGGCCCCAGGGCGGGGTGTACCGAGGCGCACACGGCCAAGGCCGCCTCCCAGGCACTCTCAGCACCTCCATACCCTTCGGGGGCTCGGCCCGCGTGGACGCCCCGGGGACCGCGGCTCCGGTGGCCTAGTGGCCGTGCTATGTTCCCCCCGCGGACCTGGGCTAACTCTCCGCGCCTTCCTTCCGCAGCCTGGGAGCCGCCGCGCCCCGCGCTCCCGCCGCCCCGAGGGCACAGGGAAGAAAAGACACCGGCCACGACCACCTCTCCCCTGCCCCAGGCAGCGCTCGAGATCGAGAACTGTGGCCGCGCTTCCCACCAGCATCCACCTCTGCGCACACGCGGAGATGCAGCATCCAAAAAAAAAAAAAAAAAAAAAAAAAAAATTCAAAATTGGAAAAGGCTGTCCCCATCCAATGAGGAGGGAGAACGGCAGGGATCTTAGCGCCCTCAGCGCTGGCCGCCCTTGGGCGGCTGTCACCGAGACGCGCAACCCAGGCAGAGAACGCGGACCACCCCCCACCTCCCACCAAGCCCAGGACACTGACCGCGCGCTGGTCACCCGGTCCTCGCCGAGCCTGCCCCTCCCGGCCTGCTCCCTGAACCTCTCCGCGCCGCCCCGAAGCCAGCCAGGATGGGTGGGGAGAGGGGACGGGAGTCGAGGAGGTAAGAAAGGAAATGGGGGTGGGGAGGAAAAGGAAGGCAGAGAGAATCCTCCTCCTTGGTTTTTAATAACTAGCGAGAGAAGGAAGGGAGAAAACGAAATCGGCCTGCCCATGGAGCACTTTCAGCCTAAGCCCCCTAAATGTGGAATTCTCTTACGCCACCTCCCACCGGTGCACACAAGGGCCTTGTCACTGAATGCGCTGCGACAACAGAACCGCCAGTACGACTTCCATAGAGACTATTGGCGATGCGAGTTTCTATCAGTTCCAGCTGATTTATTAAAATTGTCAAGATACAGACTTCCAGCACAAAAAAAAAAAAAAAAAAAAAAACAGGCAATGATGTCGACAGTGCATTGAGTCTGCTTTGCCACCATTTGCTACAAAATATGCAGATGGTCTGTACTTTATTTAGATTATATTGCACAAAATGAGAAACTTTTTAAACTATGTGCCTTTTTTTTTTCTTTTTGCTAAAAATCGAGAATCCAGTTTCAAACCTTCCATCTGGGGCCCCATCCACATATCACAGCGCATGAGATACATAAAGTCCTACTATAGTACAGTACATATACAATCTTTAAACTAAGATAACAGCTCTGAGGTCTATATCACCATTTTCAATAAATCTTTACCTACAAATATTGAACAAATCTCTACTATAGCTGTACAAAAGAAAGTTTGCTTTTTTTAAACCACAAGGCCTTTAGATGCAAGGATTATTTTAAAATTTTAATCCTTTTTAAACCAGGACATAACGTACCAACATACTTGCATGCTAAAAAACAGAGGAAAAAAAAAAAGAAATCAAAAGGGAAGAAGTGCCTGAAAGTCTTACTGAAAAAACACAGCAAGAATGTTCCCTTTTCACTGTACAAAAATACGCCTGAAAATATATTAATTTTTAAAAAAGACTGAGGTCTGTTATGTATCAAAAATGTTTCAATACCTTTTGTACTGAGGTCTAGGCTGTCTGGTATTCAATCAAGGAGGTATAAGGGAACAAGTTACAAAAAAAAAGTTGGCAAGTAGAAATCACATTTGTAAAACCATAAACAATTTGATCTGAAAAGTAAACTCTGATCTTAAGTCAGTTCACAGTTTTGTTTTTTTTTTTTTGTAAGCGTTTGTACAGTCTGCATTTTTTCAAGCTCCCTGCAGTTTTGTTAAGAATCGGATGCATAGAAGACATCAGTTTTCTCCCTCCAAAAAAATAAAATAAAATAAAAAATTTGCCATGGTCCCTTTTTTTGTTTTTGTGTTTGTTTTAAAAAAAATCACCAGTTCTTTAAGATCTCTTAAGGAGAAAAAAAAAAAAAAATCTCCAACCAACTCCCTAGCGTTAACAGTTGTGCTGCCCAAAGGGTCCTCTCCAGACGTCTTCCAGACTTCAAAGACCGACAAGCTTCAAACAGCGCCTTCCGGAGCGGGTCCTCCCTCCCCTCCCCCGCCCCGTCCCCTCCGCCTTTGTTGCAATCGCGAATTTCAGGAAAAAGAAATAGTAATTACAAAAACACATTTTGGGGGGGGAATCACAACTCCAGACTAGGTATGCAACTACCTTGAGACACGATAAAGGAAGGGGGGGGCAAAAAAAGGACAGGGAAAATGTTTAAAAACTACTCATTTCACTTTAACTCCACCAACATTTTCATCTTTTCCAATTTCTTTGTCACGACATCATATCAATATCAGCATCTTCTTCTCTCCCCTCCACCCTACCACCACCACCATCGACACCACCACCACCACCACCACCACCACCACCACCACCATCATCACGACCACCACGACTTCCTCCCAAGGAACCCTGCTCTGCACCCGCTGAGAGAAAGAGCGAGAAGCCGGGCGCCCCTCTCAATACGTGAACACCAGGTCGGAGAAGTTCGCCTCCAGCCAGTCCCCCGCGATCATCTCGCTCAGCTCAGGCGTGCAGTAGTCGGGGAACTCGAAGTGGGAGCCCAGGCTGCCCTCGCTGAACGAATCCAAATCCTTATCCACCAGAGACAGGGACAGGTTCCCGGCCGCCGCGCCGCCCCCCAGCTGCTGCTCGCTGGAGCTGTGCGCGCTTTGGGAGAAATTCAAGCTCAGGTCGAACATCAGGTCGTCGGCGTCCTCGCCACTGCTGCTGCTGCCGCCACTGCTGCTGCTGGACGAGGAGGACGAGGAGGTGGAGACGGAGCGCGAGGACGCGGGCGAAAGCGCGGGCTGCGCCAGCGGCGGCGGGTGCTGCTTGGTGATGTTCTTGAAGCTGTAGTAGAGGCGGCTGCCGCCCCCCGCGCCCGAGGTGGCGCCGGCCCGCACCTCGTCGTAGAGGCTCGCGCCCTCGGGGGACTCGGCCGAGCTGCTCAGCGTGGGGCTGGCGGGCACTTTGGCGACGTTGTAGCGTCTCAGCAGCTGCGGCGGCTGCTGCCCAGGCGGCTGCAGGAGCTGCGGGTGCGGCGGCTCCTCGTCCTCCTCGTCCGCCTCCTGCTTGATCCGCAGCTGCAGCTCGTCGTCGTCCTCGTCGTCCTCGTCGTCCTCGTCCAGGAACACGCACTTGACCGTCTTGCCCGCGCCGCTGCCGCCGCCGCCGCCCGCGCCGCTCACGCGCAGGCTGCCGAGCACGTAGTCGTCCCCCGCGCCGCCGTAGTCCCCGGGCTGGGCCGCTTTGCCCGCGCCGGCCTTGGCGCCGCCGGCCGCGGGGGCCGCGGGGGCCTTGAGCTTGCCGCATTTCTTGCTCGAGCCCTTGGAGGTCTTGGCGCCGCCCGCGCCGCCGCCCGCGCCCCCGCCGCCGCCGCCGCCCGCCGCGCTCTTCTCCGGGCTCTGGCCCGCGCTGGGCTTGGCCGAGGGGTCCATTTTGGGCTTTTTCCGGGGCCGGTACTTGTAGTCGGGATAGTCGGCCATGTGCTTGAGCCGCAGCCGCTCCGCCTCCCGGATGAACGGGATCTTCTCGCTGTCCTTCAGCATTTTCCACCGCTTGCCCAGCCTCTTGGAGATCTCGGCGTTATGCATGTCCGGAGACTGCTCCATGATCTTCCTGCGCTCGATCTTGGACCACACCATGAACGCGTTCATCGGCCTCTTAATGTGGCCCGACGCCGTCTTGCACCAGTCCGGGTCGCTCTCGTCCAGGGCCACCGGGCTGCAAGCCATGAATTCGCCCTCCTCCGTGTCCAGCGCCTCCCGGGGCAGGTTGCTCTCCGCTTCCAAGCTCTCGGCCTGCTGCACCATGATCCGCTGCGGGGCTGGGCGCTCCAACCCGGGCCGCTCGGTCTCGTGCGGAGCTCCCCCTCCCCCTCTCGCCCCTCCACCTTCCCGGGCAAGTTGCAAAGTCCTCGGCACCCCGCGGCAGCGGCTCCCCCCCTCCCCCCCGCCCCCCCTTCCAGGCTGCACACAGCGGCTGCGGCGGCTCCGGCGGCGACAGCCGCCCGCGCGCGGGGAGCTGCGGCCGCGACGGGAGAGGCGGCGGCGGCGGCGGCAGCAGCGGCGGTCGAGGCAGCCCAGGACCCCTCTCTCCGGCTCGTGGATCCCGCCGCGAGCGCCGAACCCTGAGCACTCTCAGCCGCGCGCGCTCCTTCTGCAAAAAGTTGAGGGCTCTCTCCCAACTAGTTATCAGGGTGTCATATGGGTGACATCACTCGCCGGGCCAGCCAATGGCTGGGTGCCGGCTCCGCCCATCTCCCTTTATTAACTCCATGGCCCCTCCCCCTCCCCCCGCCCTCCGGGCTGCTTTGCGAAGATGGGGGGTGGGGGAGGAGGAGGCCTGTCTAGAAATATGTTATTTTTAAAAAAATCCGCGTGTGTGCACAGATGCGCCTCTCCCCGGGATGCTTGGGAGCCGCGCACGGCCCCGCGGCGGGCTGGAGCGCCCGGGGCGAACCGGGCTAGTCCCGGCGCCGGAGCGAACAGAGGACGAGGTCCCGGGAGAGGCCGGCGCCCCTTTGTGCCCGGTCCCCCGGAGGCGCGTCGGTGCGAGGAGACGAGGCGCGCTCACTGCCCGCGTGCGCGCGCTCGGGCACGCGCACAGCCTGAGATGGCGGGTGCAGCCCGGCCCTGCCCGGGTGGGCGCAGCTGCTCCTTGGCGCGCCCCCAGGGGCTCAGCCGCTCCCCCGCGCCGCGCGCCGCCCAAGGCCGCCTGGAGAGTCCGCTGCGCCCCCGGCCGACGGAAGGTGGCGCTTTAACACAACAACCTTCTTCGGGCACGTGGACTCCCTCCTTCTCCTTTTCTCCTTTTCTCTAAGGCAAAGAAATCCACTTAAAGCCCGAGAGGCTGTATTCTCCCTCCCCCGTTTGCATTTTCTGTTGTGTGCTTTTTCTCCGTCTGTTTTCCTTCCTCCGCGGTGTTTGGAGACGCCGCCGTGCGGGTTTGGCGGCGCCGGGGCCCCGCGCGCCCCGCCCCTGGCTGAGGCCGGAGTAACGGTCCATGGGGCTCGGCTGGGGCTGGGTCCTCGCGTTCAATCTGGCCACTCCCCAGGCTGGATCTAAACCGGGTCCGGGACCAGAGAGCTGCGGCATAGCCCCGCCCCTGCGTCACTTGCCCCCCTCCTCTCCCGCCTCTCTCCCGGTCCCCTCCCCCCAGCTCCCCCACTCCTTCCCAGTCCTCCTCGTCCTCTTTGTCCCCTCCCCCATCTCGGTCACCAGCGCCCTCCAGAGCAGCCTCGTCAAGGAGCTGGCACTCCTTCTGGGTCACTCGCTATTTTAGCTGAACAACGTCGACCGAAGAGAAAACAAGGAGCACCTCAAGTTTCAGGTCGAAATATTGCCTGTGTCAGGGGCAAGGTGGGACGGACCGCGCGTGGGACGTGGACACCGTGAGCAGGCTAGCTGAGGTCCAGCAGCCCGTGCCCCGTCGATCTTGCTCTGCTACTGCCAAACCCGTTTTCCTTTGTGTGTATTCGGTCCCTGTTTCCCATCTACGGCTATTCTGGGGATTAATTAAGAGAAAACCGCCGCATCCTATTCCTTCTCGGTCGTCATCGCCGTCTTCACACCCTCCAGTGTCGGGGAGCTGGCAACTTTGAATAGTTCCTGAGATACTGCCCAGAGGATTTCACCAGAGAAGTCAGCTGCTTAGGACTAGGAAAAATAACCAAACCTGCGTCCTTTCAGGTGCCTTCTCTGCTGGGAGGAAAAAAAAACTACTTCGTTACCTAAGCTTTGCCGCTTTTCTGACGTCTTTAATAACGTAAAATGGAACCATGTTTTCACAGATCATTTTTTTTTTAATTATCACCATCGCCCAAGCCCCCCCCCCCCCACCTATGTGCATCCTAAAGAAAAACACCGTATCCAGTACTTGTTGTATTCAGGCTAATAATGCTGGCAGTTTATTTTTAAGAGCCAAAGGAATCAAAATAATTTACAGTCATTCTTTGATGGGCTAACTTTAAGTCTGGAGAGGTATAAAACCCAAGGCAGTGTGTTGAAAATTCATCTTCACTCCTGCAAGGCAAAAACTGCATCTTGTTTTTTTCTCTCTCCTCACACATTTCCCGGCTATTCCAGCTACTGGGAACACCACGGGGTGGGGGCTGGACTGGGTGGTGACCCTACACCTCTCTACACCCCAACACACGATACATCCACACTCTAGCTAGAGGGCTTGAGATAATTTAGCTCAGTTGCAGTATTTTCCTGCAAACCACAAAGGCACCTAAGCATCTTAGGCTCTGAAAGAGAAAATGCATTTGAAAATCTGGCAAATTCAGTATAATGTGCCTTCTTCACTCTAGAGCAAAAATCAGATTTAACTATTCATTTATTTAATATTTTATGCAAAAACATTAAGATCCTTTATTTTCCTTTTTCTCTTGGCCTTTGTTGCAGAGAGTCCTAAAATCTATTCTTTGGAATACATAAGGAAGCCACATTCACATTCTACTTAAAGCATCTTTTTTTTTTCAACTTTATTTTTTATTAGGTTTAACTTTAGAATGAGCAATACGTGCGTACAGTAGGACTGAAAAATCATGGGCTTTCTGCCCATAGTGTTGCAATCTTCTTAGAGGAAATAATAAGGTAAAATTTGTTCTTTCACATGAGAAATGTACTTTGTGTTCTAAGAAAAATGGGCCATTTGCTGGGGACGGGAAAGCTGGAGGCAGGGGGTGTTTATTAGTCTGGGCTGAATGGAAGTGGTGAGGGTGAGCGGGTCAGCCCTGGGAGTCGATGAGTCTTTAATAAACAGCGGAGACTGGAAGGCTGAAGCCGGCCTTGCCGGGGTGCTCAGGAATGTGGTTGAGCAGATTTCTCCCTCTGCCACAGGCAAGGTAAGAGTTTTCAGAAGGGATTAGCTAGATTGCTATTTTTTAACATGGGTCCACCCCTCATATTAAATGTTAGCTAATTTAGTTAGGACTAGAAGTGAGGAAAAGCAAAAAAAAAAAAAAAAACCTAAATAACTCCTCTCTATTTTTTTCTTTTGGGTCCCTAAGGAACATTTTTAAATAAATATAACCTTTTTTAAAAAGAAATGGGAACGTTTTTGAGATCTGTAGGTTTCTTATGGGAACAGTCTCTGCTCATGAAAACCAGATGTTTGGAACATCAGCGGTAACCAAGTATTTAAAAGAATCTTAGGGCTTCTCAGTACACCTCTTGGAGGTCTAATTTGGTAAAATGGAAATGTATCTGCTATTTTTTAAACCACTGAATCAGGATTAGACCCACCGGTCACCTATTTATAGCCAGTATCCACATCATATTTGTGTGTATATCCATTCATGTAATCGTTTATAAGTAATATATGCAATTTTATTACTAACAATAGACATTGTTGGATATATAATTAATGTTCAGAATCTTAAGATTTGCTTTTGATTATCAGAGCTACACATGACAATTTTATGATGATTGTTGTCTTTTTACAATTACATCTTTACAAAAAAACATTTATGGGGGGTCTAGCTCAGAGGTAGAGTGCCTGCTTAGCATATACGAGGTCCTGGATTCAGTGCCCAGTACCTCCATTAAAAATATATATCTATTTATAAAGACTGTTATATAAGAGCATAAGGTATTCTACAAAATCTCTCAAAATTATGAAAACACAGTTAAAACAAATATGAAATGTTCTTTTTTCTTTTGAAGAAGAAACTTTTGCTAAGTAAATAATACACTAAAAATATCACCGGGATAATATCCGACTCACTGAATGGAATACGCCATTTTTAGAAGTGTTCTGACTCCAAGCATGTCTCTGCTGCTGAAAGGATGCTGGGCAGGGGGGCCCCTTCCCTTTCTTCTCCGGGACCTGCTGTCCTTTGCTCCTCTGTGTTCAGCTCCATCAGACCTGTCCTGAGTTAGGGTCTGAATATCTTCTGTCTACGGAACATTCCCCTTGCATGTCCCTTAGATGAGGTAATAAGTGCACGTTGAACTCAACCTACCTTCCAGGCACACACACACACACACACACACACACACACACACACACACACACACACACACACACAATTGCTCACTGCTGCTCTTCATTTATTTCCTAACTGTGAAACATACCACAACATACATGTTCATTAAAATAGACTGTGGACAGCATCTCAGAATCATTACACACACATAGACTAAAACACTGAGGTCGTCTTAGGGTGAATATTTTTGTCTCAAAGGATTTCACAAGGTCACCGTGATCTGACTCCTGCCTGACTCTCCAGATCCCAATCTTCCTCCATTCTTCTTGGCATGCTTCCGGGTTTTTTGTATTTATTCTGCACACCTGGAACTTTCCTTCCACCCAATCTTTGTGTTTGGAGCCATTCACTGGGCTCGACCTTAGGTGTGACACCCCTCCCCGCCACAAACAGGCTGCCATGACCGTCAGTCCCCTGCTGGCCCGTCACACGGCAGTAGCTGAGGTAATCTTGCTATATTCTTGCTTGTTGATGCTCTGACTCTCCCAGCCGGAGAGAACGCACCATGGAGGCGGAGGGCATAGGGCAGGGACTCTGAAATGATGAAACACAATTTTATATCATGGCCAGTACACACCCTGCAGGAACCAAAGAGTCACAAATCAGCAGGTCTCCTTGTGAAGCACAATTCAGGCCATTGTCTATTCCATTTCTTTAAACAATGTTGGCTAAAGCCCACTGAGTTCACCTATTAAAGAAGTGCTGCCGAAGTTAAAACCACCGGGTTGAGAGCTGAGACTTGGAACGTTCTGCCTTGGACTGAGATTTCTGTATCTGGTGGCCTTCCTCTTACTGGTGGATATCATCATGCAGCCCTTGATTTTTATTTAATAGGAAGAAAATAATTACACAAACTGCCTCTGAAATGAATGTCCTGTCTTATTACATTAATCATATGAGCTATGTGTTCTTTTTTTTTAAAAGACAGACTATTTTTAAGAGTAGTTTTAGCAAACTCAGCAAAACTCAGTGGGAAGTACAGAGAATTACCCTGTGCCCACGGTCCCCACTCAGGCACAGCCTTCCTCTTCATCAGCATCCCCACCAGATGGTACATTTGTTAAAAGTGATGAACTTACACTGATACCTTGTTATCACCCATGTTCCGTAGTGTACATCTGGGCTCACCCTTGGTGCTGTGCATTCTCTAGGTTTTGACAAATGGGCAATGACATGTATCCATAATTATCATTTCATGCAGAGTAGTTTCAGTGCCCTAAATATATCCTTCATGCTCCCCTCTAAAAATCATCCCACTGCCTTTTTTAGTGTCTCTATAGTTTTTATTTTTCTAGAATGTCTCATACTTGGAATCACAGAGTGTGTAGCCTTTTCAGACTGGCTTCTTTCACTTGGTCGCATGCATATAAAGTTCCTCCATATCTTTTCATGGCTTGATAGCTCATTCCTTTTCAGCAGTGAATATTATTCCATTGTATGGATGTACCGCAGTGTATTTATCCATTCACCTTCTCAAGGACATTTTGGCTGCTTCCAAGTTTTGGCAATTATGAATAAAGCTGCTATAAATATTCACAGGGAGGTGTTTATGTAGTTGTAAGTTTTTGATTCTTTTGGGCAAATGCCGAGAATTATGATTGCTGGATCATCTAGTAAGAATATGTTTAATTTGGGAAAAAATTGTCAAACTGCCTTCCAAAGTGACTGTACCATTTTGCACTCCCACGAGCAATGCGTGAGAGTTCCTGTTGGACCACGTGCTCATCAGCATTTGGTGGTGTCGGTATTTGGGATTTTAGCCGTTCTGCTAGGGGTGTGCTGGCATCCCCGTGTTGTTTTAACCTGCATTTCCCTGATGACATTTGCTGTGGCGCATCCTCTCATGTGCTTACATGCTGTCTGTATATCTTCTTTGATGAGGTGTCTGTTCATGTCTTGTGCCCCTTTTTGAAACAGGTTGTTCATTTTCTTATTGCTCAGTTTTAAGAATTCTCTGTACATTTTGGACAACAGTCCTTTATCAGATGTGTCTTTTGCAGAGATTTTCCCCTAGTCTGTGGCTTGTCTTCTCATTCACTTGACAGTGTTTTTCAAGTAAGTTACTTAACCCCCCTGGTGCCTCAGTTTTCTCATGTATAAAATGGGATGGTAGTGACTACCTTATAGAACTGTTGTGTGAGCAAACACAAGTGTCTGATAAGAGTGCTTTATGAGATGCCCGCCAGTGTTACTATTGTTATTGTTTTAATCATTTACTCTCCAATGCTTCTAAAGTAGTCCCTGGCACAGAGTGGCTATTCTGTAAACGCCTACTGAATGAATGAGTTTTCGCATTTGTTCGCATAACCCAGTAAGCTCAGGCAGCTCTTCTCCCAAATCACTCCTGAACCCATTCCCTTCTGCCCATTTCTACCGTCGCTGCGTGCATGTCGACTCCACCCAGTAGTCTAGCAGAATTTTATCACAGACACCAAGCCACTGGCCTCCCTGCCCCCACACTGCAACCAGACTCTTCCTTCCGGCGTGAAAAGTGGACACAGGGCTCTCCAAGTTCATGTTCTTTGAAGCTCTTCACCCTTGAACAGAACCAGCTCCCCCTGGCAATTCAAGCAAGGCACGTGCGTTTTCTCTTTCACCTGTTTCACCGCAAACAAAAACACAGAGGAGCTCTGGGGCAGCCAGCGCAGGGCACTGGCTTCCAAATCTGCTCGGACCACGACCGCCACACGAAGGGCATTTGACATATGACCCGGCGCACGTGCACTAGGCAGAAATACAAGTGAAGCCAGCTGCGGAAGGGATGTTTGTGGCTCCAGGTAAAGCACTGTCATAAGTCCACACTGGTCTTCTCAACAAGGCACTTGCTAGAACTTGATTTCTTTTGTAATTTAAACGAACTTTATTTAAGAAAATATATTACTCAACTTTCTTTCCTTTATTTTGTTTTATTTTTTTTTTGAGACCCTGCTCTGGAAAAGGCATTCACCTGGGCACCCCAGGGATTATTTTTACATCTAAAGAAGGTGAATAGCTGTTTCCTAAAAGCACATATTTTTAGTGTCAACAAAGCTGCCCTGTTACACCAACTGCTCCCGTGCTCTGCTGCTCCAGGAAAAGGACAGGGCGGGGCGGGGGGGAGGTGGGGAGCCGCTCCTGCACAATTATGCTAATCCTTTACCATCAGAACAAAAGAGGAAGAACAGAAGCTCTACAAAAATGCCTGAGTGCACTTCCTGGACTTGCAGCCTGTAAGGGAAGGAGAGAGGACAGTTGTCCACCCTTCCTGGGCTGAGAAGCCTGTCCCCCTAGAGACAGACTGCACCCCTTTCTGTATCAGCATCCTTGTCTTATGCACTGAAGAAGACAACATGCATGGTTTTGGTGGGGTGTGTGTGTGTGTGTGTGTGTGTGTGTGTTTAAAGGAGTGTGAAATAAAAAGGAAAGGATAAAGGAGGAGTATAGAGCTCAGTGGTAAAAGCATGTGCAGGAGGTCCTGGGTTCAATCCCCAGTACCTCCACTAAAATAAACAAATAAACCTAATTATCTCCCCGACCGAAATAACTAATTAAAAAGTTAAGTGAATTTAAAAAAAAAAGGGGGAGGATGGATAGACTATTTTTAAAGTGCGATGTTAAAATCCACCAAATCTGATCTCTTCACGCGTGGCTACTATCCTGGTTGGCGGGTCTTAACTCTGCTTAGAGAAGACATCCACATCCAGAGGCATGGATGTGTCGTGTACTTTTGATGACGTCCCCCAAGGGGGCCACCAGAGAAGGAGTGAGTGTCTTGCCCATGAGCGTCCTGTGGATTTCAGGGATGGGGCTGCTTCAGCGGCAGGAGGGAGGTGCCTCCCGGCTGTGATGAGACAGAGTCCTCGGAATGACCTTTCTGGCCAAGCTGCCCAGCCGCGGCCTGGGCTGAAGCCCTGCTTCCTCTCGTGAACCCTGTCATCGGCTGAATCTCTCCTTAACTGACTCCTGAACTCTGGTGTCCGCCACTGTTTTCTGGCCCTTGCTCAGTCTCACTCTCTCTGTGTTTCTGTTTTTCTCTCTCTCTCTCATTTTTTTCCCCTTCAGTATCGCTAAGTTTCCTTTTTTTCCCTTACACGTTATGTCATTCGTGTCATCCCCATGGTCTGTCACCGTGGTATTCATGTGCAGCACAAATTGATGATCACATTCTAGACACTCAGAGCACGAACATGAGCTGGAGCAGGACAAAGCCAACCTTCTGTTGGAAGAGGGCATTCCTCAATCTGCCTTTCTGTGGTCCCCGTTAGAGCAGCTGCTCGCTGCTGTGCCAAAGGCAGAATTAAAAGGGCATCTCCTGGCGGGGGCGGGGGGACGGGGCAGCAAGCGGACCCTGGTGTCTGCTGCCCTGGGAGATACCCCTGTGCGGAGGGAGGCTGCGTCCCGGGTCAGAAGGACCGGCTCTCCCGCTGGCTGTCGTCAGTGAGCTGTGAGGGCTCCGGGCCGGCGGGGCCCAGTTTGGGAGCTGGTCTCCTCACGGGCAGGAAACGTTCAGACCAGGTGGCATCCAAGGTTCTGCCTGCCTCCAATCACTGCAGCGTTTTCACACAACTCAGCTCATCATTCTGACAGAAACCAAGCACCAGGGGACATTATTTTGGTTTGGTTTTCTTAAGTCAGACTTCTGGCATCTAGAGATTCATTCGATTTTAAATATGTTCATTTCACCGTGGCTCCAGTACTTTTCTGGAATCAACTGTTTGTCCTTCCTGTGTGTAACGGCCACACGCACAGGCAGCCCTCGCTTTGTGGTGCTTCACGGGATGGCGTGTCTTACAGACGGAAGGCCTGCAGCAACGCTGCACGGAGCACGGCTGTCAGCGCCATTTCCCCCGCGGCGTGATTTTTTTTTTAATTCGGGCCTCTTAGGTGTTCTCGTGAAATAATGTTTTCCCCTTTAGTGAATTTCTAGCCTTCGCTTTGACAGGCAACAAGTCAATGGCGGAAGTGGGTGAGGGGAGGTGCAGTCCCACCACCAGCAGGACTCTGACTGCTCTGTCTTGTGGTCACAGCCTCCAAATATACAGGTGCTGTGCTGTCTCTGTGAGCCTTGGGGTCACAGAAAACACTCTCCCACAAGTGAAAACGTACTGTTTAACATCATATTCAAACCAAAGCGGATATTTTATTTTTTTAATTGAAATGTGTCTGATTTACAGTGCTGCGTTAGTTTCTGATGCACAGCATAAAAATTCAGTTATACATACACATATGTTATTTTTCATTATTGGTTGTTGCAAGATATTGAATATGTTCCCTGTGCTGTACAGTAGGATTTTGTTGTTTATCTATTTTGTATATAGTAGTGTGTATCAGTTAATATCAACCTTCTAATTTATCCCTCCCTTCCCCTTTCCCTTTTGGTAAACATGAGTTTATTTTCTATGTCTGTGAGTCTTTTTCTGGTTGGTAAATAGTTAATTTGTATCATTTTTAGATTCCATATATAAATGATATCATATGATATTTGTCTTTCTCTGTCTGACTTACTTCATTAGTATGATAATCTCTAGGTCCATGCATGTTGCTGCAAATGGGATTATTTCATTATTTTTTATGGCTGAGTAGTATTCCATTGTAAATATACCACATCTTCTTTATCCATTCATCTGTCCACGGACATTTAGGTTGCTTCCATGTCTTGGCCATTGTAAAAAGTGCCACTATAAACATTGGGGTACAAGTAACTTTTTGAATTAGAGTTCCCTCCAGATATATGTCCAGAAGTGGGATTGCTGGATCATATGTTAAGTCTGTTTTTAGTTTTATAAGAAACCTCCATACTGTTTCCCACAGTGGCTGCACCAATTTACATTCCCACCAGCCGTGTAAGAGGGTTCCCATAGGGAATTAACGTAAATAACTTGTCATTTTGGAACTGTAAGCTGTGCTGTACAGGTGGTGACTTTCCTACCACAGGAAGAAAGTGTCATTGAGGCACAGAGCCTTGGGTGGGCCCACACACGACACGGTTTAATCGTATTTCTTGACCATGAGCCGACACGGCACTGTCCCTGCTCTCGGTCCAGCTGTTGCTTCACCGCTGCTGTGTGTGCAGCATCTCGCGCTTTTAACGACGACGTTTATCGCATTCACACCGCAGTCTCCCCCGGTTACAATGGGTTGTGTTAGGACAGGAAAAGCCTACTGACTGGTCCCACTCAGGCTGCCTGTAGAGGACACGGCGGAGACAGAGGAAAGCCCTCGCATTATTTATAGACTCATTTCAGTGCTAAGACGCTGCTCTACAGTGACGTCCCTCTACCCAGTTTCCCTGGTGTATTTTGGAGACAGGAACAGCTGACAAATACAAGAAATTCAGACGAATTTCAGTGTAGAAGTGTTGTCACTGTCGTGGGGCCTGTAACTAGGCAGAACGATCAGAGCAACACCATGGCTGAGGGAGAAGCCCTCCCTATTTGACCACAAGTCCCTTAAAAGTCAGTGCCTTCGTTTCCCCTTGCGTGCTGCCTGAAGTTAACACGGTGCCGGCCGGCCGCATAGCGGGGTTCCACGTGTGTGCTTCAATGAACGAAGAGCTAAGCGAGGAAGGAAGCCCAGAGGTCACGGTGGCTTCGAGAGGGTGGCAGCAGAAGGAAACAGAAAAGCCAAGGGCAACACAGCGGGCACACGGTCCCCCTTATCTCGCTCATGGTTCTGCTTCCGCCTCCCGTGGGGACCCTGCTCGCAGCCCAGGTCACCACACCTGCTGTTCCAATGACTGTTCACCTTGAACTTGTCTGCCATTTTCCCATCCATGCAGTCTGCTGCTGTCAATATCTCACCAATATGTTAATGAATTCACTCTCTCGTTTTATTTTTTTCCCTCTTGCATGAACTACAGAGGTGAGCATAGAGGAAAATCGAGGCACTGTGTTTGAATACATTCTTTCTTTCCATTTTCCAGCAGAACTCCAGCTTCTCGGCTCTCTTCCCCTAAGGATGACTTTTTCAGGCAGATTTTGATTCTTAGGGACCCCTGCAAACTGTAAAGGTCCACACATGTCTACAGATTGCAACGTGCTAGACAGGGGTGGTGGGCGTGTCCAGGGTGAGTCTATACATAAGTCTGAGTGAAGTAGGGCTTCCTAGTGCCCATCACCCTCTCCCACACTGAGCCCCCTGGAGCCAGTGAGCACGGGGGCCACTGATCGGATTCAGGCTGGAATGTTTAACTTACGGAGGTGATGGTGATCATGCCACAGTTTGAAAATAGCTCTGTGTCGTTTCCTTCAGATTTCTCATTCCATTTCCTGGAGGAGTGACATAGTTCGTCCGGCGTGTTTAGTATGTTTCCCGGGACTTAGCTTTTTCGTTCCCATCACAGATGGGACGTGATTCTGTCTACCCTCTTGAAAGCAGAGAGCAAGGGGATATTTAATAGTCTTCCGGACAAATACACGGCAGCATGAATGAGATACTGGTGTGTGTATTTTTGGTTCTGGCAGTGAAGAATAGGATGTGAGGCATGAAAGGAAAGATATTTATAGTGTTTCCTGGTCATGCATTTACTTGCCCAGCTACCTCAGCTGTGGCTTGTTTATTGTGTTCATGCTAATTACAGCAATGCCACGGAATCCGATCACACCCTGTACGGAAACGGTTAGCTGTTCTGCGTTACATATTCAAGACCAAGTACATGATCGACATAAAAACGCCTACTCCACCGACATCAATCAATCTAAATTTGACCATATTTTCCAGAAGTGAAATATGAGAGTCATGCAAACTGCCCCTCCCCCAGAAACACACACAGAAGGGCCCGTCTCAAATCCAAAGACAATGTATGGTATCCAGATTGCCCATTTAAGAAAGAAGCAGACTACGTTTTCCCTCTTACAACACTCTTCTTTATCGGCTGGTTCGAACCACTGATGGAACATTTTGAATGAGGAATGTCTTGCAGTACTTAGACCAGACACTGCTTCTCCGGGTGTGACACACATCATCATAGGCAGGTTTCCACGCGCACCGATGCACGCCGAGTGTGCGCTGCGTGGTATGTAGCACACACAATTTGGAATCTGAAGGTCTGACTTTGTGGCTTAGAATCTCCAGTTCCTACATCGGTGCACTTCCCTCATCTGAGCCTCAGTTCCCTCCTTGAGAAAATGACTCAGTACCTCCCACCTGTCTCTGAGGCTAACAGGAGGTTGAGAAGCCCTTCATGAAGCTCATGAATGATTATACAGCATTTTTACAAAGATGGGCCAAGACACTTTGGAAATTGAAGCGGCATCCGGCAAAGAAGGCAATCCCACCCTCTGGGGATGTAATGATTTTGTGTGCATAATGTAGGTGGTCTTTGTCTAAATATTCTCAGACAGAAGACATGGAAAACAAAGAGAGCAAAATGTAAACCCATCTCAGTGGCATCATTTAGACAAAGTTTTCTTAATAGGTTAGGGGCCTCGCTGAAATTAAGATACTGAATTTCAAAAGCATGGACTCCAGTAGGCATTGCTGCAAAGCTGCAGGGACCTTGTCAAGCTGGGAGCAGCAGGGGTGGATGTTGAGTCCAGCAGGGAATAGCCAGGCAGGGCTGAAGTTCACCTGCAATGGGCACACTTAAGCCAGGCCAGCTACCCTCCCTGTTGCTCGAGCTGTTTATAAAGTTCTGCAATTTCAGCAGTATTAGGAGTTGACAGTAAATAGGAGATCATCAGTAAGTGATACAGGAAACTGAAGCACACCTTGATGACGATTAATGTTGTCATTCAGGGTCCATGATGCCAAACGACACAGCAAGCACCTCGCTCTCAGAAAGGTAACGGTTCTCTCCTTTTCACCGACATGGAAGCTGATAGAGTCCTGTTGGAAAAAGCATTTCCAGACAACTCGATCAGGAATCTTGATTGGCTGTGGTTTTTTTTTGGTCCTGTCCATGAAACATGGGACCACGTGAAGACCAAAATGAAGCTCAGGACTTTCCATCAGATGCTCAATCTGGCTACAGGTGAACTGTTGTATATTTCACACCTGGAGAACACCTGGTTGTGTCCATTGTGGTGAAATTACAGCTCGTGCTTAAAAGACAGGGTCCTTACTGATTTGTACAATTCCGTTAAGAGACAGTCATGTTTGGAATGACTCAGTATGTGCTGAAGTCACTCTGATCAAAGCTCTTATCTGTTTAAGAGTCCAAGTTACTTTGGCTACAGGATGCGTATTCCATATTAAACAAGTAAAAGGGACCATTTACCTGTCTGATGTATTACAAAAAATCATTTCAGATCACTTTTTGTCTCAGTATTTTCCATTACGGAGTGTCAATATCCTATAATTACTGTCCCATATGTGTATACTTAATAACTATTTACTAAGTATCTGTCCCGGCCACCACGTTGAGATCACTAATGAAGAATACACTTTCTACTTCAGCTGAACATTTATTTAGTGAGCACCTGTAATGTGCCAGACATTGATTTGAGGCTGGAATATAAAGGGAAGCTCCCGGTCCTGGGGTCGCCGGGGGGGACAGGGAACCCATACACACATAGGATTTCAGTGCCCTGTGTTAAGCAGGGGGATGGCTGTTAGAAAGAAATGCCGTGCAGACACTGTTGGATAATAACTTTCTTCTAAGAATCACTTCGGGGTGTTTTCCACTGTGATGAGGCAAAGAGATTCACTCCTTTTGAAGGAGACTATGCTTGGTGTCCCTTCCCTTCTGGAGATACAGCGGTTAAGGAGAGTGCACAGTGCAGTCTGTCTGAAAGACGCAGACCCTGAAGTCCAGAAAACATGGTGCAACTCCAGGCGCTGTTTATCCTGAACGTTTCTCCCAAAAGGCTGAGTCCAAGAATCACAGAGAAGCGACAGAAACATACTGGAATCAAAGTAGCGTTCTCACCTGTCACTACGTTTTGCCGGAGATTGACCCTGGGAAGGTCATCGTCAAATACTTGCCTTGAGACTCTCCGTATCCACAGAATGGGAGTGATAAAATCTTCCTCGTCTGTCTCCAGATTTGTCTCCAGACCAAGGTGACAACTGCTTGTGACAATCATAAAACAGAACATGGTATAGAGCATGGGGAGTATTCTTTTCCTCCATTGTCAAAGGACCCTTATTACACTAGGGCATAGAATCAGCATGTATTCGTGTGTATGTTTTCAAATGGACTACAGGAGGGTTAAGACCCGTGTTAGGAGACCCGTGTGTATATAAGTTAGATCTTAATTCAGTTGTTTTTAAAAAAGTTGGACAGATTTCTCAGTGCATCCGGGTGCATCAGGCCAACTTTTGAACAAGTGATATAAAAACAAAAATGAAAACAAAAAACCCGAGTGTGAACATACTGATAATTTGCCCGTGTACGTTTTGCTTCGGTGCACTTTCCCGCGTGCTGTTAGGCCGTTTGCTTTCTCCTGACGTTTTAAACAGAGACCTCTGAGTAGGAGCCTGCAGAGTCATCCCAGAGAGTCCCCGAGCCGGGACGGTGGAGAAGGGCTGGGTGGGGCCGAGGTCAGGGACTCTTCTGTCTCTGAAGTCACTGGAGGCGCACCACGTCCAGCACCGTCCGATCCACCTTTCAACTTCGTACCTAGTTTGCAAGGCGCCAAGTGGGCCTCCTCCCACTACTCAGCCCTACGTACACTTCTGGGTTAACCCTGAAATCCACCATTCATTCATCTCAACGTTTTGACTGGCTGTCTCTCTCACCCAAAAAGATAAAGCAAAACCTCTTTCTCTGACAGTGGAGAAATTTCTTCGTTAAACAGGAACACCGTTTTAAAGAATCAATAACACCAGTGTATTGGTGTTAATGTGACATTAAATCTTGGGCGTTTTTTTTCCCAGGACTAATGCAGGTCCTTCAACTAGGGGCACGGTGACCTGATGGCTTGTAGGAAAGGACAGTACGTAGCTGCAATATTAAATCTCAAGTGAACTCACCATGGGATTTGTGACATATTTAATGTGTGAACAATGTTTGTCCAAAAATATATACAGATTTTTCTACTTAGTGTCAGGAAATAGTGCTGGACATGAAGATAACTAGTTGTCCCTGGTCAAACGTGGAGCGTGTGCACACGGCTGTGTGTAAGTTGCCTACTGCTGAGAGTTACTGCTTGAGTATAGAATTTATGCTCATAATCCCTCATGTCACTCAGGATGACTCACTTTGGAATGAATGGCTTTAAAAGTCACAGGGATTTTGGTGGCTTAATTGAACACAGGGAAATAAAAGCATCTAAGTGAGACTTTCATTGAAATGAGAAAAACTTGGCCTTTTAACATCTTTTTAAAAAAAAAACAAACCTCAAATACAATCATTTTCTCTCTCTCTTGTAAAGAAAACAGATTACATTTCAGTTGGACGGTTAGGGTGCTTGTTTTAGAGGAAGGCCAGGGTGTCTTACAGGAGCGGCTCATTCCAGGAACACTCTGCCCCAGCCTTCGCTCTTTCCCTGGCCCGGCCCCCTGCTCAGTCTGCGGCCTCGCCGGGGCGGCGGCGGTGCCCTCTACGGGAGCGCCCTTCTCCCCACCGGCGGCCATGGCTCTGCGTCTCAGCTGCTTTCAGACCGCGCCCCGCCGCCTCCGAAAGGACTCGCCGCTCCCCAGACAGCGAGTCTGAGCCTCGTCTCTCTGGAGACTCCCTTTAGAAAGCTGCTGTCGCCACCGTATGCTGTTCCGTCTGCTTTGCTGCCTCGTCCCAGACTCCCCGAGCGACGATCCCTCTGCAGCAGCCCCGGCCACCGCGGTGCCACCCTCCTGCCTGGAGACAGCAGCGCCCGGCTTGGGCAGGTGTTCAGATGCAGGAGCTGCGGTTGCAGGTGTAGGGGAGCCAGGTGCTTCATGAGCCTTGGTGCCGCTGGCTGCAGAAGGAGCCGCAGGGAGGGACCCTGAACGGCAGAGCTGGCTGCCTGCCGGGGCTCCCGCTGGCCCTGGGCACAGACACCTGGCCTGGCCACCGTCGGCCATTTATCAAGGATGCACGGTGTCCTGAACTCACCACTTCCCCCGCCCCTGTGCTCCCATTCCCTCCCAGGGTTTATGCTCTGCCTGATCCCCTCGCTCAGGCCAAGCCCTTGTTACTAAAACCTGGTACGCAACCAACAAAACTGACATCATCTGGAAGCTTCCTAGAAATGCAGGCCCTCAGAAATCAGCACCCCATCCGCTTTGCTGCGTCAGCTCGGGAACTGCTTCAGTCCCTGCAGTGTGGCCTGAGGGTCCTGGAACATCCCCAATGGTTCTCCAGGTCACCATCTCACCTCTCACCTTGGCCCTGAATCAAATTGAATCGAATCTAATCAGATTGGAAGCCGCATTTTCATGAGCTCCCAGGTGATGGGTGGAGTGCACTGGAGGTCTGGGGAGCCCCGCCAGCCACCTGCCCCAGACCCAGGACATGGGGTTGTTGACCAGACCACTGACCTGTCATTTCCTTGCTCAAAACCTTTCAGAGACACCCACTGTCTCCTGAAATGGGGACAAAATCCTCTGTCTGACCCAGGTATCCTAAGGAAGGCCTGGCCGTTCCTGTTCCGGCCACCCCCTCACCACCTCCTGGCTAAACCCTGGCCCTGGGGCACACGCCACCCGCGGCCGGTGCTGCAGCGAAAGACACGTTGATGTTTCAGTTTTTTCAAACTGGCGCTCAGGCACTTTACAAACATGGATATAAAGCAACAGAGTGAAATCAAATGTAAGAATTCTAGAGAAAGGAAAACCAAGGTTAGAAAAAGCCAGTAAAACAGTAATTCAGCGCAGCCCTCCGATGTGTCCCTCGAGGCTCAGGATCCCTGGGGCCAAATATCCGGCTTCAAGTTCATAGGTCGCCAAGTGCAAAGGGAAACGGGAAGCCTCGCCCGAACCCTGGGGGCTTTCATGTAAAAACAAACTAGATGATTTTTCAGAATACATCATTTTTAGCACTGAAGCATGGAGGAATTGTGTTCCCCCGAAACCTCCCCTTGAGAGGACATTTTTGTGAAGAGCATCTTCCGTGATGGTGTCACAGACTAAATCCGACAGTGAGAGCCCCCTTTTACTTCCACTGTCCTTCACTGTGAGGTGTGAGCCAGCCCTTGGGACCATCCTCACACCCCAGAGTTAACAAAATCCCGAGAGGTCAAACAGTAGGTTGGAGGGTGCTGCCTCCGTGGACGGACCTCGTGCTGCCTGAGGGTCAGAGCAGTGGGAACAGTGTGCGGGTGTCCTGTCTCCCACGACGCTTACATCATCAGAGGGTTTCAGCTGAACTCTCTAGAAAAGACCACGACTGCAGAGACTGAGTACTGGTGATCAAGGACAGATTTCATCAGTCAATGGGGACATGTTTCAATTTTCAAACCATGTTTGCCAGTCCAGTCTTCTCTTCTTGTTAAAGTTAAGACTATTCACATACTTGGTTTAGATCACTGTCTCTATGAAGAAGTCAAATATTCTAGAGGTAGACCCTGCTGACCCTTGAAATGCAATTTTGTATTTTTGTCCACTATACCAATAACCATGATCAGGAATCACAGAGGCCATGGAAAAAGTAATGCCTTAAAACTGGCCGATAAATTTATCCTGTGGTCACTTAAACCCTTTCTGACCTTCCTGGCATTAAAGAAGAAAAATAGTTTCCAGCAAGAAATCAAAATGCAATCCCTTCAAAAGACTCTTGCTTTGATTTCTTCATGGTGTCAACTGACTTTTAGAGCTTCCTGCAGTGTACAATATTGGGGAGAGAGTAAAGAAAAAGAAAAATACTATATTCATTACCTTGTAATAGCCTACAATGAAAAAGAATATGAAAAGAAATATATATATATATATATAAATATATATTTATAGCTAAGATACAGAAACAACTTGAGTGTCCACTAACAGATGAATTGATAAACATGAATATATATACATACAATGGATAATATTATAGATGCGTACACCCAATGGAATATTATTCTGCCACAAGAAAGAAGGGAATTCTGCCATTTGCAGCAACACGGTTGGAACTTGATGGTATTATGCCCAGTGAAGTAAGCCAGACAGGGAAAGACAAATACTGCAGGGCATCATTTATGTGCAGAAACTAACATATATATATATATGTCATTTTGAAGCCAGCCTCACAGAAAGAGAATAGAAACATGGTTATCAGGTCTGGGAGCTGGGGACATAGACAGAGGTTGTGAAAGGGCACAAACTTTCAGCTATAAGATGAGTAGCGTCTGAGGATCTAATGTACAATGTGCTGGTGGTACTGGACAACATCACAGTGTATCGTGGAAATTTGCTAAGAGAGTAGAATAACCTAAATGTCCCCTCCCCTGAAAGAGACACATCCGTGAGCTGCCGGATATGTCCTTAACTAGATGGGAGACGCCTCTCATGACGTGTGTGTACACGTCCACGTACCATGACGCGCACTTTGAAAATCTTGCAGTTTTATATGTCAATGAATACCTCAATAAAGCTGAAGCTTAAAAAAATATCAAATAAAAGTAAGAAGGTTTGGAGCTACTACACACTCAGCTCTTCTTCGTTGATCTCATTTAATCCTCATGGCACCTAGTAAAGTAAGGATTCAAAATTCAATTTTAAAGTTAAGGAAGCTTCGATTCCGCGACGGTAAGTCACTTATCGCACGTCAGAGGGTTAGCACGCGCCAGAGCCTGGTTCTCACTCAGATTTGCCTCACTGCAGAGATCGTTTCAAAATCCGTTTCGACAAAAGGTCACTGAGTACCTACGAAGCACATGGTACCTACCGTGCTGTATACTAGAGAACCACACCAGCTTTTAAAAGCTTGGTTTCTACCCTCAAGGATTTTATGATCCAGAGGGACAGTCAGGGTTGCCAGCAGCTCGGCAAAGCCCGCCGTGAAGCAGCCGCTCCCCCGTGGGGGGGCGTAAACAAGGCCGGCTGTGAGACCCAGAGGGGAGGGCTTGCTCTGACTCAGGGGTCCAGACAACCTTCCAAGAGCAAATGATGTTTGAGCAGTGCCTTGAGGAATGAGTGGGATTTCGTCAGACAGACAAGGCGGGAAGAGCACTGTTCTCACTTTCCAAGGGCCCCCGGGCGGTGTTTATTCAGAAGTAGGTAGGAGCATCTGAGGTCATTGTTTCCTGTTGTCAAACATCCGTGAACATTTGCACTGAAGTCTCTTTGTCTGGAATGAACCCCTGGAGGGCGGGAGCCCTGTCCCGCTTCTCTGGTATCAGCGATGCCTGGTGGGTGCCGTGTCCCTCTTCCATCCGTCAGGGTGCAGTCTGGAGACCGCAACAATGAGTGCATGCACGTTCCGATAAACTGAAAACTTAGCCAGACCTGAACAATCTTTATTACATGCATTTTGGATGTCGGGTGGTTCGTATCCTTTTCTGTTTAATAGCTGTAGCGTGGTGGACACATGCACACATTGCTTCTGTTCTCAGTGAGAGAGTGAGAGCAGGCTGGTGTCCTAAGGGCGCAGACTTCTGACTCAGCTGCGGTCCAGGAGCTCCGCGCAAAGGCAGCTGGACTGCTGCCCTCGAGAGTAAGTGCGAGGGAGCTTCGGTGGTTCTCTCCTTTCAAATCGATCATTTCCTTTCCTTCCCAAGTCCTAGCACAAGCTTGTTTTGGGTCCTTCTGTTCTGTCACTTAACATGCAGCCCTTTTTTCTCTTCTGATAAACTGAAGGTCCTCGTAACAAGGGTCTTCGTTCACTGAGATCACGGGATAGCAAACCAAACCATGGAGAGAGGCTGCACTCCCTGTATCACGTTAGGGGACTCGTGTGTGTCGTATTTTCCGTCTGTGAATGTGAGTGGTCAGAGTTGTGCTTACACAGAATCGCAGTGTTCTGTGCACCAGGGCGCTGGTGCCCTGCAGTCACGCAGGCGGAGATTCACGTTGAGCTTACAACAGAAAGGAACCCATTGCCAGGTAAATATGTGCATGGGTAAATCGTGTTCAGGTACCCCCAGGACTCCTCCGGGGAGCTGAATGCTGTGTAAAGATAAAGACAAACTGAGTATTTGCACACACAACTCGTTGGATGATCTGATGGCTCCTCTAGGTAGAAACTTAGGGTGAAATCAGCTAGGTTCACACGTGGTTGTAATAGACCTGTGATAGGCATGTGAATGGGCTGCTAGTGATCTTCGGAGCAAGAGAAGGATGGATTCGCGCCTCCCTCTTCCCTCTCTTTCCTGTTAGCGTCTTAAAGCTGTGCTTCTTCAAGCTGGGTTTGGAGCTTTCTCCACCAGCAGCCTTTCTCCTGAATCACTGGGGTGTTTCACTGCCTGGAACGTGGCTCTTAGACGTTCCCGCTTCCCCACAAGCCAGCATCACCCCGTGGCAAACCCAGATTTCCGACAGCATGGCAGGAGGCTTACGCCACGGAGGAAGGAGCAGTTGCCCTGCAGGTGGTCCTCCAGAAATGCCCCCCAGTGCCCAGCAGGAAGCTGGGTCGGCTTAATTCCACGAAGCAAATTTAATCATTTGTCTCTTTGTGAATAGGGATGCAGGAAGAAGCCAGCAAGAATTTCTTGGTAGAGTTCTAACAAAGCGGTTGCTCCTAAAAGCACATATATCTAAATGTCCCATTCACAGGATCTGCAGACTTACAAGATTTTCCGGGAGCTGTCAAGTATGTGAGCATGAGTCATGCCAGGGGGATGCAGGATCTCCCATCTCTCCCTCTGACGTCGCCCTCGTGTGCAGCTCTGAACGCACCATCCGCGCTTACTTAAAGGAAATAAAAGGAATTCAGAAGCTTTTGTCCAAGCCAAAGAAATCCTCCGCACTCTGCCGTTTTCCCCTCCCTTTGCTAATTAGGAGCAGCCCCCGTTCATCACACACGAATGCATTCATAGATTTTCAGCTTATGTCTGCCTTTTGTTTCAGCAAACCATCTGTAAATTAAATCTGCAACAGAAAACCTGCCAACCCAGAAAGCCTTTTAATACTAATTATTGCGCGAGGGTAGAAGATTTGGAGCAATCTTTCGCAATCAGTATCAGAATTTATCTCTGCCTCGATGACAATGCCGTCGAGTAAATCATGCTGATACGCCGCTATCTGCATGACTGCTCTGGGCTCGCACCGGGCCCCTACACGTCTGTCAGGGCTTTCTTTGTAAAGAAACACTTCTTTAAGAATGTTAAAATTGTCAGATAAAATTCTCACCAGTTACAAAGGGATCCAGAAAGGGGTCATGATAACTATTTTTCGTTCCTATCTCAATTAATTGATTTTCCTCTTTGGGTGGATAAACGAGGGCTCAATGTTACTCATCTAGGTTTATCTGGTAAATTGGATTAATAATTCTTTCAAAGAGAAAAAGTGAACATGTGCAGGTGTCCATGTGTTTATGCTGGTGAACTCTTGAATTTCAGGAGCAAGCAGAGCCGAATGGGAACTAACTTGGACATTAACTGTTCACGCCCTGACCATCACTGTGGTCCTCACCATCACCGTGATTGATAATTACATTTATAATGTATAGTTACATTTTTGCAAGCATGATGCAGATGGTGGCAGGCAGGCTGCAGGCTGCGCTCCACCGGGAGGCCCAGGGACACATCACTGGCCAAGAGTGGCACAAGCATCACCAGAGTTGGGGGTCTCCCCTCTGCAGGCCGAGCTGGTGCAGGAGCAGCTCCAGCAGGACAGGCTCGCAGCTGCTTCGTGGGGAGCTGGGGGCTCCCGGGTGCCTTGTGGGCTCTTTTGCCCCTGGATTCCTAAGCACACAAGGACAGTGACTCTGTGTGAGACGGCACGGTGACAGGTATCTCGGGAGGGTCTGGGCCCCCCATCAGTGAGTCGCTGGGTCCAGAAGCACCGCTGAGGAAGGGATGGAGGGCCAGAGAGTAGGAGGGAAGAACGAGGGCTGGCTGTGGCTGCTGGCCCAACCCTAGCTCCTGAGCGTCGGGTGGAGTGTTTCATTCCTGGGTCACCTTGGCTGAACCAGGGTGCCCAGATGTTGGGTGAAGCACTAGTCTAGATGTGAAAGTGTTTTCTGGGCGAGATTAGAATTTAAATCCATAGACGCTGAGTAAAGCAGGTGATCCTCCCCAAATGTGGGGTGGGGCTCATCCAACCAGTTGAAGGCCATTGGATAAGAATGACTGAGACCCCCCTAGGAAGGGGGGCTCTGCCTCCCCATGGGCTCTGGACTCGGGCTGCAGCATCGCCCTTCCCGGGGTCTCCCGCCTGCCCACCTGCCCTGCAGGTTTCAGCCTTGCCCGCCTCCACAATCACACTAGCCAGCCTCTCTCTCTCGTATCTATATGTGTTCCGGGGCTCACGGTTTCCTTGTCTGCCCTCCTGTCTGGCCACCTGCTCCAACCGCCAAGTCCTACTCCCTCCCTTTTATTCTTGGGTGTTGACGGCTAATAAGCCTCCTGCACCCCAACTTCATCTCGGCAGCTGCTGGCGGAGACGCCCCAGTTCACCTGACGGACCTTCTCCCTGCCTTCTCTTGCGTCTTGCTGCACGTGGAGATGGAAAAGCAGCTGCCGAGTTTTTGATGACGAACTGTTCTCTCTTCTGGGAAGGATTCTGATGCCACCCACCAAAGGAGAGTTTACTAATCCCTCTCAGTTCCCCTCCCACCCTGTGTGTGCGTGCGTGCACATGCACACATGAGAACACGCATGCATCTATGTCCATATACTATATGGACCATATGCATAAAACCCCGCATACACACGTGCAAGTATGTGATTGATTCTATTCATACAGCCCTATCGTAGGACGGTCACCCGTGTGTTACACTCACTGTGCGTCTCCTTCGTGGATAGACTGAACCCGGTGAACATCATCACTGTCTCACGCGCCTCACTCACTGTAGTGGGTCGCCCAGTACGTGAGAGAGGAAGGAAGGAAGGAATGCAGGGAGGGGTCAGGGCAGGCAGCAGGAGGCAGGGAGCTTGGCTCAAGTCAGTACAAAGGCTGAGGAGGTGCTTTAAAAAGATGAGGAACGTTGGTAGACCAAGAAATCTTTGAAATGCAGTCTGAAGAAAGGTCTTGAACCTGCTTCTTACCAGGGGTCATTAGGGAAAAAAAAAAACTACATAATTAAAATGATAAATGAGGTAGAATCTTCTGGACCCCCTCTGTAATGAGGAGTCATGCTCTGTACAATATGCTTTAAAAACCTGCTCTCATGTGACCCTCGCCAACATCCCAGAGCACAGATGGAGCCAATCCGATGGCACTTTTCCCAAGGACAGATGAGGAAACACAGGACCAAGGCAGCTGACGACTTATGTAAGAGACACAGCCGGGCAGGGAAGGGGCTGTCTCCCCGCCCCAGGACCTCCCCCACATCGGCTGTGCCTGCAAAGCAGAGCGGTTCTCAGGATGGCCTCTTTGCCGCCGACGGCGTAACCCTATCCGGCATTGTTTCCGTCATGTCTTACCTTTTGTGAGCTATTCCAAGGCGTGATGGGACCCATAACATCTTTTATGAAAGCATTTATGAGCTTTTAAAGTACATCATTTTTTAAACTTGGGGATAGAGAAAGGCCTTACACTTTAAATCTTTTGAATTCCTTAGAATTTTCCAATCCGGTATGTTAGCTATACATCTCAGTCCATAGCTCAGAGGTTGCAGGAATACAGTTTCCTTTTTGTTTTTCTATAATTCAGCTTAGTTTTTGCTTTGAGTCTCCCGTCAGCCAAGCTGGCAGAGACTAACTCTTGGGTATTTAGGGATAGTTCCACCCCGGTGATGAGGTAAGCGTCTGAGGGCATGTATTGTAAGACTTTTCGGGGGGTGCCTCTGCTTCTGAAGTCACCTGTGCTCAGTCTTACCTGCTGACACGTCCCCACCCTGCTGGGGGCCCGAGTGGAGCCAGTCACGGCGTTTCGCTGAGGTGTCCCTGGGCTTCACCTTGCCTTTCAGGCCGGTCACTGCCCCACGGCTGGGCGTCACGGGCGGGGCCCTCCTGCCTCCGCGTGCCACGCTGGGGCAGCAGCTTCTCGTCCACACTGTGCAAAGCCCCGTCTCCCCAGATCCACTGCTGCACTGTGGCCTGTCTCACTTTTCCTGCCTCCTTTGGGTTCTTGCTAGGAATCGGGGAACTGGACCCTCCACCATCTGCAACTCCACGCTCAACTCTTCTCTTTTCTTCTTAAGAGTTTGGAGAATCTTCATAACAACGAGGGTGGGGTGGTGGTCGGCAGGAAAGGGAAAGTTCCCCTCAATCCCCCATGTCCTTCAACATTCTGCCTGGCATCTCCCGTGCCCTAAGTCACAGACTTTTCGATCTCGAAGTCACGTTTCCTCCCCAGAACTCTGCTGATACCTTCTTCTAGGACACTGGGCACCCAGGGCGTTCCCGCTGCAGCGGGGTTAGAAGCAGAGACTGGGAGTCATGGGTATGAAGCACAGTGATCATAATTTTTATACCAGTGAATACTCTCAACGCCAGCACCACCACACAGCCGTGAGAAACCCACGCTCCCGGGGCCTGGGGGCTCGCTTGCTTTGGGGCAGCCCTCCTTTAGACTGAGTTCAGTCACTTAATAGAAGCTGCCCATTTTACCCCACGCTTGTAGGAGCTGCTTCTTCTCTCTCCGTTTCCCCGGCCTCCTGCCTTTTCTTCTCTGGGCCCTGCACAGGCTTATTTGATAAATAAGTGAGTCAATGACGCTCAGATTTCTTCAAAGAACTCATAAAACAAAACAAAACAAAACAAAACAAAACAAAACAAAAACCGTCTCATTTGAACAGTCTCCTGCGTCTGTCTCTTTGGGTTTAATGGTAGAAGGTAGAGACCTCGATGGCTCTGACACGGGAGCGCGGGTACCAGCGTTATAAAGATGCAGGCACACAGCGCTGGTGTGTGTGCTGCGAGTGGTTGTCTGGAAGCGGAGGGCATCAATCAGACCGTTCCGTCTGGAACCCGTTCGGTACATGCGCAGCACACGATCGAAGATTTGCTGATTAAATCACCCAAAGCCGACAACAGTTACAGTAATTCCAGGCTCCAGTTGGATTCCGATGTCAAGGCAGACCGTTTGTCAGCACGGAGCTGATTTAAGCCTGGGAAGTAAACATCACAGGATTGCTGTTTGCCTTCCACTCCACTCTGTTCCTCAGCCCTCACATTCATCATCGTGTCCAGCAAATCGCACATCAAAACGCCATTAAATAATGTTGTTGAATAAGTTTTCTTCTTCTGCACAATTGACTATAACGCGACCTAGTAGGTTGTGCTAATAGTTCAGTGGGAATTGACAGTTTCCAGGGAGTGGTCTCCCAATCCTTTTCATTTTTCTTTTATTTCAGGAGAGGTGGCTGCTGAAGGGGGATGTGAAATATTACCTCTAAGTGTGGACCCAGATGAAAGTTAAAACCCAGCTGGGTGGCAGACGGGAAATCTGAAAGATGAGTGGGGAGTGTGCGGTGAGCCGTGTCCCTGGGGGGAGGGCACTACTCCAAGGAAAACCAACAAATTTGGCGTCAAGGAAATTGGACTCCAATCTTAGTATTTCTGGGTTTCTCATAATTATGAGGAAAGAAATTTGCTTTCTAGTTTCTAAGAATTTACAAACAAGAAATGCTAGAGTCTGGTCTTTTTCATATTTATTTGCCCAATGGCTTCTTTTTTACTGAGGTAGAGTCAGGTTACAATGTTGTGTCAATTTCTGGTGTACGGCACAGCACTTCAGTCATACGTGGACACACATATATTCATTTTCATATTCTTTTTCACCATAGGTCACTACAAGATATTAAATAGAGTTCCCTGTGCTGTAATAGAAGAAACTTGTTGTTTATCTATTTTACATACAGTAGTCAGTATCTGCAAATCCTAACCCCCAATTTATCCCTTCCCACCCCTTTCCTCCCTGGTAACCACAAGTTTGTTTTCTATGTTTGTGATTTTGTTTCTGTTTTGTAAATAAGTTCATTTGTCTTTTTTTTAGATTCCACATATGAGTGATATCATATAGTATTTTTCTTTCTCTTTCTGGCTTATTTCACTTAGAATGACAATTTCCGGGTCCATCCATGTTGTAGTAAATGACATTGTTTTATTATTTTTTATGGCTGTGTAGTATTCTATTGTATAATTATACAACTTCTTTATCCATTCAACTGCTGATGGACATTTAGGTTGTTTCCATGTTTTGGCTCTTGTAAATAGCGCTGCTATGAACACTGGGGTGCATGTATCTTTTTGAATTAAAGTTCCCTCTGGATATATGCCCAGGATTGGGATTGCTGGATCATATGGTAACACTAATTATCAGAGAAATGCAAATCAAAACCACAATGAGGTATCACCTCACACCAGCCAGAATGGCCATCATTAAAAAGTCCATGACCAATAAATGCTGGAGAGGCTGTGGAGAAAAGGGAACCCTCCTACACTGCTGGTGGGAATGCAGTTTGGTGCAGCCACTGTGGAAAACAGTGTGGAGATTCCTGGGTGGCTTCTTAGCTGAGAACACAAGGAAGTCATTCAGGATAAAAATTTTGAAAGGCATCTAGCCCTTAGAAGCTAGTAAAAGGTATCAGAAAGAATCTAGGTTTTGTAATCAACAGAGCTGGGTTTGATCTCTGGAACTGCTCTCCACTAGCTGTGCAGCTGGGCAAGTTCCTTCATCTCTTTGGCTGTTTCTCAATCTGCAAAATGGGGGCGATATAATCTAAGCATTCCTGTAAGGATTAGGGAAAACACCACCTGGCAGAGTCTGTGGTACGTATCAGGCTTTCCCTACGTACCGGAAAATTTTATCAGCTGTTAGATCAAATGACAGTAAAAGAAGCAGGAGGGACCGGATCTAAGACACTGAAATTTATACCATATCACATCATTTATATATAAAATCTTAAAAAAAAAAAAAAAGCAAAAAGGACACGAACTTATTTACAAAATCAGAGACAGACTCACAGACATAGAAAACAAATTTATGGTTACCAGGGGAAAGGGGGGGATGTGGAAGGATAAATTGGGAGTTTGGGATTAGCTAATACTAACTACTGTATATAAAATAGATAAACAACAAGGTCCTACTGTGCAGCACAGGGAAGTCTATTCAATATCTTGTAATGACCTGTAATGAAAAAGAATATGGAAAGAATATATGTATATGTATAAGTGAGTCACTGTGCTGAACATCAGAAATTAACACACTGTACATTGCCTTCAAAAGAGAAAAAAGGCAGGGGATGCCTCAAAGCAACGTTCCTGTAGTTCCCCTTGATCCCGAGTCTTTTAGTAAGTGTCTAGCTCGTGCATCACTACCAACGGGGAGGGACGGAATCTGCTACTGGCACCCAGATGTGAAAAAGAACAGCGTATTTGAATCTCTTGAAATACAAACTCCAAGTACCCCTTTTCGAAACTGATAAGGCTTTATTTTTTAGATCAGTTTTAAGTTTATAGAAAACCCGAGCAGTTAGTACAGAGTTCCTGTCTCTCCTCAAAACATAGTTTCCCAGGAAGGAGGGGAGAGTCCAGCCCAGCGGTAGAGCGCGTGCTTAGCCTGCACGAGGTCCTGGGTTCCGTCCCCAGTGCCTCCTCTAAAAGTAAATAAGCCTACTTACCTCCCTGACTCCAGTCAAAATAAAAAATAATTAAGTAATGCAATGAATAAATAAATTTTTTTTAAAAACGTAATTTCCCTTATTATTTACATCTGGCTTTAGTGTCATACATTTGTTCCAGTGGTGAACCAGCATTAATACACGTCACTAGCCAAAGTCCGCAGTGGGTGTTAAGACCCACCCTTTGTGTTGGACATTATGTGGGTTTGGACAGAGGCTCGTATCCACCAACATGGTATCACACGGGGTAGCTGCCCTGACCCCACACTCTCCGGGCCGCCGCGTCTTCAGCACTTCTGGGTATTGACCCAAATGAGTTGGATCTCTACGTTCACACAAGAACCTGAGTATGAAAGCTTATTGCGTGCTTTATGTTGATTTATACCTGCCAAATATCAGCAGCAACTAAGGTGCCCTCCAATGGCTGCATGAATAAATCAGCGTGGCCCCCCTGTGCCACGGGGTGGTCCTCGGTGACAAAAGGAAACGGCTACCAAGCCACACAAGGACGTGGGGGAAACTAATGCAGACTGCCAAGTGAAGAAGCCAATAATTCCAACTCTACGACATTCTGAAATAGGCAAAAATAGAGATTATCAAAGATCAGGGGTTGCCAGGGGTTAGGAGGGAGGGGGAATAAATAGGGGCAGAGAAGCTCCCCTGTGTGATACTGAGGTGGCGGACACATGGCATCTCTCCTTTGCCAAAATCCACAGAGTGCATAAAACCAAGAGCACACGCTAATATAAACCATAGATTTTAATTAATAATAATATATCAATATGGGTTCATCTATTGTAATAAACATACTCCACTAATGTGTGAGCTTAATGACAGTGTTAATAACAGGAAAAACCGTGCGGGGGCGGTGGGGCACTCAGGAACTTTCTTTACTTTCTGTGCAATTTTTCTCTAAACCTCAATCTGCTCTAAAAATAAAGTCTTATTTTTTAAAATGTATAAAACCACCGTAAATGTACTGTTAGGGAAGATTATGAATGTTCATACTTTGTTAGATGAGAAACCAGTATGCAGAACAGTGTAGAGTCTATTCTATAATTTGAGTTTTTAATCATACACACATGCTTCTAGGTACAAAAATTACCCACGGAAGGAAATGCAGGAAATGGGGAACCTGGTCGCTGGGAGACCAGGACACAAGCCAGGTTTTCACTTCCTGCTCACCACTCTGCACATTCTGGGTTTGGTACTAATTACCTATTGTGTACTATTACCTATTCAAAAATCATAAAATGAAAATATGAGATTAGCTAAGAACATGAGAAAGAGAGGGAGAATGGTGATAAAGTGATATAAAATAATAAATTATCATGGCAATAAAAACAGAACCGAACAATCACGTCTGCTAGACAACCTAGAGAGCTAAGATAACAAAGATATAAACATAAGACGATCTGAGAAATTGCACAACATAAGAAAACAGTTATAGGAATAAAATGGTAATTTAAATATTAAGAAAAAAGGCAAAATGAAATAGCAAAAAAAGATGTATTTCGATATACATGTTCTACAAAATAAGAAACAGAGAATTAATTAATTAGAATAAAATTTGTGAAGGAAGGCATGCTCTATGAAGATTTTAGCACAAATATTTAAACAGTATCGCCTCACAAGTCTCAGATGCAGATACTTATAAAAACCCGGGTAGCCGTCATCTCAGGACCTGCAGTTCACTGAAGGGAACCCCTAAGGTTTGACATCTTTTGTGAGGAACTGCAACTTTAGTACCTAAAAATAAAGGCTGTATCTGTGTCTGTATCCCTGTATCTTTATGTACCCCTGTACACATACCTCTACCATCTGTGTCTGTATCTCTGAACTTACATCGGATTTAAGCCACTTCACTGCCTCCCCTCAGGCTTGAAACCCCACCCACCTTCTCTGGCTGGTTCTCCACGATGAGAGGGTACCGCTGACCCCAACCGCAGCCATCTGGTCCCGGCAGGTGACTACATTTGATTCTGGGGCCTTGGAGAGCCTTGAAGGGGTGTGTGATGGTGTCGAAGCCATTGTGTCAGTGGATAAAATCAAATCTTGAGAGGAGGACAGAGCAAGGTGCCTGGTAAATAGGAGGCCACCATAATATTCTAGTCAACAGGTGATCAACACCTGCCCCTATGGAGGGGGCCACAGACACAAGGACGGAGCACACCGACCTTGACAAGGACCCCGTGGGAGGTGCTGGAGAGGAACCAGTGAGACAGCACTGAGGTTGTGAGTGCTGGCCACTGAGAAGATGTTGGTGTGATTCGTGGAGCTGGGAGAAAAGAGGGAGCCGTGTATTCACGTGATTTTTTTTAGCTTTAGGAGGGATTTAGTGATGCAAGAATGACTTGAATTTCACATCACAATACGAAGTGGGCTCCTGATTATATCAGGAGCTGCACAGCTGACAGAGTGCTTTCCCTTGGAGAATGACGTTCCCAGACAAAGTTGCAGTCTGTGGAAAGCTCAGGTTTTGGTTTTGCGGCCAACAGGCTACAATTATATGGTGGTGTATGATGCCTTCGGGAGAAATGATTTGGATAAGGGAAGGGAGCAATTTTAAGGCAGTGTTCCTAAGAGCCTGCTGCTTGCCTTAAATCACAAAGAATCCCGTGGGTTCAGAAGTGTAAGAACGGAGGGCTTCCTTTGGAGTGGAAAAAGCAAGGTCAGATAAAATGGCCAGTTCAATCCCTGAAGGCTGCAATCGCGTGGTCACATGTTAACAGTAACAGGAGGCGGCGAGGGGGGTCCGTGCACCTTAGGAAGCCCCGGGGCCCCTGAGCGGCGGCTCTGTGAGGCCGGGAGAGCCGAGTCCTTCTCTGCATGAGGAGGGCTCTGATCTGTGGCTTTCTTGGTCTTCTGCACGACGATCCTCTTAGGCGAAGAGCTTCGGCAGTGTTCACAGCTCGTCCCTCCAATTCCTCTGGCTCTGGCACGTAAACCCGCTCCCTGACTCCACGTGGAAGATGCGTTCTTGCCCCAGAGACAGGAAGACTTGGAGTGTCCGTGTGCAGAGCGGCATCAGGGGGGGTGTGCCTAGGGCTGTGGCATCATCTTACTCCCCAACGTACCGTAAACGTAACTCATAACCCAAGCAGATGTTTGCGTTATTTTTGTCTGAGCAGAAACCTGTGCAGCTCCGGGCTGACTCCTGCTGCCTGGGGTCGTGGTGCCCTGCACAGAAGACGGAGAGCTGACGGCTCCCCCCGCAGCACAGCTCCCCTGAACGTGAGAGGGGCAAGTGGGGACCGAGGAGGCTGCACTTAACGGAAGATATGCAGGTTCTGAGCCAGGGCTTGGGACATTTTCCAAAGAGCAAAGTATGAGGTTTACTCTGTTGATTTCATGACAGTTTTAAAGGTGCTTAAAGACTTCTGTTGCTGTAATTTTTTTGTCAATTCATATGCCACGTAAGTGACCTCTGTAAGATGTTGCAATGGATACCCAATTTTGCTGCAAGTCCTGGCTATTTGGAGCACCCTGTAGGGAAGGAGAGGAAGACATAATTCATTCTGGTGGGTGCAGGGTCCAGGAAGACCTTCAAAGAGGAGAAGCCATGCGGGTGGGGCCCAGAACAATGGGAGGGGAGCAGGCGGTGTGGGCGGGCGGGCACCCCGGGACAGCCCAGGTTGCAGCGTCACAGCTGCCGGGCTCGGGTCTCCCCTGTCACACACTCACAGGCATCCTCCTATGGTCCAATTTAATGTAAAAAGCTTTTCTCCAACACCTTGAACTTTGCGTATGGAAGGGATGGCTTTTCGATAAAGAGAGTCTGTAACTATTGTTAGTAATATCAAGTGCGTTTCTCTTGTGAACGTTCTAATTTTTTCCCATCTTTAGAATGAGCATGGCTTTGGAGTTGGAGAGACGTAACGCGATTCCTCCTTTATGTGACCTTGGACTCATCCAGAGGCTTAGCTCCCTTGTCAGTAAAGCAGGGATGCTAATTTTGGGCTCACAGAGTTGGTGTCAGGCCAAGTGGGATGTTGCAGGCCGGGCAGTGCACCGTTGGGGGCTGGGGGGCCCAGTCCCCGAGCTCGGGCTGCAGGAAGTCTGAGTGCCACCTGCCTGGTCCTTGTAAGGCTGTTACTAGTTACAATGTGACTGTAACATTAGTTTTGGATTTTGTCTCTAAATTTATACGACAAGTATTTTAAACTTCTATTTGCCACAAATAGAGCAGCCTCTCTTCTTAATGTGATCTTTAACTCCTGATTTTTAAAAAGTTTTTTTGAGGATCGGATTTCTTGGAAGAGGCCCTTTGATTACATGGAGCGCGGTGCTTGGGCATTTTGGAAACCCAATACACAGGCAATGAGAAAGAAGTCATATTTGAAATTCTTGTAGCAATGCAATGCGGTCTCTGCTGGTGGGGAGGTTGCAGATGAGCGATATCTGGGTTCCTAAATACCACGGCGCTCACACCCATCCTCCCACGGAGAGTCACACAGCCCAGCGGTACCCCAGCCAGAAATAGCTCGAGGATCTACATTCCTTCATGGTATTTAGAAACAACAGTTGTGGGAAGAAAGGTCATGGCCATAGAGTTTAATTGATATTATATTCTCTCCTTCTATGGCAGTCATCTAAAATGCTTAATTTTTTTCTATCTTTTACTAAATAAGCCATGGAATTTAGACTATACAGAAAAACAAAATTAAAATAGAAAAAGCCAAAAAAAAAAAAGGATCCATAATCTCAGTGCCCAGGGATAACCATTGTTCATATCTTGGTTTCATAAGCTTTCAATCTTTTTTCCCCTATGTATTTAAATATTTTTAAACCAAAGAAAATGCAGTCTACAGGGCATATCAATTTAGTGTCGCTTTTCCACATGTAACAGAGCACGGGGAAACCCCTCTTACTCTTTGACTCCAGAACCACTCTCCTGTCTGTGGAGGGTTCCATCCGGAGGGCGGAGCAATTCACTCTCCAGTCCGCTACTGTTGCTCACGTAGCTGGTTTCCAGTCGTTAAGCAGACAGACAATCCTGTGAGCAGTGTTCCCGTAGCAAATGCTCCTGCCGTGTGTGTGACAAGAGGCTCGGGGGGGTGTCTGAGCGAGGGGTCTGAGCAGAGGGCACGGATCGGGTACAGGATGAGGTGTGTGTCTTCCAGCTGCCCTCGGTTTCTGTAACAAACGTGCTCACCATCAGAGCCAAAGTGCCCGAGGCCCTGTGCTCTTGCAAACGCTGTTACCGTTTCAAAGCATCTTTACCAATTTTGTAGAGAAGGGACACTGCCCTCTCCCTGCTATAAATGAGCACATCTTTGATGGTTCGCTGCTTCACAGATGGGGAGATGAAGAGTCAGTAAATGCGAGTGAGCTATCCATGGGGCAGGGCTGGCAAATGTAGAAAGTTCTAGATCCCAGTTCATTTGCTGATTTGCTCAGCGATCAATATTAAAGTCCTCGGTGGGCCAGGAGCAGTGGGAGGCTCTAGAAATTCGAGAGTGTGGACATGTGGTCGCTGCCTGGAGGGCTCCCTGCAGGAGGTGGGGGTGCGCCCACTGGCTGCCTGGGATGATGAGGGAGCCTCGGGTGGGTGTGGGAGGGCACCGCAGCAAGAGTTCCCAGGCCAAGGCATTCTTGGAAGATGGACGGGCGGGGGAAGGGAGGCGAGGGGCGGGGACCGTGGGAGGAGGGAGGACCCAGGGTTGGGGAAACAGTCCCCAAATGTCCAGGGGACGTCGGTGTGGGCAGTCACCTTCAAGGCCTGGAGATCTGCGGGCGCAGAAGGAAGCACGGTGACTGTTAACTGTACAAAGTGCAGAAGCCAACTTGCCCCCTTCAGAGGGGGGTGGGGGGCGGGGGGAGGGCAGGAGGGATGGGCTGGGAGAGAATCCTGGCTCTCCCCTGGCCTGGAGCAGAAAGACCCAGAACCTCTGAGCGGTCAAGGCTTCCTCTGCAGCTGTGGACGCAGGTCCCTGCTGGTTGGGCTGCGCAGCTGAACCTGCCCAGGGCATGAAGATGCCCTTGGCCTCCCGGCTTTGGTTTCTGTGCATGAAAGGCAGAGGCGGTCTGCAGGGCCCAGCCTGGCAGTGGGAGCACAGAGCACCCAGCCAAGGACTCGGGGCCCCTCAGCACCGACAGTCTTCTCTGAGGTCTGCCCGGGCTGCGGCTCAGAGGGGCCCGGGGAGAGCCCGGGGAGGGGGCACACCGAGGCAGGCGGTGCGTCAAAGCCAGCACAAGGCTGCTGTCCGTCCGGGAGGGAAGGAGCAGCTATGTCTCCGGCCTTCTGGAGCCCACACTTCCCCTTCCCCAGGCCTCGGCTCTGGGACCCGTCTCTCCTGAGATTACAGGCATGAGGGCTCCCTGTGACGGGGGACCAGGGGTCCTGTCCCCAGCTGTGTGCTCCCCTCCTCTGGAGGGCTGGCCCTTTCCAAGCTTGAAGACTTCTGCCCTTTCCTGAGGGGAAATTTTTAGGGCGCTAGAAAGAGAAGCTTGAATCCATGGGGGAGACTTTTTAACCACTTGCTAAAAAAACACAGTCAAATATGTCATGCATGCCTTGAATGTAGCCCAGCCCTCCAGAGCTATTTCTCTAGTGGGGGGCCACAGTGGATTTCAGATCATCCTGGTGTGTGCTGGGGTCCGCACACGGGGGCTGGTGCTGACTGACGCCAAGCTGCCATTCCCCTCCGGGACAGAAACTACTGGAATCTGTGCTCCAAAGTATGCTTTCTGAGGGTGGAGGCATTCTCAGCCTGTTCCCTATTTAGCCCCCCGCTCTTAACTATTTCTAGCAATAACCAGTGGTCATTAAATGTCCGTTGATTTAGGGACCGACATACCAACGTGGCTTCTCCCATCCAAGTGCAGAACACCTGCTCTTTGCCGTGAGTCTAACAGGAAATGTGCATTTCTCTGCTCAAGAAGCTTCAAACCACAGAGTGAGAGGGCGACAGCAGTGTCTGTTTCTACCACGAAGCTGAGCGGGCGCACTGGTAGCCATCAGCCTCCCGCTTCGGGACAGAGGAGGGGAGGACCGCCGATGTCGGCATCTGCCCTGAGGTGAGAACTTTAAAGAACCCCAAAGGATGCAGATGGATGCTCTGAGCTAGGAGGATGTACTTCTCTCCCGTCTGGGGAGAGAAGAAAGGGAAGTAGACCTTCACATACCCTAGAGAAGCCGCGGGACTGGGGTTGATGTTGGGAGAGGGGCGCTGAGGATGAGGCCTGAGAAGTGTTCCTGGGGACGGTCTCTTGTTCCCTAAGGCAGGTGGCAGCTGTGACCATGTGACATCAGCCAACAAACGGGGAGCCTTGGAGAAACTTCTCATGGTTGCTCCAACTTAACCTTCTGGAGACTGTACCACAGCAGAAGCCCCTGGAGCAGAGCAGACATCCCCTGGGGCCATCAGGTGGTGGACTGAACGTGAACTCGGGCTCATGAGGTGTGGTGGGGGGCGTGCCTCTGGTCAGTGGGCAGTGATGGTGACACCGACAGGACTTGAAGAGGAGCTAAAAGACTTTTTAAAAATTGAAGTATGTTTCATTTACAATGTTGTATTAGTTTCAGGGGTGCAATAAAGTGATTCAGTTATACATATATATTCCTTTTCATATTCTTTTCCATTATGGTTTATTAAAGGATATTGAATATAGTTCCCTGTGCTGTATCATAGGACCCTGTTGTTTATTTTATGTATAAAAATCCCAAACTCCTAATTTACCCACCCCTTTTCCCTTTGGTAAATGTAAGTTTGTTTTCTATGTCTGTGAGTCTATTTCTGTTTTGTAAATGAGTTCATTTGTATTTCTTTTTACATCCCACATATAAGTGTTATCATGCGATTTTGTCTTTCTCTTGAGTGACTCACTTCACTTAGTATAATAATCTCTAAGTCCATTCATGTTACTGCAAATGGCATTATTTCATTCCTTTTAATGGCTGAGTCGTATTCCACTGTGTATATATATACACTACGTCTTCTTAATCCAGTCATCTGTTGATGGACACTTAGGTTGCTTCCATGCCTTGGCTACTGTAAATAGTGCTGCTATGAACACTGGGGTTCATTTATCTTTTCAAATTAGAGTTTCCTCCAAATATATGCCCAGGAGTGGGATGGCTGGAACACGTAGTAAGTCTGTTTTTGTTTTAATAAGGAACCTGTCCTCCATAGTGACTGCCCCAATTTACATTCCCACCAGCAGTGTAGGAGGGTTCCCTTTTCTGCGCACCCTCTCCAGCATTTGTCATTTGTAGACTTTTTAATGATGGCCTTTCTAACGATGTGAGGTAGTTCTGGTAGTTTTGATTTGCATTTCTCTACTAATCAGCAATTGGAGCATCTTTTCATGTGCCTGTTGGCCCTCTGTGTGTCTCTGTTAAAGACGTGCTATTTAGATCTTCTGCCTATGTTCTGATTGGGTTGCTTGCTTTTTGTTGTTGTTGTTGTTATCGAGTTGCATAAGCTATTTCTATATTTTGGAAATTAAGCCCTTATTGGTCACATAGTTTGCAAATATTCTCTCCCAGTCTGTGGGTTGTCTTTTTGTTTTCTTTATGGTTTTCTTCACTGTGCAAAATCTTATAAGTTTGATCAGGTCCCATTTATTTATCTTTGCTTTTATTTCTGTTGCCGTGGTAGACTGACCTAGGAGAACATCGCTACAATTTATGTCAGAGACTGTTCACGTGTGCGTTCTTCTGGGAGTTATATGGTGTCATGCCTTATATTTAAGTATTTAAGCCAATTTGAGTTTATTTTTGTGTGTGGTGAGAGGGGGTGTTCTAACTTTATTAATTTACATGTGGCCGTCCAGCTTTCCCAACTTCTTTTGCCAAAGGGACAGTCTTTTCTCCATTGTATATTCTTGCCTCTTTTGCCAAAGATTCTTTGGCCATAGATGTGCCGGTTTATTTCTAAGCTCTCTATTCCGTACCATTGACCCATATGTCTGTGTTTGTGTCCATACCATGCTGTTCCGATGACTGTAGCTCTGTAGTATTGTCTGAAGTCTGGGAGAGTTATTCCTCTAGCCTCTTTCTTTCTCTTCAGTAATGCTTTGGCAATTCTAAGTCTTTTGTGATCCCGTATAAATTTTAAGATTGCTTGTTTTAGTTCTGTGAAAGGTGTCCTGGATAATCTGACTGGGATTGCATTGAGTCTGCAGATTGCCTTGGGCAGCGTGGTCATTTTCAAAATAAGAACTCTTCTAATCCAAGAGCATGAGGTATCTTTCCATTTCTTTGACTGTTCAGTTTCCTTTATGAATGTTTTATAGTTGTCTGCATAGAAGTCTTCCATCTGAAGAGCTAGAAGCTTTTAACTTCATTTCTAACTCCTTCCAACCGTGTTATTCCGGACTTGCACCTTTCACCTAGCTTCGCCCTCTTAGCCTTAAAGACGACCACTATTATTTTTAACATTTATCACTTGTTTAATCATTATCCTTATTCTAGCCTAACTACATTGTTTTCTGAGGATTTGCTCTTGGCAAGCTCTCTTAGTATTTTTTACCTAAAAGTGTCTTTCTTCTACCCTATTCTTGAAAGATAGTTCCCTAGAAATTGTAGGTTGGCATTAATTTTATTTTAGCATATCGAAGTTGTGTGTATGTGTTCATTTTTAAAATTTTCTGCCTCTGATTTTTATAATTTACCGTGACACACTCAAGTATAGATTGATTTTTGTTTATTCCTTGTTATCTGGGGCCCCTTGATCCTTTTAGGAACACTTCCCCCCTATCTTATCCAGAATTTCTTAACATTTTCTGCAGTGTTGATATGAATAACCAAGCATACTTTTTTATTAGAAAAGTGCAATTACTCTTTTTGCCATTCACTCTTGCCAGATAAGTTAGAATAACTGATTTATCTCTGTAGCCAAATAAGGCTCAAATCTATTCCAGAAATAGCTGATCCAGTTAAAAGAATTTTGATACATAAATGACAATAAACAGAACATCCTGCAGGGTGACTGAGAAGTGCTTTAGGATCTTGCAATCTTCCAAGGTCCTCCTAAATTCCAGTGACCACCAATGAGTCAAAAAATAAAGGTGTTTTAAGTGATTGGTTTGAATCTTCGTTGCATCCAAAATGTATTTTTTAAGTGTGTCTGTGACCCATAATTGTTACTGACTCTGTTTAGATGTAGCAGTTGAGGGGAAGATGTGAGATTGTGGGTTTACGTGGATACCCCGTGGGGAATCAAATCTGATTTTTATACTCCCATTTCACAGATTCCACAAAAATCAAAGTTTACAGGAGCCTTGCTGAAATCTCTCACTAGAATGCCTTTGGCTGGCTTTATCTGTGATGTACAAAACCTCTGTTTATAAACAGAAGATTCCAGCACCCAGCAGAACATTTCCTTCCACGCTGCTCAGCCTCTGATTTCAGCAGTCACTCCCTGTCTTCCCAGAAGTTCCTTTGAGTTATGTAGCTGTTACTCCATTGAGCAGATTTTATTCAGTTCTTTCTGAGCTGTGAGTGCCTGAGTGCTTGTGCGTTTAGGCTGTGGCTCTGGGAGAAATCTCAGGGGGTCACGGCTGCCCCCAGACGCAGCACATTGGCTTTACTTCCTGCAGTTGACCTTATACCAGGCAGAGAAAAGGGCACAGAAAAGAAGCTGATGGTCACCAAAGGGGGGAGGGGGTGGGGAGGGGTAAATTAGGAGTTTGGGATTAACAGATATACACTACTGTATATACAATAGATACACAATAAGAACCTACTCTATAGCACAGGGAACTGTATTCAATATCTTATAAAAACCTATAATGGAAAAGAATCTGAAAAAGAATATATATATATATAGATGTATAACTGAATTGCCTTGCTGTACACCTGAAACTAACACAGCTAACACAAAAATAGGGTGAAGACATCTAAGTCCCAGTCTTCTACACTGGTAATCGTGGGTATTGGTGAGTTACACGAAAATATACATATTAAGAAATAAGGCTTGAGAATGAATGAAATGGAAGCTGGTATATGACATTCCTTTGTGAAATTGTAAAGAAAAGTGCAAAGTTTCAAAGTATTTTTTCCATCTACTTATGTCTAGTTTTATCTACGCATCTTATACACGTGATAATGACAAAAAGAGACTTTGTTAAACATGGAGTGGCTTCACGTGGTACAGATAAGCTCAGTGGGGGTGTCTTCCCCTGTGGTGGCACTTCGAGAAGCTGCTCCCCCTTCTCTTAAGCTGGTCACTTCAGGGGAGCTGGGTGTGTTCCAGAGGGACTGCCAACAGCTCGGGGGTGGGGGGCGAATGGCACAGACACCCCTCCCCGATGCTGGCGAGTGTCACCCCACCCAGTGGGGCCCTGAGTAAAGCAAAAGGTGGAGGAGGGCCTGACTGGCCTGGCTGCCAACTGGGCCGTAGGTCTCCTCTGTCCCTTGTGCCACTGGTTCTCCGACCTACAGACCAGGACTGGAACCTGCACCTCCCCTCTCTGGTCCTCAGGCCTTGCGGCTCAGCACCAGCTCTCCTGGGTCCACAGCTTGCAGAGGGCAGATCCCGGGCATTACTCAGCCTCCATGACTCTGCGGGCCAGTCCCTGAGAGCAAATCTCATTCTCTGTACCTACACACTAACACAGCAGGCGATGTGCAGAGCCCACGGTCCAGGGCTGGGCACCTAAGGGGAATGCATCCAGGGAGCATCCTATGGAGGTAGCTGGAAGGGCATCCTTCACATCTGAAAAGAGGAGAAGAGAGAGCCCGCACTGTAGCGGGAGCCGAGTGCCTGGGGTTTGCGAGAGAGGTAAGGGGTGGGTGCCCTGCGGATGGGGGCTGAGCAGAGAGCTTTAGGGTGTGAATGGAGGTGCTTGAGCAGATGAGTGAAAGGACAGGGTTCATGTTCTTACAAGGATGCCTCAGATGTCTTGAGAATACGCTCTGGGGGCAAGGGTGGGGAGGGAGGGTCAGGAGCTAAGGGAACAGCTGAGGAGGGTGCTGGTTAGTGCCGGGGCTACCGTGACAAGCGTGAGTCTCTGAATGTACTTCAGGTGTGGAGCTAAGAGGGCTTCTTGATCCGTTTGGTGTGGGATGTATGGGGGCTGGAGGCGGGGGGTGAGATCTCGGGCTGGATATGAGTTTGGCTTGAGTAACCAGAACACTGTGGTTCCCCCAACTAGGAGGGGCAGGTCAAGGTGAAGCCAGCTCTCAGGAGATCGCTAGGAGTCTGGCTGCAGGCGTGTCACATTCAAGACGTGTATTTGACACCCAAGGAGAAGCGTCAAATAGAGAGTTAGCACCAGGAGGCTTTTCTCTTATCAAGGCACTCTATTCAGACAGTTGTAAACATTTCAGTCAATTCTGTTTCCTAAGGCAGATATAAGTTCTTTGAAGGTGATAAACTGACATTTTTAGATTAAGCAATCAGATAAGAAAAACATTTTCAAACAAATTTTACACAATGCTCCCTTCACAGCGTACGTTTATTTTGAGTTACAGTTACTTTCGCACTGGCTGTTTAATAACTCCTTTACTTGAAGGTTTAGATTAGCTGTGTGAGTGTGGAAAGGTGTGTGATGTCACACACTACTCTAAGCCACCGTCATTACCAAAAAGCTAAGCAAATTTTCTATGCCCATGTTTTTTTTGTAGGAGAAAAACATAACATTTATTTTTAAATTACATCAGTGTTTAATTTGTCAAGAAAGACCAGCAAACTGCTACCTGAAAAAAATATTTTCATGGTCACTATCGATTTCCCAGTATACATTATTGTTATTAAAAAGATTTCACTACTGTTCATTCCATCTTTCTTTTTAATAGCTTCTGAACAACTATTTCTTCGTTGATTCATTACTGGAACAGTCTAGACAATTCCACTAGCTGAGACCTGGGAGAGACACCAGGGCTTCTCAAGCAACCTACAAACAAACCTCCCACACTGTGCGATTTGCATGAATACTAAGTTCTTTACATGTTGAGCAGTATTTTCTATGTATCATCTAACAGTAGGGGATATCAAAGAAATATGCTTCCATTTGCTAGAGTATTTTTCATTCTTTTATTTATTTAGTTTGTTGTTATATTTTTTCATGTATTATGCATTCTGTTTGTATCAAAATGATTGAAAAAAATAAGCTTTTATGTTAAAGGAACCAAGTTTTCTCTCCCAACGGTAGGCATATTTTTTGTCTTTTATTGCTTGATAAGATCTCTTGAAAGAGGCTTTGAAATTTTATCATTAAGTTTAATAAATCTGTTAAGCAGTTGCTTAAGTGTCACATGGCTCTAAGCGTGAGTAGACAGACCGTACGTTTTGTGAACACTGTCATCAACTTGAAATCTCAAGTAAGAATGTGCACTCTGGGGGAGGGTCGGCTGATGGCAGCAGGGGCATGATCCACATTCCAAAATGCTATCCTCAGAGTTTACAATTTGGGGCTGACTTATCGTTTTAAACTGTTCCGTGGCTGAAAAAAGCATACACGACCAATTAAAGGAAAAAAAGTTCTGATTTGTTCTTGTTCAAGTTTAGTTTGCATTCTGATATGATGTTTAATTTGCTATTTCTCTGCAGAGACATTTTGAAGCCGCTTAACCTTGTGGGGAAGTTGGTTTAGTTAAAAGGAGACAAGCTAATCCTTAAGTGCACCTCACCAGACTAGACGGACTGCCCTCCCTAACTCTGCTGCAAAGAAGCTAGTGAGTGAGCGGCCCGGGTCAGCGGCCCGGGCTGTGCACTGCCGCGCTTCTGCCAGGAAACCACTGCTCTCCCTTGACCTGCAAAGCTAAGAGACGGCATGGGGCCTCCCGGGTCCCTCTGCATTTCCAGTGTTACTAACACCACTGTCTTCCTACTTTGTAAGATACTAGAAATTAAAGTTGTAACCTTTGATTTCCAGAGACAATCGACTATTTTTTATAGCCTACTTTCTGTACCTTTGGTCCAGTGGACGAGGGGGGTCCATATTGCTTCTTGGTCTATCCTAGGATTCCTGAATGGAATTCCTCCATCACCCACCAACTACTGAGGACCTGGGATTCTTTTGGTCTTTAGATCATTGTCAACATCAGTAGCTGTTGAAGTACAACGTCCAGGTTCCATTCGCGTCTGTCCTGGATTGACTAGAACAGAGGAAGAAATACTCCAGTAAAACACATATTTCTCCATGATGACAGTTATCCACTATGAACACCAAGAACCACCCTCTCTCCCCAACGAGGAATGAGATCTGGTTGAAAAATGCCAGAATACTGTCCTGGAACCCAAATGTATGGGCATGACTCAAATATCAAAGGCCAGGTTTTTTTTTTTTTCCCTTTGTCTAAAATAAACTTAAAGTATGGCTCTGATTGTCTCTTATACAAAGGCAAGTTGGAATGTGTAACCTGTGTAAATGTTATAATTAAAACCTTGTTTTTACATGGATTCATTATGTTACATTTTCCACTAATTACTGACATTTCCTTTAATGTGTGCACGCAGGGAACATGAGGGTATGATTAGCTGGAGTTGAAAGTGTAAGCAGTAATGAGTGTGTTACGGCTTTTCCTTGGTCTTTCTTGGGTCACTCTAAGCTTCTTGACAGGAGGCCCTGCCCTTTTACAGGTTTGCTCCGCTGCGTAATTTTCCGTGAGCAAACAGACACGGAGGCGAAAGTGACAATATTCACACGCACATGCTGAAGGTGTCGTGTCCCTTTATGTCACCCTCCTAGTCGCAGGTACAAGTAACTGACTGGAGGGCAGGAAGGCTGCCCAAATGCAGGAATTTCCATCCTGAACGTCTCTGTACTGGACCTCTACTATTGAGGAGTTGAAGATTTGGAAAAAAGAGGGGGAAAATGAGGCTCTACCAGGCCTTTTGCACGTCTTAATGCGCTGGTTCCTCTGAGGTTTATTTCCAATGAGCATGTTTTTCCTAGAAGGTCTTTCCAGGTCTGCCTTTCCTGACAGTTTCAACCAGATATTTGTACAAATACGCACATTGAAAGATGTCGTTTCTTTGATTTGTTTTTCCCAAGTCTAGTCTTTTCCATGAGATTCTTGTCTGAGTTGGGGACCTGTCTGCCAGCGTTGATGGCGGGTGAAGCCGCAGGGACAGAGGACGTGATCCCGGGGACCTGTGCCCAGCCCTGCTGATGTGGGATGGGGGTCCCCGATCTCTCTGAGATGGAGGCAGCCCCGTCTTGGATCCCCTCCCACAGAGCCTCCTTGCAAGACCTCTGTCAGCTCTGCCTGCTTTCTTGTTGGCTTTGTTTTGTTTCACTTCCTTTTCTTCCCTGTCTCTAACCCAGTCGTCTCTTTTTGTAATTATTCCCAACATGTGTTAACTCACATACACCGGAGGAAATATCCCTGGAGAATTAAAACCATGTTGACTAAAATTTCACATACACAGAATTCACAGTCCGGGGAGGATGTCAGGAATCTCACCTCAAACCCACACAGGCAGGGAGTGAGGGGGGCTCAGGGCTGGGAAGACGTGAAGCCAGGAGCAGACCCAAGCCAGACGCCCTAGGAAAACACATCTGACTCCCTGCTTTCCCCCTGAACTTGGGGTAATTGCTCTGACAATTCTGTGCTTGGCGGAAGCCACAGATAATCCATTCTGAAATAGGATTTCTACACTTAGTTGACTACGTCACAGAGAATTTTATCCTGTGGTCTTCCGATTTGAAACAGGAGTTACCCTAAATGGAATTGAAAAGTCAGCCTTCTGTCCACTTCTGACTGACATCCCTCCGTCCCTCCACATTAGTGCCTTAGGGTTATCTGCTGCTGGTCCCAGAACAGCTGGTCCCCCCATCTTAGCCATCCTTTCCCCTCATAGGGCTTCTCTTGTGCAGTAGGCAGCATTCAACACCTACCTTTCTCTTCCCTTTGGAAATTTCAACCATTAGATGAAACTGGTCTTACTTAGCAGCCAAGATATCAACCTGCTATGGACAGTTTAGTTTAGGTTAGGGACCATGGTGACCCACTTAATGAACAGATTCAAATAAGGTATCTGCACCTTCCAGGGGATATTTGCTAGCACAAACAATGTAGCTTCCTCAGTAGATACATTTCAAGATGGGAGGGGAAGCCTTGCTGCTTCTCAAATTCTATCCTGTTTGGGGTGATGACTGATAGACAGTGCTCTGCAACGTGCAAACTACCTTTCATACATATAATCTCATTTTGCCTTATAAGGAGCTCAGAATATTTTTATGATTATTATCTTAGTTTTCCAGATGCAGACGCCGAAGAGTAGAGGGTAACAGAATTTGTCCAGAGCAGGGCAGAGCCTGCTCGTAAAGCTATGGCGTCTGACTGGAAGGTCTGTGCATTAAATACCTCATTGGTCAGTAACTGGGAAGCTATATTTTATATGGCAAGAGACTTCGGTAGGAGACTGGATTTTGTTGGCAGACTAACCAGGGCTCAGATTCTGCTCTTTTCCCGCTGATGTATTTGCTTGGGCCGGTCACGTCACGTCTCTGAGTTTCCTAAGCTATGACGTGATGATGATCGCTTTTGTATGATGTCTTGCCAGGTGTCTGGCCCAATCGGTGCTCAATAAACGTTCTGTGCTTTTAAAATCATTGTTATTTGTAGGGAAGCAGAGCATAGATGTTGACAGGATTAGAGACGCAAACCAAGGCAGGAAGCGAGTAATCCTCTCATTTCCTTTATTTATGGCCACCGCGTAAAGCACACTTGTCCCTCTACTTGAAGGCCAGAGGCCAGGGAGACATTTTGAAAACTAGTGACGTACATGCCAGATTCCCAGGCAGGTAGGAATCTCATTAAAGGGGGGGCACGAGTCATCTGGGAGACTTGCGTCTCACCTTTCCTGGGCGCTGTTATGATTTAGTGTTCGAGTCACTTTGCAAGAGTGGAGGTCAAGCTTTCCATTCATTCCGACCTTCAATCCTGCATTCAGAACACTTTCATGCCAATCACTGTGTCTTGAACTGGGGTGACCGCAAGAATGAGAAGAAATGCCGCCTCTGTCCTTGGAACACAGTCCAGGGGCAGAAACCGTTTATCCACCCATTCTTCCATCAAACGTTTGTTAGAATCTGATATGCCCGAGCAAAGGGAAGTTATTTGTGATAAAAAGAAACACCGTCATGTTTTCCCTGAAGGAGTTCACAGTCTCGCCATGGAGATAAACCAATAGAACAACATAGGAGAATGAAGCACAGTAAGTTTACAGACAGAGGGAAACCCCGTGTGCTGCGCAATTAAAAAAGAGGGCCACTGACTTTAGTCATGGAGGTGAGGCGGAGAATTAAGGCGAGAAAGGAAGGTGTGGGACGGCTTTCTGGAAGCTCCTGAGACCGATTCCAAGGCTGAATCAGAGCTGGGTGGGTAAAGGGCAGAACTGTGGGCCCCGCTCCCTGCAATGAGGGCTCACCATCCACTGCTGTTCGGTGCTGTCCCCGCGCCTCGTGTTCGAGGTCGGCGGCGATGAAACCTTCCTTCCCAGCCCTGCACTCGGGCCAGTTGCAGGCACCGAAATGTGTGTGTAGTTGGATTGTTGGAAGGACAAGGAACAGGGAGGGAGGCAGGAAAAATGCACAAGAGGGGAAAAAAATGTAAAAGAAAACATTACATGCAAAGAAAAAAAGAAGACCACAGAGTTCTCATCAGAAGCCACGTAACTACGAAGCAAAGAAACACCTCGAAAGTGCTAACCCCCCCGATTTTCTCTAACCTAATTCTTCCCCCAGCAAAAATGAAGGGAAATTAAAGCCTTTTCCAGACAAACAAATGCTGAAGCAAATTCTTTATCACTTCACTTGCTCTATAAAAATGTGAAAGGAAATTGCTTTAGTAAAAGGAAGATGCTACAAGAAGGGAACTTGGATCTATAAAACAGGAAATGAAGAGCACTAAAAATAAGTGGGAAAAAAATTTTTTTTCTTAATTGTTATGTCTCCTTAAAAGATAATTGACAATATATTGTGAGATTTGTAATGTATGTATTTGTAGTAAAATATGTGACAATAATAGTGCAAAGGACAGGAGGGGAAAATGAAAGTACATTACTGTAATTTTTTTACACTCTACACTAAAATGTGGTAAGTTAAAGATGTAATTGTAAACACTAGAGCAACTACGAAAAATTAAAGCAAAGAGGCACGGCTAATAAGCAAATAGTAGAGATTAAAAAAATTGAATCATTAAAAAAACACTCAATGCAGAAAAAGTGGGGAAAAAGGAAGAAAAAATATTAGATAAATTGAAAACAAAAAGATGGTAGAGCTGATCTCAATTGTATTGATAATTACAGTCAATTTAATTAAACTCCCAGGTTAAAAGCAGAAATTTTGGCAGATTGGACAAAAGCAAGATCTGTCTATATGTTGTCTACCAGAAATCCACTTAAAATATAAAGATCTGTGTTCCAAGTAAAAGAAGGTAAAGTGACGGGCCGCATAGGTAATAGGCACGATTTAATTTCAGCACTCTTCTGTATCAGTGCACTCTAATGCACTGGAACTTTTTAGAGCGTTGCTTCTTCAGTGGCACTTTAGATCGAATGCAATTTTGAATAATTGTCCCCATTTTACAGAACAAAGCCGGTCTGTAATTATAGTTCCTGCTGTCTCAGTCACCAAAAGGTCCTACTTTTCTCTGGCTCATCCCTTCACACGGGCCACCCCAGGCTTAGTGATCCTCTCGCCACCATTTAGAAGCTTCCTTTGCTGATAACCATCAAGACCCAGCCACAGAGCTCCCGACTGTTACAAAAAACCAGCGTCAGGGGAGCCATGGCGTAAAGACAGAGGATCGTGGGCCCGACTAGTGCAGGGGATTTTGTCTTGCTCACGGATGCAGAAGCAACTCAGCAGATTCCAGTTAAATGATTAATGAATAAGGTCGTCAATAAGTAAGGTTATCAACGAGCTTAATAAATGCAGAGTCTTCTAGAATCATTCAGGATACTAGTGAGCAATCATCCAGGCCTCCCTCCTGGGAAATTCACTGTAAAAGTGTTCAGTTCAACAATGCATGCTCATAATGGGGCCCTTTAGTTTTCACTGAAAGTACCACAATATGCTAGATTGAAGAGGGAAGCAAACAATGTCATAAAATATAAAGGAAAAAAACAAGGTATGATTTGGACTGAAACTCTTGGAATGTAGAGGAAAAAGCTTTATTTATTAGAAAAATTACATTATATAACATATTATTCCCCAATGAGTCTTAGTAAATGAGATGATAAAACTTTTAACATTCAGGGAAAAAAAGGATCATTATTTCCAACAGAGGTGAAAAATAAAATAGGCCAGCAGTAACACAGGTGGTAACTGGGGGCACAAAAGCCATTCAGAGCAGCTGAGCTCCCAGGGATGCACGCTGGGCCAGGTCCTCCCCCCGGCGCCCTCTCTTCCCCACCAGCCCCAGAGCACTTCGCTTTGAAGACAGGCGTGCCCCATCTCCCCACCAATGACACGTCCCCCAGATCTCTCTCTCTCTTTTTTTTTCCTGAGCAGTTGGTCTCGAGAATGGGCTTAAACTATTCGGCAAACCATATTGTAAACAGATGCGCTCTCACGCAGGCTTTGTTGTTCCTTTTAGAGAACACAGGCAGAATAAGAATCATTCTTAAGGGCCCTGGATCTTCAGATGGTAAGTGAGCACTGGCTTCAACTTCAAGTCACCAGCTGCCTTAGCCCATAACAAGAGAGTCGGCCTGTCCGTTGAAGCTTTGGAGCCAGACAGTGACTTCTCCTCTCCCACTATGGTATGAAAGTCCTAGATGGCCTCTTCTTCCAACAGAACGCTGTTTCATCTACAGTGAAAATCTGTCCTTTCCTGTCGTCACCTTCATGAGCGATCTTAGCAGGATCTTCTGGAGAGCTCGCTGCAGCTTCCACATCAGCACTGGCTGCCCATTTTGCCCTTTTATGTTACAGAAACGGCTTCTTTCCTTCAACCTCAGGAACCAACCTCTGCCGGCTTCACACTCCTCTTCTGCAGTTTCTTCACCTCTCTCAGCCTGCACAGAACTGAAGGGAGTTGGGACCGAGCTCTGGGCGAGGCTTTGACTTGAGGGAAGGTGGAGGCTGGTTTCGTCTTCTGTCCTGAGCACTCAGACTTGCTCCACGTCAGCAACAAGGCAGTTCTGCTTTCTTGTCTCCCACGTGTTCACTGGAGCAGCGCTTTTAATTTCCATCAAGAAGGCTTCCTTTGCGTTTGCAGCTTGGCTCTCTGGCACAAGAGGCCTCACCTTAGGCGCACCTTCCTCATTAAGCTCGGCCCTTTCTGACTTCTGACTCAAAGTGAGCGACGTGTGGCTCTTCTTCTCAGCTGAACACTTAGAAGCCATTGTAGGGTTATTAACTGGCCTAATTTCAGTATTGTTGTGTCTCAGGGGACAGGAGGGCCCAAGGAGAGGGCCAGAGACTGGGGACGACTGGTCGGTGGAGCAGTCAGAACACGCACAGCATTGATGGATTAAGTTTGCCACCTTCTGTGGGTGTGGTTTGTGGTGCCCTGAAATGCTTACAATAGTAATATCAAAGGTCGCTGATCACAGATCGCTGTAACTTATTTAATAATAATGAAAAAGCATGAAATATTGTTAGAATTACCAAAATGAGACACAAGGACAAGAAGTGAGCAAATGCTGTTGGAAGAACGGCGTCCACAGGCTCGCCCCACACAGCGTTGCTGCAAACTTTCAATTTGTGAAAAAACAAAATGTCCTGGAAAAGCAATAAAGTCAAATCAATAAAACAAAGCCTCATAAAATGAGGAACGTCTGTGCTGATTTTTTCTTCTTTCTAGACCAGCAGAAGGTTCTACTTCATTTAATGGCAACACAGGTAAGTCAGTCACCTGGTCAGTTGGGAACTGGGCAATCTCTCAGCTCTGGGATGTGTGCACGCCCTTTCCTGACCAGCCTTCGAACTGCCCTCCTCTCCTTTCCACCCCTTCCAATAGACTTTCAGTCTTCTCTACTTGAAGGTGAAGTATGCTCTTGCCCAGAGTCAGTCCCCTTCCTAATCTGTCCCCACAGAACATAGGAAGCACCCCCCCGCACCCTCTGGCTTCCCCCGGCCAGCAGAACAGAGCTCACCATCTGCAGCGCAGCCACGGACCATGCAATCCATCTGCTCCCTTGCGGGTGGCAGGACCCCCTCCCACCTGTGCATCCACTCGTATCCATGGATGTGCTTCCTGGTGGTGCACATGCTCCCCCCCCCCCCGAAATGTTCCTTCCCTTTTGTTTGCCTGGAAGAATCCTGCTCATCCTTTTACCAGTCACCTCCGATGTCACCGCCTTCAGGAGCCTCTGTAGAGACGGTTTGAACTTGTCTCCAATCATTAGAATAGGAGGGAAACGCAGGTGTGAGAACACGGCGGCACCTTTCGCACCAGCTGAAGCTGTGATCTGGGCCGCGGTCTGTCCTGAGACTGAGGTCGCCCCAGAGGTTCCTGCTACAGCAGAAGCCCAAAGTCCCTGCTCCTTCCTTCAGCCGCGACTGCTTATTTCTCTGCTCATGACCTTTTATTACTTGCTTTTTACTTTCTTGTTCTTGCCTGACTGGTTGGTAAATTAACCAAAGTAAGAAAAAGTGAGACAATTTCAACTACTGAAGATAATTATGTTTCCAGGGAATTTGTTTCATACGTAGAGGGAAAAAGTAGTAACGGTCCAGACTGTTCTATATGAATGAGTTCCCCCGGAGGGCGGCAGCTGTGAAACACACGTGGTGTCTGAGTTCAGACGGAAGCGGAGGATGCTACCCGGTGTGGCCTGGGGGAGCGTTTGTGTCCAGGACAGGGGGTCCATCAGGCGCTCTGCACCCAAGTCTGACGGAGAGAAAAGTCAGTCCCTTGCGGAAGGGAGAAGCAGGTCTGGAGTCGGGCACCAGAAAGTCAGCTTTTCAAACTACTTCCCCTTGCAAGTAGCTGGGGAATTTGACGCTCTTTTACGAAATGGAAAAAAGAAGATTTGGCTTGCCCAGCTCATGAGAATAGCCCGACAGTGTAGACACCGTTGAAGGGTGCAGTCAGCAAACATGGGTCTTGCTAATCAAAGGTGTCTTGCCTTGATGTGAAGAGGTTGCAAACATCTTAACAAGGTTTATCAAGAAAAGGAGAAAAGGCCCCGTTTATTTCCATGATAGAAATTATTTGGCTTAAACTGTACACTGCTCCATTTTAAGGGTAAATGAGAATATGGAGGCAGGAGTGGGCTGTGCTGTGTACTGGAGGGGGGGGCACATCTCGTCTCCTCAGTCTCTGACTCTTTATGTGAAACCCATCTCTTCCCTGGATTTGTAACAAAGGAGAACACATCTGACTGCATATTGGATCTGCTCCTTTATTTCTGACCACTGTGCCCTGTTTTCTAGGCGCAGTCTTGCCAGCTCTGCACCTTTAGTAAAACGATGTTGCCTTTAGCCTGACGTCTACAGGAGCGCCTCTTCCCGGGGGCCCGACCGCCAAGGATGTCAGCGCTTCTGCACTTAGTGGAGATGGCAAGTTGCAAAACAGAGAATAACCTTTGTTTTGTTGGAGGTTTACAGGGACACCATGGCCTGGCCCAGGTGGATGGCTGCAAGGACAAAGAATTCTTGCGGCAGGAAGTTTGCAACAACCAGCCACACCCCCTGCCCTGTTTTTTGTGTAAGAAGAGCCTGTATTCTGACTGGAGCAGGATGGCTCTCCAAGACATTAGTCGGCCATCCTCTTGGCCTGCCGGCTTTCCGAGTGAAGTCGCTTTTCCTTGCCCCACCACCTCAGCTCCCGATTTATTGGCCTGTCTTGCGGCGAGCAGAACAAGTCTGGACTCAGTAATTGATTGGATTATAAAACATCACCAGGGCATGAACCATGAGTTTGGTAATATTTTCAGAAGCGTCCCGGGAGTGACTCGGAAGCACTTCCCTGGGACCTGAAGGCTGAGTCAGCCGCGCGTACAGGGACACTCGCAGTTGCTCCAGTCTGTAAGAGACACTTTGGAAAGTGTCACTTCCTCTGTGGCCATCCTCAGCCTGACTGACGCTTAACCTCTGCAGCGGTGACGCCCCATGACAACATCCGCACCCTCGCCCCGCGACCCTGCATCCCCGGGGGCACGGGGCGGGACAGCTGGCCGGGGCTGGGTGGCCACGGCCCAAGAATTCCCCTCGGCAGCTGTCGGCCGCATACCCCACGTGCCACCGCCGCCCCCGCGGCAACTGCGGGGCGTGGCCGTGATGCCGGCGGCCCCCGCTCGGCTCGGCCCCCAGGCCCGCCCCCCGGGAGCCCGGCGTGTGTCCAGGTGTCGCGAGCTGCGCTCAGTTTTCCCTGCCGCCAGCGACTTGGGGAAGGCACTTCACTTCTCCCAGCCTCCGTCTCCTCCAAGACACAGAAGCCAAATGCCTTCCTGCTATGAAGGGCCAGGAGAACGTTAGGTCCCCCGGTGCAGGATGCTGTGTGTCTGACAGCACGCGCTGTTATCCAGCTGGGCCACACCGGGGTCCTAGCATCCTTCTCTTCTGCTCTAGGGTAGGTTTTTGTGAGCAACTCATTGAGCGGCTGAAAAGGGGGCATTTTGTGAAGTTTATTATATTGGTGTTAAATTTCAGACCATGAAACGTTCACTGACTGTTGCTTTGTTTACTTTAACAGGGACTCCTTCTCATAAGGTTGTGCCCAGTCTGTAGATACCAGTTTACGTTTTTTAAAATTTATTTTTATTTTGCTTTTCTTTAAATACTAACAAGGATTTTTTTTCTGTTTTTTAAATTGCAATAAAATCTGCACAACAAACTTTACCATCTTAACCACTGCTAAGTGTACAGTTAAGTAGCAATACATATATTCACAGTGTTGTGCAACCATGACCACTGTCCGTCCACAGAAATCTTCTTATCTTGCAAGAATAAAACTATATCCATTAAAAAATAACTCCCCTTTCCTGTCTTCACCCAGGCCCTGGCAACCACCATTCTGCTTTCTGTCTTTGTGAAGTCGACCCCTCTAAGTATCTCATAAGTGGAATCATGTCATGGGTCCTTTTGTGATCCTCAAGTTTCATCCATGTCATAGCCTGTGTCGGAATTTCCCTCCTTCTTGAGGCTGAAACGTAGGCCTCTGTGTGTATGTACCACCTTTTGTGTATTACCAACAATTACATTCTTAAGCCTCTGTTTTTAGAGAAAGGGAGAAACAAGACGTTCTCTAGTCAGTGAGAGCATGAGGGGTGAGCGGTTTCGGAATACAGCAGTAGCTGAGATACGTGATAACGGTGTCTTTACAAAATAATTACTGTTCCAGTGTGCTAAGGCCAGTTTCACAACATTCTTCTTTCTCTGACATAAATGTACAAATACATAACTCTGTGCACACATACTTTACTCCCATACGTCTCTTCTTCTCTCATTTCATACTTGCTCTTTTCAGGACAAAGACAGATTTTACTTTCGGACAAAGGGCATAGTTCCTTTGTCACTTAGAGGCTAGACACTTTAAAATGACTTGCACCTGCTGTAGGTTGTAGGTGTTTATGGCCAATGCAGCACTTTATCTGTTTCTCTTTCTCTTGTTCTCACATCCTGCCTCCTCCCCTCCCCGAATCCTACTTCTACCTGACTTCTTTGAATCATCCATGGAACATAGCCATGTATATCATCACCAGGTCCAATGCTAAATATTTCCATTTTATCTACATCTCATGCCCTTTTTGTAATATTAATGTTACTGTTCCCACTTCACAGATGAAAAAACTGAGGCAGAAGGTTTATGTAACTGCCTGCAGCCAAACATCTGTCTGTGTGAGAGTCAAGATCTAGACTAAGTGCACCTGAAACTAAAGCCCAGGTTTTTCCCTGCACAAGGTGTGGCTGTTACCACTTTCTTAAGTCTTCTGACTTTTACTTTTTATTTGACTTCAATGTGTGTTCTACCATTTCAAAAAAAAAAAAAAAAATACAAGCTGCTGAAGAACACAGCCCATAACTCTGCATCCAATATTCTGTGCATAGTATTTATTGTTAATAATAACTGAATAAAATCAGAGAAGTGTTTAAAGTCAAAATACCAGGAAGAGCAAGCCAAATCCAAAGGAAGCAGAAGAAAAGGAAGAACAAAAAATTAGAGCAGAAATCAATGAAATAGAAAACAGGAAATCAATAAAGAAAATCGACAAAACCAAAAGCTGGTTCTTTGAAAAGTTCAGTAAAATCAATAAGCCTCTAGCCCAGCTAACTGAAAAAAAAAAAAAAAAGAGAAAACACAGATCAAAAATAGCAGAAACAACCTGAATGTCCATTGACAGAGGACTGGATAAAGAAGTTGTGGTGTATGTATACAAAGGAATACTACTCAACCATAAAAAAGAATAAAATAATATCATTTGCAGCAACATGGATGGAACTGGAGATCATCATTCCTAAGTGAAGTAAGCCAGAAATAGAAAGAAAAAAAAAAAAACATATGATAGTATTTATATGTGGAATCTAAAAAAAAAAAAAAAGACAAAGGAACTTATTTACAAAAGAAAAACAGACTCACAAAGAAAACAAACATGGTTAACAGCGGGGAAAGAGGGAGGGAAGGGATAAATTGGGAGTTTGAGATTTGCAGATACTAACTACTATACATAAAATAAATAAACAACAAATTTCTTTTGTATTGCACAGGGAACTCTACTCAATATCTTGCAGTAACCTATAATGAAAAAGAATATGAACAAGATTATACTGTATAGCATAGGGAAATATATACAAGATCTTATGGTAGCTCACGGAGAAAAAAATGTGACTAAATATATATGTGTTCGTGTATAACTGAAAAATTGTGCTCTACACTGGAATTTGACACAACATTGTAAAATGATTATAAATCAATAAAAAATGTTAAAAAAAAGAAAATATGAAAGAGAATATATGTATGTACACAAGTGACTGAAACATTACGCTGTACACCAGAAATTGACACAACATTGTAAACTGACTGTATGTCACTAAAAAAAGAGAAAACAAATCAGAAATAAAAGAGACGACAACACTACAGATCCCATGGAATAAAGGAATGTTACAAACAACTCTGTGCCCCCAAATTTGAGAACCTAGATGAGATGGACCAATTCCTTGAAGACACAATCTGTTAAACTCACACAAGAAGAAATAGATGATCTATATAGGCTTTTTCTGTTACAGAAATTGGATAAACAATGAATAACCTTGCAGAACAGAAAGCACCAGGCCCGGATGGTTTCACTGGTGAAGTCTACCATCTAGGAAGGTGCGACAGAGTCTCTGCAGTCTTGGGTGTCTCTTTTGCAGTTGTCTTCAGTGTGTGAGCTGTTGATGGGAAACTTCATTTGAAGACTCATTTCCTTCTTCAGATTTGAGGAAGTTCCTTCTGCTGCTTCTCTTATTTTTGTTATTTCCTCCATTTTAGTGTCTTTACTTTTTTCTGGAATTTTTATCAGTTCCATGTTGGTCCTCTGGCACTGGTCTTGTCTGTTTTCTGATATGTTTTAAATCCCATTCTAAGGTCTGGGAGGTTTTTAAAATATTATTTCCGATTCTTTTATTGTAAATGTAAAGTGTAATAGTGGTCATGTGCTCAACCTCTAAGAGATCTGCTTTCTGCTCCCCTCACCCCCACAGCATCCTGTCTCCCATAGGCTGTCTCTGGAAACAAAGGGTTGGTCTTCTCTGAAAGCCAACAAGGAAATTAGAGTGTCCGTCCTAGGACAGCAAGGAACTAAATTCACCAACGACTTGAATGAGACTGAGACATTGCAGGAGGATGAGCGTGTCCAGTGGTGTGGTTGAGTAATTTGTACACTCTTGTTTTTAGTCTGATTTCTAAATGCCAACTGCTGTGCTGTTTACGAATTCTGAACACAGATACTTTCTGCACTTCAATAGCTAGTTTGCTTTTCCATTTTTTTTTAAAGAATTTGAATCACATATCTCTCTACTTTTTTCATCTTCCCATCCTCTCCCATCCTATCCCCTTCCAGAAACTTGTGGAAATCTCTCAACTTGTTGTTTATTACTTATCCCAAATCTTTTTTTTTTTTCTTCTAAGCCTTTATTTCAGTGGAAGTCTTTGGAGTGTGGAGAACAAATATTTATGCTTATTACTCAATTCTGAACTGGAGCTGCCTGATTAATCGTTCTAAGAAACTGATTTTCAAACTGATAGCCTTTATACTCATTCTTCCTTGGTTTTTTTTTTTGTTTGCCTGCCATGAAGGCAATGCTCTTAGACAAAAATATGAATTAGTTCCTGCCTAGTAAATATGAAGACAAACTTTGCCTAGAAAGAGTAATGAGGTGAGACTTTAAATGGGCTTTGGAAAAGCCTCACTTACATTTGTCTGTTATCTTAAGCAGTTATTCGGGCTATGGAAGAAACATGGATTTTGATATATAGCTTTTCCGTGTAGCCTTGAGTAAATCATTTAACCTCGTAGCGTCCAGGCTCAAGTCAATAAAATTATTCTTTTCGATGTCACAAGATTACTGTAAGAAAACACAGCCAAGCACATGATACCTGGCAAGCGCTTAATATATTCGTTCTACATGGATTCATATTTACACAACAGGACACTGAATGAATAATGGGGAGTTAGATCTCTTTAAAAGGTGCATTCTAGTAGATGAGATGTGTAAGTAAATAGTCCATTTCATTACAGTGTTAGTTACCTTCTACCACTCCCCCTGTTCCACCCCCATCATCCCTGGTGATGCAGCCGGGGCCACAGGAAAGCTCCACATGCTGACGTGAGAGAGTCTGAGAAGGACTGCGGTGGAGCATGTGGAGCCAAGATCAGAAAAGTGTAAAGGATGAAGGGAAGGCAGGAGTGACAGAGACCCTTGAATACCTAACTTAGAATGATTCAAATAGAAAATTTGGGCTGCTGTAACAGAATACCTTCACTGGGTGGCTTATTTCTCACAGTTCTGGGAGCTAAGTCCAAGATCGTGGCATCAGCAAGTTTGGAATCTGGTGAGGGGCCCCTTCCTGGTTCATAGGTGGCCAGTTGTTCCCTGTGTCCCCACATGGTGGAAGGGGCAAGGGAGTGCTCTGGGGTCTCCTTTATTGAACATCAGTCCCATCATGAGGGCTCTACCCTCATGGCCTAAAGGTCCCACCTCCAAAAACCATCTCCTTGGGAGTTAGAATTAAAACATTTGAATTTTGAGGGAACAGCCTATGATAATTACCAAACAGAGCAGGTGTAAGACTCTGTGCTCAAAGAAAGCGTGTCTAAAATGTAAGCAGTCTCTCGTGAGTGTCGCGGGGAGACCACCAGACCAAGCGCTGACTGTCTCAGGGTCCACGGTAGCCGTACTGCTAGTCGGCGCTTTGGCTCTGAGAGGCGCCCCTGAACGCCTGCGTCGGTCTGCGCGACGAGGGTTAGGGGCAGAGTCTTCTTTCTAGATACAACGTCTCCTCGTAAAAAATGACGACATTTTCTCTTTGATGAAGTAAGAAACGAGGTACACATCTTAGGTGCAAACACGCTGCATATATCAAGACAATAAAATATATGTAAAGTTGACAGTTAGGTTAAAGAGACACCAAGAAAGTATTAAAACAATTGTAGAAAGGCAAGTATAAAAATGGATGGGATTCATACAACTCTAAATAAATCAAGCCCAACTTTTGAAAGAACTGCCAGTTAATCAGTCCAATAATGTTCAGATCCGTGCTTTTATAGAATTAGGCTTATGAGAAAATAATTATAATCTGTGGAGAATAATGGTTTTATTTCAACCTCGCCAATCAGATTCACAATTTACAGGCATAAATACACCAACACGAACACAGTATAAATATCCACTGTGATAATAAAAGCTATTTATTAAAAATTTAGTCTAACATTTCTCATGAGAAGTAAAACTATTCCAGTGCTTTGTATAAATTGACTCCATAGGGGTCTTGATAAAATAGCAAATGAGTTTCTTAATGTTATGAGCTTTTGAAAACAATCCATGAAAGAGAGCTGTATTGCGTTTCGGCAAGACAATCGGATCAGATGCCCCTCACTGATGAAGGCAGAGGACCTAATTTGGGATTCATCAGTTTTCCTTTTCAGAATTTCAGTAAAGCCATATGAGATATTTGATTTGTGTTTGAGCAGGTCTGGCTTCCCAGTGCGGGTCATGGGTCTCAGAGCATTTTGAAAGGATGGACCATTGCTGCCTTGTTCCAGAAAGAACTATTCCAGAAAAGCCAGAGGAAATCAGCAAGGCTGCTGTCACAACACAAATCAGACCATGTCTCATGCATCGTGGGAGCTCAGTAAATGTCTGTGGATGTAAGTCAGAATTGGTGGGACTTGATTTTTCTGAGGCGGTGGTAGAAGAACCTGAACTTGAGCGTAAAGATGGGTCTCTACCCCATAATGAAGCATATCACCTCTGATATGGGCCTTCGTCTGCCCCCAGGTGTGATTGCTTGACTGGGACTTAGTCAAATAAGAACCACGACAGTAATGATCCATGGAATAGTTAAGTTTCAAATCAGACAAAAGGATGCTTCAGGGATCCGTAACCTTCACAGGGACGAGTAGACACCGGCTTTGATGGTAGTTTGGGATACTTTGTCTCCCTTGTTGTGAAAAATTATAATGAATCCATCTTTCCTTCTCTGACCTTCTTCTTTCTCTAGCAGAGCTCTGTCCAGTTTTGTTTCTGTTTTTTTTTTTTTAAATCCTAGACATTTGCCTGAAATTGAAGCTTGCAGCTATCAATGATGCTGTCATTCAGTTTCCAAGCCCGTGGAAGTGATCCACATCCTCTCATAGCTCCCTCCATCTGCAGCCCCGAGTCAGCGATTCTGCGAAAGTATTCTCACAAGTCACGGGGAAGCAGGAAGAGGAAGGAAACCAGCCAAGCTGTGCAGATTGTTCCCACAGCACAGCCAGCCCTCCAGCTTAGAATCCAGCACAATGGAAAAACTGGAACAGATTAGAAAAAGGAGAGGCCAGCGTTCCCAATGATAAACGGAAGAGTCCACTCAGGGCACCACCTAGCCGGTCCCCACCAGCTGCCATGCAAGATCAGTGAACCCCGGCATGCGGCTGGACTCTGAGAAAAGGCTGAACAGTTTCATTATCAGCCCGCACATCTGGACATTTACAACCAAGCAGGATAATCAGAACTAAGGGAGAGGACCCATGATTATCCCTTCCGCCCCAGGCCCATCCTCCGTCTTTAGATCAAACTAGCCTTGCTCCCCCACTGCCAGACCTACTAACGGAAACCACACAGGTGTGCTGGTGAGCCCCATGATGGACTTTTAAACTTCCAAATTCAGTGTGGCCTTGGGCAGTTTCAGCCAGCCTTAAACCGATCTCTTGTTAGTTTCACAGTCTCTAAAGGGGCTGGGCCAATTTCAAGACTTCTTGTGACATTAACTTCATCCCTGACCCTCACGCCCTCAATACGGTCTCCTGTTGGTTTCGAGGATGATAGACATCACCACAGGGAACTCCTGTCCACACTGCTGCTGGTTTTCTCCTCCTCAAAATTCAGTAATAACTCCCTGCCTCTGCGTTGTGTGTTTTTGTCTTACTGGAAATTATTCTCCACATTAGCTGTACCAATTTACCTTCCCAGTAGTAATATATGAGAGTTCTCACTGATCTTCCACATTTTTGGCCAGTTTGACAGTTTGATATGGTATCCTGTTGTTGAATTTTACATTTTGACTTCTCATGAGGCAGAAAATTTCCCCATACCTTTTAGATATTCAGGTTTCCGCCCCCATTTGTATTTTTCTGTTTTGGTTGTGTATCTATTTTGGCTTTTATTGGATTGTTTATCTAATTAGATTGTAATGCTACATATATTCTGGTTATTAATTTCCCCCATGCTTTGTGAGTTGCACATGCCTGTACTCTGTCTGCGGCCTGTCTTTGAATTTTGTTTGTGATATTTTTCTCAGTTTTAGTATATATAGCCACACTTACCATTCTTTTTTTCATTTTGAGATTGCATTTTTAAAGTCTTGTTTAGGAAAGACTTCCATATCCCAGTGGTCATAAAAGCATTCTCCTAGATTTAGCAGGGGGAAAAAATACACCAAGTTTTGCCTTTCAAACTTTAAGATTAGGCACTTACAATGTGTGATTTTATAGATGCATAAATGACTGCTGCTGCATCTCAGCTCTGTGTGTGTGCTTCAATTAATTCATTCTATCTCCCTTTGCAACTCTTCTATTCTCAGACCTTGGGGATACTTTTATAGGTTCCCATCAGTTTCCATTTGCACCCGTCTTGTCTTTTCATATGCGTCTCTGCTATCCTGATGGCTCAACAAATCTGCCTCCAGGCTTGGTTCTGGTATCTCTTCTCCATGACAGACTCAAGACAACGGCACCCACCTCCCACTAGCTGAGTTCACTAGGATTCTATAAGGCACCTCAGGCTCAAAGGGACAGCTGTGTTCCTCACCATGTTCGGTCCCTCAGTGAGTGATTTTCCAGATCCGATCATGGGGTGAAAGATACAGAGGAAGGAGACTAGCAAGATGTCTTATTCTCTGTGGGACCCTGGACCACAGGTCAGTTCCGTAAGTAGTGCCTCATTTACTCTTACCTGTAAAATGGGAATAACAGCATCTCCCTCCTCCTGCTGCTGTGAAGTTCAGCAAAGCATATAAACTGTAAAGCTGTGTGTGTTAGAACAATGCCTGTCATGTCTCCAGTGCCATAGGAGGGTCAGCTAATTCATTTTTAATTCCTCCTGTATGCCAGCTAGGCTATTCTTTATCCATTGCTCAGAGAGGATGAGACGATTTTATGCCAAACATATGTAATACGGTCCTATAGTTGTCAAGGTTCACTTTGAAAAGACATCCCCCATCACGGCTATGCACACTTGGGGATTCACTTTCCAGAATCCTGGAGTGCCTTGGAGACACTGTCCCAGTGTTCATCCTATCGTGTGGGCGTCCTTACGCAAAGCGATCCTCCCAGGAAGCCACCTCCACAGGTTCCCAGGAGGCGCGGTCTCAGTCCCCTCCGCTCTCTTTCAGGCCAAGAGGCAGCGTGCGTCACGGCGGGGAGGATGGCTGTGATCACGCACGCCGCGCCGAAGGGCCCCCGTGCACGCCAACTGCACCGTGACCCAGAGCCATGTTCTGGATGAGTGTTGTGATCGTTTCCCCAGCTGTTCCTCTTAGGATAATTCATATAATTAACAATCAAGACTCTAATTATAGATGTTTAACAAGAGACATTTATAATCACCCCTCAAACCTGATCTAGATACATAGGAACTTTTTACTGAGTGCCTACTGAGCGCTTCACACGTAGCACCTCATTTAACCCTTACAGCAATGTTTCAAAGGTAGATATCAGATTCAGGAACAATTTAATTTAAAATTTAAGAGCCAAGATCGATCTACTGGTTCCCTGGGAACGCTGTAACAACGAACCATGAACTGGGTGGCTTAGTCACTTGAAATTTACCCTCATATTTCTGGAGGCTAGAAGTTTGAGATCCTAGAAATTTGAGACGGAAGTCTAGGTGGTTTGGGATCTTTCTGCGGGCTGTAAAGGAGAAGTCTGTTCCAATTTGTTCTAGACGGCCGTCTTCTCCCTGTGTCTTCAAGTGGTCCTCCCTCTGTGCCTGTCTGTATCGGTGTCCAAATGTCCTCTTTCTGTGAAGACACGATCGTATCAGATTAGGGCTCACCCCAAAGACCCCATCTGAACCTGATCATCTGCAAAGACCTTATTTCTGAATAAGTCTACATTCTGAAGTACTGGAGGTCAGAACGTCAACATCTTTGAAGGTAACACAATTCAGTGCAATTATCCAGTGAGAAAGAGACAAAGCTGGACCTAAATGTAAAGCCATTTCCATCTGTGCCAGACTGTCCTGATCTCCTCCCACCTTGGGCCTGTCTCCCGCCCACCTGCCTCTCGGAAGCCTCACTTGCCTTGCTGCTGTCCATTCTCTTGGTGGAGAGCCCCGCCCTCTTCTCTCCTGGGTCAGCATTTAAGCATGCTCAGATCTTCCTTGTCTCACAAACCGTGTTATGTTTCCGAGTCCTGTCTCTACTGGCAGCTATTATCCATCTCTCCTCTGCTTCTTAGCTGAACAACCTGGAATTACGAGCTCCCGTTACCATTCCTCCCCCTTTGGACATGCTCCTCTGTCTTCCACACCAATCATCCCCCCAACAGGGCTTCTTCCTGGGTCATCGGAGCCCCCACATCACTGGGTGCTGGGAACACTTTGACATCATCTTCTTACCGGACCCCTCAGCACGTTTTATTGGCTGGACCATTCTCTCCTTCAAACACTGGTTTCTCTTCCTTTCATTTAAAAGTTGAAATCCTCACGGGCACCTTTAATCTTTGAAATAAACTGTCTCCCTGAGCATTTTCGTCTGTGCACCTCCTGTCCTCTGGTGAGACCCAGTGAACCCCTCTGCCCTGACTACCTAGCTTCGTCTTCAACATCTCCATCCACATGCCTCCCAGGGATCTCAAATCGAGCATGTCCAAAATCAGCTCCAAATTCCCGTGATCCCCAAGGTGCTGCTTCTTGCAGTGCAGTCAACTTAGACAAGGGCACTAAAATGGTTTTAAACTGGGAGATGAAAACGTGAAGGTTAATTCTGACTCTGTCCTCTTCCTCTCCTTCCTCCCTTCAGCCCCCCACCCCCCCAACCCCCACATCCTGTCAACTCCATCACCTCCGGCAGGACAAGGGTGTGGGGCATCCCAGGAAGCAGAGGAAAACAACTCCTTTATTTCAACTATCCCCCAGGAACTTTGTCTAAAAATTAGTTTTGATAATTTCCTAGTCTTTCAAACTGAGAAATTTCGGTGTCCAAAGAAGAGTCACCAAAACACATCCAGGAAGATGCCCATCAGCATAGAATGAGAAAGAACAGGAAATGCACACACTCTGGAAAAAGCACTCTGCTCGTTCCTTCTTTCTGTTTTCCCGTCTCTGACTAACAAACATTTTATATTTTGTCCTGGGCCACTGCTTCAGGGGGAAAAAAAAGGCTCAGAGCTGATTTCTGCTGCTTAGAATTGAGAAGCCATTTGACGTTTTTAACACATAGGAGCTTTTATTTCACTAAAAAATTACTTTGATAAACACCAGGTCCTCTTACTGTGTAAGTTACAGAAGTATGTCTAAACCATGATGATTCTGAATTAAAAAAAAAGAGAGCTCCAAAGAGTCTGCGGGCTCTGGTTGGGATGATAGGGTCTGAGACACCAGTGTTTGCTCTGAGGGGTGGGAAGGGGCCCCCGTGAAATAGAACGCGGTCTGCGACCAGGGCTTCGGAGCAGGAACCACAAGAGACAGAAAACCGAGAGTACAGAACCGCATTTTAACATGTAGACACGCTGCCTGTGATCTTTCATGGAACTGACAACTGCAGCAAATAGCCCCGGCTTCACTTCGTTCTCTTCCTGTCCTTAACTGAGAACAGACCCAGCATCCTGCAGCCTCAGCGAGAGGGGGCCTGGGGGAGGGGTGGAGGCTGGGGGCGGGGGGAGGGCAGGGCCGGGCAGCTGGGAGAGGGGCTCCTAAAGGGCGGGGACACGGCTGCACTGCAGCTCACAGGCAGCCTCCCCCCTACCTGACATACCCAGCTAAAGGACTTTGGACATACTGGATTCTTTTGATTTTATTTTAGGAAAAATAACTTCTTTTTTTTAGTCACTGAATTAGTCCAATTAATGAACAGTATTTTCCTTTTCTTCGAAATAGAAAGACTTAAAGATGACCTATCACCCAACTCTCTGGGCTCAGTTTAAACCGATGTGACAAGCCTGGTGGGTGTCCAAGCTCCCGTTTCCTGTCTCCCCGTGATCCAGGTTGAGAACGTGCCACACTGGGAATACTGGCAGTTTTGTAAGAGCGATGTGGAAGACCCACGCGAGGAAGGCCTCAAATACGTGCTGTAGCCCACGTGCCGTGCCTGGTGCTTTAATACGTGAATAACGCTGTAGCGAGATGCCATCTGTCACCTTCATATTCGAGTACAGTGCACTGAGGCCCAGGGAGGTAGGGTGGTGTGACCGTCGCGTGGTCCCCTGAAGCCCGGCTCTGCAGAGGTCACTGTGATGTTCACAAGAGCAACGCCACGCTGCTGGGATCTGTGCAGCCGGTGCCCGGAGGTCGGCTGGAAGGACGTAAGTCAGTTAGCATCATCCCTATTTTACAAAGATGCCCAAGTTGCTGGCGGCAGTGTCGGATCCATCTACCTGACACCTCACGTTGCTGCCACCATCGTGAAGGTGACTTGACCCCGGCCCTGGATCTCAGCAGGAGTGTAAGTTCTGTAAGGAAAATGCGTCGGACAGTGAGGCACGCAGAGCATCCACTTAATCCAGAATCTGCCATGGGAAAGCTCCATAAGTGTTACCCCCATAGGATGCGTGTGATGACTAGGGTTGACGCTCAAGAGGGCTGGGATGCAAGGTAAGGTTCTATCTGAAGACCTTCCACCCAGGACTCTGCAGAACCAGGGCTTGGCGCTCTCACCTCCTCCCTTTCCGTCCATCCCCACACCCCTCCACCTGGCTGGGGGCTGTACCTCCTTCGCCCAGACTCCCCGCCATCCCCACCGCACCCTCAGAGTCCAGAGCGTGGGTGCAGCCAGCCTCTCCCCTGCACTGCACAAAGGAAAGGGGATCTTCTTGGTCAAGGACTCTTCATAGACCAGAGTGTTTTTGCTTTTATTTTTTCAACCTGGTGGGAAAGAAAGAATGTCGCGAAGTCAACAACAGGTATCAGATCACAGCCATAACCAAAGGCAGCCAGTCTCAGTCTCGGCTAACGTGAAGAGGCAGCGGCCTCCAGTGACTGGTGACAAAGAGGCACCGGGGTTACGGTCAGAGGGACAGAGAAGTGCCGGAAGCCAGGAAAGGCAGCGAGCGTCCGGGGACGGCGCTCGGGAAGGTCCTGTGAGGGTCTGCTATGCTACCCTGCGCTCTGCAATTGGAGTGTCTCTGACGTTTCTGTCCTGGGAATGTCAAATTGCAACCATTCATCTTTAAGAGCGAGGAGCCCCAAATTCCCAAATAGGGAGGTGCTGGATTTGCGTCCTAAACACAGAAAACCCATGTGAGCTCCCAGGAGCTCTTGCCTTGGAGCATTTATTTTCGGGGGAAATGACAGCATTTTTCTACTTATATCCAGGAATGTCGTGGCTCCTCCAAGTTCCTAAAACTTGCCTCCTTCCGTCCACTCTCACTTTCCTTCTTGCTGGCCACCCTGCCTCCTCCTCCTCGCCTCCTTCCTTCCATCCTTTCTCTTCCTCCTTCTTCTTTTGCTAAGCTCAGTCTGATAATCTGAGAAGCTCTTCCTTCTGGTTTTAAGGGGAAGGTTTTCCATCTGGCCAGAGCCAAAATGTGAAGCCGTTGGTTTCTCTTGCGTCGGGGATCAAGCAAGCACTGGCCTCCACATTCTCTCCCGAATGGAAGACAGCCGTTCGGTGCGCTGATGGCCTTCAGCACTGGAAGATGAAATGCGGCGATAAATTTGAGAGCTTATGCATATCCAACCAGTCCGCTAAGCAGAGCTAAGTTAATTCTGCGTTTTACACCAACCTTGTATGGTTTTCTTATAAATAAGATTTCAGTTGAGAAACCTAAGGGAAAAGTATGGTCTGGCTCCTCATTTCCAAGTGGAGGATGAAATATTCGCATGATCTTTGCTCCTAATTAAACCAGTACTGCAGCCTTTGTCTCCCACTGAGCAGCTCTGCGTCCCTGACGGGCTGACCCACCTCTCTGGGCGTGGGTTTCCCTCCTGTAAGCTGAGAGGGTCGGGGAGAGTCTGGAATCCCTCCCTGCTTGTCTCTGATTCTTCCACTAAAACAACCATAGCCCCACCTGTTTCTTTCAGGTCCTTAAAAATTATTTGAATTTTAAAACCTTGCAAATACTACTTTCTATAAATGCCGTCAGGACCATGTGGAATAGAGCCAGCCTGAGCAGACCCAGGGTGTAGACGACTCCCTGGGTCACTTTTGTCCTGCAGGACTCCCTTTCCTCCCAACACTCTCTCTATGACTCTGCTCCCCTGCTGCCACCTGAGCTGCGGGTACCTTCATCCCAAGATCATCAGCCTTGCTCAGCACCCTTCCTCCCCAGCACACTTCCATCCTGTTCATTCTCTTTCTTCTGTCTCTGAAGTTCAAACGAACCAGTGCCGTCTTTCCCTGTCTTGGGACCTACGGAGTCAGGGGATATTAGGGCAGAGGGGGATGTGAAATCATTTAATCCCAGACCTTGTTGTACGGCTGGGGACACCGAGCTTACGGAGGGGGAAGTGGCTTGACCACAGGACCGTGCTGGCAGAGCCAAGGCAGAGCCTGAGTGTCTGACTCTCCCCACTCTCCCTAGCAAATAGGTCGCAGTTGCCAAAACAGAGTGTGCATTTCTACGCAGCCTTAAATACCAGTAACCGAGAACACTTAGCGATTGCAATCAACTGAACCATGAATGAGCACTAATAACCCTTCACTGCTCCTTCACAAGGAGCACATCTGGGTGGGAAAAAAAACATGGAAAAGTCAAGCTCACTCCAAGGGGATGCATCCACAATGTGTGTGCTGGTGCTGGAGGGGGCGTTCCGCCACCAAGCAGGACGACGGGGGTCACGTGGTGTGTGGAGGTGGAGAGGAGACGTTCCCAAGTATCATTCAGATGGAACCACATGTGCCGCTAGTGCGAAGGTCAACCCCGTGGCCAAGGTCATGACTTCTGAGTATTTCCTTTGCTTTCTGGGCAAACCTGTCTAATCCTATCACCCTTATTTCATCTGAGCAACTGCCCCGTGATAGTTACAGTGTTATTATTATTGTTCGTTGTGTAGGGTCATAGAAACAGGATTTGCATTGTCTCTTCATCTGTTTGTTACTAGATTTTTATGTGATATTGGCCAAAAGGTCACAAATGCTCTGTTTGAGGAAACTGGAGCTTTACTGGAAGATTTTCCTGTGCAGAATATTGGCTGGAATCGATGGATTTGCATTATTTATAATCTCTAGGGCTTTTCCCTCTGGCTTCACTTAACCATCCCTTCCATCAGGGATAGCTCATCAAGACTGTGCTTGCTGCTTGGCGTGACCTCAGCTGGAATACCAAGGGAAAATTCTGGGAAGCACCCGTCAGGCAGAAATTAAAGGCTTGTCCGTCTGTGTCAGTTTTGGCCACTAGGTTTTCCCAAGCCCAGTGGAATGATCTGAGATCCTAAAGACAGGAACACTCCCTTCTCCCTTCTTGGGCAGGAAGGAAACAGACCTTAGGAAGTTCCTAACAGACAATGGATTCTGGATTCTAGGTGTCCAGAGTGCGAGCCACTGGCTGGGCCACCTTCTAGACTCATCACATGCATCATCTGTGACTCTAAGTCACCATGCAAGAAGGTCATTAGACCCATCAGAGGCCAGTGGACCAAGTCACTGACATGGAGCATGCCTGGCCCTAGGTCAGAACATAGGCAAGTAGAAAATCTGGGGCTAAACTCAAGTTTCTCAAGTTTTTCTTTCCATTTTTTTTTTCATACTGACTCTGGGCAGGAACATAAGAAGACAGGTTAATCCAAACCTCCTATTTCAGGAGTCCTATCCACGCTGAAACATTCCATGTGAGGATCCTGTGTCTCGACTCTGATGGATGACAGTTGGGGTCAGGGACAGGGACGGCATCTCTGAGTTAGTGGCAGTACAGTAGCAGGGTTGGGGAGGTGCCAGGGTTTGTGGCTGACTTCTTGGTCTGAAATTACTACCACGGTCACCATGAGGGACCCTGGCTAACGGTCAGTTAATAAAGTCATGCATGGACCTTCAGTTAGTTACTGGAGTGCAGAGGGATGTTTAGAAACTGGAGAAGAGCAGATGTTTCTTATAGTGCGGATTGCATCCATGTGAGAAGTTTACAAGGAGTTCAGTGAAGTGCAGGATAAACTTGTGAAATATTTCCAGGCGTTTACTGGGGATTTATGACGTGCCTACTAATGCCAAGCGTGGCAGCAGATGTAAAGCATAAGAGACATGGAGAAGACAAAGGTGTGATCCAGAGAGGCGTCACTGCGGGGGAGACGTCAGTGGGCGTGTGCGGATACGGGGCGGTGGAGCACAGGCAAAGTGCTTTCCCGGCAGAGGGGAGGGTGCTGGCACAGGCGCAGGGAGGCTTGATGAGATGCGGGAAAAGCTTGCCTGCTTCGCACATGGAGGGGCACACGTGTCAGGAAGTGATGGAAACCACAGGCCGCCCGGGAGCAAGCTACAGTGCACACGTGCTCGTTAGCCCGCCTCTGGCATCCCATCCGCTGAACTCCCATTGGTTGAAGCAAATCACGTGCTAAGCTCAGATTTAAGGGCTAGGAAAACAGGCATCACCTCGCCATGGAGTCCCTGCAGAATCACACTATGAAGGGCCCTCAACAGAGGAAGGTAGGGATCCAGGACCAATCTTTGCGGTCAGCCTTAGGAAATGTTCTCCTGCCCTGCCCGGCAGAACGCCCTGCAGTGATGGGCATGTTCTGTCCTGAACTGTCCAGGACAGTAGCACGAGCCACGTGAAGCCACTGAGCACTTGAAAAATGGCCTCAGTAACTAGGGATCTGAATTTTAACTGGACTCAGTTATAATGAATTACATTCAAATAGCCACATTGGTTAATGGTTACTGTATTAGAGAGTACACAACACATTTCAAATGCTTTTGACGGAGTCCAGTTTACAAAACCTCTATTTTCGTTTCCTCTGGTGTTAATCTGAGCAAGGACACAGTTTGCTTAAGCATCACCAGCAAAAGACAGCCCCTTTCGATAACATGCCAGGCCCTTCTGACGTTCTCTGTCCTTGAAAATGGTGGTACTTCCTTGAAGCTTCTGGCAAGAGCAGTCGTCTCACGCCAAGTCTCCTTATATCTCAAGGTGAACCCTGAGCTGGTGTCCAGGAGACAGATGGCCAGCTTCAAGGGCCAAACGCATCTCTCCGAGGGCTGCCTTGGGGCTTAATACAAAGCCTCGGGGTTCTCCCCCAGGTGCAGCCCAGAAACGTGGAAGGCAAGGGTGTCACCACCTCCGGGGGCAGCGTTCCCCTGGTGGGGCCTCAAATCAGCAGATAAACGCCGTAGCCTCCCCACTCTGGGGGCAATTCTGAGACGCCTTCTCTCTGCTTCCTCAGAGCATTCTCAGTCTGTCCTCAGTTCCAGGCTGCCTCCATCACTGCCTGTCTCCCTTTCCCCGTTTTTCTCTGACTTTCCCTCACTTGGACTTCCTGGGATTGACTCCCAAGTAAGCGCCCTACAGCCGAGGTTTTGTGTAACGTGCTACTTTCGGGAACCCCAGAGCTGTTTCCGCACAGAGAGATGATGGCCTCCAGAAAAGTTCAGATTTGGGCAGAAGATCGTGAGTTCAATTTGGGGTATATTAAGTCCAAACAGTTAGACACTCAAGAACTATTTACTAAAAATCCAGACGAGTGAAGTCAGTCCATGTCCTTGCTTCTTATCATCTCCCCTGTGAAGGGGAAGTCGCGATACTTACCAGCCAGGTACCCAGAATTGAGTGAAATCTATCACATTCAAGTTCGAAACGCTCTGTGGTTCTGTGAAGGTCAAGTAATGGAACGCACCTTATAGACAACCAGTTAAATGATTTGTCCAAAGTGGCCATTGGACGTGGTCACGCTTTCTGCTGCTCGTGCAGCGGATGGTGCTGCTTCTCCTGCAGAGCAAACGTTCGTTCCTCGTCCTCTAAATGGCATCCGATGCGGCTGCGGGTATAATGGAGCAAGAAGGGAACGTTCCAGGCGTGCAGATTATCAGGTTATCAACTAAGAAATCACGTTCCGTGCCTAGACTCATAATATTTTCAGCCGTTCTCTTACTTAACCTTCCAAAGACTGTGCGACCTAGGTGTCTCATTCTCCGCATGCTGTACGTCAAAAATTGAGAACTAGAGAAGTGCATTCCATTGTCCAGCATCAAATATTAAGAGGTGGCAAAGACGGGACTTGGGCCCAAGTCCTATGAACTTAAATTCCACCTTCCACAAATTATACCTGACTTTCTAGAACCTCTGATCTAACATTCGCGTGCATGTTTCAGCTCAAAGGACTCTTTAAAATCTTAGAACTTTCTATCACACACATTTAGTCTGCTTTGGCATTCTTCTTTCAGGAGCATCAAAATGAAACTCTGGCCTTGCCCCCAAATAACCCCCCTTGGCTGCTTATTAATGCCAGAAATCTTAGAATTGCAGTTTTAAACTTCAGCTTAAGCCATTCAAGATATTTTTGTCCTTTTAGGTCATAACAGAAATTCTCCCAGGGCGCTTCCAAATCAGGCCAGATAACGCACTTTCATCTTAATGCGGTAGCTTACCACGTAAAACTCACACATCATCAACAGCTCTTTTTTACTTTGAGCTGTATTTTGTGGTTCTCCCAGCCCTCGTGTCTGCACTGCTGTTTCCTTCCAGATGCAGATCGGACTTGGAAAGAGCCCCACAGTGGGGTGGATCGCAGTCCCTGGGCGCTCACTGTGCGCTGAATACTGTGGCCCAGGCTTCACTTTTTGTCCCATTTAATTTTGCCAGTGCCCCTCTCCGCCCCGCTATGTGTCGTTAGTGCCGTCTTTACAGACGGGGCACCAGACTCAGAGACTGGTGACACGTTTGCCTGCTTTACAAAAGCCCCAGTTTGGAGAGTCCCAGAAAGGCTGGAGCCACGGGGCTGTGAGTCCGGGTCCATCGGGCTGGCCCTACGAAGTCGCTGAGACTCAACCTTGTTTGACACGAGCACGTTTCACACGGCCCCCCCGAAGTCCTCGCACTGCAGGGACCACGTTCCCGTCTCCGGGTTCCTCGGGTCTGGATGGTGCTGCCCACCTGCCCGGGGCTCTGTCGGCATCTCAGCTCCCGACCGGAGAGGCCAGCTGGACGCTGTGGATGGAAGAGCTGGTTATGTCCCTGACGCTCTCACACGGAACTGCTGCTCCTCCTCCGTGTCTTACGTGCAGGTGCCTGGCTCTGCCACCACATTCTAGGTGCTCAAGCCCCGTGATTCTACTCAGACCTCCTTCCTGTATCTTGCCAGTCCTGCTCTTCCCGCTCGGGATGATGGACACAGCGCCCAGCCTCCACCTCCCTCGGCAGCGCGCCGTAGAAGGGGCTTCAGAATCACACAGACTTGGCTGTGCTCAGGTAGACTCCCCGAGGAGCAGCCCCTGAAGCAAAGATTTGAGTGTAAGGTTCGTTTGGGGAATTATTCTAGAAATGAGACAGAGATGGGAGGAGAGAACTAGAAAAGTGCATTCTTTTCTGTTTGTCATCGAACGAGTATGACTAGTGTTAACTCAGTCCTTCTGGAGAAGTCTGCAAGCTGATGTGGGCCACATGGCCTGGAGTTCACAGAGCAGGGGGCGCGGGCGCTGGGAGGTGCAGTCAGTTGCTAGGCGATGTCCGTCCCCGGGCACGGCTCCCCACCTGTGGGCAGACACGGTGGGCTTTGGTGGCCAGAGAAAACCCACAGGCCAAAAACCTCAGGTCCCAGCAGCTAGGACTTGGCCAAACTTGCACTGGACTAACCAGGGGTGGGGGACACAGAGGGGGTGCTAACACTGGTTTGAGCTCAAACTTCAGCTTTACGTGGCCTTGGGCGACTTTTTAACAGCTCAGAGCTTCAGCGTTAGGACAGCTGTTACATAGTGATGCTTCACTAATGCGAGTGAGGAGTGAAACCGTGGCCGCTGGTCTACGTGAACCAGAGATGCATAAAGTTACATGTTTTATCTGAAACACATTTTATCCCATTGGGGTCAAGCCTTTTCCCTATGTCTGAATTTTATTCCAAAAGTCTGTGAGGAACAATCCTAGGTTCTTCCTTAACAACAAAGTCGTTAGCAGTTTCCGCTTAGAGAGTGCTTCCTCGCTCCGGGTCAGCAATGAAGCCATGAGGTATCTTGATTTTGTTTGTCTGTCTTCTGTTTGGGTTTTTAGCTTTCTTCCTGACTTAAACCGTGGCTTGCCTTCAACAACTGGGTCTTTGTAAAGCCCTTGCTTCTGGATCTTGTTTGGGGCTAATAATTTTTTAAGACTGTTTGCTGCTGTCTCAGAAGTGACCTGAGATGCAGACAGCAGGACCACAAAGATAAAAAGGTCTTGATGGATTTAATTTAGGAAGAGACTGGGCTTGAATTCAGCCAATATGGAGCCCTTGATCTCCGTATGGGGAATGGGGGTGACCTGGGGCCCTGGGGCAGGGATGGGTGACCTCCGTGAAGAAGTGGTCAGATGGCCATCCTCTCCCCAAACAGACTCCCAGCGGCAGGTGCTCTCCTGGCTTCCTGCCTCTCTCCAGCAGCTATCAGCCACCGTCCAGATTCATCTTGGTAGTGGAGGAATTGAGCAAACATCAGGGGCCTGGCCTACACCCATCAGAAGCAGTGGGTTGCAGTTGAGAGGGATTCAGACCGGGAGTTTGTTTGGTTTGATCTGGGCAGATTTAGCATTTTGCAACTTCCAAGCAATTTGATCTTTGGATCTGGTCCAGACTTTGAAGCGAGACAGACCTTTTGCTCAAATCCCAGCTCTGCCTCTCACAAGTTGAGCAAGATAACGAATCTCTCTGTCTCCATTTTTATATAAAAGGAGAGCAAAAAATATCTGCTTTACAGGATTACTGTGAGGCTTAGAAATAAGTCTTGTAAAATTCTTGGCATGGAATCTGTGCTCAATAAGTAACAGACGTCTCTGTGCCTTTCAGACATTTTTGGTTGGATGGCCCATTATCGCTTTAAACACAACACGTCAAAATCAAATTTGTGTACATTTTCCTGAACAGATTTCTCGTCTGATTTTCCTTTTCCTGATACTTTCCCTCTACAATGTTTCCACCTTCCATCCTGAGTAAACTTGGCTCTCACTGTCCCTTCTTGCAGCCCCGTCCATTTAGTAAGTTGCAAAGCTACACCTCAACAAACTGAAATGATGGAAGTTCACGAGGGCTCTTCCCGTCCCGACTCGCGGCCACGCCGCTGCCTCCGTAACTAGCTAGGACATCACATCCGTCGCAACCCTGCGTGGAACGGCCCTCCGTCGCTTCACCTGACGTTCGGCATTATCTTCAGGACGGGTGGTTCTCATGTTTGCCAGGCGCCATGCAGTGAGTGTGGATTTTACAGAAGCAAATGCCATGACGGAGACTAGAATTGAGTTCACAACTCTTTACTGAGAAGCCAAAGCAGGATGGGGTAAATCTACCAGGCGAATAGGGTAAGAGGGAAGAAACGGGGCTGAGAGAGGAGTCCCGAGGTCTCCTGAGGAGACAGGGTCTGGGACGGGCAGGAAATGTGCATGAGAAGCTGTGTTTCTCCTGCCCAGAAGTCATGCCTCTTTTCCCCTCTGGCCACAAGACCCTGGATTTCTCTTGGGGACCACGACTGCGTCACAGACGGCAGCTCAGACAGGTCTGCAGAGGGAGCCCCGGACCCGACCGACCAGCGCGGAAATCCCTCCGGGTGACAGTGATTACTCTGTTCTGAACATGTGCTCCAAGACTCGTGGGGTGGTCTGCTGGAAAGATGTTGCATTTCCACTCACCCTCAACCTCAGAACATCTTGCCATCTTGCCTCTGCGCAGAAACTGAAAACGAAGCCAGCGCAGAGGGAAGCGGGGCTGAGAGATGAAGATGCGCTGGGCCGATGACACCGCTGAGCCTCTGGATCAGGGCTACCTCAGGACACAGCCCTGTTTTACCTAAGCCAGTAATTCCAGCTTTCTGTCCCAACCTCCCAAATTCCCAAACTGACACGCCAAAAAGCCGTGGAAGTTCTGATGATGGCTCTAGTGCGTGAGGCGCTGTATCTCACCCCTGTGCGCTCGTGAAGTAACCCCTCTCACTCTTCGTGGGCGCTTTGCGCAGGTGCACGAGTTCACTGTGCCATATCTGCACTAGAGCATCTCCCATCTTGCCGCCATGGCCACTGTCCTTGGTCAGAGAGGGTCACTCATTGAATCAGGAACAAATAGACCATGTCCAACTGTGGTTGTAGCCTTTGCTCATTTCTGTTGTCTCCATCAGAACCACCTCTTGCTTTCCCCTCCAACCCTTCAGAGTTCAAGTTAACTACATCTTTTTTTATAGGTTTGATGGAGTGGCATCTCTTGATAGTATATTAAATCTATAGTTTCCCTGATCACCTCCTCTGAATTACCAACATGTTTATTCTTCCTTCATGTCTCCAAGACCACACGTCTACCTGGGGTTTACATGCTGTTATTCCACCACCTCTCCTGTAAGCATCTGCTGTCCCCAGTCAGATGACAAGCTCCTTCAGAGCACAGCCCGTCCGGCATCGTTCAGGTGGGTGAGTGTAAGTGCCCGTCAGAGAGGCTCAGTGCTTTCCTAGAGCAGCTAGAAGAGAGTGTCTGTTCAAAGGTGCACCTTGTTCCAATATTAACGGATGAGCCAATCATTTATAATTTTGTATACCGTAATCATACACGCTGCTTTCCTTTTAAGCGGTGTGTTTTGAAACACTCATGTTCTATCAGCGTGTCTAGAGCTGTACTGATGGTAATTATGTTTGCTCAGCCGTCTTTCTCTCCCTCTCCCCCCCACACACACCACACACACACACCACACACACATACAACACCACACACACACACCACACACACACCACACACACACACCACACACACACCACACACACACACATACACAACCACACACACACGGAGTTGATTATTTGATGGAGAGCTTTTCCTCTATTTCAGAGTTTACCAATCATTTTTTGAAGGCTTAATTGCTAATAAGTCCAGTCTAAAACCAAATTTTGAGAAGCCAAAAAATATTCATCAAAACACTCAAGACCAGATGATTATACTTGGTTTCCCTGGGTTTGGGGATGCACGTTCCCGTGGATGAAATACCGTGTCACATGCACACAAGACAGGCATCCTTTCGGTCGTGACGCTGCTTCCGCTTGTGCAACAGGATGGAGTGTGAGTGGACGCCGTGATGTACTAAGAGGGGTGCTATGACTTCCAGGGGCTCCGGTAACTGAGGGAGCCTGAGCGCCCTTGCTCCAGACTGAACAAGCTTGATCTTCACGGTGGAGGCACGATGGGGCTGTGATGAGTTTGAGCAATGACCCACGGGCAAAAGGAGTTTTCATGTGAAATGTGAATAGTGAAGAGGCAGCTACCCGTGACTGTGTAACTCAAGCCCATTACCTTATGGAGTGATCCATTGCACAGCGTCTCTGTTCTTAGAGTGTTTTCCATCTCTGAACAAACTTACTCAAGAAAGAGTATAGTGATTATAAGCCCAAAACTTGATGGTTTGAGGCTGAGATTGTTAAAAGCATATTGTAGCCATTATTTCCTGAGAAACGCTTCTCTCGGGCTATGAGAGTAATCCTGGCAGGAAAACGTCTCCTCTGAGCTCTTCTCCATCACCTGCTTGGTTTTGACAAGTATCTGCATTAATGAACTTATATGTCCTGACTTTCCCTCAGGTTTTCAAAGAGTAGAGAAAGGATCACTTCTTCATTTCTTCAGACTGTGTGTTATAGACTGAATATTTGTGTCCCTTCAAAAACCATGTGTTAAAACCTAATGACCAAAGTGATGTGTCAGGAGGCGGGGTCTTTGGAAGGTGAGGAGGCCATGAGGGTGGAGTGGGATCACTGCCCTTGTGAGGGAGGCTCCAGAACGTGCTCCTGAGTCCTCTCGCTGCTGTGTGTGAGTCCCTGTAGGAAGACGGCTGTCTGTGAGCCAGGAAGGGGACCCTCACCACTGTCAGCGCCCTGATCTGCTACTTCCCAGCCTCCAGAATGGTGAGAAATAAGTGTGTGTTGTTTGAGCTGCCTAAGTGGTGGCATTTTTGTTACAGCAGCCTGCATGGACTGAGACGCACATGTATACTCTTGGGTATGATGGAATCAAACGTGACCAGACAGTCTTGCAGAGCACGGAACCTCTCCTGGGCCCGACCATGGCTGTGTATGAGCTGAGTTGGGCTCCTTGGGTTTCCCTAAGGAGAAGACAACATGCAGATCCTAGAAGGACCCAGCAGCTCTCCGGGGCGGGTGTGCACAGGACATCTCAGCAGGTTTCCTGGATCAGGACTGAGGCAGAGTGATTACTGTCAAGGATTTATCTTTCCCTCACGGCATTATCATCCTGAGTCCCAGTGCATCTGTGTGCAAACAAACAAAATGTGGGAAACTTGGAGCCGGGTCTTGAGTGAACACATCCTATTTTTTTTCTTACAATGGGGAAACACCCCGAACATGAAAATTTGTCGTCATGCTGTTCCAATAACAATGATTCAATCTCAGGGTTTTAAAGGCAGAAGCTAACCAGGAGTTTGAAAGAAACTTCTTTCCTACAGCAACCCAAACACAGAGGGCCACCAACAAAGAAAAGAGTCCTTCTTCGTCACTAATTGTTCATTCATTCATTCAACAAACATTTCTCAAGCACCCATTAAGTTTTTTTTTAATTGAAGTACAGTCAGTTACAACGTGTCAGTTGCTGGTGTCCAGCACAGTGTCCCCATCATGCGTATATGTACATATATTTATTTTCACTACTTCAGCCACGATTCTGAGTGGGAGGACAGGGTCAGGCAAACAAGAAAACAACTTCGCCCAGGATAGAAACGTTTTGTTCAGGAGTGTGTTTCTAGCGCTGCACCCCACAAGATACAGAAAGACAGACGCCTGAAAAAGCAATGTCTTCTTTTTATGAGTTTAGGGGAGGGGGATCTATCCATGGTCTATTAAATAATTTTCTTCTTAGTGAAATAAATGCTTAGAATACTTGTCTCACCTAGAATTTTTTTTTCAGTTTTTGTTTTTTGATGGTGGGCTTTTGCTTTGGGTTGTCTTTTAATATTAAGGAGAGTCTTTGTTTGTTTTGCTGGGTGGTTTGCTGGTGGCTAGTTCTCACTGCATACTTAAATGAATTCCAGCAGAATATGAGGTCTGAGCTGGTTTTTCTTTCCCCTTCTATGGCTGATCTTTATTAGCCTCTAAGCTTGTGTCGTTCATTTTAAAGTCATTAGTTAAAATAAAAAACAGAACCATGTTGGTTTGAAAGCAAACAGAATTATTTCATGTAAGATTCTCAGCAAGCTCCTTGGTTGCCAGCTGCCCGGAATAGCAGACCTGGAGCCCCCGGGCAAAACCTGCTTTTGCACACGACACTTATTTTGGTTCCTCTGGAGTCAGATAGAAAGAAAAAGAAGAGAGCAGAGCCCCTCCTGAATATTTAGTTTTTCTGAAAACCATGGTATTTTTTTCCCCAAAATCACATCACTTATCTACAGCCTGCTTGTAGAACAAAAATATTGCAGTATTTAAATTTCAGCCAGTGCATATTGGCATCCAAACAATTTAGTTTTCACCGCTTTTCACACCACAGTGTATCCATTGTCTATTTGACCTTAATGACTAAAAATTAATAATCGTAAACATTTCTGTGTTATTACCCATCTTCCCATTCTACAGGAGGAAATTGATAAAAAGGGAAGGCGGGGCTAGCGTGGCCATGACGACCGAGTCAGCGCGGGTGAAGTCAGGCCTTGGAGCCGTGTTCCCTGCCCACCAAGCCTGTCCTCACTGGGCGTCGGAGTGTCCCTTCTGTAACCCTTGCAGGGACACACCCCTCCCCCATGTCCTCTGCTGCAGCTTCTCTCTGAAGGACCCAGATCATAGTATCTCATGAATATTTCCTGAGTTTTTCTGATGCTCCAAACCACCACCAAAGGGGAGAAATGACCTACTTGATGACGGAGAGCACGTGGCCCCCAGGCCTTCTGGTGCCCCGGGGTCGACAGTGTTGAACGCCCTGTTCCCCCACCATCAGCCAGTCAGAGTCGTGCACAGCTGATCACCTACCCTGTGACCCCGCCTTTCCTTTCCTGGCCTTTAAATATGCTTTGCTGAAACCCTTCGGGGAGTTCGGGGTTTTCTTGGACACAAGCCACCCCGTCCTCCTTGCTCAGTCCTGCAATAAACCTTTCTCTGCTCCAAACTCTCACGTTTCAGTTTGCTTGGCCTCAGGGTGCAGCGGGCACGCAGACTTCGGTAACCACTTCTGCAGGGGAAAGCGGGACTCCACATGGTTCTGAAACAAGGCCAGTTTTGCCCACAAATGAAGGAAGCCCCTGCACTGATCTCGGCCCGGCTTCCCCTCAGCTTGCTGTGGGACGTGTGAGCTCGTGGCTGTGGAAACCTTTCTTACTGGAGCCCCCAGGACTTGCATATGATTGCTTAGGTCAGCCTGTCCTCAGGTTCCAGTTGGCCCTTCAGTGTCTCCTGTGCTCTGAACACCACCTCGGTCTTGTCACTATGACAAGCCCTGCACCCCTGCTTGGAGCCGGCCTCCTCCATCAGGGTCACGCCATCAGTCCTTCCTTCTCTCATCCCCCGGCACGAGTATTCGCTGGCCTGGTCCCCTGATGCTCAGACAATTTTCGGTGCATGAAACTTACAGTGCAGCTCACAAGTGCCTCGGAATCTTCCACATGTCACCATCCCTGAACGTGACAGTGATGCCACGTCGTCAATGACCCTCAATTCTGTAACACAAAGAAACCTCTGTTCCCATTTCATCCTGAATGTTTAATTTAAATATGAAAAAGCTGTAGTCAACGGGATGAAAAATAAAATCTCACAGTCACTGAGAGCTGGGAGGGTACTAGTATCTCTTAGACTGATGTTTCTGCGTATTTCTTAGCAGGGAAAGTTTTCCACAAGGAACTTGGAAGGACCCCCGCTTTGTGCAGTTGCTGCATGTGCCCCCTCTGCTGGGAGGGGTGTGGGGGACGGCTGCACGTCGAGGGGCTGGACTCATGCCCATCTGCCCTGTTTTACTCCTAGAGGAAACTTCAGGCTCCAAGAAACAGGCTTTTAAAATCCACTGGTGTGGGACCACCTCATTTTATGTTGGAGCAAACAGAGGAGTTAAGCACAGAGTCCAAGATCCCCTAGCTGGTTGGTGACAGGACCAGCACCGAAACCCAGACCGCGAATCCCAAGGAGACAGCCCCGCCGGGTGCTTCCAGCTGTGATGAAGTACCCCCCAGTTCCTCTCCGGATATTCCTTCACTGTTAATGGCCACGGTAACGACTTCCTTTTCTCGCCTGTTCGTCTGCAGAAGCACCGCCCTGGGGACTCCAGGCGCACGGCCCCTCCACATCGAACAAGATAAGCCCCGGCCCCCGGGCTCCGGCCTCGTGTCTAACACCAGCTCTGTGTTCAGCAAATGTGTTCTCGGTTCCGACCAGATGGTGCGTAGCTTTCTGTGGAAACTTCTGGGTGGTCTCCAGGAACTGCCTCCAACCAGACACTGCTCTCCAGCAGGCGGTCTGAGGGTTTCCCACGGCTAAAGAGAGGCGGCGGGCCCGGCCTCACCTGAGGCCACGGGGCAGCTGCTGCGTGGGCACCAGGGCCGGACCTCCTCCTGGATGGCAGCCTTGCGGGACTGCAAGCTCACGTTCTGTCCCTCCGGGAGGGAGGCTGTCAGTGCTCTGTGTGTCCTCTCTGTTCCCAGGGGCCTGGCCGCGTCCATCTGCAGCCTCTGGAGTCCATTTCCCTGCTGCGGTCTGTGGCTGCCAGGCTGTTTGCAATTGGAAGCTTCTTAAGTCTGGGCCATTTGGGTCGTTGCATTTTGTAGAGCATCCGACGCAGGACCGTGTAGGTGTGCGTGTTTCCGGAAATGCTTTCAAGTGGCGGTGAATGGAAGCGCTTGCTGGCTGGAACCTGCTTCGGTCGCTTCTCATCCACAGTGTGAATTTAACCAGGTTCCCGGAGGGGCAGGCCAGTTTATCTTTGGAATATTTCCAGATACAGTGAAAAAACAGGCTGGAAGTGAAGAGACCTTGGATTTTAGCAACAACTCTAGCTTTCTCTCTGACGCCACCTTTCCGCCTCTACTTGGTGCGGCCAGTTACTGCACGGGACAGATGTGCTTAGACACACACAGGAGCAGATGCATATTGTTCACCTGAGGTTCAGGTTTAACTCAGTGTCTTGCTTTTAGTTATTTTAGTTATTTACTTATTTATTAGCTAAATCTGGCCACCCTACTCTAAGTATCTCCTGAAGCTGCCCCTTCCTTTTCACCTAATTGTCATTACTGTTTCAGACTCTGAGCTCTCCATCATCTGTCTAGTTGGTTCTCCAGCATTCAGAATGGTTTCCAATCCGTTAACCGCTCTGCCACACAAAGAGCTGTGTGAACGTAAATCTGCACCATTATTTTCTGGCTCAAAACCTCCTCAGTGGCTCCCCAGATAGAAATCCATTATCATGACCAACAGGACTGTGTCCCCTCCTCCCTGTCCTGCAGAATCTCCCGTCACCTCCACCTGGCACGTGGTGTTCCCGCGTTCTGACCTCACTTGGCGTTTCCAGACATCCATGCTCCCCTGTGCCCCTGTGCTATCTCTGTCTGGAATCTCTCCGCTTGTTCATCTGTTTGGCAACTTTTCCTGGGGAAAGATGCTTCCTCTTCCAGGAAGCCCCCCTGACTCCTCAGGTAGATTTTATCCCTGTACACACGCCTCCACTACATAACTGTCATGTTGTGCTGTGCTCCTTGTTTGCTTAAATATCCTTCTTCCCATGTGGTGTAGACCGCATGTTTGTGTCCCCCCAGAAATCCTATGCTGAACCTCTAATTGCCGGTGTTGGATGCTGGGCCTCTGGGAGGTGATTAGCTCCTGAGAGTGGGGCCCCCACGATGGGATTAGCACCCCTGAAGGAAGTGATTGCTTCTCTCCACTCTTTGCTAAGGGAGACACAAGAAGATGAGGTCCGCACACCAGGAAGAGGAATCTCTCCCCAGGAATGGAACTGGCTGCCCTCGATTTGGACTTCCAGCTTCCAGAACCGGGAGATGTAAATTTTGGTCATTTAAACCTACAGTCTGTGGTCGTTCATAGCAGCTGGAGCAGATTGACACCATGTAACAGCAACACCACCGCCACCACAACACAACAACAACAACACAGTAGTAACAGCAGTGGTGAGCGTGGTCTCGCCTCCATTCAAATGAAAGCAAAAATCGAATTTCTGAGACGGAGATAAAAAACATTTGCTTCAAATTCAGAAGCAATGAGATATTTGTCATAGATTATTATAGATTCGCAGGTAAACGACCAGCGCGACACACTGCTTGCCATTCTCATTCCTCACAGCTTGCTCCCTGTTGACGTGTAGTTGATTCACAACGTGTTAGTTTCTGGCGTACCGCATAGCAATTCAGTCACACACACACGCATATATGTATGTATGCCTTTTCAGATTCTTTTTCATTATAGGCTATTACAAATTATTGACTATAGTTCCCTGTGCTGTATGGTAGGACCCCCACAGATCTTAAATCTTAGAGTTCACAGAGAGAGCACATTCTGCCCCCTGAGAATGCCCCAAACCGACCCTGACAACAGATGACACGCAGACTGTACTTTGTCCCAAGACGTCTCCCAGGCAGAGCAGGGCAGAGGGTGCGCACGTGGGCTTCGGGAGCAGACGGTCCAGCCTGGAGTCCTGCTCCAGCCTCTTGCCGGCCGTCTGGCGTGGGCGAAGCCACGTGCCTTCCCGCGGCCTCAGCTTCCCCTGCCCGGGATGCTCTCTTTTCCACACTAGGCAGAGCTCTCCTCTCACCCTTCTGCTGGGCTCTGTGGGCGTCCACACGCTCCGTCCTTCCCTCCAGCACGCACCAGACTGGGTCCCTTCATTCCTCAGGGCTCAGGCCGCAGGAGCTAGAAACCCTCCTGGGGCCTCACCTGATGCCCTGGCCTCATCCACTCAGCACCGCCTGCTGGCTCCGGCCCTTGCTGGCACTCTGCCCAGGGACCCCCAGCACCACCTTTGCCCCCCTCCTTCCTGCCCCAGCCACCCGCCAGCCGCAGGAATCCCCTGTGAACACATAAAATGAGAGCCGGTGGCAAAATGTTCCCTGAGAGCATCAGAAATCTGTTGTCCTCCATGCCGTGAGCTGAGACTTCTGGCACAACCCTCGGGGAAAGGCCCAGTTTCTATGTTCTCTGAGTAGCCAGGATCCAGGCAGACCTGCATTCTGTCTTTCTGCCCACCTGCATAGGTGCCTGAAACTCCGCCCGACGTGTCACACCCACAGAGTCAGCCAAACCCTGTCCTGTGCCTGGGGTCCCGGGGCTGGGTCCTCTCTACCTAAAGGCTCTGCCTTATTGTTTGCGAGAATGAGCAGTGCTAACGATGATGTGCATTTCAACCAATGCAACTCAGACCTTCTTCTGGATGGCGCTCCTGTCTGCTTAGCTGCTCACATAGTCAGACCGTTGCTGCACAACGTTATTCCCACGTGGAGGGTGTGCCTTTGAGTATCCTGCAATGCTTATATCGCTACACTTACATACATATTAAAAAAAAATTGAACCCTCTTGAGCTTTGCTTTAAAATACTGCCCCCAGGGCCCTTTTCCATTTTGCTGTGGCAGAAGTTCTAGACAGAAGGGGGCTCAAAGCCCTGCTCTGGCACTGGCTGTGGCAGCAACAGGTCCTTTGGATTCAGCCTCAGTAGCCCCCGCTCTAGAATGGGATCTATAATGTGGACCCGCCTGTGGGTTTGTTTAAGGAAGGAAAAGCATCAGATGTCTTAGGCATCTTAGCACAGTGTGCAGTCTAGCACTATTAACAGTAAATGCTAGCTCTCTCCCACCACGCTCTGCTTGCGTTCTCCGTCTCCGCCCCTCCTTGTGTGTTTGTTTCTGTAGAGCGCTGTGTGTATTCAGCGCCCTTCATCCCTTCCCCCCAGCTCTGCAGAGCCTTGGGGAGTGAACCTAGCATGGATCGGACCAGAGCACAGTATGGGTTAAGCACACGTTTGTTGACACAGATTAGTTTATAACTGTAGTTTTCAAGGTCTTAATCTGAAAGAATGAGTAATTCTAGGAATTTTAGCTCAGGGAGAAGGCCATTAACAGAGATGAGGGAGACTTTTGGGAAAGAAAAACAACATTCAGTGGTTCTCAGTTCCTATCCGTAAGAAGCTATCTCTTCTGCCAAAATGTGAGAGTGACAATCTAAAATATTCTGAAATCAATGACAGCGGGACTGGGTTTCTCCCAGAAAATTTGGGACCCTCTAGGTTTAATTTCTTCTCCAGGATTCTAAGCCTTCCCTTCCCCTTTGCTTTGCTCAGAGCATCTCTACAAAGCATGGAGGAAAGCAATCAGCCTGAATTACTCAGGAGCTGATTTGCCATAACTCCCTCTGGCCTCTTTTCTGCCAGGGGATCTTTTGAAAACTGAGACAATGTGGTGGAAATATTTACTGAGAAGTGGTTTCTTGAACAAGAACTCAGTTATTACTTTCTGAAAGAAGAAGTTCCTTTAACATCATCCAGCATGGGGCTTCCGACTGTACCTCAAATTTGGGTGAAGAGAGGAGGGTTCTGTCCAAAAAGCAGCAGGAAAGTTTGATGCCTCCAGCATCATTCTTTCTGGATGCAGCCTCAAAGGTGATGTTAAGATGTGATGCCTTAATTCTGCTGTGATTGTGTAAACATTCATTTGAGATGTGAATAATTTGTCGTTAGTAACAAATTACTGTATATTCACCCTACAGTTCATCTTGGCACAGACTTTATCACTGAGATCTATGCTCTGGGCTCAAGATTCCTTCCTCCTGAGATCTGACTACTTTCTTAGAACAGGAAGAGCAAACGTAAGAGATCCCCCAACACTGAGAGAAGCACCTGAGAGCCTTCCACTGTAGGCTCAGCTTCCCAAGATGTAATGGGAAAACCCTGTTATGGCAGTTGCAGCCTTTCTCCCTGTTTCTCTCTATCCCACCCGGACAGAGCAGCAGAATAACATGCAGACCTCAGCAGACCAAGATACCAGTATTCAGAGTGTGTCACAGGGACTGGGGAACTTCACTAATAGAAGGTTAACTCATCTTCCAATGATCTTTCCACGTTCACAGCTAAAGGTCATCTTTCCTATGAACAAAATGGTCAATGATCGGAAAAGAATAACAATCCCAAATATGTGTATGTGCAATAGCAGAGCTTCAAAACACATGGGGGAAAAATGTTAGAAGTTAAGGGACAAATAGAATAGACAAAAGGCAGACTCGTAGAGAGAGGCCAACAACATCTTTCTCAGTATTTCATACCACAAATAGGCACAAGAAGCATAAGGACGTAGAATATTGAATGATGTCATCAATTGAGTTAGTCTACTTGACGGTACAGGACACTACGTCTAAAACTAGCAAAGTACCTTATTTTCAAGTGCTCATTGATGAGTCACCAAGATAAAACATAGGCTGGGCCATAAAATAAGCCCCAATAAATTTTGGGAAGTTTGAAATCTTACAGATTATGTTCTCTCATCACAAACACTTGAATTAGAAATCAACAACATGAAAACAACCTGAATGTCCACCGAGGGATGACTAGATAAAGATGTTGTGGTATACTTATACAATGGAATACTACTCAGTCATAAAAAGAATAAAATAATGCCATTTTCAGCAACATAGATGGACCTGGAGATTGTCATACTAAGTGAAGTAAGTCAGAAATGGAAAGAAAAATACCATATGATATCACTCATATGTGAAATATTTAAAAAAAAAAAAAGACACACATGAACTTATTTACAAAACAGAAACGGACAGAGAAAACACAGAAAACAAACTTACAGTTACCAGAGGGGAGAGGGGCTGGGAAGGGATAAATTAGGACTTTGAGATCTGCAGATACTAATGACTGTATATAAAATAGACAAACAACAAGTTTGTACTGTACAGCACAGGGAACTCTATTCAATACCTTGCAGTAACCTATAATGAAAAAGAACATCAAAACAAATATATGTATATATATATATATATGACTGAAACATTATGCTGTGCACCAGAAATTGACACAACATTGTAAACTGACTATACTTCAAGAAAAAATGAAAAGGGAAAAAATAAAAATAAAATAGAAATATTTTAAAAATCATCAATTTCAGAAATAGAAAACAAAAACCTACAAATAGTGAGGAAATAAACACCACACTTCACAGTAATTCCTGCATCAAAGAAAAAAAATCACAAAGAAGGAAAATCAAAAAATGTTTCAAACTAACTGAAAATTAAACAAAACATATAGTATGTGGAGGATGTTCCTAAAGCAGACTTTAGAGGGAAAGTTATACTCTAGATGTTTATACTGAAGAAAGTTTCAAAGAAGAATAAAAAATCTAAGATTACAGAGTAGAAGTTAGGGGAAAAAATGTAAGAATCATATCTAAAATAAGTAAGAAAAAAAATAATGGAAACTGAAATTAATGATATAGAAAGCAAATAATATAAAAATTATCAAAGCTAAAATTTGGCTGTTTGAAAAGATTGATAAGTTGAATATGCTGATCGAGAGTGAAAGAGAAGAAACACACAATGACTAGTGTCAGGAATGAGACGTGAGTACTAAGAATCCCATGGATATGAAAGTGTAACAGAGGGATATCAGCAATGTGTGCCAAAAAATGTGCGATGGGCAAATTCCTTGAAAAACATAATTGGCTAAACATGACACAAAAAGGATTAGAAAATTGGACTAAATTATAAGCATGGGAGAAGCTGAATTCATAAATACAACTCTTCCCACAAAGAATTCTCCAGACGTAGGTATCTTTACTGCTAAATTTTGTCAAACACATAGAGGATAAGAAATAAAAATAATACAGAACATTCTCTCTAAGAACTTGTTATTAGTCTGTACAGATTTTTTATGTTTTCATGATTCAGTCTTGCTATTTTGTGCTTCTAGGAAATTACCCATTTCTTCCAGGTTACCCAAATTGTCCAGAATTTTCTTTTATACTCCTTTGTATTTGTGCATCATCAGTTATCATGTCCTCTTTCATTTCTGGTTTTAGTCATTTGAGTCTTCTCTCATTTTTTTCTTAGTTAATCTAACTAAGGGGTGGCCAATTTTATTGAACTTTAAAAAAAAATCAACTCAATGTTGTAGATTTTTTCCTATTGTCTTCTATTAATTATTTCATTTATCTCTGCCTTAATTTTTATTAATTTCTTCCTTCTGCTAGTGTTGGGCTTAATTTGTTCTTTTTCTAGTTTCTTAAGGTATAAAGCTAGGTTGTTGATTCAAGATCTTTTTTCTCCTTTAATGTATGCATTGACAGCTGTCAACTTCCTCCTTAGCACTGCTTCCGCTACATCTTGTAAGTTTTGATATGTTGTGTTTTCGTTCTCATGTGTCTATTTCATTTGTAATTTTCTAAATTCCTTTGTGACTTCTTTGACTCACCTGTTATTTAAGAGTATGTTAAACAACACATTTTTTGTTTTATCTATTTATTATTTATTTTATTTCCACATATTGTGGATTTGCCAGTTTTCCTTGTGCTATTGATTTCTAGTTAGATTTCATCGTGCTTGGAACAGACTCTTCGCGTGATTTCAATCTTTCTGAAGAATTTGTTACGACTTTCTTTCTGGCCTCACATGTGGTCTATCATGCAGAATGTTCCACATGCACTTGAGAAGAATTTATACTGTACTGTAGTTAGATGGAGTGTTCCATATATGTCTGTTAGTACCAATTGATCTATAGGGCTTTTCAAATTCAAGTTCTGTATTTCCTTATTGATCTTCTGCCTGGTTGTTCTATCCATTATTGAAAGCAAAGTGTTTAAATTTCCTGCTAGTTTTATGTTGCTGTCTATTTCTTCCTTCAATTCTTTCTCATATATTTAGGAACTCAGAGGTTTGGTTGTAAATCTCCTTGGTTAATTGCCCCTTTTATTATTATATAATGTCCTTCTTTGTCTCTAACAGTTTTTGACTTACAGTCTATTTTATCTGACATTAGTACAGCTACTCTTGCTCTCCTGTGGTTAAATTTTGCATGAAATATCTATGTCCATCTTTTCACCTTCAGCCTGTGAATGCTATCAGATGTAAAGTGAGTCTCTTATACCCAGCACATAGTTGGATCCTGGTTTTTTGTTTGTTTGTTTGTTTGTTTTTAATCCATTCAGCCAATCCATGTCTTTTGATTAGGGAAATTAATCCTTTTACATTTAAGACAATAACTGATAGGGAGGAAGTTACTATTGCTATTCTGTTAATTATTTTATCTGTGTCTTGTAGCTTCTTTGTCTCTTACTGCCTTTCTTTGTGTTTCATTGAATAGGCTTTCTATAGTGATATCCTTTCTTTTTTCTTTTTGTGTATATTCTATAGATACTATCTTTGCGGTTATCACTGAGGTTATATAAAACATTTTAAAGTTTTAGCCTCCTACTTTAAACTGATAACCATTTAACTTCAGTTACAGGCAAAAATTCTACTCTTTTACTTAATTTTATTTTTACCTACCAATAGCAAGTTACTTAGAAAAGTTTAAAACATTCCATTTATAATGTCATCAAGAAAATGTGAAGTTCATGATAGTAAATAATAGGCATGCAACAGCTCTATTCTGAAAAGTACAAAGCATTGCTGAGAGAGATTTTCAAATGAGCTACATTAAGAGAGAGCTATTCCATGTTCATGGATTGGGAAGTCCAATGTTGCTACAATGGCAATTTTTCCAAATTTGATCTATATACTCAACACATTCCCAGTCAAAATCTCAGTAAGTTATTTTTGTAGAAATTGACAAGTTGATTCCCTTTATATGTGAATGTAAAGTTTTTTTTTAAACCTAATATAATCTTAAAATGAAGAACAAAGTTGGAGGATGCACACTATCTGACATCAAGATTTATTAGATCACTTCACTAATCATGACAATGAGTTCAGGATAGACAAATATATCAAGCAATAATGAGTCAACAAATTGACCCCCCACAGATGTATTCCACTGATTTTCAACAAAGGTTACAAGGCAATTCACTAGGGGAGCCCAAAGCATTTTTATCATATGGTGCTGGGACAAATAGAGAAATAATTGTGTAAAAAACTAACTTGACTTCCACCTCACACCATCACATGATTGTATCACAACACAAAACATAACATTTCTAAAACTATATTTAAAAAAAAATTTTGTGACCTTAGAGTAGGCAAAGCTTTCCTAGGTAGGACATAAAAGCATTAGCTATGAAAGAAAAAATGATAAATTTGCATTCATAGAAATTAATAATGTTGGCTCATCAAAAATCTATTAGAAAGATAAAAAAATTAGTTGCAGACTGCAAAAAAATTCAAATGATAATCATCTAATTAGCAAAATAGTTATATCAAGAATACGTATAAAACTACAAATCAATAGCAAAAAGTAAAGCAAACCCAGTTAAAAATGGGTAAACTACCTAAACAGACATTTCACATGGAAATACGTAGGTGAACAAAAAGCATCTGAAAAGAGGCTATCATTAGTCTTCAAGGAAACACCAATTAGAACGATGTGGTTATATAAAGACTCACAGTTTCTGCTTGGCCAAAAATGCCATCAACCAAGTCCAAATGCAAATAACAAATAGAAAAAAAATGTATATATATTAAAAATTAAAGGCAATGCCACTGCACACTCTCGAGAACAGCTAAAAAGAAAAAGATTGAACATAAGCTGTTAAACAACTGGAGCCCCTGATTGTTACTGGAAGGAGCAGCAAATGTTAAAAGCACTGGAAATTTGCCTGGTGTGTATATGTGTGCCAGCAACTGCACTTCTAAGCATGTATTTGAAAGAAATGAAAATCTATGCACACATAAGGACTTGAATAAAAATATTTGTAGCATCTTTATTTACAATGCCCCCAAATTAGTAACAACCAAAATGTCCATCAACCAAAGAGTTCATAAAAAATTTAGAAGCAATTATTTGGACATATATACAGTGGAATGCTACTCAGCGATTTTTTTTTAAAAAGAACTACTCATATTTGCAATATGGATGAATCCCGAAAATTTTGTCGTGTACAAAATGTCAGGTATAAAATATACCTGCACGATCCCCTTTATATGTAATTCAGAGTAGGCAAACTCCAGCTGTAGGCCCAGAGATCAGACAAAATCCTGGTCATTGTGGAGTGAGGAAGCAGATGGTTGGCAGGCTTGAAAACTCTTTATTTTGATTGGCATGATGATTACACAGGTGTGCACGTAGGTATTTACATTCGTTAAAATTCATCAACTTGAAATTTAAGATCGGTGCATTTTACTCTAAGTATATTTTACACACACACACACACATTTAGATGATCACTTCATCAGAGCCCTGGCTCCTCCCCTGGTGCAGCCCACACACAAGCCTGGCTCTAGTTTTTAGCCCAACGCCCAAAGGGTCTTTGTTCCTTTTCTGTCAAAAGAAGAAGCGTCCAGTGATGGAGGGGGGGTTGGCTCTGGAGTCCAGTCTGGTTCCACTTCTGTCTCAGTCACTTACTGTGGGAATTAAGGCTCTTTCTTAACCTCTCTGAGAATAATTTTCCTCCTTTTCCAACAGTGAAAAGTAACGTCAAACTTGTAGGGTTGTTGAGAGAATTAAAGATGAGGAAAGCCCAAGGATGGTGTTAGCCTCCCTGAGGCTCAGAGGGCAGGTACCGCGTCCATTCCCTTGTCTACGCACAGGAACATGTAGATGAGAAAAGCTCTAAAAACTCATCTACTTTCAAGCTACGGCTTGAAAGAATTTTCTATTTACCCCATTCAAAATATTTCTCTCATTTTGCAGACTGTATTTATATTCTTCGGCGCGTGTACCGAATGCCCACAATGACTTGGTCTCTGGTAGGAAGGAGCACTCGGCACACTCCTAACTTAGTCTTTCTGGTTAGCACTCCTCACCTCCTCTTCAGACAACAAGTGCCAGCAGCTCAGAGCGGGTCGAGCGGGCTGTCAGGGAGATCGTCGGGACATAACGTGGTCTCCACCACACAGACGTGGGTTCATTTACTTCGTATGGATTATCTAACTAAGCAATGAGGAAGCAAAAACACGGGCAGTTAATTGATAAAGTAGAAAAGATCAAACACACTTCAGAGAGCAAAGCCAACCTTCCCTTTAACCATAGATGTTCCTAATTTGGAAACATCTGAAAATGATTTACTTGTGAGATGTTCAAGTTCAGGAAAGGAATATGGGCCTTTTCTAAAAACACTCTATCTGCATTGTGGTTTATAATGTAGGCATGTCAGAAATACTCTGTAAGAAGTTCTAGCAGGAGGAAAAGACCATCTGGTCCATCATTCCGTACTCTCTGTTTTAGTTCAACCCTGCCTTCCTGCATTTTCACTCTGCCCTTTTATCCTTTCCTCTTCTGGAAAAAAGATCCAAGTGCTCATTGAATTCATTTATACTGTTGCCCTCAACAGCATTGTCTGGTAACCTCTTCCATATGTTTCTCAGCCTTCACTTTAAAATAAAAGAAAAGCTGCCTACCTTCCTTCAGTATTTCTGTCTGTTCAATGTGTCAACTTTAGTCTTCAGTCTTAACTGTTCACCAATAAATAAATAAATAAATAAATAAATAAATAAATAAATAAATAAATAAATAAATTGCTAACACTTTGGTTTAGTTCATACAAAGCCCCTATTTTTTTTTTTTAATTTCAATTTTTTCAATGACAGACCACTAAGGTCTTTCAAAATAATCTTATGACTTGACAAATTCATTCTACTCTCAGTTTTCCTGAAATGGAACATTTCCCCATGTAGTACACAGCTGATGAGAAAACTGGCCCTGTGTATCAGTCAGGGTAAACTACGTTGTGCTGCAGTAACAAACAGTCTGAATCTTTCATTGCTTAGAACAACACAAGATTTGTTTTCTGGCTCACAAGATACATTTAATGTGGGTCAGCATTTGGGTTCTGCTCATCTCAGTCACTCTGGGGCCTTGGATAAAGGAGGTTCCCTCTCCACACATGCCACACAGATCACTCCATCTGTGGGACAGAGATATGATGGATGCATACTGACTCTTAACTCTTCTCTTTGAAAGTGAAACAGCTCTCTTTTGCTCATGTTTTTCTGACCAAAGCAAGTCATATTTCCACTTAATGTCAAAAGGGTGGAGAAGTATACTTTTTTTCCAGGAAGGAGGCATTCTGAGAGGATTTGGTGGACGGTTGTACTGACTACCATGCCAAGTGATGTTGACTAAATGGACCAGATACCCAAGCTGATACTGCTGGTTTGGGTATCGCTTCATCCAGCTGAGCTGCTGTAATAAAATACTGTAGACTGGATGGTGTACACATCAAACATTTATTTCTCAGTTCTGGAGGCTGGGAAGTTCAGCATCAAGGTGCCATCAGACCCAGTGCCTGATGAGGAACTGCTTCCTGGATTGTGGGGGACCATCTTCTTTCTGTGTCCTCACAGGGTGGAGAGTAGAAGAAGTTGGCTCTCTGATGTCTCTTCTTATCAGAGCACAAATCCTATTCATGGGGTCTCCACCCTCATGGCCTAAGCACCTACCAAAGGTCCTCCTGCCAAATATCATTACTTTGGGGACTTAGGCTTCAACACATGAATTTTGAAGGGACATAAACATTCGGTCCATAGTAAAGAACATGCCAGTGCCTGGCAAGGATTCACTGTCTCACATGTTTGAGCACCAGCAATGCGGAGTCGTGCATGAAGCTTCGTATGGTGTCAGAAGGTTTTCCCGTGTTCCCACCAAGCAGCGCTCTCTACCTTCTTTTGACTTGATAATTTCCTTGAAGGGAATTTGAGTTATTCTTCAACATACATTTTAACACATAAGGAGAGCCCTCCATGGTGTCTTTAGAGCCTTCCATCTCTGTTCCTTGCCCAACGTCGATCAGCCACTGTCCGTCAGAAATGTTTCCAGAATCCAACATAAATGACAAAATGGCATGCCAGTGCTCCCCCTTGGACAGGATGGCACAGCAGAGATGTCACTGACGGGGGCCTCTGCAGCAAGAACATGTGTGCTCATTAGCCCAAGGCTGTTGCCAAGTCTGCAGGGCTGTTGCTGATTGACTGGTCATGTAAATCGCCCTCAGGCTGTGAAGAACTGTATCCGAGTCAACTAGTATCATGCAAAGCACATCAACGCAATTTGGCACAGATTACATGGTGCCATCAACTCACTTTCTGAAAGAAGCTTCAAACTCCTTATCAGGACATGGAAAACTCCTAGAATCCTCTTCCACCAGCATTTCCAGCATCCCCAGTTAAACACATTAAATTTTAGCAATGGTGAACTGCTTGCCAATTTTCCAAGCACAGCAATTGCTTTCAGGTCTCTGTGCTTTTTTTGTTTTTTTAAGCTGTGTTCTCAGCACAGAATACAGTATCATTTTCTGCCCGTCATAAATCCCTCTGTTTCAAGCTTTAGGCTGAATGACATTTCTACCATAAGGAGTATTTTGCTCCCTGTAGTCAGATCACATTATGTCATTCCTTTTGCTGTTTCCTCTATTATACGACTTATGGAATGTGTGCTTGTCTGGGTGGTAGAAGATACAGTCTCGCCCCACCGATGACCAGAACTAATTCCACAGATCTGCTTGCTTAGGGACAGTCTGTCACTGCGCTGCAAGTGAACCTAGTACATCTTAGTGAAAGAGAATGATCTTTCCAGAGAGAAATGAACCAGAAGAAGCAGACCATTCTCTTTATGGAAGCATGTGCTCTCCAGCTGCGTTGTGATGGGACTCAGGTATCACGCACTGTGGAGTTAGACGTTGTCGACAAGTCACATCTTGTTATTTCTGAGTGGCCCACAGGGACCCAGGAAGAGAAGTTGAACTGTGCCCTCCAATTGAGATGTAGCGCCAGGGCTGGAGCTGTGGGAGGGAGCTGGCAATGGAAACTAGATTCTGACAGAAACAACAGGATCCTTTGGAGAGAGAGCTAAATGACGTCTAACCTACCCTGAGTACGGATGGAATGTAGTCCATGTCGATACTAAGCAAGGGGTCCCGGAAGAGTGGAAATGGAGCTCTAATGTAGAGTGATGCCTGATACTTGAATTCTCTCCATCTCAGCCTGCCTGGGGGCACCTAAAAACCAGGACCGGGAGAGACAGGCAGCAAACTGGAGGAAGCACCACTCTGAGGGCCCAAGCAATGCCCTTTGGGATCGTTCCTTCCTCATTCTCCTTTATTGACCAGGACTTGAGACAGGGAGGGCGCTCCCTACAGAGCACAGAGAGGCTGAGCTAGAAGTCAGGAGTGGATGAGAGCCCCAGGTGAGCACGTGAGGCTGAGACCCGGCAGGCCCTTGGGAGGGTACCAGCAACATCTACATCAGACAAGAGGCAGGAAAAGCAAGGACAGGTGTGACAGAGCTGCCACTTGGATATAAGACAGCCTTATCTTTGGGGGCTCCCGCAGCATCTCAAGAGATAGGAAGGAAGAGCAGCAGTTCTGTAATTTGGCAGATGAGGGGAGAGCCAAGGTACCTACACGTAAACTCTTCAAATGACTTTAGCAAGGATCCTCACACAGTGGGGTTTTTGGAGACACTTGGGTGGCCTGAGCGTTATTTACAGTTTCGTTGGCTTTCTTCACCACGTGAAGCAGCCACGAGGGCACGCGTGGTCTCAGCTTCTCTCCTTCCACAGTTGTTTTCCATGGTGGGCACTAAATACAAATCTGTTTTATTATTGTGATTGTGGTTTTGCTTTGTTTTTTGAAATAATAACAGAAGGTGTGGGGTCCTAAAGGACATAGATAACAACATTTCCATTCTGGCCAGGAGTTTTTAGAATTTAATTTTGGATGAATTTCCAGTTTCTTACCAATTGACTTAAATCATGTTTCCCTTTACCAGGGCTTATGACAAAATTATAATCCTTTATAATTACTTTTATGATTTCTGTAGCCCTTCTTCCAGAACCCTAAGAAGCCTGGGTCTTTACATGTTGTAACTCATGTTTAGTTTATACACATGTAACCTCTGTTATTCACATTGTAGCTGAATGCCCAGAGACAATTGCTAGAAACTTCTCTCCTTTTCATTCCCTTTAATTTTCCTTTTTTTTAAAAAATATGAATTTTTGTTGAACAAAATTAATGAATACCAGATTTTTCACCAAAATTTGCCCTATTTTCCAATCTTCTGTGGTTTATCTCAGACATACATTGATCTCCACTCTTTTGAAAAATGAAGCTTTTGATAAAATTGACTACAGTCGTATCATCTTTCAGAAATGAGGTGTGCATATGTCTCATTTTCCTGTACTTTCACTGTCATTTAAAGATTATTTTATTTTTGGCTAACCTCTTTCCTTTTATTCAGTGACCTTAAGAACACTTTTTTTTTTCCAGGAAATAATTGATAAGAGAAACTTTGTTCTGTTTGTCTTCACAATCGTTTTCTGAAATAAAACAATTAAAGAGATATTGTAAGTGATTGGGGTAATATTAAATGCTCCCGGGGGGTACCTTTTCTTTTAAGTTGCTTCCATGGCTAAGAGACTCCTTCCCTGCTCTGTAAACAAAAGCAAGTCATAAACAGTCACACTGTCACAAATGTCACAAATGTCCCAGCCGACTGTCTTGCCCAGGCGGGAGGCCCGCTCTCCCAGCTCCTCCTCCACTGGCCCAGGTTTGCTGACACTCACGGTTAGAGGGAACCTGTTGGCGAGTAGCAGGGTCAGGATTGGATCTTGTCTCTAACCCCATGAGAACCCTTCAGAAGCAACAGACACATTTTGAAGTGACACAGTTTGCTTTGTGATTAACCGGGACCCGGAGAGACCGACGCCAAGTCTTGAGTTGTACTTACTGGGCTGATCAGGCTGCTTCACAAAGTATTTCATGCCCAAGACAGTTTGTCTACACCTGCCAGCCTTGGTGACAAGGACACCTTAAACCTTCTTCTTCCCACTGCATCCTTTGTTTCCATCCCAGTCAATAAGCATATGAGCGTTCAGAAGCAGTAGACACAGCGAAATCCTCCGACCCAGCTCCCTGGGTCCCCCTGGGCACAGGGCACCCCTGACGCCAGCGATGCGGAGGAGAACGAGCTCATGCAGTAAGTCAGCCTACGAATCCTGAGCGATGTTTCACAAGCTTTTTTGGTCCGCAGTTTGGATTTTCTGGGCAGATGGAATAAGGTTTAATGAATATATTTTGATTACAAAAATACATGACAGGTTCCTCTACCCCCAAAGGATAAATGAATAGATGAATAAATAAAGAAATAATGAGGAGATAGAAAAGAGGGAGAAGGGGAAATTAAACGTTTCCTTTCTGCATACTACAGAGATGCCATTTAAAATATAAAGATATTTAAGCACGACCATCAATGCCAAGGACTTGAGGAAGATTGTTATCAAATATATTTTATAATAAACTCAATTACATTACGTTTTTTCTTGCCAAAGTTTGGCTTTGCTCAAAGAAATGAAATAACCCAGAAATATCAGTATTAGAATAATCCTGTATTTGCAAAACTACAAAAATACTTTTTAATTACGTCTTTCTGTAGCTAAGGCTGATCTTTCACTCATTGTGTGATTATATTTTGGGTATTTTCTGCCTATTTCCTAGAGTTTAAAATAAACAAGTTTATTTTAAAGGCTGCTACAAATGAATGATCAATCAGAGAGCAAGATACAGTATTTCAGGCTCTTGTGGTTGGTTTTTGGTCATCATTTCTGTGTTGTTTCTGACAGTATTACTTCTTAAAGACCACCCCCAGAGAATACTTGAATTCCCCCTTCACAAAATAAATAAAAAACATTGGAGTTTGTGTTTTAGAAATTTGAGACCAATCCCAGACCTCTGTGATCCTCTGTGTTCACTAAAATCTCAATGAATTGAAAGTTTTGGTAATAAGGGTTTTTTTTTTTTTTTACATTTTTTGGAATTATTTTTGATGAATTCAGATTCACATAAAACCCTGTTTTGATACTTAGATTATATTCCTGCCTTATGAGTAGATTGCCTTTTCTTACAGGTTTCCTGAGAAGCCGCCGTGGGGAGCACCGTGCGGACTGGCCCAGGCGCGGGCAAACCTGGAGGGTCGTCAGGGTGCAATTTGTGTAGCACGAGAGCTGTTGTTTTTTCAATTGTGTTTATTCGTTATTATATTACTTAATTATTTTAATTTTTGTGCTTCTGGGGGGAGGTAATTCGATTTATTTATTATTAGAGGAGGTACTGGGGATTGAACCCAGGACCTGGGGCATGCTAAGCATGCAGTCTACCACTCAAGTTATCCTCTTCTCCCTGTTTTTAACTTTTAATTCAAGTATAACATGCATTATAGGAAAGGACACAAATGCTACCACATACCACTGAATTTTAACAAAGGGCACACATTGCACCCGCGGGGACCCCACCGGTGCCCCCCAACTGGCATCTTGTCTCAGTAGCAGGAAGTTTGATCGACCACGGCTAGGCAGCTTTTCCACAGGAGATCAGATGCACCTCACGCAGCATAAGCTGTTTTATGCAGGTGGTAGCAAGCATTGTACTGTGAGAAAAATCAGTGCAAAGGAAAACTTTAAACTCTTTACCAAAAGAAGCCTAACTTTTCCTGAGAATTTAGGAAAGACTGCCATTAGATAACAGTACTGGGGATTCACCGGGGCCCAGCTATCGGATGGCAGGGCTGCTGCAGGAGGCTCGGAGACACTGGGCAGACGGCCCCTGACAGCCCGGGGCCCCAGGAAACTCTCTGCACCTGCCTGGCCTGGGATGTTCCCATGTACTTTGTACAGTCCACTCCTCACTGCAGGGGCGCCCGCCACCCGCCCTGGCCATGCCGCCCAGGGCCTCTGCTGCCTCCTTTGTCCCGTCTGATGGGTACTCTGGTCCCTGTTATTATGTTCAGCCACCTTCCTTTTGACTCCAGAGGAAACCTGAACTCATTCTTGTACATTTCCCATTGAGGTTTCCAGGAGTCTTATGACACTTTCTCCAAGGGGAAGGCTCCGGTGTCAGTCTCGCCCCACGCGTGTCATCCAGTAGGGTCTTTCACACTCTCTTCCCCCCGACCCCCAACATGCACCCACGCAACACACACAGCACACACACAGTGACTCTGCAGGGCTTGCTGGAGAAGTCCAGGCAACGCCAGCTGGAAAGGATGAGATGCTGCAGCAGGTGGCTGCACTGTGGAGAAGGACTTGTTGTAGAAACAAAACCTACCATCTCACCTTGTGGATGGAGTGGTAGGGCACCTCACTGATTCCTGACCTCAGCTGAGTTCATGCCGCTTCCTGCCACCTGGCTGCTCAATGCCTCCCCACCACCCTTCGTGGACAATTTGCCTCTGACTCGACTCATCATTTCCTTCCTTGAAAACAGACTTTTTCTGTGGCAAAAGGGAGATCACCATTAGCCCTCCCTACGACCCCCGCACTTTCTGACTCCAGATGTAAAGAAAGTCTCTGCGTGAACGTTTCCTAGAATCAGGAGTAAACTCTGGGAAAGAGAGGGTCTCTGCAGAGCTGTCTGGGTGATGGTCTGGAGAGCCAGGTCAGCGCCCCGCTCCCCAGCGAACAGGGACCCTTTGCATTCTGTTTTTGGAGTTGTAATTGTTTTTCATGATGAGGATGACTGCTCTGAGTTGAAATCTCCTAATGAGAGCTGTTCTCTGAGATCACTAAAATCGTAATAACAGGAAGATTCTTTTACGTACTGCAGTGGGATTTACCCCAAAGCCCATTTTTAAATTTGCAGACTTAAATTAGAGGAGATTGCTCCAGCCTTCCAACACAATATTTTTTCCGTGACAAATGACACAGAGAGGTCTTACCTTTCTGGAGCACCATCTTGCTCACGAAGAGATGCATGGTATCTTCACACATGTGCCAGCAAGTGTCGTAAATAATTTCAGTGACGTGCCGCTTGTCCGAGGGCAATAAAGAAATTGCGCTTGGTAATGAAATGCCCATGTGCTTTTATCTTAATCTCCTTAACTTACAGGGAAGCAAAATTTACCAGATGGTTGGTTCTTCCTGTTACTAATAGAAATAGTAAAATCTTACCAGGTGTGTTTATGTCAACTGTAGCTGACAAATAATGAACATTGTCACCAAATAAGATGTTTCCCTGAAATGAATGTATACACACACACACACATACTCAGTAAGTGTAGAAATATATACATGTATGCGTGTACACATATTCAGATACACACATGTGAAAAGTGCTAACCGCCTGCTGTCAGGCCCTCCTGGAACAGTAGCCACAGCAAAGCAAAGCTGACCTGGGGCTCCGCTCCCACATTCCAAGCGTTTCCAGCTGGTGACGGTGAACACCCTCTGTTTCCCCATGTGGCCCCTCCCTTGTTCTTCCAACTTCTCGCCTCCACGTATTTATTTCTTTACTTTGACTCCTTTATTATCTATCATTCATCCTGCAGGAGGGACGTGGGTGACTATTTTCGGAGCACGTCCAGCTGGCTCTGTCCCCGTCGGCCCGAGGCACGCGTGCTCCGCTCTGGGGGGCGTTTATAGGCAGCCATGCGGCCATCACATCGCACGGCCAGTGCAGGTTTTGAGCGAACTCACTTAGCAATGCAGTCACGCGCTTAGCAAAGCCGCAGAAGGGACTCCCGTGAAACGAGACTTTCGGAGTGAGTCTCTGTGCTCGGGGCTGAGGGCGAGCTGAAGGCCTCGAGGCCCGGAGTTGTGCAAACGTGTGTGAGTCTGCTCCTGGAAATCACGTCCCACTGTGGCTGACTGTCCCTGAAACACCGGCACGCGGCTCACAGCTGTCCCCGGAGCACCAGGAAGTCTCCCTCCTTCATCTGAAGATGTCTACGTGTGCCCTCCCTCTTCTAAGTGACAAATTTGTGTCACAGTGACGGCAGTAACCATGACAGTCGAGCCATAATTATTGTACTTAATTCTTTTTCTCAAGACGTCACCACCATAGCGAGAAGAAGCAGGGCCTGAGGACGGGGTGCGTTGAAGTCCCAGGCGCTAGAACAGCCACGCTCGGTAAGGCTTAGCCACGGCGGAGGCCGTGCCCGCTGCGAGTCTGCTGCGTTCGTCAGGGGGTTTCCGCTTGTGCACATCGATGTCTTCACGGGCGTCCAGACCTGATTTTCAAAAATGAAGCTGCAAGGACAGATCTATACGGCTTTTGCAGCTAGTAAATGACAGACAGCCAAGATTCGGTGCTAAACCAGGGTCATCACTGGAGACATCCAGAGAAAAATCAAGCTGGTTTTTGAGAGCAATTCAGACAGAAGTGTTGTGTTTTTACATCTCAACCTTCAGCTCAGCTCAGCTCAACTCAGTGTGGGAACAAAGCCCCAGAGTCAGCTTTGTTGTGACCGCTCTCCCAGGAGGGCCTAAAAGCAGGCGATTAGCACTTTTCACGTGTGTGTCGGAGTATGTGCACAAACACACACGTATGTATTTCTAAACGTACCGAATATCTATATATATTTATTTCAGGGAAACATCTTACTTGGTGACAATGTTCATTATTTGTCAACTACCGTTGACATAAATAGACCTGGTAAAATCTTACTATTTCTATTAACAACAGGAAGAACCAACCACCTGGTAAAGTTTGCTCCCCAGTGAATTGAGGAGATTAAGATAAAAGCACATGGAGATGTCATTACCAAGTGCAATTTTTTTTATTGCCCCTGGACCCGTAGAATTTCACTAAAATTTCTTCTGACACTTCCCCGCACGCGTGTGAAGATCCCGAGTATCTCTTTGTGAGCACGACGGCCCTTCAGAAATGCGACTCAAAAAAAAAGCGTTTGTCTGAAGGAGGACTCATCAGTGTATTTTTGGTTTTGTTGTCCTATTCTGTGCTAATCTTCTATTTCTGAGTAACTTAAGGTCCTTTAATTTGAGATTTGAGACAGTTCAGAGAAAAGCCAAAATCTTTGATTTTCATGATTTTCTTAGATTTGTGCTATCACCGAGAGGGCCAGTTTTGTAATACGGAAAGTAGAAATGCAAACACTCTGCCACATTTTCCATATATAACATTTACTTCAGTGACCAGTCTCTAATGAAATCAAGATGTGGCTTGTGCTCGCAGAAAACTCCGTTATTTACAAACTATTTTGACAGTCACGTATAACCCTGATTGAAACAGGGAAGAGAGTAGATTTCTCTCATCCTGTAAGTTAACTCTTAGTCCCTCCATCTTCATCTGTGCACAAAATCTGAAGACCGACTTGTTACGTTTCTTGAATTCAGTCCTGGAAGGTCAATGGCTGTAGTCATTTGCTACCTGGATGTCAAGCTCCCCGAACGGGGCGTATTTGGTCTACTTACCATTGAAATGTGAGTTTATAGAGTAAAATCTATCAAGTGTTGGCCCCAAGCAGATTTTGTTGTTTTTGTTTGTTAATTTTGCTTTTTAATTTTTTTTAACTTCTATTTTTTACTTGAAGAAAGTAGCTGCTTTTTTTTTTTTTTGGTAAATCCCTTAAATAGACACATTCTTTAATGTTGAAATCACAAAGCCTTTATATTTAAGACATTTTCTTTTACTTAACTGAAACATATGCCTTGAGGGCAAGACAGAAAAGATAAGTTAAATTTGAATCAGACTCCTCAAACACACACACACACACACACACACACACAATTTTTTAAGTTTGGTGAATTCAATTACCTTTCATTGCCAACATTATGTATTTCCCAGATTTCAGACTTAAGACCTCACAGTAAAATCTTTTTTTGTTTTATACAATCCATCTTAATTCACTTATAGCTATGACGTGCAGGCCTGTTACCACAGTGCCTTAAGAGTCTTAAATCACTGAGCTAAATCTGTTTTAGCTGCTGACTTCTGACAAGGATTCAACTTCCATTTCTGAGCGGTGTTCTGCTCCAGCTTGTGGACACAGCTCTGTGTGTGTGTGTGATTCTAAGAATGGATATGGAAATGACAAACCCAATTTCAACATTTTAAAAGATTTTTTGTCTCTCCATTTTAAATATCATCTGTATATGTACACACACACACGCACTCACACTCACAGCTAGACCCCAAAGTGTAAAAACAAGCTAGAGTTGGCTGGTCTGTTGGTCCAAGATAAGGAGTCAAGTGAATTGCGACGCACATTTCCGCACATGCAAATTCACGTTCAGATCGCCTTTCTTTGTTTAACTTGGCTTTTAAGGGCTGTGCTCTTGAGGTCTGTGCCAGGTGGTTGGGAGAGAAGTTTTCCACAATCCCAGCCCCGGCAAGGGTGCAGCTTAGAGTACATAGTGAAAAGCAGGAGAAGTAAATAAATACATACATGTAAATAAAGATTATTTTTTTTAAATGGCTCCTTTCTCATCGCTGTGTTTTTGGGAAGGTTTGCCATGCGTCCCCTTCCCCATGACTGCCCATCACCTCCATCCCTCCTCCTGTGGAGACAGGACAGGAGCCGCACCTTCCGGCACTGGCTTTGGCTCCGGCATCTTTTTCCTGTGACCCCTCCCCAAGGGGCACACTCATCCCCAGCCTGTCCCGCGGGGCCCCGCTGCACACATGCTAGGAGCCCATTGGGTCCGGGCCCCCTGAGGAATCCAGCCCCTGGTGCATTCCCAAGCTGGAGATAAAGCTACTAACAGTGTGCTGACAATATGCTAATTAGAAAAGTGTCTTTTGAGCTGTTGGGAAAGTCCAGAAAATGAAATATTTCAAAAGTGAGGATTTCTCAGAGAGTCCCCAGGTAGAGGCTGCGTGTAGACAGTGACTTGACTGGTCAGTCTGCTTCTCGAGGCTTCCATCTCCTTGTTGGCTGTGAGCATGGGGTGACCTGGACGCATCACTTCCAAGGCACCTCCAGGCTCCAGCATCCTCTGGTCCTTTCCTGAATCTGCATAGAACTTACCTTCCCTGCATTTCACATGTTTCTGGAGCTAAAGGCAAGTTGGGGTTGTGTGAGAAGGTGAAGCCTGCAGACAAGCCTCTGTCACAGCTGCCCAGCAGGTCAGGGGTCCTGCGCCAACCCATTGCCCTTGTGCTGGGCCAGGTCCCCGGAGCTGGGAGCTGAGGAGCCGCAGCAGTGGGTGCCCCAGGCCCCTCACTGAGGGCATATCATTCACAAGATTCTTCTGAGGGACCTGAGACGACTTACAATCACTGCCGATGCACCAATGCATCCGTCTTCTCAGAAAGCAAGGGTACACTTGAGCAGTGGTCTGAGATCTCCAAAGTGATTTCACTTCTGTGAGTTCCTCACTGCATCGCAGAGCTGTGGGGAGGAGGTAACTGAAGCTGGCTGGCGGGCTTGGCTGTGCCGCGCGCACCCCCTCACCATGCAGCCCAGGTGGGGGCAGGTTACGCAAGGCAGGGATGTGCTGTGATGGACAATGCGGTTTCCTGGGACCCTGTCTAGTTTCACTTTTAATAGAAGCCTGCCTCTGAAGTATTACAATTAGGAATATTGGTGAGGTTTTGGAAAAGGGTAAACACATTACCTAAAAGATAAGGACTGGATAAAGAAGATGTGGTATATTTATACAATGGGATACTACTCAGCTATAAAAACCGACAACATAACGCCATTTGCAACAACATGGATGCTCCTGGAGAATATCATTCTAAGTGAAGTAAGCCAGAAAGAGAAAGAAAAATACTGTATGAGATCGCTTATATGTGGAATCTAAAACAAACAAACAAAGCATAAATACAAAAGAGAAATAGATTCACAGACATAGACTACAAACTTGTGGTTGCCAAAGGGGCGGAGGGTGGGAAGGGATAGACTGGGATTTCAAAATTGTAGAATAGATAAACAAGATTATACTGTACAGCAGAGGGAAATATACACAAGATCTTACGGTAGCTCACAGAAAAAAATGTGACAATGAATGTATATATGTTCATATATAACTGAAAAATTGTGCTCTACGCTGGGATTTGACACAACATTGTAAAATGATTATAAATCAATAAAAATGCTAAAAAAAAAAAAAGAAGGTAAGGACACCAAATATCTGTGCACAAAAAATTAGCCACATCAAGCAAAATTCTCCATAATTAACAGAGAGGTTTTTTGGACTGAATCTTTCCGTAACACTTCGGATAGACTATTTCAGTACCCAAAGCACGGGCAGAGGTCTGCCTCGTTGTTTCTCAACACGGGGCGGGGTGTGGGGGTAGCGCTCGCACAGAGTCCTTGTCCCGTCCTTCCTGAGGGCGCGGGCCTCCATCCGCCGAGTGAGTGCGCCCTGACCTCCCCGAGCTCCTGAGGTAATGCTTTCACTTTGACAGTCTGTTAATTTCACTCCTAACTGCTTCCCCTCGTCACCCCACTTTGCTGGCAGAGACGCAAATTCTGGCCTCAGTCACTGTCTGAAAAATGGCAATGTTTTGTTGCAGAATAATTCTTGCACAGAAAACCAAGGGAACTGTTTATTGCAAGGTTCAGAACATAAATCTGGAGTCACCTGGATCTGGGTTTAAATTCAATAGGAAAGTCGTGTCCTTTTTTGTTTGTTTTAGCAGTCTAACAGATTTTTTTTTAATTGAAGTACAGTCCGTTTACAGTGTTGGGTGAGTTTCTGGTGCACAGCACAGTGTTTCAGTTACACATATATATATATATATTCCTTTTCATATTCTTTTTCATTATAAGTCACTACAAGATATTTAATACAGTTTCCTGTGCTGTACAGAAGAAACTTGTCGTTTATCCATGTCACATTTCGTACTTAGTACCTGCAAACCCCGACCTCCCGGTTTGCCCCTCCCCACCGCCCCCCAGCGACGCGCAGACGGAGGAGGCTGCCATCCTTCTGACCTGCTGCTGCCTGCTCCTGTGGCTCTCAGGGCTCCCCGTCCTTCCGCCCAGTTTTTCCTTTGACATTTCAGGATGTTCACACTCTTATTTAATTGTAGGAGCAGCTTCCATACGTGTGATTTAGTTCAGCTCCACGAACGCTTAGCGGGCCACAGCCTGGGCTGGAATTTGAGATTGTGAGACACGATCGCACCTTCTTGGAGCTTACAGGCTAACAGCTGCCCCCACGTTCGTCTCCTCCTTTGCATCTTCCTGACCCGTGTGTGTGTGTGTGTGTGTGTGCGCGCGCACACCAATGCCCCACCAGCAGGCTTCAGTTATGGTGAGTTCCAGGCAAAGTCTAGGCTGCAGGGGCTTTGATAATGCCCTCTCTCTTTCTGCTTGAGAAGCTGCTGTGGACACATTTTCTGGCAGAAGAGATTTGTCCACCCTGGGCCCCCAGCCCTGTCACTACCTTCTCATATGTGGAAGGGTCTGAGCCTTCCTCTTTGCCCCTCACTGTCCCCTTCTCCTCGGCCTCACCTTCATGGGCTGAAGTTTCTGTCAGATGAGCAGGTGGAAGCCTCGGCGATGGCCTCTTCCCGGGGGCTCTCAGCTGCTGGGCTTCTGCACAGAGATTTAGGTGAGGGGCCCAGGGGCCCATGTTCTGAGCCTTCAGTTGTCTTAGAGGAGTGATTGGACAAATAAAAACTCAAATGCCCCATACTTAGAGAAAAGCGTTTTTCCTTTAGACGTCTCTCTTTGTTTCAGTAACTAGAGACCCCACAAACCCTTAGCAGTAAGAAATACGCAGGGAGGGAAGATGTAGAGATGGCGGCAATGGTGACAATGAATATGGTGGGGATGGTGGGGGTGGTGGGGGCGGTGGGGGTGGTGGGGGCTGTGGCGGTGGTAAGACTGTGGGTAGGTAGAGATGTGGAGATTATGAGCAGTGAGATCTGTTATCCTTCCCTCCCACAAAACTATCATGGGGAATGAATGCAGCATTGCAGCAACTTCCAGTTAAAAAAAAAAAAAAAAGACAAAAATCCTGATTTTTTTCAAAATACAAATCTCTACAATCAAATTTTGGCAATGATTCAAAAAAATTTAAAGCATGTTTCCTAATCCAATATTTACACACAACATTGATTTCAAAATTGTGTGCAGATATCCGATGACTTTCTTTAGTCTTCACACTCATTCTGATAAGTACAGGAGACAGGCTTGAAACAGAGATGTATTTTCTTCACATAGAATTAAAAGTTTGCATGTAGGTCAGCCAGTTGTTTTTCCTGTGTCAGTCAGGACCTCCAAACTAGACATTTTCTTGAAGGACAGTCTATCTGGACAATCTAAGTTTCAAACCTGAATTAAACCAGACCAAAAAAAAAACTTCAGCCCTGATCCACGCTGTAGTGAGGTTTGGTCTACAGTGACAAGCGTTTGGTTTAAACTGAAGGACTTCAGAAAGCGCCCTGGGAAGCCAGTGGAAACGTGACCGTGGAGGTGCCGGTGAGAAGCCCATCTGCGGCGGACACCTGCATGGCCACCCCAGCCCTTCTGGCTTCAGAGCCAGGCTTCAGATGCTCCTTTCATCCCTAAATGCCAATAAGTTTTAACTTTGTGGACAATGAGGCTTTGATAGCTCACTGGTTTCCCAACTGGGGGACTCTGTGTGCTGCGCAATTACTCCAGAGGCTCCTGAGTGCTGGGCTAGGAAGCAAGTAGGTTGTGTGGTCTGAGCACATTGCTGGCATTTCCACCAAATCTGCTCAGATTAGGATCCAGGCCATTTGAAACTTACCTGTCAGAGGAAAGAGCTGAGTAGCTTACTAGAGAACTGCTAGTGTAGTCAGTTCTATGTCCCTTTTCTCAGTGGTTGCCAGGAAACTCAGAATCAGATAGTATAGGTTCCCAGGGCTACAGATACAAATTTTATCTTCCAGTCTAATCATCATGGCACATGATTTGTGTTTATATTTATCTACTTTATCTTACATATTCTTGAAAGTCAGTTCAAGTCTTTGTAGAATGAGTTTGGATATTAATAAATAAAGAGGAATGAACCCATATCCACTCATTTAATAACTATGCATTATACCACCACCACACCATGGTATGGGCTCAGATCTGTAAAAGGACATGCTCAGGGGAAAGCAGTTTGGAGGTTCCTCAAAAAGTGAAACAGAATTACCCTATGACCCAGCAATTTTACTCCTAGGTCCATACACAAAAGAAGAATTAAAACTAGGGACTCAAACATATACTAATATGCAAATGTTCACAGCAGTATTATTTACAATAGTCAAAAGATGGAAGCAAACTAAGTACCCATTGACAACTTAATGGATAAAAAAAAATGTGGTCTAGTCATACACTGGAATATTATTCAGTCATAAAAAGGACTGAAGTTGTGATACATGCTGCAGCATCAGGAAAACATTATGCTGAGTGAAGAACTCCAGACACCAAAGGACAAATCTTGAATTATTCCACTGGAATATCTAGGATAGGCAAATTCATAGTGACGAAAACTATATTAGTGGTTACAGGGGCCGGGGTGGAGGGGGCGTGGGGAGTTATCGCTTAATGAGGACAAAGTTCCTGTTGGTGGGTGATGAAAGAGTACTGAAAACAGGTAATGACGATGGTTGTACAATATTGTGAATGGGATTGATGCCAATAAATTGGAGACTTAAAAACAGTGAATTTTATGATCTATATCAATTTTTCCAACAATAAAAATTATAAAAAGATCTTAGAAAATTCATAGCATTTCCTAGGTCGATTATAAGAACAAGAGAATATTTATTGAAAAAGAGCTATAGTTAACTGGAAAGCAATGTGTGTCTAGACTTTGATGTGCGTCAAAGACCTCTTGAGTTCGAAGCAAAGCTTGTTTAAGATGCGGACTCCTGGATCCACCACAGCCTGCAGAAAGAGAATGTCTGTGGTGGGACCCAGACATCCAGGTAGTGACCAAGCCCTCCCGGAGATTCCGCTACACGGTAAAGACTCTGCTGCCTCGGAGGGAAGACGACTGGGCGAGGGGCTAGGGGAGCTGAGTCCTGGACAACGCTTTTCCTTCTGGGTCCTGTAAACGGATGCATTTGGAGGAGGTGACATTTAACCACCCTTTCAGTGCCCTCAGTTACTCTCACCAGTAAGTAACACAAACAACTGCATCTCTCTTACCTACGTGGTAATTTATGGTGGTTTATACTGATGCTCCCAATCGGAGCAAGTTAGAACAAATACGGAACCATGACAGAGTTATTCAGCAGAGAACATGATCCAGTCATCAGAGAACATGGAAGAAGCCAAGAATCGTCTCAGCAGAAGGAGAGGGTGAGTGGTCGCCATCTCACATGGGCGGGGGGAGGCTGTCTGAGAGACCTGTGCGCCTGCCCAGGACTCTCGGTGGCGGTTGCTTGAGCTGCATTAAATTTATGGAGAGGAAAGAAATCCAGGTCAGCTCAGGCTTTTCCCCCTCCTGACTGTAAAGGTTTTGCCGGTAATCCCTTGCTTTGTGTGATTTTTTTTTTTTTTTTCACGTGCGTTGAAGACCGTTTAAACAAGCCAAGACATACCCCTTCTGTCTGAGTAGCTGCGGAGAGCGTATGTGAAAGTAAACTCATTAAGAACGGGTTTTCAGAAGGTCTCTGCGTAGGACGGTGAAAAATCGAGAGAGAGGATGTGTTGCCTGGGTAAAGGAAGCCGACCTGAGAGCTGGCTAGAACGTTCACGACCAGCCTCCTCTCCGTGTGTCTGGTCGTCAGCCCGCCGCAGGCTCCGCCCGCGCTGCGCCCGGGGCTGGCGGTCCTGGTGCCTGGATGCGGCGACCGTGAACTGCGCGCGCCAGGGCTGCCGGCGGCTCCGCGCACGCCTGTGTTAACCTCTGCTGCAGAAAATAAGGTCTTCCAGCTGCCGCTGGTTCCGGCCACCTGAATGTTGGCTGTGGGTAAAAACTGCGGGGATTTACACTCAGATGTGTAATAAATGCTTTCTTAGCCATCCTGGGGAAATCATACGTACATGGCCCAAGCCCCAGGCAAGCACGGTTGTAAATGCCATTTGCGAACCCAGAGTTTCTTCTCTGACAAGAAATGCATGCCAGTTTTTGCGGGATATTTTCAATTTGCAGTTCATTTGCATTTGGGAGCTTCTGGGTCGATTGCTGGGGGGTGGGGTTCTTCAGATGGTTCGGGTCATTCCTGACTACGACGTGGTGTACCCCGGACTGTGTGAGTCAGAGAAGCTGAGGTCTGCCTTGTGTTTGGGGAATCACGTGTTTTAGTATTAATCGAAGGAATGAGTCCACTCTATTTTAAATGTTTTTACTTTTTTAAAAATTCTTTTTGAAGAGTTGTATTAGACTCACAGAGCACTCCACTCACCGAAAAAGATATGATTTTATTTTATCACATATTACTGTCCTTTATCTAAGAAAGAAAAATTAGTTGGAGAACTCTCTGGGAACCTTTTTTAATTTGAATGAAGCTCAGCGTGGGGCTAAGCAAGGCAGGGGGCTGCTGTGCGGAGGTGCGGATCTGCTCGTCCAGTGACCAGGCAGGTGAGCTTGGACAGCTCACTGGTTTCCAGCCTCAGTTTCCTCAGTCTGAAGGGAAAGCGTGCACTGTATAAAATGATCAGGGTGAAATTCGGTGGAAGCCTCATTGAGACCAAGGCACGACCTCCCATGAGTGTTTCTGGTCTGAGTCGGTGACGGCAGGATGCTGACACTGGTCCAGCTCTCCAGCCTCTGGGATGAAGGTGGCAAACGTGCCTCAGGTCATCTGAACACTGAACGGGATGGGATGTTCCGGGTCTGCCTTAGCTCACACATCACCCTTCACTGGAGTCTGTGCCGACTCCTAAGGGAGGAGCTAGAGGTGAACCGGTGTCTCCTCAGAAGATGGTTGTTCCTCTTAGTCATTTGATTTTTCCCAGATGCCAAGTCCTGCTTCCCAGATGGTGCTGAGGTGGGAAGCCCCATGAAAAAGACCGGCAGGACCCCCAGGCAGGGCCACTACTCTCCTGCCCGCACCATCCGGTTCCCTGGCCCAGTGGCATTATCTTGCTTTTTAAACTTCGAAACGGCTTACTTCTAGGAAAGCGGAACTTACCCCGAAGATTTTATCTGTTCCCTGAGCTCATCCTGATTGTTCCATTTGTAGTGCTTCATTTGCATGGAGCTCACTCCTGATTGGTCCATTTCCCTCACTCCTGATTGGTCCATTTCTACAAAGCTTGCTCCTAATTAGTCACCTTTGTTATGCTTTATTTGCATATGATGTTACAAAATGTTGCAAAGTCTAGACTGGTAGCCTATAAAAGCCTGTATAAACCTACAGACGGGGTCCAGAGCTTGGAGCGTTAACTCCTCTGGGCCCGCTGGCGTAATAAACCTGAGTTCTCCAACTCTCTGGAGTGCTGCTTGGTCTCTCGCCCGGAGCCAGGTTGCTGTCACAACTGAGGTATAACACCAAGCTGGAACACTGAGCTGTAACATACTTTGCTGCAACAGTGCTTTGATTGAAGGTCGGGGCAGATGAGCTCAGGACCATCCTGAAATGAGAAGCGTTGTTATTCATCAAGCACTTTGACCTCCTCTGTCCCTTTTAGTGATTTAAAAAAAAAAAAAAAAATTTGCATCCTGGAGGAAAATGTTCTAGTTTAAAAGCACCTTTCTAGGGGGTGTGGTTGGAAAGCAGGTGTCATCCCCCAGACCCCTTGTGCTGAGCCTGCCCTGCCTGGCAATTCTATGGCAATTGAAATGATCAGCCTTCTTTGAGCACCTTATGGAGCAAAACAAAAGACCAACAGATGAAGATCGGCCCTGGGGGTAAGTCTTAGAGGGACTTCTGCCTCTAACTACTGTTTACATCTCGCTTGTAAATTCCACTTCTCAGGCCTTTGTCTCCCCAGATGTAAGGTGAAAAGTACTGAAACTGATGACTGATGAAGTCTGTCATGGATCCCCTAGCACCCCCCTTTGCTGTGAGTGTGGAAGGGCACTGTCAAGGGGTGATTCTGAATGTTGAGGTGCTTGGCAATCCCTGGGGAGCTCATTAAATATGCAGGTCCTAGGCCCCTTTCCAAGGAATTCTAGCTCCTCCCTCAATCTGTGGCGGGACCCACAAGTCAACCTCTTGAGGAATTTCCTCAAATGGTTAAGAAGCCATGTTACAAGCCACAGAGCGCTGGGTAGACACGGGAGGACGGGACGGTGCGATGCGGACAGCTAAAGCGGAGGCGCTGAGCAGACCCTGAAGTCACAGGAGGCAGGACACTTGTTTGACTCACAGCTGGTAAGACAGACGGCAGCCACAGTGCACGGCGGCGGCAGACTCCAGGGCCCCCGTGAGCGCCACCGCTGAGGATCATTTCCATTAATGATTTGTTAATGTTTTTAAGTAGACAGCTTTTGCATAAATATCCAAATTGCAGCCTGCTCTTCAAAATTAGACCAGGCAGCACAGAGCCCGGGTTTCTGCCTCTTTCATGAGAACAATCCACTAACTGAGAAAGGACCAACCTTCTGGAACAGCGTGGGCTCTCCCATTCACATCCTCTGGACACTCTTCTCCATCCTGCGGGCGGTTGGATCGACCCTCCCTTCTTCAGGCCAGGATTTGGAGAAACTAGGATCCACTGAGAGGGGGCTTAACATCTGAATGAACTTCTTTATAGAGAGCGATCTGCTTACTTTCATGATTTTAAATTGTGATCTGTCAACGTACACTGTTCAGTTCAAAATGACCTTCAAGATTATCTGGTCCAGTGTTTTTTTCTTTTTTTAAGAGAATGAAAAAGGCTTTTAATGGTTGAATTTAGCAATCTTTCCTTAATCTTCATTTTTCTTGCAGTCTCTGTGGTATTAGATGTAATTCTCCTTCTTTGAGGCTCTCTTGCTTTCTGTGATGCTGCTCTGTGATCTTTATCTTCTTCCTTATATTTTTCAAAGTATCATTGGTTTTCAAAAATAAGTAGACCCTTACATTGAGTTTGGCACTGTACTGGGTGCTGAGCGTGGAAAATGAGAAATGAGTGTTTCATTTCGTGATCTCATTCGCTGGCTTCTGACTTTAACATGACTGGGACGGATTGCCCAAGATTTCATGAAAATTATTTCCTTCTTGTTTTAAACTCTAACCTTCAGTGATCTTTCTACCCAGAGGAAATATGAATGAGTAGACAAACTTAGGGACAAATTTTTTGGTTCAGTATTTTTCAGGTTAACTTTCTTCTGATCTTCATGGGTATTAATACGAATACAAGTCACATGGCCAAATAAACTTGGTAAGTGAGTAAGCAGACTTCTTTTCTGCAGTTTGCTGCCCAGTCAGGAGCCCCCGAGATGGCTGTGGGGTACATGGAATTCCAATGGCTTCCTTGCAACCCTACCCCTCCATGTTTTCAGAAATATTCTTTGCAAATGCAAATCTACTTCAACTCCTTTTTTTTTTTTTTTCCCTAAGAAAACTGAATCTTGGGAGATTTCATGACATGGAGAATTGAAACTCAACTTTGCTGTTGTGCACCCCAATGCTCTGATGACTAACTGCTCACAGCCAGTCCCTGGTCAGTGTTGAATAAATCATCTGGATGAGATCAGAAGGTGGATTCCAGGACACACACTTGTCTTGTAGATTCATGCTTGAAAAGTAGGGAAGGGGAGGTGACCGTCCCATGGGGTTTAGTCAAGGTTTTGAGTCATGCCTGTGAGTGTGTCTGTGAGTAATATATCCAGTTTTTAGAGTTTGCTTTCTTATCAATTTGATCGACATATCAATACATCTTGTTTTCCTCAGGGCACAGAAACTGGTTACATTTATTTCTTCGATATGTCTGTTTTTCTCTTTGTGTTTAAAGTAGGCAAGTTTTTAAAAGTAAATACCCCTCATAGCAAATTAAGGAAGTACAAAGGTGTGTGGTCAAAATTAAAGCCAATTTGGGGGATTTTTACAATCTTCACATTTTTCTAAAATCTCCCAACTTTAGTAGTCATCTTTAAATGTCATTTTTAGGTGTGAGCTCTTTCCCCCTCCTCACCCGCTGCCTCTCCCCTGCATCGTTCTCTGTTAAAAGCCAGGATAGCCCTTCAGGTCGGCTGAAATACCGTCTTTACAGTTCCTGCTTCTGAGTTTTGATGTCTTGAATTTAGGACTTCAGAAAAGCTTATAGTTACTGGGAAGACATTTTCCTTCCAGATTCTGATCTCTTTAAGATCAGGACAGCTGTGTCCTGTTTGGTCCCCAGGTGCCCTGCTCACTGCAAGGTACGTGGTGGTGCAAGTCAGCTGGTGCGGCCGTAGCCAAACACCGCGGATGGGTGGGTGGGGCGCACAACAGACCTATCTCTCTCCTTGTTTCTCTGACGCTTCTGGAGGCTGGAGGAGCAAGATGGAAGTGCTGGCAGAGTCGGTGCCTGGTGACGACTCTCTTCTGGGATGTAGACGGCTGCCTTCGCCCTGTGGGTTCACACGGGACAGAGAAAGCCAGGGGTGGGGGGAGGTCCTCTGCTGTCTCTTCTTATAAGGAGACTGATTCCATCATGGCGGCCCCACCCTCACGACCTCATCTGAACCCTCTCATCCCCCAAAGGTCCCATCACGTTGGGAGCTGGGGCTTCAACATACGAATTTGGGGATGCACAAACATTCAGCCTGGAATAATGGTGGTTTTCAAATATTTATTGAACTAATGGACAATGAGCGTGTTTTTGCTGTTACATGGTGTCAGTGACAGAGTCCTGAGTAGCAGCCCCTGCACTCCTAGGATGGCCGAGTTTTGGGGCCTTTGTGGGACCTTAGTTTCTGCTGTAGCCGCGTCCTGAGCGGGAAGGACGGACGGTGCAGTCCCACGTTCACAGACGAGGCTTCTGACATCCAGACGGCCGAGGGACTGTCTCCGGATGGCAGGGGTGACACGAGAGCCCAGGTCCTGCGCCTCACAGTCCCTTCAGGCCCTTCTTCGTCCTTGAATGCAAACCTTTTGTACCCCAACCTGCAACCATGCTTCACTGAATAAGCCACTTCTTTCTAGACTGTGACGAGGTCCAGAAATTTTGGATTAAAAAATGTAAAAGTACAGAATGTGAGGGAACTGCTTGGCGGATCTGTCATGATCTTGACAAATGAGCCAGCTGATGAGCGTCTCATTTACTGATGCAGGCAGACCTCGTTTTATCACAGTTTGCTTTATTGCATTTCACGAATACTGCCTCTTTTTTTTTTTTTTTTTTAACAAATTGAAGGTGGCAAGCAACCTGTAGCAAGCAAACCTATCAGCCCCATTTTTCCAGCAGCATTTGCTTGCTTTGTGTCTCTGTGTCATATTTGGTTATTCTCATAATATTTCAAATGTTTTCATTATCACTGTATCTATGATCTGTGATCTTTGATGTTACTACTGCGACTTGCTGATGGCTCAGATGATAGCGTTTTTTTAGTAATAAGGTATTTTAAAATTAAGGTATATACTTTTTTTAAGACGTAAGGCTATTAAATGCTTAATAGATTCAGTATCACGGGAAGGTAACTTTGTGCGCACTGGGGAACCAAAACATTCGTGTGACTGCTTTGGTGCGGTGGTTTGGAACTGAGCCCGCGATCTCCAAGGTGAGCCTGCCTTCACCTGCCAGACTGTCAAACCCCTCAGGAGTGTGACGGACCTGTAATGTGCAAAACACCATTTAGAATCTAACATTTTCAAAGTTCTGTTACCCCTCACAACCGTCCTAGAAGCCGTGGGTGTTTTCCCCGCTCTGCAGAAAGAACACAGACGATGGATCCTGCCTGCGGTCACTGAGCTCCTCAGCAGCAGAGCCTGGATTTGAACTTGGGAGTTTCTAATGCCAAAATTGTGTTTTTTACAACGCTAAGGTGCACGTGCGGGAGCAGACCACCTCCCCTGCTTTGCAGGCTAAGAAGGAGAAGCGTGAAGGCTTTTCCACTCCTTCTCCGGTTACCTTTTGTCCTTCCCTGCCCTCTACTCCGTATCTTCTATTGCCTCTTTTTGCTTGAGAACCAAGTATTTTGTTTACGCTTTTTAATGTAACCAGAGGAAAACTGTGTATATACTGAAAGACACGCCAGCTTATGATGGCATGAAGACAGCATCCGTTCATCACAGAGGCAGAAAAGCAGGCGTCAGAAACAGGAACCTCCCTGGCCTCCTCTTTCACTTGCTGTCAGTAATAAACACGATCCCTGTTTGCTAAGTTCACGATCTGAAACGCTCAGCACAAAGATAAAGGCGCCTCTCAGCTTCAACTGTTCTTTTTAATCTTTACAACGTCTTCATTTATTCTGGATTAGAGCCGGAAGGAACTTTCTGATGACTCCTGAAAACCAAAAAAAAAAAAAATTGAAATAATTGAGGCTGGGTTTGGGGAGAGTCTGGTGTTTGGTCTCTTGGGCCTGGTTTTTATTACCTCGGGCCACAGCCTCGGATTAACTTCGCAGCGCCCAGTTGAGCTGTCTGCCCCTCTATGGCCACGGCACCCACAAGCCCGGCCAGCTCCCCAAACGTTAAGCCGTGGGTGTATAAAATAAAACGTGGGTCTGGGTGCTCCGCCTTTGCACTGGTTTTGGTTGACTTGATCTCTTCTCACGTCCTGTTTTCCTGGCTTTTTGCACGCCTGCATTTGAAAGGATACATTGTGTAAGTCATTCTGAGCACTCTCCAAGGCTGCCACCTCGCCCTTTTTGTTACAGACATAAAGAAAACCAATCACTCGAGTTTATTTAAATCCAACAGAGACACTATAATTTTTTGTATCAGTGTTTGATTTTCCCTGATTTTTATAATAAGTGTGTTTGCTGATTTCTATAATAATGAAGTAGCAATTGAGGTCTAACTCAGGACACTTACATTGCTTTTTTTAGGCAAAAGAAAGGGTTAAAAGAAAAGCTTCCAGTTTTACTGAGGGAAGAATCCTGATTTATTGTCAAAAGTAAATAGGAATCCTGTCTCTACCATATGTGGCATCTGAGTTTTCTCCCTGCAAAATGGCAACACCAGAGGGCCTTTCAGGTAATGCCAAGGACTAAATGAGAAAACACACAACGTGCTGAGTACACGGTGAGGGTTCAGGACCCAGTAGCTCCCTTCCTTGGTTCATCCAGAAATCCACTGATGGAGTCACAGATCTGTCTTTCCTGTTGACTGCGGTCGGCCGTCCCCCTCTGCCGGGTTAGGTATTTTTCCCACCCGCCAGCTGTAAAGTTGGTATGGGGGGTCCTGCCCCTTACAGGGTGTCTTTGAAAATTAAAGTGACTAGGAAACACAGACACCCGTACTAGACGAGCTACCCTCTAGTCTAGTTCCATCACCATCTGAAACAAAAACACCAGCAGAAGGCTCACCTGAAGCCAGAGAGCTTGGAGGAACCCTGGCGGCTCGCTCCCCCCGCTCTGTCCCCACCCGCTCCAGCCGGTTTGGCAAACGTGTGAAGTTCAACAGTGTCTCCTGTGGAGCCAGCCTGCCGGTTGTGAGTCCCACAGCCCAGCACCAACTCTTGCCTCTGGGGTCTTAGATCTTGCTGGGGCAGGACCTGGGCCTTTTACGAGTAGACCAGAGGGACTAAAGCACCTCCCTAAGCAAGAGACCCTGCATCACCAGTCTGGCCTTGGGGACCCAACACTGGTAACAAGGGCTTTGTAAAAACTGCTTTTATAGACTCCTCCCCCAAGGCAGTCAGTGCCTTCCATCCCCCGCCCCCCACACACACCGTCAGCCCACTGAGCCGTTCATCTAACAGCTTTGTGCTGGGATGGCTGTTCCTTCCCACTCAGTCCCTCCTGTGGCCGTGACTGGGGTCCAGAGGTGTCCCTGGTTTTCGAGTAGATTTTTTCTGTTTGGAGTGAACTTGCTCCTTTGGGAATTGAACCTGTGACCCCGCCTCCATTAGCACCCGGCTTTAATCACTTGAACTTAGCAGGCCAGATGAACCAAACCCACTCCTATCGCGTCCTGCCACATTCTGAAGTTTGCAGAGGCCAGAGCCCTCCTCGCACCCAAAGTTCACTCCCACGCCGTCTCCTGTGGCCCTTTGGGTAACCCTGGGACTTTTAGTAAATTTTCATTGTCCGGCAGAAGATGGAAAAGGAAGCGGACGGGGCTGTGCGTGGACGTGGAAGAGGAAACATACAAAGTGCTGACGTCCATCCCCCCAGAGCGCGGAGTGGCGGGGGGTGGACGTGTGTGTTTCCCTTTGATTTCATGGCTCCCGCAGCTGGTAACGCTGCCACCCGCACAGGCAGACCGCGCCCTGTGCCCAAAGGATGCGGGCTTTCCGGTGCCCGCGGGAATGGCTTTCCCTCTTTCTGCGTGAGCTTGTTAAACGTGTGACAGATCAGCTTGACGCTAGACTTCTTGCAGCTTCAGGCTTGCACGCTGGCTGATAAAACCAGCTCCAAACACAAGCAGCCTGCTCCCGGCTCCAGGTCTCCAGGTCAGGGTTCAGCCCGCCAATTTCTGAGGCCGGCCTGTCCCACAGGACCCGTGCAGGATGGGAGAGCATCACCGCCCCGGACGCCAGCCTGCAGCCCACGTGGGGCCGCCCCCTCGTCCGGCAGGGAGGCCGCCCACCCTCTCACTCCGTGTCTAAAGAAAGATTGACTGTTCTGCATTTTCCGGTGACGAATTATATATCAGAAGACAGGAGATTTAAAAATTAATTCAAGATTAATTTAGGGATGACTGCACATGGAATTATTTGGCCAGCAGATGAAAACTGAAATGTTCACTACAAAGAGAGAAGACTGTAGACATGTCAAATTTTAATCCCATTTCCCGTGAAGAATTATCATGGCCCAAGACCCTTCTTGAAACCCCAGTTAATCATTCAAGCTCCAGCGTTACCCGCACCGTCCATGAGCACCAGTCAGGGTGCCACTGGTGTCTGGTAACGGATTCATGTCTGGGGACAGAAAAAAAGAAAAAAAAAGCTAGTTACCTGTGTACCAAGCATTAAGGGAAAAAATAAAATAAAACAAAGCAATAGCTGATGCGGACACGGTCTCCAGATTGAGGAAAACTTTTTACTTTTTAGAGTAAATGAGAAATAAATCTAAAATCAGAAAAAAAAAACTTTCTTATTTGAGGTTCAGTTAAATTTTAACTGCTGCTGGAAACAACGCAGACCTCACCATCTCAATGAAGCAGAAAGACAAGGAGCAAAGCAAGGCGCGTCTGTCCGTAAGTGCGCAGGCGGCGGGGCAGATCATGGCTGAGTACAGTTACAACACACACACTGATCCTACCGGAATTAGGTCCTGTCTCCAAATTGCGTTGTGTCCTGGAGAAAAATGTACACGTTTAAGAAACCGGTGTTGCCCACCCGAGGCACCTATACATCGTGCAAGAAAACTGCCCCGGAGAGGCTGTGCTCTGTCTTGAAATATTCAGAGCTGACCTTTCTCAGCACGTCTCCTGGTTTCCAAACGCAGAATGCATCTGGACAGCCTCCTCTGGCTTGTTTCTCTGCCCCGCCCCCCAGCTTTCTATGCGAATGCACATTTGAGGGAGGAGATGTGTGAAGACGTAGACTGACCTTCAATAATGCATTTTTTTGAATGTCCTATTTGGTCTGATCATTTCCTGAAAACTACTCATGTGATACCATCTTTCCAAAGCCCTGGGGGAAAAAAAATCAAGCGAATTACAGTGGAACTTGGAAAGAAATGGAATGAAATGTAATTGAATATGCTCTCTGAGCAATACACAGTGCATTAAAAGGCCCAGCGATTAGGGAGCGAGCAGTGAGCCCTCACACAGGGCTGCGTGCAAATTAGGTGGGGCCTTCATCAGTGAGGATGGAAGTCCTGCCAGATCAGGTGTTTCCACGCTGCAGGAGGGAGTCCTCGTTCGCACAGAGCTCCCCTCCTGGTCCGTCTTGCACGCCCCTGTTGCTGGTGTCTCATTAGAGGAAACCATTTAAAAGGGGCTCCTGTGGCCAATGAACTTTTTTTTTCCTGAATCATCACACTTGATATTGAATTATTTCTATAGCTTCTACCTTTTGAAAGCAAGAAAATACGGTGAACAGAACAATGCCCTGCAAGTGCAGAGTAGGTGAAGACGGAGGAGGAGAAAGCGGGAGGTAGAACGCGCTTGTGCGCATGCGTGATCGGGTTGACCTTCTGTTTCCTTGTTGGATCTTTGTTATTTTCATTTGTTTCACTTTCATATTTTCAGAATGGGGTCGAAGATTGCAAATCACGTAATCTGGCAGTTTCAAATATTTTTAAGACCACCTTTCCTCCCAACATAGAAAAGATAAGAAAGGAAGCGATCTGGCTGTGGCTCCTCGTGAAAACCTGCACAGGAGAGGATGTTTACATCCAACGCGCAGAGCGATGGCTCTCCACAGCGAGACCTGAGCTGGTCACTGCATCTCCTCTGTGAGATGGGAGTGCAGACAGAGGGGGAGAGAAGACACTCTGCTTGGAATCCGTGGAAATTGGAGTGTCTTTGGGATGTCAGTGTGGACCTGCATAATCAGAGTCAAAGGCTTGCAACAGATTCTACTCCGTCTCTGGGCCATCTGCCCATGGAGGGTGACTGAAGTCCTCTGGGTACATGGCAACCACCCAGGAGGACTGTGTTCAGAGAAAGAAGAGGCGTGACGGTGGAATCCCAGAATGTATTTCAGCACGCAGTGCTTTGGCAGAGGGGAAAACAAAGACCAGGATGGAGCAGCCAAAATCAGCGCAGGAACCAGGAGGTGAGGATTCTAAGAAGCGGGGAGGACATGTTTAAGAACAAGCCAGTGGGAAGGGAGAAGCTCTGGGTGCAGGAGAAGGGAACATCTTTCCTAGATCCAGGCCCCGCAGAAGCAGGAGGACCAGCTCCTCCTGACGTGCGGGAGGCAGCAGCAGTGACGCCTCCTTCACGTGAAGGACGAGGGTGCTGTTTGGCAGTGCTTACCTGGCTTTGAGCAAGTCGGCTGCTTGCCACGAATCCCTACACTTTCAAATATTGTCTACTTTCAAATGGAAGCAATCCAGGGATTTTGATCATTTTAATAAGATACAGACAGTGATAATATGAAATGTGGAGCCCAAAGGGCAGGACCACATGTGGCTTTTTTCTCTGTTCCTAGCGATGTCGCAACGCGGAGGACATAGGATGCCTGTGCAATGAAGGAACTCCTTCCATCCTTCTTCTCCGGGGAGTGTGCATTGTTGTTCCGAACAAGTTACAAGTTCATTGAGCGTAGCTGATAAGGGAAGAAGTTCTTTTCATGAAGCCCACAAACCAGGGCTCCAAAAATCTTTAATGGAATGCTTGGCTTATTCAGGACAAGGGATGCTCAGGGGCCGGCTAGGCTGCAGCAGCCAAGAAACAGAATCTCAAAGACAGATTCTGTGGTTAGTATCAGATACTGAAACCTTCCCACGGGCTACCTTCCAGGAGCCTCCCAGCGGCCCTGAGGCGTGGCCTTTGCACTTGGGAGTGTCCCCCCAGCCAACAGGCATCAGACAAGAGGAGGCTGCGGAAACCAGTCGTCTTAACATCCTGCCACCTGCGACACCTTCACGTCTAGTTTTCTGCTGCCCTGGTCCTGCCAGCCTGGGCCTGTGCGGTTTTCTGGAAAACACAAATAATAGGTGGTCAAAGTAAGATATTTACGAAAACTATGATTGTCAGTGGTTCGTGGAAAGAGGACAGGCCTGAGAGGTTTAAATCCCCCTTTCTCCCAGAGATGTGAAATCCAGCAGGTCCAATCATCTCTTTGGGATGTAATTTAGATTTTTATTACATGGTGACAATCATACTTATTTCTTGATGTCTTTGTGAGGATCTAATATGTCAACGTGTATGGAAATGCTTTGTAAGTGATAAATGTTAGTGGTGTCCTCAAATCTGGCTGAGGGGTTGAAGACCTCGCTCCCCCCAGTCTTCACTGTGAAAGAGGCCTTCTGGGATGTGTTCAGCCTAGAGGCAACGTGGTGTGTTCATGGAGTTCTAAAGATAGAATACATGGAGTGGAAGATGAAGGTGTTTCCAGCCTGTCTTGCACTGGGAGTTCACATCGTAACTTGCTCCTCTCTTGTGAAATGTCTCCTTTCTTCTTGCACTGTGGGATTTCTCTTGCATGGAAGAAATGGAGAAAACAGAATGGGGACGGGGGCTGGGGTCAGGAGAGAGAAGGCTGGGAGTGGTACCCTAGTGCAGATGGCTCGGCAATCCCTTGCATCCATCGTGCCTTTTCATAATAGACATCCAGTTAGGATCTGCTTTTCCCAGCCTGCCTTGCAACTGGCTCATGTGACCAGTGTCCCCCAGTGGGATGTAGCTGACATGAACTGTGCCACCAGAAGTGACCCAGGCTCCCAGAAGTCCCTGAGCCTCCTCCAGGCAGGTTTCCCCCTTTGTTAGCTAGAGGCAGGTGACAGTGACATCATTAACATGGAAGAAGCCTGCGTCTCTGAGTCCCCTCAGGACAAGACCCACCCCGACCAGGAACATCCACACTGGACAACCACATGGAAGAGGGGAAACTTTTATTTCAGTCCTGAGGCATTTTGGGGTCTATATGTGAGCCTACCCTGGCTGATTTCTAGTCTCTGTCCTGAGCAAGGGGGACGAAACTCACCTCCTGAGCGCACATATATTCCAGACCAACTCGAGGATAGGGTTTTCAGTAGAGATTTGGGAACAAAGTCTTTTTAAAAACGTTTTTCAAGTTAGCATCCTTTTGTTGGGGGGAGGTTCATTAAATTGATTGATTTATTCCTCTATTTAATGGAGGCACTGGGGTTTGAACCCGGGATCTCGTGCTCAGCATGTGCTCTACCACTGAGCTCCACCCTCCCCTCTGGGACCAAAGTCTTTATGGATTAGAGAGCGTTTATTTGCTGGTCCCTCCTCTTTTATCTTCCATGCATGTAACTCAGTGACCAGAACAGCTGTTGCCTTGTGTCTAGGACTTGTGCCGCCCGCTACCACCATCCCCACTCGGTTAGGACCCCTTGGCTCCAAGTGACAAAGACAGCCTCAAGGAGCCCAAGGGTATCAGGAGTGCAGCACGGATCCTGCAGGTGCGGCCACAGCGCTAGCCTCCAGGGATCTGGGGTTGAACCCGGATTAAGGGGCAGCATGGACTTCCCTCACGCCGCCTCGGTTTCTTCCTGCACCTGCGCTCTTTTGCCTCCCTTCAGCCAAAGGCCTGCCCCGACTCACGCGCTGCGTCTCCTCCATCGCTTAGGCGAACACGTGGAAGCCGCTTTCTCTCCAGCTTTGACTCCGTGCGACCTCTTGACTCTACCGCCCAGCCAGAAACTGGTAACTTTGTGCTTTTCTTTCCATCCAGTTCCTAAGAGCTGCTCTTCCTGTGCTTCTCTTTAAGCTGGACCGTGGGGCACGGCCGGGTCTTGGGATCCCGTCTCCCCCACCAGTCTAGCCAGACAGGTGGTATTTGAAAAATGACTTTTTTGGGGCAGCAGCCATTAGGGGCCCAGCAAATGTCATCCTGGAGGAATGTGAAGTGATCGCTTGTGACTGGCATCTTCGACACAACAGCAAACAATAAAGTGCTAAATAAAAGTTGGTGGTTATTACGTACTGCAAATATAAATACACACATACACAAAGTAATTTTTGTACCAACTAGGCTTTAGGCAGTATGTTGAGATGTTCAGAAAATAAATGAGAAAAACAGCCCTTAATTTTATCAGTTGACAGTTTATTGGGGTTGGGGTGATGAAAAATGCATATAAGTAACCATAATAACAATAACAACAATAATAAATCCATAAATAGACCGAACTTTTTAATCGGAGCACAGTCGGTTTACAAGGTTGTGTTAGTTTCTGGAATAGAGCACAGAGATTCAGTGATGCCTTTTTCACATCCTTCTTCATCCCAGGCTATTACAAGATACTGAACGCGGTTCCCTGTGCTGTGCGGCAGGACCTTCTCGTTTCTCTGTTTCACATGCAGTGATTCGCGTCTGCTAATAGACCTACTTCTTAATGCCACAACTGTCTGGTATCTCAAGTGTCATGCTAATACAGGGTCTGTGTTCGGACAGAAGGAGCAGCAGCCTTCTGTTCAGCTTCTGTTCCCGTGAGGACGGGCCGTCTGGTCCTTAGTTTCTTCCTCTGTGAAATGGGGGTATTAGTGCCTACCTTATTCATAAAGTTGCTCTGAGAGTGAAGTAGGAAGGTGCTTTGAAAGCTAAAGCAACTGTCCCAGGGCCCGGCTGTGGGCAGGGACCAGATGGCCTCTCCCACGAGGTCAGCAGCTCCCAGCACAGGCACCCGTGCGGCGCAGGCACACGATAAATATTAGATCTTTTAGGATTTTTCTCCCTCTTTATATCCTATTTTTTTTCAGTTCCTCCCGGGAGAACACTGCCTTCCTTCGGGATCTACTGAGGGCTGACACGTATGCAGGTGACGTCACCGAGATCCCCCCCTGTCCTGCCAGATCTCGCCAGCGCAGCTCACCCTGTGCTTGGAAACAAAATAGACTCTGCTTTTGCGTACATCTATTCCATTATGTATACTTTTGCTGAAACGCACCCTGTGTACTTAGCGGCTATTTTCTAACTAGGCCCTGCTGCACAATTTAAAGTTATTGTTACTCTCTGGGTAAGCACTTCCCATACAACTTTCTGGATGGTGTTCTGGGATGTTCCGTTACGCACAGTCCAACGTGGCTGTTGAACTTGTGACTACTGACCACTTGAAATGTGGCTGGTGCTGCGGAGGAACACATCTCTAATTTAATTGAAGTTTAAATTCTCACCTGGGGCTCGTGGCTGCTGCATTAGATAATGAAGACCCCACTTAATTAGACGGGACTTGGTCTTGTCTTTTCTACCCAGGTCATCCCAAGAGGTACTTAGCTGAATAGGAAATAGAACGAAGGGAAAGCCACTCAATACATCCTATTGGCTGTTGCCTCCTCTCGAATTAACTGTAACCGGTACCCTAACCCTGGGTTGTGATGCAAGCCCCCGACCACAGCGGCAAAGGAGAGCGGTGCTTTCTGGACTGAAGGAGCCCGACAGCGGGGGTAACCTACTCTGTCCAGTACCACACTCCTCGAACCTGGAGCTGAAAACTTATTGCCAAGGGGAGAATCTGTGTGTCCACCTCCCGCTTTAGGTAAAGGGAACAAGAAATGAAATGTGGTCCATCCGGGAGCAGGGCTGGGGCAGATGAGCGGGGAGGAGGGGGGCGGGTGGGCTGCTGTGTCCGGAGGCCTCAGCATCACTTGAGGTCTGACTCTGAGGGTGAGAGGCTGTGATCCCAGGTGGCTATGGCATTGCCTGCCATCTGGTAGCAGTTGGATGGAGAGCTCAATCTGATGAAACAGAGCCAGCCAGCTGGTGTCAGATATTAGAAAATGCGGAGGCCAAACGCCAGAGTAGCTTTTAACAAAGCTGCCTCTGAGCCCAGAGTCCTGGGAAAGGGGGCTGAGGTCTCGTTTACGGAGCTGGCCAGGGCGCAGGGGGCTTCCTGAGTTTATTAGTATATTTTCAATAACGTCATTTATGTGCCCACATGGGAATACATGGCATGCTGATTATCAGGCTGAAGTTAATCACACAAATCATCACTCTGGCTTTTTCCAATATGACTTGAAAAATTCTTTCTCCAACGACACATTTCAAGTTTATTTGTGCAACATCCACTCGTAGCCCTAATAATGATAATAGTTGGAGAGAAATTACCAAACATAGATGTTTTCAGAAACAACCCCCAGAAATGAAGGTCTCCCTGGTGATGACCGAGAGTAGGAGCCACGTCCCCACCGGGTGGTCGGGGTCCCTGGAACAGCATTGCTGCTCTCTCGTTTGCATAAAAGCAAAGTTCTCTGATACCAACGTCCACTCAACAAGACTGGCGTAGAAACTGCGTGCCTCCTCATGGTGTTCTGGGACCAGATTTCAGTGCCCAGCAGAAACGGTTTTGCAAACTGCGAAGTGGTCGTTAACCTGCAAACGAATTTCTTCTTATTAAAAATTACAGTTCCCACGTTCAGTTGTCGGGAAAAGAGCTGTCATTTTTCCCCTCTTCTTTCTACCACCGTTTGGCATGAGCTATTAAGCCGTGTCCTGGAAAGAAGCCAACGGTGCATATCATTAAACGGGGCTCCTGAGGGGCTGTAAATTTTTCAGCGTGATATCACACACACGCAAATGAAAATCCGCACCTGCCAGGCTCCCCTGTAATAAGGACATTTTTAGGAAGGTAAGGATGTGTAAGACACTTCGTGGTAATCCAGATCTGTAGCTGCAAAGGACTGAGAAGATAAGCTTTGCCCCCAGAGGGTGGCTTCCACCTAGCCCAGGCTGGAAAAGCACTAGCGGGAAAACCTAGCAGCCAGAGGCGTCTCGGCAGGAGGTGCAGCCCCGGGGTTTATGGGACTGGACACCCGAGAACCGAAGGCTGGGCAGGCCTCCTGGGACTTTGCACCCAGCAGGGCCTCTCGGACCATGGGCTGGAATGCTTCCCAGCCTTTTAATTGATTGGTTTCTCCAATCGAAAGCCTTGAACTGCTCAGAGGTTCCAGAATCTTCTGTACCTATTTCCAACCCTAAAGTGGACTTGAATTATATCAGTGATAACTTTGTTGCAAGCGTAGCTCCATAAGGGATTCTCATCTTGGGATGTTTGGGGACACAGAGTGGGTTTCACTAGGTAGTTTTATTTCAGAAGCACCCAAGTGTGGTGCAACGAACTTCCTCGTACTAGGTGTCGGTGAGGGAGAGCCCCTGATTCTTCAGACGAGTGGACAGAGGAACAGATGCTGAGGACCCCAGATAACCGTGTCTATGCAGGGAAGCCCGGCACATCCCTCCCCATAGTCCTCACCTCTGGCCTATTTATTAAAATCCTTAAACTTGATCAGGGATGAGATTTTTCTGAAGGAATTTGTAGATATTTGTATGCATGCCCACCAGGGAGTGGGGTTGCTGGGAAAACGGTCTATTTTGGAAGATTTACATCAGGAAACAAATACTTTATCAAACATATCACACGTTTAAGAAAATTAGAAAAAGAAGATCCGCTGAAGTAAAAGATTATTTGATGACACCATCCTGGAACATAAAGGGAGTTTTCGTAACTAAGGAGACCAGCTATGGAGACAGGCAGCGTTATTACAGAATTACGGGAGAATGAAATACACCCGAGCTGTCATCTGCAAGTGAAGTCAGTGAACACAAATTCCCAAGTGGGCAATGCTGGGTGGCATTTGTTCCTTGCACCCTCCTTTCCTGGACCATCTACGTGAAGACTTAATGGGGTAAATAACCCACAAAAGAGAGGCTGTGCTATGAAGATCTGGCAATGAGATCGAAGCCATTTATACATGAAATTAAATCCAAATAGTTAGAGATTATGATTTCTCCGTATATGAGTGCTATCCTTTATGAAGGAAAGCCATCTGAATGTGAATGCTGCATTAGGGGTGTGTTAATTGAATATCACTACGTATGCTCGAGTTCCCTGCCCCGCCCCCCAAAAAGGAACGCAGCAGAGGAACCTAAGCAGTGGCCCTCACTCGACCTGCCGACTGCCCACCTGCCCACCTGCAAGGCACGTCCCCCTGGGAGCAGGAGACGCGAGGCAGTTCTACGGTCTCCTTAGGAGGGCTCAGGTCCCGTGCGATTCCCAGGCTGTCAGCATCTTCCTGCGCCGTGGTCCAGGGTTCAGCCGTCTCTACTCTGGGGCTCCTAAAAGCCAGCAGCATGTTGTATCTGATACTTAACCAAAGAAACAGTTTTGTTTTCAACACTTAGAAGAAAAACTAAATGTATTAGTCTTATTGAAAGGATTTATCAGCCTCCAGTAATGCAACTTCCTGGGGAATTTTCAAGGGTAATTTCGACAAAACATGATTTTTGTTACATCCATGAGATTTGGAAGGAACTCCAAGTGGCGGCAAACTCCCCATACGATAAAGCGCTGCAAAGTGATTGAACGATAGTCGACGAGGGAAGAGATTTGAGAACATAACTGGCAGACCTGGGAAGTGAAGCCAGCGAGAGTGTAGATGCTCTAACATAACTCTCTTCTACGGAAAGAATCTGTTTGGTCTAATATTGCTTTATCACCAGTATAAATAAAAACAGATGCTTCCTTCAAATTAAACAGGGTAAGGAGCAAAACTCAAAACACAAGACCACGTAGCAAATTATTACACGCAGCAGTAACACAAACAAGAATAAACAGTAGTAAACTCAAGAAAACATAGACACAGAATTTGGACTTGGGATACTGAGATCATGAACTGGATATTGGCTGGAGAAATCAAAGATTTTCAGGAGACACACAAAATTGTTAACATTGGTTAACTCAGGTGAGAAAAATTGTGGATGGTTTTTACTTTAATAATTAAAATTTTCTGTGTTTGACCGATGTTTTGAAAAGAATCTGTATTATCTTTTTGTGATTAAATCGACCCGTAAAGTTATCTCATTTTGTAATAAAAAAAAGTGGGGAAGAGGAGGAGGGTTTTATACCATCCTTTCATCTTCTGCAACAAAATATCTGGTCCTGGATAACAACTCCTGAGTTTCAGAATGAGAGAATGAGATCTGAATGGTCCTCAGTCTATGGAAAAAGATGCAATGATGTTCAGAACTTCAATTTCTCTCGGTTAAGGTGGTGGGTGCATGTTGTAAGTGTACTTTTAGCAAGAAATTTTACATCAGTCAAGTTCTGATTAATCTCCTGATGCCGCAGAACATTAAATTAATCAGTGTTCCATTCAAACACATTCCAAGTAATTGGTCAATGAAACTGTCGAGTCTCTTCTGGCCTATGTACTGTGCATTTAGCATGGATGATAAAAATCTTTCCTGCCCTTTCCCCTTCAACTCCTCCCTTTCGCCTTTTTCTCATCTGTTGTATAAATTTATATCTCTATCCCCGAAAGGATCAGTAACAATCTCATGATTGTCATAGACGGAAATCTCGCCTTTTTGCTACAATTGGGGAAATCTTATCATTGCCAGCGGACATTTTTTGTCGCACTTCAACTTTGCTCTTGGAAGCTCCTACCATAAGCTCTCCATTCTGGGTTTGTCTGGATCCAGGTCAAGTAGATCAACTTTTGCTTTTGCTTTCACAGGATGAACCAAGTAAGAAGAAGCATAATTAATGTTTCTTCTCCAAGAACTGAGAAGAGAAATTCTCTCCGCTGGTCTGGAATAAACATAAAATGAAATGCCTGTGGTTGAGGTTGGGGAAGTTCAGTGGAAACCTGCCTTCTGAGTTCTCATTGTCCACGGGCACCTTCACGCAGTACTGGAAGAGCACCCTTTGCAGCTGAGAACTCACGGGCACCCACGTCTGTCCTGCTAACGTTACACGTCACACCACGGGGACCCATGTGCCATCAATCAAATCTCATGCCTATTTGAAGTTAGAATTTACTATTTGGCATTTTAAGGAGGCCCAAAGACATATTTCCATGGAATTAGACTAGGATTTTAACAACCATCTTGCCAAAAGTCAAAAGACAAGATAGTCGTCTGCATATTTTAATATTAAGTACTAATTTTGATGATGCAGTATGCATATTTTAATAATTATCATACATGTGATTTATTGGATTTAATCAGAGCCTTATTTGTAGCATCTTGGCCAGAAATAAGTTAAGCAAATATTTGAGACCTATATCAGCTCCAGTTCCTACCCCTGTTGTTCTAAAGGTATCAGGGAAGACAAATTAGCCTTTGTTATGAATGGCCTTAATGATGAGCCGACGACATAAAAATAAAGATAATAAATATTAATCTACTTTGGAGCCATTTTCCTTTGTGTTGTACTGACATCTCAGCCTGACTCCTTATGCTATTTTAAATGTGAGTAACTGGAGCTTGGCTCCAAAGTCATTTATTTTTAGAAAAAGATGCAAATTAATAAGACTGTGTGAAGCTGCAGACCCAGGGAGCCATTCCAGCCATAAAATAACGGGCCTGGGGGCTTTGCCCTTTCCAGTTAGTTAAGAAGCCGTAATGAAACTGGCCTCTCCGGGAGGCAGCCAGTTTTCAATTAGACTGTGTTTCTGCGCCCACAGGCCACCTCCGACACCAGAGGACATCTGTGTGTCCCCTCGCCCCCGAGCTGAGGCCGGTGGCTCTGTCCCCCTTCCAAGAATGGTCAGACAAAGACGGCTTCTTCTGATAACACAACATTAACATAACAATAGGGCCAACTGTTTATCATAAAATAGATAAACAGCAACGCCCTGCTGTGGAGCACGGGGGGGGGGGGGGGGGGGGGGGGGGGGAACTATACTCAGTACCTTGTCGTAAGCTATAATGGAAAAGAATCTGAAAAACTTATAAGTGTGTGTGTATCTCTGCTGTACATTGGAAGCTAATATTGTAAATCAACGACACTTCAATAAAAAATAAAATAAAACAACAATAACAGAAATCATGGTTTACTTTCAGTGCAAATGATCCCACTAAATTCAATGGGAAAAAATAGACGTCTGGATGGGATGGCCTGTTTTCCTGGATATTATCTCTTTAAACACCATTAATGGTTGTGGTTCATCTAGAAAGACAAGGAAAACCAAGTGGGTTTGGGAAAACCTGCATGGAAACAGTTCGGCCAAGATGGGTTGTGACAGAGCTGCCTTTAAAACTTCATTGTATAGCATGCGGAATCCAAAATGTTCCTCTCTTGGCCGTTCTTTTCTTTGCAGTCTAGTACACGAAATATAGACATGGCTGGGTCATTGCAAAATGCCAAATTTTACAATTTGGGCTCAAACAAACATGAGAAAATAATTAAGGAAATTGCTCTGGAAACTGCTGACTTCAGATGAAGAATATGGAGCCATGCACGGTCTATAGATCAGCTTCTTAAAAGCTGCCTTTACAGCACGTAGAGCATCTCTCAGTTTAGAACGTAAGCTTCAGTTTTTACGTCTGATCTTAGCTCTCCAGGCGGCTGTGCCGGGTGCTGGGAACAGTCACAGGGAAGGCCGATTCCAAGACCCTTCACTCTTCGACTTCTCCCCCGAGACCCTCAGAGTCAGTACCAAGGAGGCTGTGGTGATGCTGGCTTGAGGAGACTGGGGTGCTCATCCGTCAGGCCCTGGATGGAGACGGTTACTGTCTAGCAGCCCAGCCTGGGAGCAAGCCCCTAACTGCTCACTCCTCCATTCAGCAAGAAGTCAGAGCACAGCAGTGAGCCAAGCAAGGACCTCCCCGCCCAGCGCTTGGGTGCCAGTGGAGAAGGCAGGCAGGGCATGGGCTGGCCGTGGGCTGGGTGGCCGGTGGCGACACACACAATGAGGGAGCGACAAGTGCAGGGCCAGGGAGGAAGGGATGTGGCCGGCAGGGCTGCCGTGTGCACACAAGCAAATTCTCCCAGGAAGAAAGGCAGCCAGCGATGAGGATCCTTAGGAGGGGGAAGCTACTAGCTGGGGGTGGGGGTGGAAGGAGGGAGAGAGCTCGGGGCAGAGGGAAGGGCGAGCACAGACCCCTGACGTGCAAGCATCTCAGGGATCATCGCAGCAGAGCTGCTCGTCTGGAACGGTGTCTGAGCGGGACGGTGACGGGGTGAACTCATGTTGTCCAAAAGTTTTGGCCTTTACCCTGAAGGGCACGGGAAAGGATGCATGAAGTTTGAGAGTACCGATGCCCTCAGGCAAATTTCCAAAAGGTCATTTTGGTACTGCCGTGAATAAAACAGAGGAGAGGGCAGACTGGGTAATGGGTTATTGCCTGGTTTGGAGTGGCAGTCAGGGCTGGGAGCAGCGGAGGGGTGAGAGGTGCTCCCATCCCCTCATGGGGCTGGGATATAGGCGGGTGCGAGGAAGACGTTTGGGGCTTAGAGCAGCTGGAAGTTGGAGTTATCATTAGTTTCCTCGAGCTGCACAGCTTCAACAACAGGAGTGCCTTCTCTACGGGTTCTGGAGGCTGGATGTCTGAGATCAAGGTGCGGGCAGGGTGGGTTCCTTCTGAGCCCGTGGGGGACCTGTCCAACCCTGTCCCCCAGCCTCTGGTGGTTGCAGGCAAGCACTGGCCGTCCTGGCCTCCACGGCATCACCTGATCCCCGCCTTCGTCCTCACACCGTCTCCTTCCCATGTGTGTCTGTGTCCCAACCTCCCTCTCTTATAAGCACACCAGTCACAGAGGATTAGAGTCCCCTTAGCTCCAGTGTAAGCTCCCTTCATCTACACTGAACGTGTCTAAGATGACCCCATCTCCAAGCACAGTCTCATTCGGAGGCACCAAGGGTTTGTCCTTCAGCCTATGATTTCGGGAAGGGCATGATCCAACCTCTGACGCACTTCACAGACCTGAGAAAGGCCGGGGAGGAGCGGGTTTGGACACCCTGCCCGTTTGTGCTCCTGGTACAGATGTCAAGCACTGAGCCCAGAAACTAATCTGGAATTCAGAGGCGGGGTCTGGACTGCAGATACCAGCTCAGCAGTGAAAGATACACATTTACAAAGGTGTAAATTCAGACGGAACGCAGCACAGTCAGAAGAGCAATTTTTTAAAATTTTATTTATCTGTAACGGAGGTACTAGGGATTGAACCAGTACCTCCGTTTACTCTGGTTTCTGTTTTTTTTTAAATCAGTACAATGCTGCAGTGACTATACTTGTACGCATGTGCTTACATTTAAGACGTTTCATTTCTATGATGATTATTTCAATGTGTACTTTTATTATCTACTCAATCTCTTCTACGGTAATTTTTGGGTTCAAAATTTCCACAACTCAATTCACTTTTGCTAACGTATACTTCTTTCGTTTGGGTTACAGATCGCTCGTCACAGAGCTGTTGTTGTGTTTTCTGTGATTTTTTTTCATTTTTCCAGGACTTGCTTACATCTCCTTTCTCATTTTTAATGTCGCTCATTTTTGCTCTTTTTTTCTTACTCGGACTGAAGGAGCTTGTCTGTTTTATTGTTCTCTACAAAGAATCAACGTTTGAATGACGTTTTTCTATTTTTGTTTTATGTGTCGCTAATATCAACCTTGACTTTCATTCATTTTTCTTCCTTCCTGCTTCTTTTGGTTTATTTTCTTATTCTTTTTCTAATTCCTTAAAATCTAAACGTGATCCTCCCCCTGCTCTTCCTCTTTCTTTCTTCTTTAACAATGAAAGCATTTACTGATACAGATTTTTTTCTCATAAAAATTTTACGGTGATTTACGAGCTTTACTATAAAGTCGTCATCTTTTCATTGCATTCTAGATAGCTTGCAATTCCTCAATTGATTTCGAGTAAAGGAGTGTTTATTAATTTCAAAATAACTATGATTTTTACATTATTTATTTCTAATTTTATTAGGTTAACATTACAGAATGTAGCCCCTAGAACCTCCCTTTCTTAAATATTGCCTTTCCCTGTGGTTTGCCATCACCTATTGATTGTTTCCCAATATCCATTCTCCTCATTTTACACAGAAATGATATTGTTATTTGGGCCCCTGGCTGCCTGGCTGAGGACTGTTTTTCTCAGGATCTCCATGGAGCTGGAAGTGACCGTGTCTCTAAACGCTGGCCAGTGGATGCCACCAGGTGTGATGTGTGTCGTGTGTTGATCTGCACTTGCAGGGAGCAAGGGGCCTCTGCTTCTCCCCCTCACGGGATGGAGGCGGCCCTCGGAGGCTCTCAGTGGACGCTGTGTACTGAAATGGCAAAATACCGGACAGAACGTGACTCGCTGTGACTCGGCCATCCTACCCCTGGACTCCTTACCTGCAGCATTATGTGGTAGAAAAATCCATGTCTATGTGGTTTAAACCACTGCTATTTTGATTCTCTTTATATATCAGCTGAACCAAAATAACAAATTAACTCACCCTTAAATTTTCCACTCATGACCATCAAATTCAACCGAGATCTCCAGCTGCTCATCAGCCCTCCAGTACTTCTGATTACTTAGATCTTGCTTTTACTGGGTGAGTAGCTCACTCCTCTGTCGCATCAAACCTCCTATACTTCTTTGTCTTTCCTCATCCTCAGCTGCTGGCCTTGCCCCCGCATCTTTGAGGAGAATATGGTCGGCACTTTGAACTGCATGTGTCCAGTTATAGGCAGACTTTTTTCAGTACTAAGCACAGTGCTGTAGGATGTGTGGTTGATTTCGTCTGTTTTTGTGGAACCGTGGCTACGGAGAAAAGAGCCAACTGTGGGACTTGAGCATCTGTGGATTTTGGTACCGATGGCGGGTCCTGGAACCAGTGCCCGTGGGAACCAAGGGAGGACGCACCCAGAGGAGCGTTCCCATGCCCTCACAATGCACATCCAGGACACTAAACACTTGCCTTCACTCCTAGTCTAAGAGTGACCTCTCCACGGCCCTAAGGGAATCCACTTTGGAATTGGATTTCGTGCTCATTTGTCTATTTGTGAACATCATTATATTTTGACTAAATCATCCATTTTTTTCTCTCCTCTGTATCATCCCATTCATATGCAAACATGCTGTTATTTCTCTTACCTCAAAAAAAAAAAATCTCTTGACTCCACATCCCTTCCAACTACCACTTGGATCACTGAAGTCAGTTTCTTGCCCCATCACTCTAAAGAAATGGTTCTTCTCAATCAAAGTCATCAATGTCCTTCTTTTTTTTTTTTTTAATTGAAGTACAGTCAGTAACAATGTGTCAATTTCTGGTGTACAGCACAGTGTCCCAGACATGCACATATATATACACGTGTATTTGTTTTCACATTCTTTTTCATTAAAAGTTATTACAAGACTGAATATAGTTCCTTGTGCCATCAATGTTCTTTTTATTGCTAAATCCAGTGATCACTTCTCCATCTTTATCGTATTTGGTGGATCAATAGCTTTTGATACAGTATCATTCACTCCTGTCTGAAACACTTTCTTTACCTGTTTCTGTGTGAATATATATCTCACGACTGTCCTCTGGTGCCTGCTGATCTGTGTTGTCAAAAACCATCGTAGTCGTGAGCACAGACATACAGAAGGATTGTTGACCATGGGAAGAGACAATCACTTTCCCCAGGGAGCTCCCCATTTGGGTGGGGAGACCAACAATGCAGGTTCAGGTTGCGGCAGCCTTGCTGCTGTTCCAGGCTGATTCCGCGCAGGGAAAGGTCCTTGCGCTGGAGTCCAGGGAAACTTTCAGAGGAGAAATGACAGGCAAGCACGCCCTGGCTGAGCTGAAGAACTGGCTCGGAGGGTGGCATGGAGCTGAAGTACAGGGTCGGGGGAACTGCCAAGCGGGTGTATTTACGGGACTTCCTCCTGCCCAGCCTGGCTGGGGTGGAAGTTACTCTCGGGAAGCAGGCAGAGCCTTTGCTTAGAATATTTTATAAGCACTTAAGTGGCTGGCTGAGAAGTTGACTTCATTCTGTGTCGAGCAATAGACAGGGAGATTAACCCCCTAAAACAGGCTTTAAGAGAGGCAGATCTGAAACAGCTTAAACCTGAGTCTCTGAAAAGTGATCTGAATGTGGCCAATGATGACAAATAGGGAAATAAGTGTGATGCTATGATGACTTCACTCAAACTCATTTCTAAGTATTCAGGCTTCTCATGGGGGGGGGGCTTTGGCATCAAACAATATCGTATGGGAACATTTTGGGACGAGAGAACGACTGGTGTCTGCCATGTTTCATGAATTCAGTCGTCCTTGACGAAGGCTCTCTTCTGCATCAAAACATTTATTAACACAGTATTAAACAGCTTTGGTGTGGCAGAGCACACAGTGCGTGATGGGGCAAGTCTGCTCTGTGAGACTGAGTAGGTAGAAAGAAATACGCTGGCTAAGGTGACTGTGAGCGTCCATTCCTTTTAGCGTGACAGCAACGGAAAATCCCAAGGGGCACCTGGTACCAGAGTGTGTAAGGCTGGGGAGAGGAGCGAGAGATCGCCGGTTCTCCACTCTGTCAGCAGACACGCTCACACTGCGTCACACACACAGTACATCGTGCACACACACATTACATTAGACACACACATACATCTGGTGGTGTCATATTTCTGAATAAATAAATGCATGAAATAGTTTAAATAATAAGAAAGAACCAGAATTTCTTGATCACTTGTTGTGAAAATTACATTTCCTCTTAAAACTAGAAGTCCTCCCAGGGGGTGAAAAACAAAAGTCAAATGGAAGAATAATAAAGTTGGAAAAGAAACATTTATTTAAATATTAAAAGTTAATATTTGTAAATGTTCTTTTTCTCTACAGGAGTCAACAAAGTTATCCTTAAATTAGCAAGATAGAAAAAGCAAGAGCAAGAACAAAACTTGGCTCTTGTCATGTATCCTTTAAAATTAGATCTTTCTTAAACTTAATTATAGCATTTCGGATATTTCAATGGTTTTGTTTTGTGCATCAAAAAAAAAATCCGTGTTACTAAAGCATTCTTAAAAATCTCTCTTAACTTACTGAAATTGACATCAAGGTAAATTGGCACCAAGCAACGCAAAACAACGCGTTTCACAATCAAGAACGTAAACCGGCAGGGTTGTCAGTTCCGGGTTTGTCTGCGTGGTTTGGCTGCTGCACGACCCACCCCTCAGAGCCCCTCTGAGGAAGGTGCCCGTAAGCATTAGGAGGAGCACCTGCGCTCCGAACTGTAGCTGAGCTACGCGCCGGCGCCCGCGCCCGGGGGCCCGTCCCTAACCCCAACCCCGCCCCGGCGCACCCGCTCCAGCCGCCGCCCCCGGACGGGCCTCGGGGCTGAGCCGCTCCTCCCCCGCGTCCGCGAGCTCCTCCGGGTCCCCGGCGGGCGGGCCGCGCCCTCCCCCGCCGAACAGCTGGAACGCGTTCACTTCTCCGGGCGCCTCGGGGCCTGCGCTGAACGGACCGCTGCTCACAAGTGTCCCCCTCGCGCGGGTCTCCGAGGGGTCAGAATGCAGGATTTCGGGTCCAGCCCCAAAGGCCAACAAGCGCGCGCCCTCGGGGGACCTAAGCTCCGGCCGAGGTGCAGGGCTGGGAGCCATGCCGCCCCTTCTTGGCCTCCGGGACCACGTGGGACAGGAAACCTCTGTGACCCTGCAGTCTGGTTGTCTGGGGCCCTCTCCCTCGCCAGTCCCACTTCCTGCTCGGACCTGAAGGGCTGACCCCAAAGTCAAGTGGAGTTTTGGATCCTGAGCAGCACAAATGGTCTTACTTTTCCTTCTGAAGTGTTCAAATGATCCCTTTGCTCAGACTCAGGACACCCCTCGGCCTTCCCGCTGCAGGGGGGCCCGATGCCAGATCCCGACGCTGCACAGAACAGCCTGGCCTTTAGCGACAGTTGAGAAACCCCCTCTGGAAAGCCTGGCCGCCCCGGCGGGCGGCTGGAGGCCGACAGCCCCCGACTGACGGCCATCTAGCCCCCGTTCCTGCCACCCTCCTCCTAGAAGTGTCTGGTACTGCTAAGTAAGAAAAGGCAGGAGACAAAATTGTACCAAAATAGATTGTCTTTTGGTGGTTTATTTGTCAATAAGTAGACATAAAATTGTATTTCTGGAAAGAAGTGGGGAAAAAGAATCAAGAGATGCACTACAGTGTCAGCAGTGATTTTTCTGGGTGGTGAGTAGTGTGCGTGTATGTATATATATATTATATATATATATAGAGAGAGGTAAGTTTTCAGCAATGTCTGTATGCTACTTTTATAACGGAAATGCATAATACGATTTACTAACATTGGCTTTTTGTTCTGAAACTCTGGGAGGAGGTGGAGAAATTGCCTCCACACGTTAAGCAGAAGGCTTGACTTGGAGTTTAAGAGACTCTTCGGAATTAGGAATTAGGATTGACGGCTGAAACTGCAGGTGGGGAGCCTGCTCTTTTGTTTCCAGGTAAGCTTCTCCATCAGAATCACAATGATGGCTCCCAGGGAAGGTGAGACCCTGAGATCCCGGACTGAATAGCAAATGCAGAGCTCACCTCCCCCACCTCAGCCTAAGAAGTAACAGAAAAGAAGAAAGTCTCCCTCCTGAATGTCAGTGAACACAATTAACATCATAAACAGACACTAAAATGTCCTAACCCTCATTACTGAAGTAACAATTTCTGATTAAATTGATAAAGCCTTTTTTTAACTCTTGCCTGGTATCTTTTTTCGCTCCTTCCTTCCTACATCTGGAAAATCTCAGTGGAACCTTAAGCAAGTGAGGGAATGATTTACCATTGCAGCCGAATATCTGCGAACGTCTCCAAGCCCAGAAAAATACAGTCCCTGATAAGAGCCGTGTTGGTTCAATGTGTTGGTTCAATCTGTTTGCTTCACTGAGTGATTCATAAGATCAATATGGAAAACTTTGTTTTAAGTGAAATTCTTTTTTATTCTAGTGAGTCAGATCTATCTGATTACATATGTAAGAGTATTTACTAGATTAAATATGACACATATAAATTTATAAATCTCAATTATTTAATACATGCTAATATATAAGAAACATATATTACTTTAAATAATCTCAAGAGAAGCTGTCAGGCTTTTATAGGCTTTTTTACCTTTAACTTGAGGCTTGAATCAAAGGTATAATAGCCCATACCCTAAAAAATGCATGTCAATTGCAAAAAAAATAAAATAAAATAAAATAAAATTGGTTCCTCCAATTTTTCATAAATTGGGAGGTTTGAGTATAAAATGTGATCATGATCTAGTTTGGAACAGAAATCTGTGGCTCAACTGTAATATTGATAAATAATGTGGTAGCCATGATCTCTAAATGTATTTAACTTCCATGTGAGACATTTGAAAAATCAGTGCTGGAAAATGACTAAATGAGGTTTCCTTGATCAGGGTGAAATCAACATTCGAAAATCCAAAGAAAAACAAAACTTAAAAAACAAGTGTACAAACTACTATATATAAAAATAGATGAACAACAAGATCCTACAGTATAGCACAGGGAACTATATTCAATATCTTTTAATAATCCATCATGAAAAAGAATACATTTGTGTGTGTGTGTGTGTATGTGTGTGTAGATATATATATCTGAATCACTTTGCTGTACACCAGAAACTATCAAACATTGTAAATTAACTACACTTCAATAAAGTAAATAAATACAAACAAATATTACAGGAAAAAAAATGTGTCTCATAAGCTTTGCTAGCACTTGTGGCAACATCTTTTGAGATCACCTACAGCCGAGATTTCCTCTGTCACTTGCTTTGGTGAGAGGAGTTTTCCCATCATGACGGAGGGCAACGCTCAGTCACGGCGCAGAGGCTGGGTCAGTGCCCAGGAAGGGGAGTTCATGTGGACAGAAAGCCTTGCTGAGGAACTCCGTTTCCTTTGATCATTTTTGTACGTTTGTTTGTTTTTTCCTTTACATTCAGTAGAGCAACTCTTTGCATCTGAAATGTATCTAACTTTACATTGCTTTCACACCCCCTAAACCTTTAACTTGTGTCTTCCAGCTTCTGCTCCAGAGAGTTCTCTGGCCCTGAACGCAGTTCTGGCTCTGTAAGGGCCCTGCATTAAAACCTCTCATTCGAAAGCAGAAGAGATCACACTCATCACAGCAAAAACAGGAGCAAATTTGTATTTTGGGTTAATCCCCACGTGTGCTATGCTTTGGGGATTCTACAGATCCTTAGAATTGAAAGGTAACCTAAAAGTATCATCTCTCCTTTTTTTTTTTTTTTTTTTTTTTAAATCCTACAGAAACTGTGACCCAGATTGGTGAAGAGTGACCGATGACACGAGGACAGATCGAAACTGCCCGCACTTGAAAGCAGCTGCCACTTAGCTGCCTCTTGCAGACAGATTCCTTTTACTGGAATATGGCTTCGAAGCAGGTCTGTTTCCCATTAGCCTGCAGTGCTAACGCCTGGGGCTGGGGTCCCTGCCTTTTAAATGATTCCAATGCCGTGGACTCGGGCCCTGAAGTCTGAGCCGTCCGGTCAGTCTACAACCTTCGATCTCTCCAATATAAACTTTTCTTTATTACATGGTCCGGAAAAACATTAGTCCTTATAAAAAGCAGTTTCTTTCAATTAAAGACAGAAAGACGTGGGAGAGGAAAGTGAAAATTAGAAACATGGAGGAAGACACTTGAAGATCTTGGGAGAGGCAGCCTCAGGGTCCCAGCGTCCCCGGAAGCATGGAGTTGGGTGGAGGCTATTTACAATGTCTAAGAACAGAAACACAGTCTGGGCAGATGTCATTAGTCAGAGTAACATCGAGTAACAATAATAACAAAAAACAGTGATGCTTTCTGACTTAGGGAAAACTGGATTAATGCTGCAAGCTAACTTAAGTGGTCCTGATCAGGCTGTTACAACCGAAGAAGAAAAAGAGAGATTTCTGACTTAGGAGAAACTTTAAAATTTGTGTTGTTCACACACCTAACTGATCCAGGTCCCCTGTCTTGCCTTCTTTACGAGGCCAGTGGAGACTGTGTACGTGAAAACATCAAAGTTCTGCTCGATAAGTGGTAGGTGTTACTGTTGTTACCATCAGCATGACTACTTACTGTAAATTAAGGTACAATCACTGAGTCTTATGAAACCACCTCTCCTCAAAGCCTCGAGAAGCAGCTTATTTCAGAGCAGCCTAAAGCTTGCTTGGAGGTGGGGAAAATGGTACGGTTTAATAGAACAGGTCATGTGTCCATGCGAAACATCGCCTTTCATCTTCTGGTGAAGATTTAGCTTCCGATGCAAACTAACCCCCCTAAACTCTCCACGTCACAAATACAAGAGCATTCTCCACAGGGACGGGGCTCAGTCCTCAGAGAGACAGATGCACGTGACCGCTATCTACTCAGGAAAAATGAGCTACGTTTCAGCCACATGGAGTTTTGATTATGACAAAACCCTTTCATGTGTTTTTGTAAAGATAGTCAGTTTCAGTTAATATAAATCAAATGTTCAGGGCTGGAGCCAGAGAGTGGCGTTCAGTATTCAGGGTGTAGGTGCAAGTTCCCTGCCTGCCCAGGAGGAGAACCTTCTTCTGATTTAGGAACGAATATTTTCTTTGTTATAGGCAGGGTTCAGACTTCGGGGAGAGAAGACAGAAGAAGTGGAGAAGCACCTCACCGCACTGTGAGTTGATGGTGGGGACGGGGGAGGCTGCAGAGATGAGGAAGGAGGTAAGTTCCAGGCACCCCTTCCTTTCTGGAGCTGGGGTCTCAGATGGAGCCTGGAGCAAATGACAACTTGTCACCGTGACCCCAGTTACCCTGGGAAAGTTCCAATAAAGCAAAACCTGTAAAGGGCTGCCTCACGACTCCACCCTGGAGAAGCACAGCTCCTGAATGGCCGAAGGGCATTTGGGAAGCCTTGCTCTGACTTACGCACAATTTGTTTTCAAGAAAATGCTCTGGTTCTTCAAATATGTCACTGGCTCATTTTAATGTTTACCCTTAAAAGACACACGCAGGCCGTTAGGTTCTACTACGTTCTTCCTTCAGGAATTTTTGAGCGCCTTCAGTGTCTGCTCTTCCACTCACGGACCCCTCAGTGAGGCTCACGTGGGGGCTGGGGCGGCCTCGCGGCTGGACTGTGGTCGAGTTAGCAGTCAGGGAGAGGTGTTCACTGGAGTCCTGGCAAGCACGTTTGCGTGAGGAAGGGGAGGTCCAGGCACCGAGCGCAGAAAGCAATGCAGAGCGGAGCCCCTGGCTCCTGGCAGCCCTCGCCGCTTCTGGGAGGTTCTCTGTCTGCTTTTTTTGGCAACCGGTGAGTCACTGCGTACTTCCCAGTGAACATGAATTCCCCAGCTCTGGCTTGCCCAATAATCCCACCTCTTAGGTCAGGAACTGAATCTATGGTCTGTTTATTGCTTCCTCTGTTATCACTCCGGACAGCTGAGGATGCGCAGGGACAGGGCGTATGGGTCGGAGCTCTGGGGCGGCGGGGAGGTGCAAGAATGGGTGGGAGACAGAGCCGGGCTGAGACGCAGTCCTCGATCTCAGGGTGCTAATAATCCAGTGGGAAGACAAAGCAGTGGCGTGTCCACCAACTGAATGGCGGTAAGTGTCCACGGATCCCACCCGGGGTTGGGTGAGTGGTGGAGAGCCGGCCGTGCTTAGTCACAGACGGCAGGAGGTGGGCTCGGAAAAGGCCAGGAAGGAAACCAGCGCTTGGGGGTGTCGAGTGCCTGCTTCTCACGGCTCCTTCAGACCTCACGATGAGGCCCCCACGACGCAAGTTGTTACCCGAAGGTCCTGTGACGTCCAAGAGTGGCCTCTCCCCTTGGTCTCCGCCCCTCTGTGGCCTTCCTTCTTCTATTCCTTCCAGCACACAGCGGGAGGGTGTGACAGAAGCGGGTCCAAGCCTCCGCTGGTCTGACTTCCGAGCCTGAGGTCTTTCCATAAGACTATGTCATGTATGTGTCCACGGAGCATCTTCCCGAGGTTACAAAGTGGGTGCCCAGGTCCGATGGAAACCTGATGACACCGCATGGGTATTTCTGACCCTGGGAAGTCCAGGAGGCCCTGCCAACACCATCATGGGCTCCAGAAAGCAGAAGTCCTTTGCATGAGCCTAGAGCATTTGCTCAGCCAACAATAAAGGGGGTGGGAGTGAAGGCTTCTGCAGTCAGCTTTCAAAGCTGCTTGGAAGGGACACAGCGGCCCTGTCCGTGGCCTCCAAGTTCAGTGCACAGACAGTCCGTCAGAGCCACCGTGGGGACATGTTCCCGATGCGGGTCCCAGGGCCCACTCTGGGCCCCTGGGACTGGATCCATCCGGTCTAATGGCTGGACGACCAGGAGGCTGGGTGGACAGCCCAGGAGGCACGCTGGTGAGAAGCCTCCCAGGTTTTTTTATGTCGTCTAAATTCACAAACAGACGGATGGGGAAAGAGTCTCAGTTCAAGGGCAGCCTGGTCTCAGGCACATCGAGCATGTGCGTGCGCTCCCTGGATGTCCCGTCACACCTAACCCTCGCCACAGCTCCAGGGTGGAGCGGTGCTTTAATCTCAGCTTTGCCCACAAGCACGGCAGGGCCGGGCAGGGCCACACAATGTGCCCTCTAGAGCTGAGGCTGAACGTCAGGCCTCCGGCTTAGAATCCTCGTCCTCTGCTCTCTCCCAAGTGAGGGTTAAACACAGGAGAACTGCAGCGGCAGAATAAATGAATAATTCCCGGAATTGCATTCAAACGCCCCGATGTACTTTTCTTTCTGCGGGTCTCTGTCTCTCGTTACGAAGTACCACAGACTGGTCAGGCTGTCTCACCAACACAGGAATCCCGCATGGACACACTGGTGGAACTGGGGGCAGCGGCAGCGGCAGTGAGTGAGTCACACTCCCCGTAGGTAAGGCTCAGCCGTTTCGCCTAGAAAGAGGAAGATAAAGAGCAGCAAAGTTTGACTTTTGCAGACAACTCGGCTTGAACTGAAAGTGAACTCCCCCCTCAAATCAAACTCTAGAAACTGATTTCTCCCTGGGGAGAGACAAACATGCTTTTGCATTGCATTGGCTTGTAGAAAGAAATATATTAAACACGATAGATTTGAAAACGATGCTGTGCTCTTGACGGCCTGGGAGTCCATGCTGGTCCGCGCAGGAGAAGTTCGGGGAAATGCATGGCACCGTTCACTCAGTGGACACCTTCTGAAGTCCTGCTTTGTGGCAGGCGTGTCTCTTTGACAATTTTCGACACCATGGATCCAAGTTTCCAGGTGAGTCAGAAGTTAAAGAAATGCACATGCTCAGCTTCACAAGCAAAGCTGCAGGACGTGGAAGTGTGCTCCGTTACTTTTGTAGGCAGATCGTCCCTGGTGGAGTGGAGCCTGTGCCCTGGAGCCCAGCAGCGCACAGGCGATTTTTTTTTAACTGAAGTACAGTCAGTTACACTGTGTCAGTTTCTGGTGTGCAGCACAGGGTCCCAGTCATCACAGGGTCCCAGTCATGCATGTGTATGTGTATTCATTTTCATATTCTTTTCTTTTAAAGGTTATTATAAGATATTGAATATAGTTCCCTGTGCTCTACAGAGGAAATCTTGTTTTTTATCTATTTTTGTATATAGTGGTTAACACTTGCAAATCTCAAACTCCCAAATCAGGGGCAGGTGATTGAACCAGGGAGATGGCCCTGTATTCAAGTTAGCGAAATATTCTAGAACCTGGGAACAACCGGGAGGGAGCCACCCACCGTGCCCTGGAAGAGGATTTGTGGGCGGACAGGAAAGGTGTGCTCAGGGAGGTGACGGCGGAGGGGCAGCTGGGAAAGAGGAGGTGATGGTGGCTGGGTTGGAGGGAGCGGGTGGCGCGGGAGGCGGTGTGATGCAGTCAGCCATCGTCCAGAAGGCTGGTTTGTCCAGAGCCTGGGGGGTGGGGTCGGGGGGAAGGGTGGAGAGGGGGACGCCCTGCTGTGGGACACCAGGGGCCAGTCAGCGGGAGAGCAAGAGAGGGCAGAGAGGGGGTCGTGGAGGTCTGTGTGTGCCCTGCCCGGGGACCTGGATGTCAGCCTGCAGGTGGTGAGGAGCCCCAGCATGGCCGCGGCATCCTGCCACTTCTCCTCCGGCAGCTCAGACACGGGCCACACGCACACTCCAGGCCTCGGCGCGGCCAGTCAGCCGGCCAGTTGGACAGTAAGATGAAGGTCAGGAGGTGGTGAGTGGGAACAGCCCCCTGTGAGGTCTGGGGGCCCGGGGGAGTTCTCCATCCGTGGACTCGCGTCTCAGCTCCATTATGAAGTGGAAGACGCCTGCCTGTCCCGGTACCGCTCTGAGCACGGACGGCCCTGGGACCTTAGGCTACTGCGGGAAATTTCAAACATTGTCCAAGTTCCTCTTTGGAGGGAGAAATTCTCATGAACCCCTTGCTAACTTAGAATGGGCTTTATATGCCAACACACCCAAGGTCCCCCGTAGCGACTGTGGTCACAGCCTTTAACTACAGAACCTGGACACATAAATGCAGGAAAGCAATAAAGCCAACAGTGTTCAAGTCAGCAAGCCTCCTCGGAAGTGATGCGCTGCTGAAATGAGTGCCAAGGTGGGCTTTCTGAGAAGTAATATGTTTCCATAGCTCACTTGTTCAATCTATTCTTTTGCTTTTTGGTGTCATGTGTTCTCTTAAGTCACAATTTCACACAACTGCAAGTGTGCTGTGAAATATGTAAAGTGGAGAGTCTGGCTTTGATAAGGCCCAAGGCTGACGCAGTCTGGGGGACCTTCTCTGAGGAAACGGATCCAACATTGTTAACACAAGTGTTGTGGAGAGAACTGTCGCCCCGGGGAAGACCCTGCAGCTCAGATCCAGCCACTTCCCTGTAAACCCATCTATTTTGTTGTTGTTGTTTTTTTGTATAGATCTTTTATTTTATTTTTATTGAAGTGCAGTTGATTTACAAGGTTGTGTTAATTCTAGTGTACAGCATAGTGATTCAGTGATACATCTGTATATGTTCTTTTTCCAGTTCTTTTCCATTATAGCTCATTACAAGATATTGAATGTTCCCTGTGCTCTACAGTAGGGTCTTGTTGTTTATCTAATTTATATAAAGTAGTGTGTATACGTTAATTCCAAATTCCTAATTTATCCCTCCCCTACCTTTCCCATTTGGTAACCAGAAGTTTGTTTTCTATGTCTGAGTCTGTTCCTGTTTTATAAATATGTTCATTTGTAACTTTTTTTAGATTTCACATGTAAGTGATGTCATACTCCTGGGCATCTATCCAGAGAAAATACTAATTTGAAAAGATACAGGCACCCCAGTGTTCATAGCAGCACTGTTTACAATAGGCAAGACATGGAAGCAACCTAAATGTCCATCGACAGATGATAAGGTAAAGAAGTTGTGGTATATTTATACAATGGAATACTACTCGGCCATAAAAAGAATAAAATAATGCCATTTGCAGCAGCATGGATGGATCTAGAGGTAATCATACTGAGTGAAGTAAGTCAGACAGAGAAAGACAAATACATCCATCTTCTTAAGAATTGGGAGCATCATCCCTGGCACATAACAGGTGCTCATTTCGTTAGTAGTGCTGTGGACTTGCCCTTGAAACCACACAAGATCTTGGCTGCAGTGACATCAGAGGGGCTGGAATTAACCAGTGCTCTCTCCTAGGCGTCCCCACTGAATAGGTGCTTGTTCCACCAGAATTCTTGTGAGCAAAGCAACTTAGCCATTTAGAGCGAAATGACCTAATACGTTAAAGTGGTCGATACAACCTAAAAATTGGTCAGTGTTCCCCGGGAAGAGGGTGTGCATCAGTGCCAGAGGTTGCTCTGGCAACGCACGTGGACACAGTCAGTCTTGGAAAGTGCATCCTTGATGTCTTCATCTGTGCTTTCCCGCTTCTGTGACCCTGATTGTCATCAGATATCTGCAGATGGATTAATTTTAAGAGCTGTGTGCCAGAAGGTGCCAAGACTTGGTATTCATGTTGACATCCACTCGTGACGGGCATGTGTCTGAGCAATGTAGCCCTGGGGTCCTATTTTAATTTTAATGGTGCTGCTTTGGTTATAAATAAAATATGGATCACACATTTTCCAGAATGAATTAATGTCATCAGCAAGTGACAGTCAATAGAACCTGAAGCATAATGCCACAATGGTATCATTCCTATTAAAAACAGAGTCAAATATTTAAATAAAAAACACATTGATATGCCTCTTAAGCCACGTCTGAGAGACCTACATAACTTCCCAGTAGTAAGTCTGCAAACATGTGCCTGAGAGTCAATATTCTGGACACACAGATCAGCTCTTATCTCCTGCAGCCCAGCTGGGTCTTCAACAAACAAGGCAGTGAAATGCTGCGGGAGGTGACCATGAGAGATTCAGGAGAAAAGGAGGCTTGTCTTTGTTAGATTCCACCCGGAGGGATGCCCCGCAGTGCCAACCGTACAAGTTCACGGAGAAGGTGCGTCTCTGCCCAAGGCTCTCTACGTGTTCTGTTCACACAGAGGGATGGGCAGACAGGCCGTCCCCTAGCTGACGGCTAGTACGCAGAGGTGTGGAATGCTGGCGGTCTAGCCAGTGCCAGGAGGAGCCGCTGGAATCCAGGAGGATAAATAAATCGGGCAGAGAGACAGCGGCTCTGCACCAGGAAGAGGAAAGCTCAGTGCCCCGGGCTGCCGTTGACGCAGAAAGCCCCAGCACAGCCGAGGGGGGCTGGAGTGTCCATAAATGGGGGAAATAAAGACAGAAACAAGGCGCTGAGATGCTGAGGGAGAAGAAGATAAAAGAGAGGGATGAGAAGAAAGGAGGCTGTAAAACAAGCCACGAGAGAAAATGAGGGGCAAGTCAGTTACAAAAGGCGTTAACTAGGTCTGATCCCGGAATGGCGGTGAATGAAAGAATTCGGAATTAGGTCATTTTGAATCATTGCTGCAGCTACGACCTCTGTGCAGCGATGGGATGGATGTTCGCGGACCTAAAGTCTGTGACACCTGGGCCCTGCACCCCCTTTCCTTTTGAGGTAACCCGAGCGCTTTGGGGGTTCGACTTTGCTTGCTTGTTTGTGTTTGGAAGGACATGAGAGAAGAAAGGAGAATTTAATTACTGGACTTGGGCAGATGAATGCATTTCCAGTTTTTTTTTCTTTGTAATTATTTAAAGATAATAAAAAAAATCAAAGAAATTCCACACTCCTTCCCACTGCCACTCTGAAAGATTAAATCATGTTTCTCGGTGAGATGAATACATTCAATTTCACCCTGGGAAGAAGAAAAAAAAAATCTGCTTTTGCATGGACAATAAGGAAACAATTGTATAAAGGACTGAGATGTTTAATAGCGAATAAATATTTAAAGCAATCATCCTTTTGTGTTGTATATGTAAGCACATATAAAACGTTTATACCCTGGTCCGTTTATGTCCAACATTATCTAATAAATGTGACTTATGGTGGGGGGGGGACGGCGTGGGGGGCAGTTATCTACCTGGGTGTGACCTCCATTATGCTTGGAAAGGTGGCCGCCGGGTCACAGGCTTCAGATAATGAACTGCATAAAACACGGCTTAACTCACTGTTCGCAGCTTTATCTTGAACTAGACAGGCCGCAGCAGCATTTACATTTCAAAACACGGATTTACGCCAAATATTCAGATAGCCTTTGCAAAGAGTATCTGTGCCTTTTTCCAAGAAGGCGGCCCAGGCCTGTCTTATCACCCAGTAAATAATGAGTGTGTCTGCAGAGGCAGAGGGGTAAGACTCAGGGGCGAGGGCTGGGGGGCGGGGGCAGTGGGGGTCGAGGGGGGAAGGGCCAGATACAAAATGGCAGGGAAGTCAGGAGGCGATGCTGTTGAGACTTCCGGGAGCCTTAGGGTTGGGATCCTCGCTGGGCCGCCTTGTTAGCTGGTTTGCTTCTTAGCCCGTTTCCAGACGCTGAAGAGGGAGGGGAGGGGAGGGGAAGGGAGGGGTGCATCAGGAGCCGGGCTCAGCCGGCCGGCCGGCCGGCCGGCCGGAGCCCACTCAGCCCTTGCTGCTTCCCTCCTGCCCTGCGACCTGCGCGCAGGAGAGCGGGGGCTTGACCGCACGGCTGGCCTGGGCCGGCCAGCGGCCCCCCTGCGCGGTCTGTTGCAGCTCTACCCTTCCTCCTCTTCAGGGCCCCCTTCCCATCGCCAAGACGTCCTCCTCAAAGAGCTCGGACTTTCCATACAGCCCTGAGTTCGAATCTCTCTTTGGCTCTGAGAATCTCACTCTGCGCCTGGCCTGACGCGCTGGCGCTCGCTGTTGCCACGTGTAAAGCGTGGCTGCTCAAACTTGCCTCCAGAGCTGTTGTGAAGATGGAGTCAGTGAAGAGCGAAGGCGGGATGGCTGAGTAGGAGGCGCCCATCCCCCGAGAGGGGGCGCTACCCGGCGGGGCGTGGGCTGGCCCGGCAGCCGCCGCCGAAGGAAGCCTGGATCCTCACTTCCCGTGGCACACCGGCCTCAGGGCCACGCAGCCAGTTCGAGCAGGGAGCAGAAGACTGACTCTCGGTGGAGCAGAGCCCGCAGGAGGGATGGGCCAATGGGCGAGGCCGCTGGAGACCTCAAGCTGCTTCTTACCAAGACATGATCAAGCCGAGCTGCCTGGATCTCAGGGGAACCCCGCTGCTGTGAGCCTCCCCTGAGCTTCCGAAATTACCGTGCTACGGCTCAGCGGTGGGTGAGTGTCGGGCCCCAGAGCTTCCCTGAGCAGCCCGCCCAGGCCAGCCTCGCAGACAGCGCTGGGAGGACGCGGGGCGGGCTCCTGGGTCCGTTAGGGCGCCTGGAAAGCGCTCATGGTCTCCCGTGGGATTCTCTTGGCTAACGCTTGTTTCTATCTGGAGCCTTGACTATGAAGTTACAAATGCTGCTGTGGTCTGATTGAGACCAAACTCAAGGCCAGCCTTGCGGCGAGCAGGAGAGGAAACGGCATGAACAAGCGTGTGGAGGCCGAGGAGTGAGAGGGAGCGGGGCTGGGGGAGCGGCCCGGGGGCTCCTCTGAGCTGCTGCTTCTGCTCAGTGACTCGGCCCCCTTCTCCTTCGAGACTTCGGGCTGCGCTGGTCCCACACCGTGACCTCCTCCGACTGCCATTAGGACTCTCGAGGGTACATCTTATGCCTGTTTGATGGAGGGAAACAAATGGGAGAGCAGAGGGATCCAAACATGGCTCCCACACCTAGGAAAAAGGGAAGCTTCCTCTGGGGCGCGGGTCACCTGGCCCTGCCGGCCCAGTGTCCCCCGTCGGCATCCCTCTTCCTCTCCTGGGGTCCTTCGGTCACCGGGGTCCTTAGCATTCGAAGGTATCTTATGACCCTGGAAACATGAGTGGCGTTCCCTTGTCCTCGGCGTCGCTGTGGCATGTTAGCTGGGGCACACATGGGCTCTATACACGTGTATGAGGCTGCCGTGAGGGACACTGTGGGGGACGGAGGGGAGGACATCAGAGCAGTTCCTTGAGCGGGTGCCCCTCTTCCAGCCTCCCCTAACAGAGCCGGCACACCTGCGGGCCATGGGGGGAGGCGGCCCACGGCCCTTGGGAGCACAGCCTGGTTCAGGCAGAGGCAGACGCCACCATCTGGGTGTGGCTGTGCTGAGCCCAGGCCAGGCCACAGGGAAGAGGTCTTGGGAAGTGTTCGCTGGTGGAGGATTTTGACAAGCACATACGAGGGGTGAGAGGGAGGCCTCAAAGGAAGCAAAAACAGGGACAAATCAAGGGCCGGGGGAAACGTTCGGAGAACAGAAGTCCTGGGAAGCTGAACTTTGTTTTTTATTTTTTTTCCATACTATGGAACAATCTTTTTAAATAATATTTGCAATTTGTAAAATTAAATGTAACATTCTTATTGAGTCATACAGTTTGAATTGGAAAAGTTTTGCACCCATGCAGGCCACCCCTGCTAATTATAGTTACTAATATTCAGTATCATCCCCTGGCTATTTTAAACGGTACACACACAGACACACACTCACGGACACACACAGACACACAAACACATACACTCACAGACACAGGCACTCACACACTCACTCACATACAAACACACATTCACACATCGCAGTGAACGCCCCAGCTCCGTCTTGCTCTGGACCGCAGGCTCCAGGACCCGACGCGCGATCCAACAGCCAAGGCTGTGAGCGGCAGAACGTCACCTAAGCCGCGGGGAGACGCAAAGGCTCTGCGTGAGCTTCGTCCCGAAGGGAGAAAGGAAAATATTATTCTGTTCTCGCCTGAAACCATGGTGTGTTCTTGCACACTGAGTGCATAGTTCCGTCTGGTGTCTCCTCCTGACAGCGTTTACAACAGAGGAGAGGAGGATTGGGGGCGTGGGGGCCGCCACAAGGTCAGCGTCTCGGGGAGGAGAGACCACGGCCCCCACCCCCCGCGGGCCCCTCTGTGCCCGGGGCCCTGTCAAGTGTTTGTCACACAAAACCCTTTCCTGCTCAGAGGGCTGCTGGCAGCTCCCTGCCGCGTTACGCAGACGCCAGCTACAGAGATATGTAGGCACAAAAAAGGAGATTTAGGGTGGAGTAACCTCACTGTTGGGGAACGTAGTAGGTCTGGAAGTGCTTGAACTTGGCACTGTTTCCAGACACCCATCCTTCACCACCACGATGTGCTCCTACACGTGGGTATGAGGGCCTTGCAGCTGCTGTAACAAAACACCGCAAGCTGGGGGCTTCAAACAATGGGCCTTTATTCTCTCACAGTTCTGGAGGCCAGACATCCAACACCAAGGTGTCGACAGGGCCACGGTCCCTCTGAGACCTGGAAGGGAGGGTCCAGGACCCAGGCTTCCAGCTCCTGGAGCTTTGCCGGCTCTCCTTGGCTTTCCTGGGTTGGTAGCTGCGTCCCTCTGGTCTCCGCCGCCTCTTTGCGTGGCCTCTCCCTGTGTCTCTGACTTCACGTGGCTGTTTTCTTAGAGGGACGTGGATTAGGGGATCCCTGAATCCACCCTCCCCCAGGATGGTAGAGTCTTAATTGTATCTGCACCAATCCTGTTTCCAAAGAAGGTCAGGACCTGGAAGTCCTGGAGGTTTAGACTTCAACACACCATTGTCTGGAGGACACAGTTCAGGCCATAAGGACAAGTTATACTTGTTAGCGACTTACGGTGTTCAGATCTGCAGAGGGAAAAATATATATATAAAATTTAGATAAAGTTTCTGGATGAATAATTTCAGGTAAAGGAAAACTGAGCTGTATAGAGCTCCACTCTCGTTCAATACTGGGTAGAAAATAACAGAGGCCACATAAATTATTATTTGCTTAAAATTAGTTGAAAATGAACCTGGTACTGAGGGGGTCTGTGTCTCCCTCCCCCAGCTCTGCATCGTCCTCCGCTGACCTGTCTTCCTCTCTCTCCTGGGCTGTCACCGCTGCCCGAAGGGGGGCAGCTCCTCATCCTTGGTGTGTGTCCCACACTTTCCCCAGGCCCGGGTGTGTGCCAGGCACTCAACACACAGGGCTCAGAACTGACCAGTTTCACGGGGCCACGTACAGACTTGGCGCTCGAGTCTGATGTTCCTAAAAACAAAATGTTCTAATTGAAAGACACTGCCACACAGTGCCCCCCGGTCATAACGCCCAGCTGCAAACCTATGTTGCGGCGGGGAATGTTCAGTGGGTTCTCAGAGACCCCCCGGGGGCGGAGGCTGGCTCTCACACGCCGACAGAGCTGTTCCCGTCGCATCACGAGTCTCCAGAGATCCGGGCGGAAATGAACGTGACGTTCTTGGCCTCAGTGCCACTACAAGCACCTTCGCTCTGGAGACTCCCTGGCTGGACTGCTTTCCTTAGGAGCTCCCGGCTGTGGGGGTCCCCTGGGCGTCCGCCTTTTCAAGTAACCTCTGAATTCTTAAGGTACAATTAGTGAACAGCATTGGCACGTCCCGCAGGGTGTGGAACCTATTTTAAAATGGTGCCTTCACGGTAGGGAGCCCGGCTTTGGTTATCCTGGGACCTTGGAGCAGAAACCCCAAAAGTGACCCTGGTGAACGTCTTAGCAGGACTGTGGGCAGCAATCTGCACGTTTCCTTGGCTGTGGGAGACGCTCGAATTGCCCTTCTCCGCATAACTGCCCCAGACCCGTTAAGTTTCATCTTATTTGACACACGCCGAGTAGCCCCTCCTGTGTGCTGGGGGCTGGGCGCCATTCTGAGGACCTCTTTCTCGGGGGGAGGAAATCTTGCTGGGTCGGACCCCTGCCTCGAGTTAGTTGCAGAGACCCCGGTTACCCGTCAGCCCCCGTTTAACTTAGTTGGACATAATACTCAAACATTCACAGACACAGCTGTGTCACCCCCAGGAGGTGACAGCTCTTCTCTCTCTAGGTGACGGTACCTGTCCCTTGATCCAGTTGCCACGACTCTGGGCCAAACCTCCCCGACATCTCCCAGTTTCACTGGGCTCATGAGTCTGCAGTGTGGGGGGGGGTCACAGGGAGCGCCCCTCTCTGCTCTCCGGGGCATCGCTGGGGACAGTCAAAGCCTGTGACCATCTGCAGACCACTCTCTCGCCCACCTGGGTGGATGCTGACTGGCTGACCCGTTAGCCGGGCCTGGGCCAGGACACCTCCGTGTGGCCTCTGTGCCGTCACAGCTTGCTCGCAGCACGGCGGCCGGTCCCCAGGGTGAGTTCACCCAGAGCGACCCCAGCGGCCGCCGCACCGCCTTCTGAGCGCCGCCTGCGAGGAACGTGGCCGCCTCGGCAGCACATTTCTTGCTGTGGTCCCAGCTTCCACTTCCCTGGGAGAGGACGTGGAGGCCAGCTGTTGTCAGGGCTCCTCGAAGTTCTGAAAGAACAGGAGACTGGAACCCCCTCCGTGGTCCTTTAGAGAAATGTCGTCTCTCCCAGGCCTGAGGGTTAAGTCGATGCCCCCAATACGTGCCCTATGCTTTCGGCTCTGTTTGCATTTACACACAAGACAAGCATTTCCTTTGCTGATTTTATCTATGCGTTTTCCTTCAGCGTGGAGACTTGTTTCTTTTTTACATTTAATCAGACTTCGATGCCCCACTGCCACCTTTCCTGCTACCTTAACTTGAATATCTAATGTTCAACAACAAAAACATTCTGAGTTTCTGTTTTGACAAACCCTCTCTTTTCATTCATCTTCCTTCTCAACTATCCCAGAAGTCACCACTGCTACTTGTAGGCAGAAAACTGAGTCCAGGAGAGAAGGGACACAGGGAGTCGGGGGAAGAATTCAGCTAGAATCTCATTTCTCAACACATCAGTGTTTCTCCCACCCATCCCTAATTCCAACTTCCTCGCTGTAAACAGGGCTGACCTGGGCATTTCTGAGGTTCCTTAAACCAATCAATCAATTGATCAATCATTTAATCAATCAACAGATCAATCAACCTATCATGGAATAATCTCAACTGGGGCTTACACCGCAATTTTCAGTGTGCAGCCTACAGAGAGACAGACAGACAGCAGGAAGCAGTCTTCCTTTGCTGCTATGAGAAACAAGTTTTATTTATTTATTTATTTATTTAAATTTTGCTTTTTATTGAAGTGTAGTTGATTTACAATGTTAGTTTCAGGTGTACAGCAAAGTGATTCAGTTGTATGTATACATACGTACATATACTTTTTCAGAATCTTTTCCATTATAGCTCATTACAACAAATTGAATATAGTTCCCTGCGCTATACAGTTGGTCCTTGTTTATCTGTTTTATATATAGTAGTGTGTATCTGTTAATCCCAAACTCTAATGGATAAAGAAGATATGGTGTGTGTGTATCTACATACATATTTATGTATATATAAAATGGAATATTACTCAGCCAGAAAAAGATGAAATATTGCCATTTGCAGCAACATGGACGGACCTAGAGATGGTCATACTAAGTGAAGTAAGACAGAGTAAGACAAATAACATAGGATGTCACTACTTATATGTGGAATCTTAAAAAGATACAAATTTTATTTACAAATCAGAAACAGACTCATGGACACAGAAAACAAACTATGGTTACTAAAGGGGAAAAGGGGGGAGGGATAAGTTAGGAAACACATTTTCAGTGCTGAAAATGCCTACCCACAGCGCGCACACACACGTACACACCCTCTACATCGCCAGGCAGCAAGCGAGAACTGTTTCCCAAGATGCTTCATCCTGTAGCTCTGAACACTGTCAAATGCCGCGTTCGGGTTTCCAGGAGGGGACTCCCGGGCTGCGGTCCTGTCACTCTGTTTCCTTCAGTCTCAGCCTCCTGGACTGGGATTTGCGGGCAGGGGTATAAATGTTAGCGAGACCCGGGCCCTCTAAGTAGACGCCTTTCATCTTCAAGGAAGCGGAAACAAATGGCCTTCTCAGCTCCTCGCCCGCCCCCTCAGCCTCACAGGAAATGCCCAGGACTCTGACTGCAAGTTTCAGGTTTTTACTTCCCAGGATTTGCCACAGGCCTGGTCTGGACCGTGCAATGGGGCCTGCAGTGTGTTGGAAAAAAGCGACTTAAAAATCGTTTTTTGGCACAGGGAAAGAGTTGTGGTTAAGCTGCCGCAGAAAGCACCTTTGTGGAGCCCACCCCAGGCTCCCTTCAGGGTCAGATTTCACACTTGGCGAATTAAAATGTCAGCCTGATAGTCTGTGCGGCTCGCCGGGCTGCGAAACTGCCTCCTTGGCCAGGAAAGTCTCAGACCTCAGCTGAAGCTGAGGCCCCGATCTTCGACACAACTGGATGTGCTTGAGTTTGGCGGGGTGTGTGCATGTTCCCCCGTGTCTCCTTGGGGTGTTTCAGTTCCATTGGGGGGATAATGTTAAGCACCTACTGAATACTCAGCAGGGTCCTAAGCTGTTTGCATTTCTAGAAGTCTTAGCCATATGAGGTCAGCTCACACTTGTCCCATCTGCATTTTCCTGAAGTTTAAAAGGCATTTCTGCTTTAGGACACACACTTGGGATACACACACGTCCTCTCACTGACACGGCTGCTCTGGTGACTTGAGAGGGTGGAACTTGAGGGGTCTGTCTTGACCTCCTACTTGTCAAGGAGACCAGATGCTGAGGGACCAAAAGGACTTGGCTAAAACCTGCTCTTCCCCATGAGGCGGTTTCACGAGGTAGATATTAGAGCAGCCTGACCACACAGCCTTGAAACCGTTCCCAGAAGCCGATGTTTTAAACTAACACGTTGCTTTCTCCTGGGAGAGCGGCTTCTCACAGTCATGGGTTCCATCCTTTGTCAGCTGAGAAAAGAAGGTGGATGATGTCAGGGACAAGGCTCCGTGGGCAAGAGGGTGAAGCAGAGGGGAAGGGGATAAAATCAGGGGCGTTCAAGTCCTATCCGACGTGCTTCCAGACATAGAGGAAATCAGCTGGCCGTCCTGCAAGGGGGAAATGGCCTTCCTTCATGAGGAAATAGCTTTTGAAATGTCTGAAAATGTCAAGTCAGAGCATACGCATTTTTCAAACAGGTTGAACTAGAGTCTTTAGAAAGACGCGGGGTGTTTTCCCTGGGCTGGCATCGTCCACGCAGGACCTACAGGGGCACGGGCAGGGTCATGCATCTTTGACGCCCCACAGTCCCCAGTCGTGCCTTAGGTTTTCCTTGTGTTTCATGTGCCTCGCTGTCTCCAAAATGTAATCTCACCTGCCGGCTAAGCTCAGGGCTCCTGCAAGCATTGCATCATCGTTGACAAGTGGGTCCCACTTGTTTTGTGATGTTACTTTAGCTGCTTCTCCCGGCCCCCCACCAGACTTGCTTCCTGGAGACAGAGCTTGCTTAGAAAAGGGGGCCCTCCCAGACACCCCCCTCAGTTATGGGGCCGGTGGGCTTCCAGGAGGGAGGGCTGGATGACACCCACCCATCAGGGATCAGGAAGCCGAGCCCTGCAGCGAGCAGAGACGCTGCCCGGGGAGGGTCATTGAAGGGGAACCCACGCTCAGGTGGCCTCCAAGGCCAGCACGGAGGCCCCTTGAAGGTGGAGCATCCCAGCCACTGCCCCACTGGTCTTCAGGAACGGATCCCATGAGCAAAAATACCAGTTGACCGAGTTCCTCCAGCTCTCCTGGTGGGGGTCTGCCTGCCCCGAGTGAGGGGTCACTGGCTGACAGAAGAGGTGACTCCCTGGCTTTAGATACTGTTGAAGACCACCCCCCCCCCACCCCAGCCAAGATCCCTGGGAGGCGGGGCCTGTGTGTGTGTGTTTCCCCGTATTTGTTGTTCTTTTCGCCCTAGAGTACCTGAGTGAATTAAAGCCCAGTTAAGCCACAGCGAAGATCTAGACCTTGCTTATTCCTGGCTCCAGAACAAATTAACTGGCTTCCGTGGATGCTGGTCTCAAATTGCTGGAAGGAAGGAGCAGTTTGCATGTGGCAGGAGGCCTGGCGGTAAACTAAAGAGAGGCTTCACAAAGCACCTGGCACACGGGGACCCGGTCTCTGCTCCGTCTGTGCCCAGTAATTCTAAATTTCTTATTTTAATCGGGTAATAATGGGACCTGTACAAACGGTCGATCTAATATATAGAGCAATGTGAGACCGTCCATTTGCGGGATTCGGTTTTCTGGCACAGGGCTGGGAAGGACCTGCAGGGGAACTCCTTCCAGCCCCGCCCTTTTAAAGAGGAGGAACCACGTTTGCTTGATGTAATTCAAGTGCTTAGCGGTCCCGTGAGCACAGGAAAACACACGGGAGCTTTTCATCCCACTACGATGTTAGTTGTACTGTGTCTTCATTTTCTACATCAAGTGTCTCAGAGTAAGTCCTGAGCAACTTCTTTTCTACCAAAAGCATTTGTGCCTGAAGATATCCGTACACATATGTACACACGTGTATATCTAAGATATTTAAATACACTTTATTATGTGGATTGAATATATAAATATGTACTTTTACATTTTTAAAAAATGTATTATTGAAGTGTAGTTGATATACAATGTTAGTTTCAGGTGTACAGCAAAGTGATTCAGTTATACACACACATACACGTATTTTCTTTTCAGATTCTTTTCCATTATATGCTATTATATGAAATTGAATATAGTCCCCTGTGCCGCACAGTAGGTCCTTGTTGTTTATCTATTTTATAAATAGTCATGTGTATCTATTAATCCCCAACTCCTAATTTATCCCTCCCCACTCCTTCCCCTTTGGTAACCGTAGATTTTTTTTTATGTCCATGAGTCTGTTTTTGGTTGTACATAGAATTTGTATCATTTTTTTTTCAGATTCCACATATAAGTGATATCATATGATATTAAAAAATGATCATATTGAGTGAAGTAAGTCACACAGAGAAAGAAAAATATAAATATTTAAATTGTATTTAAAATACAGAAGAATTAGTAATAGCAACCATAGAGAAAATAAATAGGTTTTATTTTATTCTAAAATGTATGCTCTATCATATGTATGTGTTTTTTTTCATTTTATGACCAATTAGTCTTTCCTTCTCTGAGGAATTCTGATGCAATGATACTGAGGGAAGGTAACATTGCAAGCCATGTGCTTTGACGAGCACTGAGAGGCAGGACTCCTGCCTTTTTGACTCCAGTGCTCATTCTCCTCACGTAGTATTTACACACACTTTGATTTGCATTGGGTGCAGAGAACACAGTCGTCACAACACGGAGTGGCTACCAGTGCTTCAATTTTCATGGAGAAAATCATCTTCGAACACCGTAACATTGACTGATTCTCCAAATTCTAATCCATGATTAGATGAAGGCAGGTCCCCGAGGAAATACGCGAATGGAGAGGGGAGAAAAGAGCCCTGCTATTGATTCAAGCCTAAAAAAAACACAGATGATCCAGTTTCTCCTAAACAATGACAGAGGGAACCCCACTAACTGATGCCCAGAGCGTGTTCCACGGCGTCTGTTCGTGTTTGTTAACCGGCCTTAGCAGCACAGACCCGCCCCCGGGCCCCGGGCTCGCTCACCTGGGTTCGCTCAGCGCCTCCGGACACTGTAACCGAGCGCCGCCCCCCGCGCGGGGGTGAAGCGCGGCCCGCCCCGCGGCGCTGGCGCAGGCAGGCCTCTCCCCCGGGCTTAGCGACTGGACCTCGCTGGGTTTCCCGTCCTCTGCTTGGCCGCCCAACTCCGCCCCCTCGCCGGCACCTGCCGGGGCGGCGGTCACGCGCGCGGCGCCCGGGTGCAGCCTCCTCCTTTGCTCTCGGGCCGGTGGGACTTGGTGGCTGGAGGCCCTGGGGCGGGAGGCGGCGCTTGCTAAGGCGCACGCCCGCCCCGATTCTCCTGCGGGCCTGGGCTGGCCTGTCCTTACCCCAGCAAGAAGCTGGCTTTTTACAGAAAACCCGCGGGGCAGTGGCTCTTCCACAAATGAGTGAGAGAGGCCTGACTCTAGGACTCAAGAAATGCTAACAAGTCCGGGGAAAGGCATCCGCCAGGCAAGGAAGCACGCGGTGGGGCGTGACAGTTTCAGAGGGCACCCAGGTGCTCGGTCTTGAAGTCGAATCGCCTTACGTGTCTCTCACAGGAGATCGACGTGTGTCTGACCCTTCCTCCAAGACCCCCTCTGATGCCAACTCCAACATGTCCCGAGCTCTGCTGTAAGAAGTGTCCAGCCACTGGCTCTGTGGAGAGTTCGGATTTGGGAAAACAAAATCTTACATGTTTAGTAGAAGGTAGGAATACATAAATTTGCCAGTTTCTTTCTTTTTTTCAAATTTTATTTTATTATTATTTTTTAATGGAGGTACGTGGGGATTGAACCCAAGACCTTGTGTGTGCTAAGCGTGTGCTCTAACCCTGAGCTCTGCCCTCCCCCAGCCAGTTTCTTAAAACAACAAACAAAAACATGGGGTGAATGTTGATTACTGTCCTGGATTCATGTAAGTCCCATTGGGAGAGTTTCTTATGCAGATCAAGGGCAGCATATGGCTGTAAGACAGATTTATTCAGAGAGATGCACACTCCATAGACAGAATGCAGGCGTCTCAGAAGGACAGAGAAAGGCTGAGAGAGAAACAGAGACAGAGAGACAGAGACAGAGAGAGAGAGAGACAGAGACAGAGAGACAGAGACAGAGAGACAGAGCCAGAGAGCACCCTAGGATGTGGGGGTGTTAGTTTTCATGGGCTCAGTAACTTCATATGCTAACAAGTGGGAGGATCATTCCAACTACTCTGGGGAAGGGGCTGCGAGTCCCAGGAACTGGGCCATCACCCACTTTTTGACCTTCTAGGGCCAGCCTTGAAACTGTCATGGCACCTGTGGGTGTGCCACTCAGCAGCCGTTGTGTGACAATGAATGCATAACGAAGCTCAAGGTCTACTGGGAGTTGGATCTCCTGCCATCTTGGTGTTGACTGCGGCGTCCTTCCTTTAATGGCTGTGCCCTGCCCCCTTCCCTGCAGCCTCACCGCCTTCTGTCTCCTGTCCACTCCCACCTGGGATGGGGATCACATCAGAACCGCAGGAGGGGCTGGTGAAAACACACAGTGCCAGCCAGATCCCCGGAGCTCCTGATCCAGCAAGCCTGGGGCAGATGTGGAGAATGCTCAGCTTTCACAAGACCCCAGGGGTTCTGGGTTGAATTGTATGCTTGCCCACCGACCCCACCAACACCTCCCGAAAAGGTATGTTGACACCTTGGACCCTAGAACTGGGAACATGACCCTACTGGAAATAGGGCGTTTGAGACGAAATCAGGTTCAGACGAGCGCATCCAGGACTAGGGTAGGTCCTAATACAGCGGGGTGTGTCCTTACAAGAAGAGGGAAATTTGAACTTGAGCACAGGGGAACTCAGGGAGAGCACCATGTGATGCTAGAGGTGGAGATTAAAGTGATGTGTCTGTCAGCCAAGGAACACCCAAGATGGCCGGCAAAGCACCAGAAGCTAGGGAGAGGCAAGGAGCAGGTTTTCCCTCAGAGACCTCAGAAGGAACCAATGCTCATGAGCCTTGACTTTGGACCTAACGTCCGGAACCCTGAGGGAATGCGTTTCTGTTGTTTTGAGGCCCTGTTTCTGGTCCCTGACTGCAGCGCTCGGACAGCACACCTGGTGATGCTTCTGCTACCCGGGGAGCCCTCCTCGAGACCGCGCCTTGACACCCACTGACCTGGGCTACAGCAGCGGGCTCCAAGCGGGCTCCTCTCCCCGCTTCACACCTTTCCAACAGCTAGGCTTTAGCGATGTGAAACATAGATGAGTAATGCCATTTCCTTATCAAAAACAAGCTGAGTCCCTTCGCAAAGCATTCAGGGATCTCTGTGACAAGATCCCATTGTGTGTGTGTGTGTGTGTGTGCCCTCAGCCCTGGACCTGACATCCAAACACTCGCTTGGTGCCTGGCCCGCTGGCTGAGCCCCACACCACTGTCCACCCTTTAGCTGCACGCGGGCTGCTTGTTCAGCCCAGAACACCCACGTTCCTCATCCTCTGGAGTCCCTCCTAGCCCTCAGCGATGCACTAAAAATGGACTTTCTCTCGGCACGTGTGTGTGTGTGCACGTTATGTGAAGCTGTGTAAGTTTATCACGATGTGTTGACAGCTGTAATCATTTCACGTACTTTATTCCTGTGAAGGATAGTGCAAGGATCATTACTTTGATTTCCTGGAGGGAAATTCAGTTCACCAAGGTCACACAGGTGGCTGGCGGCAGAGATGGGACTGGAACCCAGACCGTCTGGTTCCCAGTTCTGGACAACGCCGTTAGTTCTGTGTCATTGCATTGAAATAATCTGTGCAGTAGGTGAGTATCTATTCCACGTTCTTTGTATACTGTTAGTCGTTTGTATACAGGCTCTATGAGAACAGTTATTTTTGAATCTCTTAATACACCTCGCCCAAGTCTAGCACATATTAGATAGTTAGTGTTTGAGGAAGAAGGGAAGAAAAAAAAAAGAAAGAAAAAGAAGGGGAAAAAAAGGAAGGGATGAATTTCAACACTATATCAGATTGGACTGGGGCAATGACCTAGATGACACAATCTATTTACTCTCCAAACACATTGCTAAGGGAAACACGATTGTGTCTGTGTGCGTGTATCTGAACATGACATATGTATATGATTTCATCTATGTCCTGCTCACACACAAATGCATGGATCCCGCCAGTTAAATTCTTAGTTTATCCCATGAAGGTTCTTCTTTTGGCTACTGCCCTCATATCAACATTTTTTTTAATAAAGGATAAATTTACCAGCCCTAGGCCTTTGTGGTAAATACACAATTATTCATGTGTTTTTACATCACTACTTTATCTATTTCTTTAATACTTTTACTCAATTGTATCTCACGCTTGAATTCTTTCCTGCACGAAGCCAAGGACCCTCACTTGGCAGGGGTGCATCCCGGGGACTCGACTGAGAGCTGGAACACGGCCACCCTCTTGTGCCCCACTTTCTCCTGTATCGGGGGACAGATGTGGTTTCTAAGAGGGAAGGAGCCATTGGCTGGTTCCTATGGGAGGGGGTAATGAGGAGAATGGGGGGGTTTACTCAGCATTATTTTAGCTTCCTCAAACTTAATTAAGCAATTAAAAAAGATTTTATTTTAAATTTTGCTGGGGAATTCCAGAGAAGGCAGCTCAGGGAATGAAAGTCGCAAGGAGCCGAGGGAACTGCTGTCTCCCCACCTCCTCTCCCTCTTTCTCTTTCCTCTCTCCCTCTCTGTTTCTCTCTGTCCCTCCGTCTCTGTCTTTCCCACCCTCCATCTCCCCCTCCGTCTCCACCTCTCCCTTTGCCCACTCCCCTCACTGTCCCGCCTCCTCCCGTGTCTCGTTCCCTCCCTCAGAACACTCACCACCACCCCACACCTCCTTAAACAGACAGCAGAGACCAGCCAGCACGGCTGGCTCCTCATTGCGAGTTCCAGGAGAAAGAATGTGTGGCCCTTCCGGGGTGCGGAGCCCAGCACTAAGGTTCTCGCCTGCCACCAAGGGACAGACCACGAGTGTCAGGATGACGACTCAGAGTCACCCGTGTGGCTGCCAGTCATTGTTCTCAAAAAGGGAGGTCTCCTAGACCAGGCAGATGCCCTGAGACCGAGGACATTGGCTGGACTCCCGAGCCCATGCTCCTCCCACTGCCTCCAATGGTCTCCCAAGAGAATGAATTCTCACTGCAGTCTCGGGAGTTCAAGTAGAAGATCTGAGAAATTGCATGACTACATGGAAATCGTCCATGAAATCTTGAGTAAGAGAGAAGACTACAGATGGAAGTGCATGGAGGAGGGTAAGAGAGAAAAGCCAGAGACGGAGCCAGCAGACATCAGAGACACTTCAGGAGCCAGGATCAAAACCAACAAGCCTCGGGACCGCTCAGCTGCAGGAAAGGCTGGCCCCCAGGGTCCGGGTTGGGAAAGCAGGCACTGGGGCTCTCTCGGCCGGCCTGGGCTGGAACCAACGGGGGAAAAGAAAGCCCAGCTCAGACTTGGCTGGTCATCCTGTAGGGAGTAGGGGCTCTCTCCTAAGACGAAACATGGGGGTAGAGATCCAACTTGTACATCGGTCTGTTTAGCCGAGTGACACCTCACAGACCTGCGCGGCGTTGCGGAGAGAACACCGCGCAGGGTGAGTGTCGGGAGAGCTGACCGCCAGCCGGCTTTGTGATCTGAGAAAAGACCGCTTATCCAGCTGGACATTTCACCTGGGACACAAGGAGGTTGTACCAAGTGACCCCCACGGTCTCCTGTGTACTCAGTCCTGCTATTTAATGAGAGCTTATAAGAACCTCTAGTTCAGCATTGCTTTGAGCTACCCTGTTCTGAGCAAGAAAACTTAGAAAGAAATGAGGAATTCAGGTAAACACAAAGGAGAGAGCTCCTAGGAGAATTAAACCTGGCGCCAGGAAGCGCTCCGTCCACTCTACCGAGGGTCAGGGGAGAGGAATTCTCTGCTTTTTCGCAAATGCAAATAATCTCTCTGGATTTGCAGTAAATCAGACACACAGCCGCTCAGTCCTTGACACCTACTGCGAGGAAACGATCTGATTTATTTGCACGATAAACTTACAGCATTCCACTGGTCTGAGCGCAACCGGCTGAGAAGACACAAATCCAGCGCTTGGACAGAGCGCTGCGGGTGACAGCCTCCGAGAGGAGAAGTGCACGCTGCAGTGACGGGACACAGCAAGCGAGGAAACCCTTACCCCAGAAGGTAAGGTACCAGAAGTGAATTATGGTCAGCCATCCCTGACTCCAATTTCATGAATTCCAGAAGTGACCATCTCCCCCAGAAGGAGCTCCCATGCAGCATGTTTCAACCCTTCTCCAAGAGGCGGCGGTGCCCTGACTCAGTCGGAAGTGAGGCTGACCCCGGCGAGTTTCACCCCGGGCTCCGTGGAGTCGCACGCCTTGTTGGTGACACTCGGGTGGGCGTAACTGCTGCTGCCGCACCGAGTTTACAAAGGTCCAGCCTGACGGGTCCAAGACAGCATGGTCCACGGGCGGTGAGTGGTACCCGAGGTGGTTTCCAGGCTAGAGGTCCTTCTAATCATGGTGATGAGGAACGAGGGCGACACAACTTTCTCTTCTTTCAGAAAACTGAATGACAGTAAGATTCACTTTAGACACCCACAAATCCTCGTGCACCGTCTAGTCACGGGACAACCTTTTAGGCCGATGACGCCAACACACTTTCCAGGTGTGAGCAGTGCCTGGGAGAGCCTTGTCATCTCGTGTCTGATCGTGGTGATGGCTGAGCCGGAGCCGGATCCTCGTCTCCTGACACCCCGTCCTGTCACTCTTCCCGGCACCGACACTCTCCCACATCGGCCAGAAGGGAGGCTTCAGGGTAACACAGTCAGGACTGTATTTCTGGTAAAACTGAATTACATTTTCTTTTGAGTGACTGAGAGTAAGACAGTAAGAATTAAAATGAAAAGGCCCCGCAGCCCTGAGCAGGACGGGCGGGGCCGTGCATTTAGGGTGCTGTGCACTTCTGAGCCGCACGCGGATTTCCTCTCTGTCAGGAGGACGAGTCCGTGCCGGGCGACTGTCCCAGTGCTGCCCGGAGGCATCGCTTCCCCGATCCTCCAGTGAGGGAGCCGTCAGCATCGGCGCCCCCCCCGAGCCTCGGCACGCTTGCAAGAAGCCCCCTGGGAGCGACAGCGCCCCCGTCGTGGGCAGGTCCGGGCCGCTGTTCTCCAGCCGGGGCCCCGTCCTCTCTGTCCCGTGTGTGGATACACGTGGCTTCTTGCTCCTGAGGGGCGGGCAGGGGGCCTCCTGGCCTGGGCTGGACTTCACACCCGGCCCCCAGACCCTCAGAGTAACACAAGTTCAACTGCATTGTCGCAGCGGGGTTTTCACGGCGGGGCGGGCCAATCCTCGTGACCATGTTGTGCGGCCGATACCAAAAAATGCGGAAACTGAGAATAATCCACGGTTATAATCACCCTCCGCCTGCTTTCAAAGTCCACGTTAGACTGGCCTGTATGCATGCGTATATATACATAAGATACACAAGAGAAATATAAAATACACACACATAAAATCAAATGTCAAAGAAGAGGCAGCCTGAAAACAGAAATGGTAAGAAAAGTGCCATCATGTCTGACCACGTGAATCCTCAGTGTCCATCACGTCTTACCACGTGGATCCCCCTTCAGCGTCGGGTGGGGGTGTCATTAGCGTTTCGGGGGACGGGTGTTTCCTCCTCCTCCTGGTATGAGCGGAGGGGCAGCGGCTGAATGAAAGGGTGGACTTCATCCAGTGATTCCAGCCAGGTTCCCAGATGTGCCGCACCTTTCAAAGTCGGTAAAGCAGCACCTTAAAGAGCGACTTCCAGAGCCTCACCTGGGTACCGATTCTATTGGAACAGCCAGAGGGAGTGCTCGCTGAGAAGAGCGGCTCCCTTCCTCACTTTGCACTGAAGGATGAACCACCCCTCAGAGTGAAGCTCATGGAATCTGCGTTTTCAACAAGCTCTCTGGATAATTTTCATTTACTGCCAGGCTTGAGGATAAATGTCTGGAGAAAACTGACTCAGATCAAAGCCAGACTAAGAGCCCACTAACGCAGCTGCTTCGGAGGAAGAAGTGCTCCTCACTAATCCAGGCTCAAGACTGCACACGTCTGTCTGAACCTCCAAGCGCGAACTGAAAGGATCACGTCTTCCTGGTCTGTGAACGGGCTACACGCCGACTCTGCCAGGCTCAGGAGCGTGTAGCCTTGGGGAAGTGACTTCTCTGGGGGCCTCGGTGTTTGTACCTGGCAAGTCAGAGGGAGAGGATTGCATAACATTATGTGTATGTGTGTGTGTCCTTTCTTCATAAGAAATTCCTAAAAACCTCGATGACATCAACCCTGGGGAGTGGTGGCAGAACTTTTATATCCTTTGGCAGATTTACGCAATTTCATTTTAATTCATTGATTTTAACTTTTCTATTCCCACTGCGACATTTTTATGGGTGAGCAGGAGGGCAATGGGAAGGAGTGTTTGGCAGTAAATCATCCCCTAGAGATGCTAATCAGGAGGAAACCATCTATGCGTTCAGAGTCCTCTTTCTGAAATTAAAGTTTGACATCTTGAAAAGACATTACTGTGCTGTCATGCTGTACCACCACAGGACACAGCTGAAAAGTTGTTCACCAGGTGGAATTTTGTCTGACTTAGATTTTCTACTTTTAGAGCTCACATAATTTGAAAGTAGATTACACAAAAATCTATTAGAAAGCACCCTGGTGTAGTCAAATTTTCATGCAAGATGCTTGACGTTGTTTTAGCTCATATGACGTTATTAACATATGGGCTGCATTCTCTTTCTGTGTGGTCCTACAGGAACCTTCCGTTTCTACAGCATGTGATTTGGAAGGATTCTGCTTTAGACGGTAAGCATTTGCCTCCAACCCTGCAAATCTGATGTGAAAATTCATCACATTTTCCTGCTTCAGTCAAATCCCTGGTGTCAAAACTCTGTAACCTCAGTGCCTATAAAAACAGCCCAACCAAACTGTTGGGATTTCTTGCCTTGAAATCATCACTCTCTCCCTCAGGCCCAGCAGTAAGTAATGAAGTCTTAAAAGTCCTAAAACAAAACATTATGACGAGATAAATTTCAGCAGTTTACGCAGGGCCCCACCCCTCGCTATGCCGCCGGGCCAGACGTTCGGTCATCTGTGGCCCACGAGCACCTAACGACCCAATCAAACTTTACAGACGTAATTTGCATCTTCCATTCTCTCCAGTCTTTCTTTGAACATTTCCATTAATGAGTCAAGGAGCAGAATAATTTTCCCCACCATCCCAAGGAGCTTGTAAAGTCTAAGGCAGTTTAACAGCATTCAGGAAAGACGGGGGTCCTTTGTGTCTGCGCCTTCAGCATATAGAGCTGCACAAGGCAGGGCACTGCCCCATGGGAAACCGGCCTCTTGACTTGCAGGTAAACAGGCAGGGAGGCGGGTGGACAGGCAGGGATGCAGTGGGTATGACCCACGTGAGTGGGAGATTTTATCTTCCACCACTCAGTTCTCATCAGCCATCATAGGAATCACACGTCCAAGTCCTATTCTCTCTGCTGAAAATACTGTAACCTTCAGCTCCACCAAATCCACTCCATTCGAACGTGGGCTCCTCATCACACGTTGTAAGGACTTTGAATGGCCTTCCACTTGCTGTCAGCCGCCTAATGAAATGTGTGTGCGTGACAGCGCTGCGTGTCCTGCACGCGCAGCGGTGGGGTTAATGGAAGGGCTTTCCGACCCGTGCAAGGTGTGAATTCATAACGAGAGCTGGTGTGCGCAGACTTTAACAGCCTGTCAACTGCGTGAGTGGACGATAATGAATTCAAGTCCAGTTGGGTTTTTCTCTGGTTTGCAGGTTTATTACCAAGAATGATACAGACACAGGAGCCACCTGGGAAAACACAGCGTGCTCTGCGAGGGCCTGGAATGGAGTGGTCTTTTGTTAAAGGCCGAATGGACTGGCGGGAATAACTAAGCCTGTCCAGCTTCCTCCTCTTTCCCACAAAATCAAGCAGCCTTCACATTCACTGACTCCAAAGTTAGCGAAGAATAACCCCAAACTGGCCATTTTGACATGTGAGCATGATTTTATCGGAAACCTTATCTACACTATCCAGTGAGGCAGCCACGGGCCGCAGCAGGTGACTTCTGAGCACTTGAAACGTGGCTGGTCCACACTGAAATATGTTGTAGAGGCAAAATGCGTGCTGCATTTTAAACATTTACCGCAAAAAAGTAAACTATATAATTGATATTTTAACGTAAACTATGTACAGAAATGATAATATCTTAGATATCATTGGTTAAATAAAATATATGATTAAAATAAATTTATATTTCCTTCTTTTTACTTCCTTCGATGTGGTTACTAGAAAATTCAGTTATGGGCCTGGCTCACATGATCTGCCTACTTGGTTCTGCCTTGTATTGTCCTGATTCGACCTGAACACTGAATACATACATTTCCTTTTTAGGTCATCAAATAATTACTTGATTTTTTTTATATTGCATTTTCTTTTTGAAATTATATCTGCTTGGGGGATTTTTCGATAGTAGTTAATAAACTAATTCTCTTGTAGGTCTTTCGTTTTCATATCAACATACCAGATTTTATATTTAAATTCATCAACACATATTACTTTTAAAAATAACCCTGAAGTAGACTTAGTGCAAATTTGGTAAAATAATTTCTCTCTCTATCCCAGGTAGGTTTTAACTTTTGGATTCACTCTAACAAGTGTCAAAAGAAGAAGAAAAATACTTTTACCTCTAACTCATTAATGACTGGTGTACCGGTTACTTGGAAAAGTGTTTCAGTAGCCTCGTATCAATAGAATCAGGCCATATGTGACTTTCTTTCAATCATCATGAAGTTGTTGATGTTCATTCAGGATTCGCTTGTATTCATGGCTGGGTAATATTCCATAGCGTACAGCTCCCACATTTTGTTTTTCCACTCATCTGGTGATGGCCTTTGGAGGTTGTGTTCCTTGCTTGGTAATGTGAGTAATGCTACTGTGAACATTCATGTAAAAACGTTTGTTTGAGTCCCTGTTCCCAGTTGTTCTGAGCATATGTATCCAGGTGGAATTGCTGGGTTGCATGTTAATTCTGTGTTTACCTTTTTCAGGAGCCGCCAAACCCGTCCACAGTGGACACTGTTTTACCTTTCCACCATCAATGGAGGAGGGTTCTGATTAACATTATTGACTGTTGTAAATGACGCTGTAAGTGTTCTAGTCTGTTCTAAGACATGTGTGGGTGCTGCCTCTCTTAAGCCAATTGTAAATTCTTCCACGATAACGTCCAGCACGCACAACGCCTTGGACGCAGAGCCTCGCTGCTCTGAGCAGTGGTTCAGCTGCGCCTCTACCCTTCTCTTTCCTGGCTTTGGGGACTGAAAGTTTGGCAAACTTGAGTCAATCATCCTGTTTCTCCGACTGTCAACATTATTCTTTGTAAAACAAAGACAAGGATGAAGATGATTGCTCTGAGCTGACGTGAGGCTCAACTAAAGTGAAGGACATGAAGAGGTAAAGCTGCACCTTCTTCCTGAGAAGGATCTCGGTCAAGGCAGTCTTTTCTCTGTTCGCCTCTCTGGTTCCAGGGCTGACCCTCGGCCATGGGTCTCTGTGGGATGGTCGCTTAGGGCAGCTCACTGCCTTCACATGCAGCACACACTGGGTGTCAGGCACTGTGCTGGGTGTGGTGGAGGTGAGGTGGGAACTGGACAAGGGCAAGTTCCTACCTCTGGGTAGCTGGAGCACACTGGTCCAGTGGACCGACTCATGGCCAAGGAAATGTAGAGCAGTGTTATGCTGTGAATAATCATTGGCCAAAAAAGTAGGTCATAAAGGTCTTATGGATGTGAGTTGTTAACAGATATAGAGCAGAAAGCTAGAAAGAAAGTTTCTAGAACTCGAGGCTTTGTTTCTCATCACAGCTCCCACCATAAAAAATAAAATGCAATCTCCTTAGGGTGGCATTGAAAATGATTCTGTACTGGGCTCCGATCTCATTTCTAGTCTCATGCCCCACCAACTGCCACGCCTTCTCCTCCCTCCTGCCATGCTTTTGAAGTGCGTCGAGCTTCTGTCTTAGCCCCATGTCCTTGCCCACCCCGCTGCCTCTTTCCCCTTCCTGTAGGGAAGTCCTATTCATTTATTAAGGACTGTCTGACATGCTGTTTCCTTACACTTACTTGTCTCCTCTGTCACCCCGGGCTGGGCCATGTGCTTTGCTTGGGCCAGTGGGATGGTGGAAGTGAAAGACAGCCGAAGGTTCTTGGACCCCTGCCACCACCACGGACACACCTGTTAGAGGGGACAGGACACGGGGTGTGGGCATCCTCACTGCCTTAGCGGGCAGGCACCCGGCCGCTGGACATGTAAGCCCGGCTCAGAGCCAGAGACCTTCCCAGCCCGACCCAGGCCGAGCATCACTTGCTGAGATGGAGAGACCTTGTTTGGCACATGGTGGTTCCGTCATTCGTGATGAAACAAGAGGCCTTGGAAGGCACTGGCTCCCGTGAACACAGAGACCCGCAGGCGCCTCTCGCCTGGAGAGTGTCTAGAGGAGGCTAGTCGGAGGGCTCGGCGGGCAGTCGACCCTCTTACCCTGGTCACGGCAAGGACGTGGGGGTTTCTCGTGGGCTCGTGGAGGAGAGGCGTGCTCCCCAATTCCAAGTTCTCTCATCCAGTCCTCGGTGCGGGGTCCCCCCCGGCTTCTCTCAGCAACTTGACCCACACCTTCCCAGAGCCGGTCGGGGGACTTAACTGACAGGGAAATATGGGCAGTAAATGGGCCTGCTCCGCCTGCTCTCCCATCTCCCTGGGGAACAGCTGTGTCCGCCGGGTGCCAGCCCCGCAGCGTGGCTGTGGCTGGGATGCTGGCAAGCCCACGGTCTCGCACTGCTCTGTCCTTCACCTTGGCCTCTTTGGTAATAAAGGTGACATTGTGCCCATCTCTTATTCCTCGATGGACTTTCATTTTTCCAGCCCCGGGGCAGGGAGAGTGGCGCTGTTTACTGGAGTCTCCTCGGAGACCCATCAGGTAGTTTGAGTTACCTGTAAGCAAGAGGTGCCAGTGTGAGAAGATTCGAGCAGTAATCCAGGCTGCGAAGGCAGGAGCAGAGCTGGGGACACTCGGGACTGCCGGGCTGGGAGCATCCTTTCTGCGCGCTCTTCGGAGGGAAGACCCTCCTCCCGCTCCAGCAAAGGAAAGCGTGTTCCGAAGGCTGGCAACTGGGAGGGCGCCCGCGGCCAGCCAGCGGGAGCCCTGGGAGAACTCACGGCAGGGGCCAGGACAGGAGAGCTATTTTGCACTTTAAAAAATAAACTCCTTTAGCAAGCCTTGCTCAGGGAGTGCCTGGAGAGGGAAGGGGTGGAGACAGGGCCTACCCACCCCTTAAACAAAGGGCTGGACCGAGGGAGGGCCGGCTGAGCACGGGTGTGGCTGGCCAAGGGCCTGGCCGGAAGACTGAAGCCAGGCTCCAGCAGAGAGCTCTGGGGCTGAGGTGCGCCGTCCCTTACCTGACCCAGGCCTTGGCGTACAGGCAGGAGCGGTGCCAGTCCTGGGCCGCTCCCTTTCCAGCCCCTTTCCCCTGTGCACTCTCTGCAGATCCCTTAGGGACCCCCAACATTGCTGTCTTGCACTGGCTGAGGATGGCCACTCACACCCAGTCATGTTGGGGTGCAAAATATGGCCCCTTTCCTGGCTCTTCAAGATATTTTCAAAAAAAAAAATTAGAAAGTGACCTCTTTCCAGCTAACTGCTCTGCACTTGTGGAGTCAGGGGCCAATCTGCAGCCACCTCTTAAAATGACAGTCCTTTTCTTGACGTAAGACAGTCCCCTCAGCTCAATGCCCCCAAAGGCCGTGACTCATGGATTGATGGCTACTGTGTCTGCTGTCCCCTTGGGATCCATGGGGGAAACTGGGTTTTAGGGGAAATGAAGGCACATAACTGAATAAGAAAGATCTTCCCCCCTCTCAAAAAGATAGAGTTTCAAGGGGCTTTGAGAGCCACCCCCCTGAATGCTGGGAGAACGGAACATGGGGATTTTGTGCACAATCCCAGCAAAGTTCTCACGTGCCAACAGGCAAGGACAGTGATTTTCCCTTAAAACAGCCCTTTCGTGGGTGCTCCCACCCCCTCACAGAATAAAACGCTGACTAGTAAGGGTTGAAGCAAACTGGTGCCTGTCCCGATACACTGGGCTTTGCTCTGATCCTCGCATGCAGCTCGCATGCCCACGTCGCGCGTCTTCAGCATCGCGGTGCTGCCTCCTCCGCTGTTGGTCTGCTTTTCCCACGCACAGTTCCCGTCTCCTCAACGAAATCCCACCCCCAGGGAGAGCTTCAGTTTAACTTGGTTTGTTCCAAAATCAAATGGCACTTACTGAGCGTCAGGTGTTCAGCCAGGCTGCTGATAAAATGAGGGTCCACAGAAGAACAAAGCTGCCACAGCAGCGTCAAAGACAGCCAGTTCTCGTGGAACTCCACTTCAGGAATCTCTCAGCAGCATCCACTCATCTGAGCTCTCGGCGCCCCCGGAAGTGCACAGTATCTGTTTGATTATTCGAAGTGGGAGTCGAGACTTTAAAGTCAGCACGTTTTCACGATCAGAGTTTTACTTTTAAGACGGTGTCTAATTCCAAAGTTAACATAAACAGTAATATATAATTACCCAGACAATTATTTCAGCAACTAAAAAATTGTATGTCTAGAGGAAAAATATTGAAATGCTTCTTAAAGGTCACGTTAAAAAGATTTGCTGCACCAGCAAGCTAAGCTTCCAGCGCTAAAACCACCCAGCCTGCATGTCTGCCAAGGCGCAGCAGACCTCGCCGTGCGGAGCTGACTGCAGGGGCATTTCGGAGAGCAGGAGCAGCAGTGCAGAGCTAAGAGCATCTCCCCTGTCATATCTTCTCTGGCAGACTCTTGTAGAGCTGAGTTTCCTGTCTTTGGAGTCTCTTCCTATTAAGCTGCAGATGTGCTGGGGGAAGAGGCAGTTAGCCAGTGTCTGCTGAGCCCCGATTTCCTTTCTCAGGTTGTAACCAGGAATGAGACCGGTAAGCATAACTCTCGGTAAACTAGATGATCTGGGTCACTGGGGCTTCCTACCCCAGGGGGGAAGGCTCAGGGTAAGACAGTGCCAGGGGAGAAGGCGGTTCCGGGTCTGGGGTGGCAGAGAGAAGGAACATCCAGCATGAAGACAACGCTGGATGGTGCACGGCAAAGAGAAGAGTGTCCAGGCTGAGCCCCCAAAGAATCCCAAAGATGGAGTTCCCCTCTTCCTTCCAGCGCAGTGCACTGTGTTTCCTGGCTCCGGGCACCCTGCCCTCGCGGGCGAGCAGAGCGTAATTCGGGCAGGGCCGTGAGCTCTGCTCCTCGGTGGCACAATTAGTGTGGCGCTTTCTGTTGGTCCCTGCGGGAGTGTCTAGCCAGGGCACAGCCATGACGTGGATTAAGTTCAGCGACTGTCAGCTCTTTGCAATCTGAAGTCTGGTTTCATTTCTGGCCAGGCTCCTTGTTTTGAATACTCTCCAGACTTTTAATCACATTTCTTAGTTTTTCTTTGCGCTCTTGAAATTGTGTAAAATTGAGACAGTTCAAAGAAACATAGTTCATAATCCTGTCACCCACAGATAACTGGGATTCATAATTTTGTGTGTTAATTTCCAGTCTTTTTTTTTGAACATATTTAGCAACATATTTCCTCAACGCTAAGATTTTATAGATTAGAAAATGCATCATCATTATAAGAGGGCTTTTTGGAACAAAGGAAAAAGAAAAGGAAAAGACATGGGTACCATCTTATCCAGCGTTTGCATGATTTGTAAGATGCATCTCATTTTACAAATGATAAGGGGTGCGTATCAGAATAAAAAAACGTAAATATAGATCCTTATGACCCGGACGTATCAAATTTCAGGGACATTACTCTGTTAAACACTCATAGGACAATGAATTAAACTCTACCCTGCATGGTTGTGTGTTGTCTGTTCTGGTCCCACTTCCCACGTCTCTCTGGGAATCTTCAAGTAAATGTAACATCTTCTTGCCGATCAAGCATGCATGGCGGGGCACCCCCTCCCTCCGCAGTCCCGGGCTGCAGACCGCTGGTACCTCCTCTGGAGGCACAGAAGGAAGCACCCCCCACATCCTCCTATAACTGGGGGAAAAGAAAGCTCTAAAATAAGGAAAGAAAGTCTGGCAAATATTTTTACCAAGATGATACATTTTATTTGGGTACATCTATCTTCGGAGGATGCAGAATACCTATTTTGGGGGAAAGAATTCTATTCCTTTCTTTCTCACCTCCGTTCTGTAAACCTGTTGGTGGAGTCCCTGCTGCCTGACTTCCTTCCTTCCTTTCAGTCTTTTACCCTAAGCTGACATAAGCTTATCTCTTTATTCCCTATTGCACTGTTAAGTTCAGGTGACGTATTTCAGAAAATGAAGACCTGTAAACACTTCTTTATATTTTGAATTGCCTTTGATTGAGTTTGATGTGGCTGCCCCAGCCCCCTGGCTTGGTTGAAACTCCAATCTTGGTTTGGAGTTTTTCACCTGCTCCCTGGGGAGCACACGAAAATCCTTGGCTTATGCAACCTAATACCTCTGTGCTTCCGGAAGGCCTCTGAAATCTACAGGAACAGTTGATTCTCCTGGTGCAGGACGCCTGGAGGACGGGAGTCGGGCACTGTTTGCAGGATCCTGTGTGTGTGTTGCGGGGGCTGCACTTCCCTCTCCTCTCCTGGTGGGGGAGCTGGCACTTGGTGCAGGGACCGCATACTGCCCACCAAACCTGGACACGAGTGAGCCTGGGGTCCCCGGCACCCCTGTAGGTGTGGGCACGTGATGGAGCCCACAGAACGTGAGGGAAAGCTAGGAGGGCCCCCCTGGCCTAGCCCACGTGCAGGTGGCTGTGTGCACCTCCCATAGGCTGGATGCAAGGACTCTGAGACCCTACAGGATGACAGTCTCCCAAGGCAGGAAACCGTTCTGCCCACCAGAAACACCTGCCACCCCAGAGGTTATGAGAAAGACTTCCCTGTGTTGAAGCACTAGAATCACAGGGTGTGTTTGGTACAATCTAGCATCACCTTAGTGAATACATTTCTCAGTGATCTGAAGAACAGAATATACGTAGACATATATCATAATGTATTCCACCATCTTCCCCTTTTAGACTTTATGGTTCATTAACATTTACGTATTGGAAATAACACTGTAATAAACATTCTTGAAGTATCTTTGCATATTTAGAGGAATAGTTATGAGGGCATGTTTTTAAGAGCAGAAATTTGCAGTGGAAGTGTATTGGGAATTTTAAATGTCAGCTCAGTTTGAAAAAGTTACCAAATTGCCCTGAAAAATACGTGCCAAATTGGGCTCCCCAGATAACGCACGAGTGCACCTTCCTTGTGCTGTTCCAGTTGCGTGTACCAGCAATCATCTCACTGTTGGCCACCACGAGGGAAAAAATAAAAAAGCTCTTTCCTTATTTATTACAGTGACGTTGAGCTTCCTTTCCTTTTCATGTGTTTAAAAGCTGTTCACATTTCTTATGCGAATTATTTTTTCATATGTCTTTTGTGAGGCTTTATTGAATTGCCCATATTTTTCTTACTGATGTGTAGAAAAAATGGTTTACATATGAGGAGACTGGACTTTTATCTCTTATTTATCTTGAAAATATTGTGCCTCTATTATAGCATACGGTCTCCCAGTTTAACTTTCATTCATAATATCCTTTGACAGATGAGACATTTATGTATACATATATTTTAACTTTTATGTAGACAAATTGTTGATCTATTACTTTTTGACAACCAGGTATTATTGTTGCTTTGTAAGGCTAGCATTACCATTCACAATTTTACAAAAAAATAGAATATATAAGATATATAAATATAAATATATTTTCTTCTAATTAATGAAAATGTATATATACACACATATACATTTCTGTATATATTTTTCGATTATGTATCATAAATGTATCTATATATAGAAATTTATGTGTATCTATACAAGTAAATGTATATATATGCGTGCATAATCCATCTGGACAAAGTGGGATGTAAGAGAATTTTATAATTTCCATGGATATAGCAGATTATATCAGCATAGCTAATCATCTGACATAAATTCTGCATTTATCGTGTAATAGATTTTCATATATATCCGTTTCAGTCTCTGATGTTTTCATTGGTCTGCTCTCATACTGACTGAAAAATCTGGGACCCAGCTTTTAGTGGTTGCATGCTGTTTCATCATGCAGGTGTGACAACGCAATTAGCTTATTCCCTACTGCGGAAGGTGGTTTGATTTTTATTATTTGCCATGTGAGCATCTTTGTGCATGAAACTATGATCTGTAACTTTCATGTGGTTTTTTTAAGATTGATTCCTTGAATTAACACAATACATATATTTTTAAGAATCTTGAGACATATTTTCCACATTATTTCAGAAAACAATTTGTGACAATGGATCTTCCACCAGCAGTAGCCGAAAGTGCCCTTTTCATCAATCCTCACCAGCATTTATACCTTTAAGAATGCTGGCTAATTGGAGAGGCTGTGATAGCGTCATGCCGTGGTTACGCTCTGCTTATGGCTTTTGATCATTTAAAAAATATTGTTCACACCCAGCACCTTTCTGCAAATTTAGTTTAACAAGACGGATGCAGTGTGGTAAGATTTAATCCAAGAGTCTTAAAAGTTCAAAATAATTTTAATAAATGGCCTTTAGTGGTAGAAAAAATATTTCTATGCTCTAAGCCTGATAATGTTAAGACTTTTATTTTTCTGGTATCAGCCCTCAGATGACGATAGACTTTTTCTGTGTCTTGGAGCAGAGCTGCCTTCTGGCAGTGATTCGGGTGACCAAATGTCCACATGGAAGCCTGGCTCTGCCCTGGTCTGAGCGGGACGCAGGGGTGCGCCCACCTGCCCTGCCCCCGGAGGGAGAGCGGGTCGGGCGCACTGTGCCCGGGAGGTTAAACCCGCCTCTCCCTGAAATTGGAGAGCTTTCTGCTCCAGGCCTCGTCTGTCACCAGACATGTCGCCACTGGCGCAGGTGTTAAACCCACCTCTCACCTTTCCATCCCATGGAAGGAAGCCCTGGTGGGCAGCCCACGACTTGGCCTGTGAGCGCAGGCACCCCGGCTCACACTGCCCCTCGGTGACAGCCCACACACGTGGGGAATCCAGACATTTGTAGGTGGGAAACTGAACTTCAGAAGCTGCTCAGGTCCACGCTGGGCGTGTGCGCTGTTGGAAATGAGCTGTCGCCGGTCACCGACCTGCTGGGGTGGCTTGGTGGATGCCGAGTCGGGGGCCGGGGGTCACCAGGGCTGGGAGGGTCGTTTCTCCTGCTGCCTCATTGCTGGGCGGGGCCGTCCCTAAGGGAATGTGGTGGCTTCCTAAAATCCAGTGACCCCGAGAGGCTGGATGGATGCTTTTTAAATTCACCTCCAGCAGCCAGAGGCCCTTCCGTGAGGACAGGATGTGGCTGATAATTGTCAGGTCTGAAGACAGGCCAGAAAGAAAATCACCGTGACTTAACTCTGACGATGAAGAGTGGAGCTCCCACCAGGAAGAGTAAGACAGAGACAAAGAGCCACTGCTTGCTCGCTGTGTCCGCGAGCCTGTTTCCGGTTTGTAGCTGAGGTCACCAGTGTCTTCTTTTTCCCTTTTTTCAGACTCCACATATGAGTGACATCACATGGTATTTTTCTTTCTCTTGCTGGCTGACTTCACTTAGAATGACGACCTCTAGGTCCATCCATGTTGCTGCAAATGGCATTATTTTATTCTTTATTATGGCTGACTCACAGAAATAGTAAACAATCTCATGGCTATCAGGGGAAAGGGAGTGGGAAGGAATAAATTTGGGAGTTTGGGATCTGCAGATGTTGGCCATTATATACAAAATAGATTTTAAAAACTCAAATTTCTTTTGTACAGCACAGGGAGCTATATTCAGTATCTTGTAATAAACTTTAATGAAAAAGAATATGAATGTGAACATACGTATGCATATGCCTGACTGGGACATTGTGCTGTACACCAGAGATTGACCATTGTAACCGACTGTACTTCGGTTAAAAAAAAAAAAAAGCCACTGATGAGCTGCGATTATGAAGACATGCTGGTTTGAGCAAGAGAAGCTAAAGGTGCAGGGAGTTTGTCAGCCTGGCCCTCACAGTCACCGCCTAGTAGCCTTGGGGACGAGCCCAGGAGGAGCAGCAAGCATCCCCCCTGCTCACACCCCAAAACTCCAAACAAAACCGAGGCCCTGTGCTCTGTGTGTATTCCTGTTTCAAACACCAGAACACCCTGCTCCAAATCAGTCAAGAAAGGAGTTGAGTGAATTACAGATGGAAGATACAACTGAGCAGGGCTCCACTCAGTCAGTCAGTCAGTCACTTCTGTGGGGACCGAATGGTTTACATCGAGGCTTTAACTGAGCGGCAGACGGGGCAGGAGAGAACGTCTTCGAGGTCACTGTAAACACTGGCCTGCTTTAACAAATGTATACATTTAAAGGCCAGGAAAAAGAAACTGTTGAAGAGCAGTAACAGGATGTATGCTGCCCCACATCAAAGGGCGTCTTCTAAAAATAGGTCCTCCGGTGCTCCCTGCAACGCAGAGGGCTTGAGAGGAAAGGGTGGGACGGAACCGGGAGAGAGGGCTGCTCCTTGCCTTCAACATTGCCACGTACATCTCCTGCATTACGTGACGGTGCCTGGTCACAGTGGAAGTACTTACAGCTGAACCGCAACAGAAACATAATTGAAATATCCCACTGTCATCTCAATGAATTTTAAATCAGGGCGTGACATTTTCATTCTGGGGTATCAGGAACATCGGAAATGTGAAGGAGTTGGGAGAGTCTAGCTCTTGGAACGGTGTGGGCGGTGTTCTCATTCACGAGGTGTGGGAGGCCAGTTCTGGGCTCCACTCTCCACTGCTAAGGTCCGGGCGGCCCTACGCACAGTGCTGGGTGGTGTGGCAGAGAGAGGGGGCGGCGGAGGAGCGGGGAGAGGCCCCAGAGGGAAAAGCCCATACTCAGAGTCGGGACGGGACGGGACGGGGCATCAGCAGGAGAGGAAGGATAATGTTGCTGATTCTCGGTGTCTTGAGAGCAGACAGTGTTGCCCCTGCGGTCTTGGGGTAAGAGGATGTGTTGTAGCCCATGGACCATAATATTATTCACTCCCGCTCCTTGGCGTGCAGTCATTCTCCCAATCAGTCAGGACAGAGAGAGCATTTTCCAAAAAATGCAGTCAAGTCCATTACAGTTTGTAAAATTTTTATTCGTGCTTTATCTTCAGACTCAGTAGTTTAAATATGTTGGCATCAGCCTGGGAGGGAGACCGTGGTGAGAAGGCTGCCCTGCCCTGAAATTCTGTAAAGCTGAGCATCGCGGTGCTGGGACTGGTCCCTCCGTAGGGGTGGACGTGAGTAGGCAAGATGGAGAACTTAGGCTTCTGCCCGGCATTGCCACAGGGCCCCGGGGGACCTGGGAGGACGGAGTCTGGAACGCGGTGCTCAGTTCCCTGCCTCACATCAGCCCGAGGTGAGCTCCTGCCCCCGAGGATCCCGAGTTCAGGGCTCGCCAGCGCACTTGCTGCACTCTGCGCCGTGAGGGTCAGGCGGGGCGTCCGAGGACCACGACGTTCGGCCCCCACTGAGGTGCTCCACCACCTCGCACTCGTCCGTTATCCGGTGTCTGTAAATTTCCAACTGGCAGGTAGGATTCAAAACACAAAACGTGTTCATATTTCCAACAGCACATTGAGTGGATCAATCCCTCTTCCACCTGCGTCTTCGGTGCGCCTCATATCTGCTCCTGTAAACGTGACGTAGTAAAACCTCTCCGTAACTCATCGGTCCCCGTCATGTGCTGCCTGGCTTCCTTCTGTTCTGTGGGTCAGCCTGAGCTCCCGGCTTTCCTCTCCCACTTAGCTTCCCCTGCCATCTTTTTGTTTGTTGGTTGGTTGGTTTTAATTGAAGTGTAGTTGAGTTACCATGTTGTGTTAGTTTCCGGCGCACAGCACGGTGATTCAGTCACACACACATACGTATACTCTTTCTCATTATAGGTTATTAAAAGCTTTTGAATATGGTTCCCTGTGCTCTACAGGAGGACCTTGTTGTTTATCTATTTTATATACAGTAGTGTGTATCTGTTACTCCCGAAGACCTCATTTATTAAAAACCTTGGCATAAGTTTGTTCTCTGTGTCTGTGAGTCTGTTTCTGTTTTGTGAACAAGTTCATTTGTGTCATTTTTGTTTAGATTCCACATATAGGTGACGTCATTTGATACTTGTCTTTCTCTCTCTTGCTTCTGCTTTAACTAATCTATTGGCCTGATGTTCCTAATCTCACACATCATAATTGTGAGATACGATAGTCCTGAATGCTTTGGGTCATATTTTCAGTTTATTTCCAATTTTGGAGAATCAAGAAAAGGACCCATGGAGGAGACGGAACAGAAGACTGGATTACATTTTAAACTGCAGAAGTAGAACGAGGGTGCGATGAAAGGACACTTTAAGACGAGGCATCAGCGTCAAGACAATATTTTCTTAGCCTGCTATGTGCAAGAGGCTGTGCATCGGGTGTATAACAAAGACCAAATTAGAAGCTATGATTTTAATATGATTGTAATTCATTGGTGAAATAAGACATCTGTGTAAATAACTTGAGTGTAAGTCTCAGTGGGGTGACAAGATAGTTATAAACTGCATGTTGCAAGCTTCCAGAAAAGGCAAACATTTCTCCCAGTTAAGTCGTCCAGGGGAATTATCCTGGCGGACAGAGAAGTTAAAACGCATCTGGAACTATGAGTAGGAATTCGTGACCAGAAAGGACGTGGGCAAGTCCAGCTCCACCTGCCTTTGTAACCGTGTGTCTGCACAATCAGAAGATGAGCTGAACGGTCTAAAGGGACTGGGGAGAATGATGTAGGAAAGGCTGGCTAGTGGGAGCTCCAAAGGGCTTTACGTGGCCAGCTGAGGAATCTGGAGCCCATCCTACACAGACCAGAAAGCCTGACGGCTTAGAACAAAGCAGTTCTTCTCGCGGACACTGTGAGAGCCTGGCTGGCCAAATTCAGCACCGCTGTCCCCTCAACTGGACACGCTTGTGCAACTTCCAGACGTTTCTGTCGGACGCACCTAATTGCATCGCCAAGGTTGACCGTGTCCTTCCAGCTGAGTGGGCTGCCCTTGGCCTTCTGAGCTAATGTGACCTTTTTCTTTCTAGGCATGCACCTTTAAACTGGAGCTTATCAAATGTACTCTCATTTTGAGCAGTAACAGTTATAAAACAAAAATTGTGCCTTTAAATTAAAAAAAGTAAATAATCATCTTCTTCAATTAAGACCTGGAAGAATCTTTGTCTAGAGGCTCTGAAATTGGATATGAAGAGATTATTTTGAGCAGATAGAAGAAACTTGGTATTAGTGAAGCATCTAGTAAATATACTTGAGAAACAGTTCATCTCAGGCAAAACATTTTGTAAACAGTTCTATTTCTATTGGCCTAAGAGCCTTTAGAAGTTTCTGCAAATTAGTGTGTCTGCCTGAATATCTTGTAAAACACCCTTTCTACTGATGCCTCCATCTGCTCTGGAGCTTTGTCATGACTTCATCCTTACTTTACAAATGAGAGTAGCCTGACGGGTCTCCCGTGTGGCTGAAAACACATGAGCTTGAAATTTAAGAACCTCTATTAAAATAATACTGGCAGATATGGTAGGCTGCCATTAAACAAAGAAAAAAAAGTCATCAAATATATAGAAACCAGATTCTGAAATGATGGTTTGTCCAAACATTTAGTCCACACAACCCTTTGCTAGGGTCCTCCTCTCGACTCAAGGAAACGTCGCCCAACTCTGAAAAGGCATGCTATGGTTTCAGTCATTTATATACATTTTAATGGATTTATAATTGGATTCAGGATTCCAGCTGGAAAGCAGGGGTGGGAAGTGGGGAAAACACGTCCCTGGGTAATTCCTTTATAGGGATCATTGAGAAACAAGCCACAAATTGAAACAGGAGAGAGGGGGGAACTGGTACCCCTAAAATTCTGTACTTAAAAAAGCTGAGCATCTGAGAGCTCAGTGGAGAGGCTGACGGTTTTGACATCTCAAGTCTGATCATTCATATGATTATTCATTCCAACCAGGACTAAGTCGTTTTATTTGCATTAGCTAAATATATGATGAATGGAAGCCAAGCCGGCCAGGGCAATAAATGCAATATGGAGATTCCATTTCCTTTTCTGGCAGGAGCCCAGCATCTTTTCATTTTCCCTTCTCTCCCTTCACAATGAACACAGCTGGGAACCTGCATAGATAAACAAGACAGGCTGGACTGTTGTTTTTCTTCCTCTTACGTTTTTAATGACTATAACTTTGACTAATTTCAAAGAGATGCCAGCATATTTCCTCACATTGTTAAAACAAAAATTGCAATTTTGTCCAGTAAGATGCATAGAAATGTTACATCTCTCCCTTCTTGTTTTTTTTTTTTATAGATGTCTATGCAAATTTGATAATAAAACAGAGCATGAAGTATTAAACGATCACCATGGTTGGGTAAACTCTATCTAGTCATTAAACAAAAATTGAATTATTAAAGTATGTCCTAAGCCAGTAGTAATTAACGGAATTGTTTATTAGCAGCTGCCTAAAAGCTGAGCTTTTCAGGGTTTTTGCTTTGCAGGAAGAATAAGAGACTTCAAATGTGCTCTTCTTGAAGGCTACTCAGTCATCCTCGTTCACTCAGGCCAGTCCTTATAAATAGGTGATTTAAATTATTTTTCTAAAATGTCCTTGATTCAAGTCATTCCTCAGCATGACTCCAGCATGACTTCACCCCTCGTTACTCTGGACTTCCTCTTGGAGGAAACTTCCGGTTCCTGCTGCCGACTCCTCTGTCCCCTGCTGCAGTCCTGCTTGCCTGGGCTGGAGTGTTCTTTCTCGACCACCTTTCATCACGTGACTCCCTTCCTGACATGCAGGCTCTCCCCCAAGTGCGTGGAGAGAATCTCCTTCCATCCTTCTTGCAAACCAGTGCCTATCTCCTCCTTCAAAACACACCACACACACACACTCACTGTTCTCAAGCCAGGGATTAATTACACCCCATTCCAACCTTCCCTTTACTACGTCCCTTGAATGTTTATGTTTCCTTATTCTGGCATAACATTATTTTGATTTTGCTGCCAGGGGCTTGTGAGTGCATAAGTTTCTCTCCTGGGCCAACGTTTCCTTCAAATAAATGATAACCTCCTTCAGAGGCTTCTTGAACTCTTCTGCCTAGTTTACGCCATCTAGCAACTCAGTCGGGACACGGTGGACCCCAACGGACTTTTAATGAGCTGGTCTCTCCCAGGGCCACATTTTGTTGTGTTTTCCATCGCCTGGCTACCTAATTACAATGGTCTTCACAGCCCTGAGGTCATTCCCAATGCCACTCGGTCCTAGGTCAGCCGTGCTTGTCACCACGTTGGTGCCCCTCTCACAGTGGATGTCATCGGCTTCTGGGCCCTGGATAAGGGAGCTCCCGGTCTGCAGGCGCTGGGTCTGCACACGCAGCTCGATGCTGCTGTCTGGGGACAAACAAGAAGGCTGTCCGTGGCCATAAGACCATGGCTGAGTGTGCTCAGGGTGCTCTTATTAAGTGCCTGCTCCCTGGATTACTGCGAGAATTTTCCTGTAACAACTTTTTGAAAAATACTGTCTTATGTTAAGCATTAACTCAGCCATAGAAATACATACTAAATATCTGTGCAGTATAATGAACTGTGGAAGATCAACACCCAGGTAATGATCGTCCAGGTTGGGGCCAGAAACGTAGTCCCCTGAGAACGACTGTCGTAGGGATCCCATGTTCATGGACATCACTTCTCGCCTTACAGTTCAGCCTCTCAAGTGTGCTTCACTACACGCTGTGCTTTGGATTGCCCATTCATTGTTATTATCTTGTAATAATTTTAAAAACTCAAGACCAATTTCTTTTTAAGTCTTAATTCTACGTGCGAGCTTCCGTAAGCTCTCTCTTCTGTGTTTCAGTGTCAACCTGCATACACTACGTCTATACCTGTGTCCGACACAGCTGTCTACATCCACATGGGTACCTATAGTCTTCCCTCTCTCCCTCTCTCTGTCTCCACCTCCACCTCTGAATCTGTCTAGCTATATATATCATCCAAACACTAGTTTCATTGGTTCATAATTGTTGTCTTGACTTTTGATCCATTAAATATAATAAGAGCTCTGTTATTTTCAAGTCTTTAAATTCTGGAATAAATGAATAACTATGACATTGAATTTAGGGACAATGTCGATACAAAGTACACTCGACTATGTTCACCCCTATGGATACTGAGGGGGGAAAGTTTTATTAAATGGTTGTTATAAAATCTATGAAGATAATTTTGAGAAAGATTACTTTTCATGCCAGGAAGTACTCCTAAAGATAATTTTAAGTACAATTCAGACAGTAATTTTCTTCAGAGGGGTTCAAATGATTTGCAAACATTATCTTCTTGTTCTTAATATAGCCTTTTGAGGGGGTTGAATAGTGGGGTAAGTCATAATGAATCTCATTTTGAACTAAGCAGCAAAGGCAAAAGGGAAAAAAGCGATGGTAAGTGAGCATATTAAATAAGGATATAAGCTAACACGGAATCCTAGAATTGCTGTAAGAATTCACTGCTTCTGACACAGGACACCTGACTGTCCAATGCGGAGCAAGCCAGGACGAGGAAAGGGGAAAAACCCTCGCAAACTGAGCAAGTCCGTCTCTCTCCGTGTGAAAGTAACATAGGACAAAACGCAAGGAAAGCAGCCAGGAGGCTCGGTGCGAGGTTTTACCTGGAGCTGTGATTGGACGCACGTCCCCCCCGGCCCCCCCCCCCCCCCCGCAAGACCAGCCAAAGGTTGAAGGCCTCTGAGCTCTGCTGAAACAAAAAGACACGAACGTCAGGGGCTGAGAGCCGTCTGCCCCGGAGGGCGGGATCTGCACTTGGGCCCTGCGGCCGGCCCCGCGCAGGAGGCAGGGCCCATGTAACAGTGTAACCAGCGCATGGCGGAGGCCCTCTGGGAGAATCCTGCAGGCTGCGCGGTGATGCGCCTCCCTCCCGTTCGTCCCGCGTCAAGTTCAAATGAAGTGCTCGAATGACTCCAGGTGCAAAGTAGGACGTTCGTGTTTCCGGTAACGGCATCGCAGTGCGAACCGCGAGTCTGGAGAGCGCGGCTCTGCGCCAACTCGGCGCCCACGCTGTTACTTCTCTAACAACACCTGTCCAAGGTCAGTGACGCCGTCTCTCCTTGAAGCCCAGTGACTCTGATTCCTGAACTTCATCTCAGCGTTAGGTCTCTGACTCTCACTCCTCAGATCTGTGATCGGAGTCCAGGAGCCCTCTTCCTTGGAGTTACAAAGGTGTTGCAGTGGTGCTGGCCGTGAAGTTGCCTTCAGTCCCAACTGAACGGGTTCCAAGTGCCAATGAGACCCATCCGGACTCAAATGGACAGTAAACAAAAAATGGGATCAGCAAAATCTGCAAATGCACGTCCACCCCTCTTGCTCATAGTGGAGTTTACTAAGCAGAATAACGGTGGCTTATGGGTGAATATATATGAATTTATTCCACAATACAGAGTCCATGAAAACCCCTAAAGTTGTTTCCACTTGTTTCCACTTAAAAAAAAAAAAAAAAAAAAGCTCTGATGGTTAAGCTTGCTGGGCATTCCCCTGATCGTTTGTTTAGCCATTGGCTTACACATTTAGTGCTATTTAATCCTTTAGGCCACCTCAAAACAATGAAGAAGTAATTGTCATAGGACTTTGAACTTCCAGAGGCACCTATCTTGCAGTTTCTTAATGTACACAGTATGGTGGGTTACGCTGAAAGACGGAGAGGTAAAACATTCATGGATATTTTGCATGTGTGTGTGTGGATGAAGAGAAAACAGAAAAAGTCTAGACTCTGGATGTGTGTTTCCAGGGCTTAACTCACATTTCTTACTACCACTCCGATTTCCCACCACTGTCACATGAAGATCAGAAGTTACTTTCAAAAAGAATTGAAGAATGTTCTGAGAAACTGTTTGCGGCTGGACTAAGACATTAAGCCTCTCGCGGTCACACGTGCGATGTTGTCTTTATCAGATCAGTAACTGTGAAAAATAAACGATGCTCCTCATCGCAGGATTGCTCTCTCTCTTTTGCATTAACGTTGAACTGAAATTGAACAGAGTGGAGTTAAACAAGTGCGACCAGTTTCTATACCTTGTTCTGTTGAAACTGGCCCGCAGAACAGCTCTCCAACCTAAGAGTTCAGACCACCCACTGAATTGTGAGGTGATGTCGCCTCCCCCACAGGACTGCTGAGACGATTCAGGGAGACTGTTAAATGCCCTCTCTCCACGCCTGCACTGCTAGATCCACCCCCATTCTCTCCCCTCCCAGGTGAATTAGCACCAGGCCCTGCTGATCCTATCTGGAAGGGTCTTTCTAATCTGCCCCTGTCCAGAGAAACATCTTTAATTCATCATCACTCATATCCCCGTCTGGCCTCCTGCCTCGGTCTTACGCCATTCCAACAGAATCTCCCCTCTTCAGGCAGGAGGGCCTTCTCAAAACAAATGTGAACCTGATAATCTTCTATTTAAAACCCTTTGGTGGGGCTTCAAAGCCCCCAAGATAAAGTCAAATTCTTTAATCTGACTGACAAAGCCATCCTTGTTCTGAGGCTGCCCAGCTCACCCGTGTGGGTCTGACATTTCTTTCTTCAGCCCTCTGTGCTTCAAAAGGTAGCATTTCTGGAAGAACAAATGCTAAAAAAAAAAAGGGGGAGGGACTTTGTGAGTTTAATAAATACACAGCTAACATTCTTATATAACTCATAGACTGCAATTTCCGCCAGCCCGGGGCCAGGAAAACACAGAGGACAGAGAAGTGGATGAAATCAGACAGCTGGGCACCAGTTAGTGAGAGGACCCAGCTGACCGCTCAGCTCCGTGTCGTGGGTCCGTGTGTGCGATACGAGGGGCCTGGACACGGTGGGTTCTCTGATCGTGGAAGACGCCGTGCCTAGAAGCGTCTTGACTGAGTGTATGTGTTGTGTGTGCGTGTTGTGTACGCATGTGTTGCACGCCTGGTGTGCAAGCAAGCTGGGCAGTATGCCAACGGAGGCCAAGTCTGTACTTAGCAACTTGAATTCAGGAGCTGAAACCTGTAGTTTGGTCCATATGTCTGAACCACTGAGAATTAGCCATTGATCTGCTAAAGCACCTGATAAATCATCACTCTGAGTTAACTTTACCAGACACCATGGGAGGCACCTTACATGCATCCTTTAATTTACCTCTTGTAATGCCCCATAGAGGGGTGCCTTGAGCCTGATGTGCAGAAGAAAAAAACTGAGTCTTAACAGATGAAAAATTCCGCCTCACATGGAAAATGAAAAGAATGGTTGGGATTTTTCACCCCCGTCTGTTCAGAGCTCCAGGTCCTAACCACCGTGGCGCACCTTTGCCTAAAATCCTACCTCCCTCCAAATGGTGAAAAGTACCCGGCTTCACTGGTGCAGTGAAATCCCCCCCAAATTCTGTGCTGCCTCTGACTCTTGGGGCAATGCTGACCTGAGACAGGAGGGATCTGGGAGCAGAGGGTCTGCTGACAGTGGCTCCTGGAAGGATGCTCTGAGCAGGCCCTGGGCAGGGGTGCCTTCGCGGCTCCTCACCCTCTGCCCCGGGCCTGGAGCGTGGCTCCCAGTGGTGGTCCTGCGTGGGCTGAGCCTTGGAGAACCTCACCATCAAAGACAGACTCGAGGCATTTCCTCCGTAGTCACGTCATGGTGATGAAGCCAGTCCCCACGTCCCAGGGGCCGGGGCTGGGCTGTCACGTGTCCCAAGTGTAGATAGTTGTTAAATGTCAGCATTTCACACAGGACCCTGCTCAGGGTGCTTGCTTTCTCTCCGCACCTCTACACTATTGTGTGATAAACTCACTTTTTCATTTAAATGAACGAATGAAAAAGGAAATCTTTAAAGAAAACAAAATGAGGGAATCAGTATCATTTGTCACAAGCGCAAGGTGAAGAAACGTGTGCGTGAGGAAATGCCTGAGCACAATTTCACCAAGTTCTGTGTGCGCCTAGAATCAGCAGTTCAGCCAAAGTGTGGCCCCAAGCCCCAGCCACCCCTCAGGTGCTGTTACCACTGGTCTGTGCAGTCCTGTAAGATTGGACCTGGCAGCTCCACTTTCTAGATTTGAGACTAGAGAGCCTAAATAACCTGCCAAAAATCCTACACAACTTTTCTGATGCCAGCTCACCCGATGGTCCCAGGGTCCGTCGCGATCCAGGTGAGCTGCGTCCCCGCCGTGGGCGCACGTTTTTGCGTCTGGGCTTGTCTTTCTCTTACCTTCGTGGTCACAGCAAAGGAGAAAAACCCTCAGCACTTTGGTGCCAAAATTTAGGTCCCTGTGCACCTTGGAAAAAAAAATTCTCCTCAAAGAAAGGGATGATGCGGTCCAAGCTGTAAACGTAGACACTGGTACTGACGGTGGTGTGTCATCTCCCCCATTTTCACGCAAAGTCCAGAATCCTGGGTCAAAAGACTCCCCCGAAGAGTCGAACACTGTGGAGCCGTGTGCCCGCGGGGTGAGCGCACAGCGGCCCCGCTCTGCTTAGAATGAGAATGAAGCGTCACACTGGTTCTGGGGACCCCTTGAGGCCATCACTCACCCATCCCTGCTCTTGGGGGGAGGGAGCCACAGGAACAGCCCGGCCCGTGGGGATGCCACTTGCCACGTCCGATGTCGGGTTTCGTGCCACGGTGTAATGACGCCACACTGTGACATTTCAGTGCGAGTGTGCAAGACTTTGCAGCTGTTACCTTCACGCTGTGCGGTGGGGGGAGGGATGTGGGAAGGAAGTCATTACAGATAATATAAAACAATGAGAGCGAATGAGAAAGGCAGAGAGACAGAGAGGGACGGAGAGCTCGGTGCCCATGTCGCCTGTTCCTGACCGCATGGCGCCCTCGTGTTCGTCTCTGCGCTGAAAGACAGGAGGAGAGCTGAGGTGTGTCCGTCGGAGGGAGGCCACTGCTGGGTTCTGCCCGGCGCCAGACCAGAGGCTCTCATCCGGGCCTTCAGCGCCAAAACAGCTGCTTAAGTCAGTCTTCCCATCACTTCATGTAAAACAGAAATAAAAAACAACAGAAAAAGAGAGAGGGAGAGAATCCACTGCATAGATTGGTCTCTTAGTTTAACTTCAAAAATTATATTTGCAACAAGGATTTAGAAACCTAACTGGAAGCCTGACTGTGAGCAAAGAGCCAACATCCTGGAAGCACTTTGCCTCAGAAGATGCCCTGCGAGTGCCCAGACCGGTCAGTAACGCGCGCCGGCCTGTGCGGACTCACAGTGCTCTGTCGGCTGCCGGCGAAGAACGTGTTTTCTCACAAACACCGTGCCTGCTGGACGGGAAGGCCCGGAGTGTGCTTCTCTGACCCGTGTGGCATCCTGCTGTGTTGTGACAAGCTGTGTCACAGTCAGTAAACACATGACAGGCCACCCCTCATGGGGCGGTGATGCCACCGGGGCCCCGGATCGGGGCCTGGGGCGTGGGGGTGGGGAGGGGCGCGAGATGGTCCAGCCAGTTGCCGAGGAGGAGGGAACAGGTTTGCAATATTCTTCACGGTGTCTGTTATGTTTGCTATTTTTGTTTGTACTTACTTCCAAAGTCTTTATAAAATCAGGTCAGTAATCTCTGGACATTTTCACAGGTGAGCTGGTACCGTGTAGGGACATTCAGGGATGGTTTGTTTGTTTGTTTTTGGTATTATGTGACGTCATTTAAATTGTTTTGAACTCTTCTCATTTTTCTCCTTCCCAAGTCGATCTTTTTTTTTTTTTTTATTGAAGTACACTCCGTTACAATGTGTCAATCTCTGGTGCACAGAACAGTGTCCCAGTCATGTATATACATACGTATATTCATTTTCATATTCTTTTTCATTAAAGGTTATTATTACAAAATATTAAACATCTGAGCTGATCTTAAACTTTGAGTTGTGTATGCATCATTTTTTCCCTCGGAGATCACGCCCTGAAGAAAATTTTCTATAAACATTTCTAATTCCTGAGATTTTCATGCAACCGTTGGTAAGACTATAGGGGGCCTGCTCTGTGCCAAGCCCTGTGTTGACGCTTTATATGCCTAATTTGTTACGGCGAGGACCAGGCAGGGAGAGCGCTAGTATATTGTTTATGGTTTAAAACAAGAAATAAGAGAAGGGAAGTCGCTCGCTTAACGCCACGCCGTTAAGCAGTGGTGGAGCTAGGAAGCTGCACGAAATCCTGGAGTGAAAGAGAAGAGCGTGCACACAGCACGGGGCTTCTCAAGGCTTGGCGCGGACCTTCTCCCCCCTGGAACGCTGTCCCGTTACCCCAGGGCCGCCTCTCCTTGTTTAAGTCCTACTTGACATTTAAAGCTTCCTTGGTGTCTTATTCTCCAAAAGCCCTTCCTTTGCCCCTATTTCTTAAATTGCATTAAGCATCTTTAATTTGTGAAATTAGAGGGAAATGATCATGTCTTACTCTTCTCTGTTTCCCCAGAAGCTTTCACAGGGCCAGGCAGAGAGTATAAACGCCATAAATGTTCATTGAAATACCAATAAATGATGTAGTGCATAAATTCCGCTTCCACTTCTGTTAACCCCAGCTTCCTTCCAGGGCAGTCACACCCCCTGCTCTCATCCTGTGAAAGCTGAGTGACGCCATCTCTCTTCTGGGCTCTCAGGGCTTCGTCCAGGCCCGTCCGTCAGTCATTCTGTTCTGCCGCTGCATTGATAAGGTCACCTGCTCAACACAAGCTGATATTGGGTCAGCGAGACTCACAGGATGCTTGTTCTGTGGTCTCTGGAAAAGCTCCCTTGTTCATGCTGGGTATTAAAGAGGGGAAGTGGGAGATGGGAGCTGCTTCAGCCCTCTTGAGGTCTCACCGGCCTCACAAGGGACCTCATGCTCAGAAGGTGAGACCTGCTAGTGGAAAGGAGAAGCATGTCTCGATGACATTGTTTGCACCACATCAAGCCATTGCTGAAGCTGGGTTTACCTGGACTAGACAGTTATAAGAGTCTCTCCCCACAACCCCCCTTAAAATTTCTTTCGCTTCCACACAACTCACTCCCACTGGTTCAGAAACTAGTGACAGGAGGTAGGTGTCAAAAGCGGACGGCCCCCAGAGGGAGGCTGGCGGAGCCCCGCCCACACGTGCAAGGCAGGGGCCCCTTGGTCGTCCAGCCGTACGCATTGCAAGGTAACCAGGTGATTGTCTGGGCTGTTTCTGGTGTATTTGGAGACCAAGGTCATGCGCTGACTGCCCACCTTCCAAAGTTGGGAGACTTCACAGGAAAGATTCCAGACGCTGGAGGATTTCTGTGCTTGTCACAGGTCACACGTAGATAAACACAACTTGAAACTGGCCACACCAGCCTCTACTTGTGCACTTCAGTCTAGAGAAAGCCAGGCTTTTCTACACACAGATAAAATTAAAGCCTGCCGAGGCAGAGATGAGGCGAGCCCTGAGGAGAGATGGAAATGGGACCAGGGAGAAGCTTAATGTCACAGGCCACTCACAGGCACATTATGTTATCTTCTTTCTCCCTCAGAAAATAAAGAATCATTTCCGTTTTAAATAGCCGTTCTCTGAGATGCAATGGGAAGTGACAGATGACGCTAGTAATGTCTCCTCAAATGGACCACTGTCTGAAATGCTCTGAGATAAAGACCAGGATGCCAGCTGTTGGCCTTGGACAGAGCACCTAGCAGAGCCAGTTTCTGGAAAACCACATTTCACATCGAGGTTATTTTTTCTGCTAATTGATTCCCGCCTTGGCACACACCACGGAGTTTACTGGACAGAAATAGACAAAACACCTGTAAGTTTCATAAAGAGTTGTGTCACTGGAGTAACTCCTAGGATGGCCAACGACCGTCTGGGATGCTCAACCCTAAGACAGCCCACAGACCTCTGGTCCTGTGTGAGAATAAAAGGTGATGCCAAAGGTGAACAGCTCCAGAGAAGGCGTCTTCCCAAACTATCTCCAGTGCAGCCCCAGAGGGCAAGAGACAGAGGTGATTCTCCCAGAGAACAAAACCAAAGCAGCCAAAGTAAAATGAGGAGGTGTCACCGCCAGCCTTGGAGTCCTGGCCACTCCTTCCAGCAGGACATGAAATTCGTGGTGGGACATTGCTTCTGAGCACTGTTCTCCAGTCTCTAAACGGAAGTGGTCCAGCCGTGCCCCAGCAGGACTGGCTCTCTCTCTTTCTGCATATTGGGTGCACTGGGAAGTGTCTATCATTTAGCCACAGACCTCCGAGCAGGAGGAGCTGGGGTAAGACTGACCTCGAGAGCTGCAAGACAATCAGAGCTCCTGCGTCTTGACCTGCAGCTGAGGGAGTTAGTGGGATGAGGAAACATTGCCGCAGTTTAGGACGGGACGTGTTTCACAAGGACGTGGTGTTTTTGTAGGTGTGTCTGGATGGGAAGTGGCAGCTGCCAAAAGGTGGAGTAGACACTGGTTGTTATTCTGCCTCCGAGCATCAACCCAGCCTTTCCTCCTCAAGGGACCAGGCTCCCGGGCCCTCGGGGAACAACCCCTCTCCTACGTTCAACCCAGGGAAAGGTCAGGTTGCAAAGACAGAGCATCTGGCCCAGTGAACGCGCTCAGTCCCCCGCCCCAAGCACAGAGCCCAGACATAAATGCAGGACCCAAATCCCGCCTCTCAGGGCCAGTGAGACTCTGTTCCAGAATCTCCTCTGTGCTTCCTGGGAAGTGAACTCTGTTCTCTCTGGAGCACATGCAGGGGGAACATGCTAGAACTGCTCCAGCTTCCTCCCCGGGAAACAGGACCCCAAACGGCTCCCCCCCGAGGCAGCAGAGCCGAGACGAGAGGGGAGCCCTCGCCCTGTGAACACGGAGACTGCGGTCCGGTCTTTCTCCAGGACTCTTTCTTTGTTTGTTTTTAAACTCATTTCAGTTGGATTTCCTGTTGGTGGCAACAGAAACTGTCTAATCCAACCGATGGCAAAATTCTCGGCAAAGTCAGAGCTGTCTGGTAGTTACTGAAGTTCTGCAAAACACTTTGGGTGCCTTTCCTGGTGGTGTAGGTAACTGATCAATGTTTCAAGAACAAGACTAGAAAGACCGGACCACCTTTCAGTACACAACCACAGGAAGTGGGGGGTGCCATTTTATTTTCAATATTTATGTGACATAAATTTAAACAAATCTGGCTTGAATTCTTCTTGGAGCTTTTATTTATTATCTTTAAATCCAACGTGTATTTTCAGACTTGAATCTGGCATTTATAACATTATGAAGGTTTCCAACTTCTTTGGTGGGGGAGGCGGGGGTAAAAGAATTTAAACTTATAGGAGTGTGTATGCACACACACACATACACACACAGAAGAGCTTTCTAAGAAGTATAATTTTTATGTTTGAAAGTGGCATCTCAGGATTTTTTTTCTCTGCAATAAAATGACTTAAGAAGTTCTCAACTCGCAGATACTGTCCACAATCAAAATGCATATTGATAACATCTGTAAAAATTCAGCTGAAAGTAGCATTAAAATCAACCTGAACTTTTTTTTATTATTTGTCATGGATTCACTGGATTTTTGCCCTTCTTTCCTAAGTGAAACTACAATTATTTGGTTAAAGAAATAAATACTTTTACAATAACATTATTAGAAATCTTTTATTATAAACTTGGTACGTCATCATTTCTCGTCTGAAGAGACGGCTATGATTTAAGCCCTTAAAGAGTTGGCTGAACGTCTGCTGCTGGGACCAACGTGCCATTATCAGACTTGTTTAATATTTGGGAAATGCAATTAATCTGCTCAAAAATAAAACTGAAAATTTCAGTGCTGAAAGGTTAGACGCCGTTCATACTTTCCAAAGAGATACAACTTGGGCTTTGCAAAATGTGTTCGTGCACGTGTGCTCCTTCTGTGGGTTGGTTGGCTTTGGGTGTGAAGAAAGCGTTTAAATAAATCTGAAACACTGGTCTGAAAAGGCCAGGAAAGAAGGCTGCGTGCTGGGTTATCAGCTGAGGAGTATCCAGCGTCACGTGCATTTACCGTCTCCTGTGAAGTAACGAGACTGTGCATAAGACTTCCCAGGGCAACGTCAGGGAGGGACAGGAAGGTGATCAGGTGAACAGAGGCGAGTGGCCCCTGAATAGAAGGAATGTCATAACCAACGGGAAGGAAGAGAGAAGATGACCTGGCTTTCTCTCTCCTGCTCTTATTCTCAGACTATGCTATGTCCGTCTTTTTTCCCTTAGGTTTAGAACAAGGTTTACAAAAAATTCTAGTGAGGGCTGCATATTTTACCTCGTGACTGAGCCCTAAGGCACTCTCAGCGCTAGTGCTCATCACATGTTGGGTGCAAGCCCTCACGCTCTGCCAGCTTCTGTCGTTTACTGCACAAAACTTCAGAGACCCCATTTTTATTTTCACTCTTTGCAGCTGGAGTGGAAATTAGTGCAAGGTAAGGATGCTGAATGCCCAGACACTGAGCGACTGGGAAGCTGTCACAGGCTTGTGGAATTGCCGTGGGGACGTGGGGGCTGCGCTAAATTACTCCCCATCCTCAAACCTCGCCCCCGTAGCCACACAGCGATGCAATGTTATGAGGAACGGCTTTAAATCTATGTTTTCATTATTTTTGTGTTTCACCCTTACTGTTGTGCATCACTGGATATGGCGACTGCAGACTTCTTTATAATTACGCTACCTAACTCTTGATGTTTTGATTGAAATATTTATGGTTCCCAACACAGTTGAGTTTCCAAATTCCACAATGCATGCATTCAACTTCATTCCTCTATTATCTCACAAATATAAAAGCCTGAAGGGGTTAAATGCTGATATTTTTTGTTTTATGAATTCAGTTCTGTAAGTAGTAACATTCACCTGAGCCAACTAATATGAACAGTGGTTTCTACTCCGTTTTCCCCAAATCTCTCAATTTATTTTTCTTGGTTCTTCAAATAAAGAGTCAAGAGTGAATGAATATTCTGAGACTCCTATACAGAATTTTTTTTATTCTGAACTGAGAATTTATCATTATATGAGTCCTTCCATGAGATAATCCATAACTAATAAATATACAAATACACTAATGCACTAAATGTTCCAGTTAAAAGCAAAAACTAAAAATTAGAGGCTCTAGTTGAGAGCAAAAATGGAGTGACTATAACAAAACCCCAACATGTGTAATTTATGAGAAATACATCAAAAACATAAGGTTTATCTAAAACATAAGCTTGAAATAAAAAAACAGAAAAAAATAGATGTACCAAGGAAACACCAACCAAAAACAAAACAAAACAAAAACACCTGTGCAACGATTTTACTCTCAAAGTTGAATTCATGGCAAAGTATCACTAGAAATAAAGTATCAAGAGATAAGAGTTTCAATTTACTAGGAAGATGCAACCATTTATAGATTTCATGTGATTTTATGACGTGAAAACATGAGAAAAAAAAAAACCTGACACGATAATAAGAGAAAAGAGAATCACCCACAATCAGTGTGGGAAAACTCATGAAAGACACAGAGATTCAAACAAATAAAGAAATAGCAAATCTAATGTAATGGAGAAGGAGAGAGAGGGAGGAAGGGAGGGAGGGAGGGAAGGAGGAAGGAGAAAAGGAATGAAAGAAAAGAAATCAACCTCAGCTGCAGAACACACACTGTTTGCAGCATGCTTGGAATATTCTTCCAAAATTGAACATATCCTCGTCCATAAGCAACTCTCAACACATCTGAAAAGTTTCAAGTTACACAGAGAAGGTTTTCTGACAACTGTGTAATTAAGTTGTAAATAAGTAACAAAGAAAATACAACAAAATATACTTATGTTTGGAAATTAAGAAAGATACTTCTAAGGAAGCCATTGATCAAAACAGAAATTATAATGGAAACCAAATATTTTGAGCTGTGTTGTAATAAAATTCTATACATCAGAATTTGTGGGATACAACTAAAGCAGGATTTAGAGAAAAATTTATACTCTTAAATATATAAATGAAAGTCCATAAATTAACAAACTAAAAGTCTATCTCAAAAACTTAAGAGAAAAAGAGACTGATAAAAGTAAACCCAAAGAAACAAGGAAATAGAGAAGATAAAAGGTTAAAACCAGAACAGAATAACTTACTAAAGTAGAAAATAGATTCAGAAATCAACAAATCCAAACAGTGGCTCTTCAAAATGTCTAAAATTTGATGAACTTCTGGTGAGATTGGTGGAGAAAGGAAGAGAAAAGGCCTAAATAACTAATTTCATGGATGAAAAGAATCATTCTCTGCAGACCAGGCAGCTATCATACGGACAAAATATCCTAGAAAAATGTAACTCACCCAGACTGCCCTCCCCTCAGCAAAGAAGCTGCCAGTCACCCTGACTGTAAGGAGCTAAAGTTCTAAAACGCAAACAGAAAAGTCCATTTTGCTAAGAACATTTTAGATCCAGGTGGCTTCACAACCAAGTTTTCCCCAAATATTTAATAAAGATATAATTCCATTATTTTATTATTTAAAAAAAATCTTTTTAATCACTGAGTAGCGTTCCATTGTATAAATATACCACAACTTCTTTATTCAGTTATCTGTCGATGGACATTTATGTTGCCATTTGGAGCAATATGGATGGACCTGGAGATGGTTATTCTAAGTGAAATAAGCCAGAAAAATAAAGAAAAATACCATAAGTTATCACTCATTTGTGGAATCTGAAAAAAGAAAAAGAAAAAGAAAAAGAGGACACTAACAAACTCATCTACAAAACAGAAAGAGACTCGCAAACATAGTGAAGAATCTTACGGTTACTGGGGGAAGAGGGTGGGAAGGAATAAATTTGAGAGTTTGAGATTTGCAAATGTTAACCAGTATGTATAAAAATAAATAAAAAAACCCAATTTCTTCTGTACAGCACAGGGAACTATATTCAATATCTTGTAATAACTTTTAGTGAAAAAGAATATGAAAAGGAATACACACACACACACACATGCATGACTGGGACACTGTGCTGAACACCAGAAACTGACACATTGTAACTGACGGTACTTCAATTAAAAAAAAGAAAAAAAAGATATACTTCCAGTTATACATGATTGTTTCTAGAATTTATTTTTTGAAGTAAATAATCTGTTAAAGAAGGTAAAAGAAAAAATTACAGGCCATCTCTCTAATAAGTAAAGATTAAAATATCTGAAAATATTAGCTAGCTAAATCCAAACTCCGAATGTAACTTCACTGAGTTTACATTAAAATTTAAGATTGGTTTATCTTTAGAAAATCCATCAGTGTATTTTGAGTCAAAAAGTGTTATGAAAGGAGTACACTAATACAGTCATTTCAATAGATGCGTCACAGCATTCACTGACATTTAAAACCCATTCATAATAAAAGGCACTCAGCTGATGAAGAACAAAAAAAAAAAAACTTCCTTTACTGATAAAATGTGTTTAACAAAACAACACAAATACCTTACTCAACAGTGAAATGCTAGATGGACCCCTGGTTCTAACAGAACAACAACTGTCCCCACCACCATTTCTTTTCAGTAGAGTGTGGCACTCCTATCCAGTATAAGATACATTATAACTTAATAGTATCTAGTGAATTAAATAATAGTATCTAGTGAATTAAATAAGTAAATAATTAAAAGTACAAGAAATAGGAAGGAACAAAACTGTTATTATTTGTAGATGCTATGAAGGAAATTCTCCAAAGGCATCTGTAGAAAAGCTGAAAGAATTGATGAGATTTTATCAAAACTGTATGAATAAAATCAATGTTAAAAATCTGTATTCTTCTATATCTGTAATGATTAAAATTGAAGAAAAGATACCACTTACAATAAGATTCCAAAATCCTTAATACAAGACACAATTTTCACAATAACAGAAAGAAAAGTGAAGAGCTCAGTGGGAAAATATAAACCTTTATGAATGACTTAAACAACACTAATGGAGAGACACACCACATCCCTGGATTTGTAAACTTAGCAGTGTATTATAAAGATGCCAGCTCTTCCCAAATTGAAATCCATATATTTAGTGCAATCCCAAACAAAAGCCCAAAAGGATAAAAAAAAAAATTGTGATGTAGCTTGATGAAATTATTCTAAAGTGATTATGAAAATTCATATAATTAAAATAGCTTTGATACCCTTAAAAAAGAAGCTGGAGATCTTGACACGTTTGCTTTCAAAGATTTTTGCTACAATATTTTACAGGTATAGCAACTGGCCCAGAGACAGACAGACCAGCAGGCAAGAGTGGGGAGTCCAGAAACAGATCCCAGCACCTGTGATCGGAACAGACAACAACAGCAGCTTCAAACCTCAGCTGGCAGGGACGGTTTCCTAAATACGTGGACCTTGGTCAGCAGGGGTGCACGCAGAAACCAGAATCAATGTGGACTTCCACATCAAATACACGTCCACTTGGGAGGACTGGGGACCTAAGTGTAAAAGGCACAGCAGAGCAGAGTAGAGAAGAATAGAATAAAGTAGAGTAGAATAGAATAGTAAAATAAAATAAAGTAAAGTAAAATAAAAGTAAAACAAAACAAAATAAAATTAGATAAAATTTGAGATGCAAATAGAGGACAATTTTATCACTTAAGATAAAAATATTTTTTAAAAAAGACCCAAAAGGTCACAGATTAAGGAAGAAGACTAATAAATTGAACTAAATTAAAAAGAAAGTGAAACAAAACAAGCCACAGAATGGGTGATTACATTTGTGACTAGTTAATCTGGCAAAAAAGACCCATATCTAATGAACTTTCACAAGTTGTTGTTGTTGTTGTTGTTGTTGTTGTTGTTAAAAAGCAAACAGCACAAAAGAAAAATCAGCAAAGAATATAAACAGACACTTCACCGAGGAGCAAATAAATGTCCAAGGAACATGTGAAAAGGTGTCCAATGTTATTTAGAGACTGAGAAAATGAGATAGTACACATTCACTGGACGGAAAAAAATAAATGACAAAACCAAACGTTGCTGATTGAGTACACAGAGGGTTAGGGACTCGTGCCCTGCTGCTGGGAAAACAGCTGGTCACCTCTAGGAGAGCGGAAACTTGTACACTGTGAACCACGGATACTGTGAACCAGCGGTTCTGTTTCTGATAATGTGTATATTCAGCAGGAAGTTAGGTACAACCAGATACGTGCGCAAGAGTGGCCATGGCAGCAACGTGCACAGATAGTTAACACTGGAAATGTTAACACAGCAGCCTAATGGGAAAGCACCTTGTGAATATTCAGACGGTGGGAAACCACACGGAAACGCAACGACTACGTCGCGTGGGACATGGACCAATTGAAAATATATGGTTGAACCAGAAATTGACACATTGCAAGTGACTGTACTTCAATTAAAAAATATATATATGTGTGTGTGTATATACATACATACATACACACACACACACACACACACACACACATATACTTGGGTCTTTTTAAGAAATATCTTTATCTGACGTTTTAAACACACACATATATATAGTTGAGTAAAGGACTGAGGGGCAAAAATATGTGATGTATAATTCCATTTAGATGAAGTTCAAAAATAAGCAAAACTAAAATGTAGTATGCAGGATACACAGGTGGGGGATTAGAACACAAAGGAAGGAAGCGGCTTCCATGTAAGTCAGGATCGTGGAAAGAGTTAGGACCAGAGGCGAGCTGGAATCCAGGAGGCTCCTGGGGCACCAGCAGTCCTCTGAGTTATTTGGAGGTACTGTGGTGTATGCACGATCTCTGTTTACTTCCGTGTTCAGGCACAGATGTAGGCGTGGGAATCGATGGAGATGGAGACAGACAGCAGTGTAAGGGCACTGGTGTGTAACACTGCACTGCTCACTTCATATTCCTTGTGAATCCAAATGAGTCACTTTGTGTTTTTCTGACATCAGATACACTTAGTACACTTGAATTTTCTCTGTTCTCAAGTAAACATCTAAAAATCAGTTGTCATTGCATTTCATCTAGAAATAAGACATTCAGAACGTCTCTAATGTTCGAATGCATCCTGGTCCTAACCCTGGAAAGTGCTCTGAACACATTGGCATGTTGGTATGGGTTCGACTGAGGTGGAAAGTTCATGGGCAAGAACACTTCAACTTTCTAGAAGATTATTTCTAAATATGCCCAGTATGTTTGCGATACTTTAACATGGGCAAAGAGATAGCATTTTTGAAACACTCAGTTACAGTTTTATTTTGAAATAAAAGGTCTATTTTCCAAGGAAATACAAGGATGTGTTCCACTAAATCATGCAGGAGTGGATCTGAGATGTCAGGACCTTTAGACTTGGCAGCCACTTGGGTTCACAGGCACATAGGATGTGACGCACCCCATTGACAGATAAGAGCTGTCAATCTGCCCTGACGTCAGGACTGGTCCCTGGCAAAATGGAACTCGATGGCTTGGCTTGGTAGTTTTCCACTGTAAAAGCAAACGCTATTAGGTTAATGGAGTAAATGTTTGCCATTTTAATCGTACAAACGGGACTTTGTGGTTCTCTTTGGGGTGATCAGCTGTTTCATTTTGGGGCGGCTCATGTAAAAGAAAAATGTAAAAAGGAAAGCTTGTCCTTTAGTGTAGAGTTACTGGCCGTATGGATCAGCAGCTAATATTGTGAAAAGAAGGGGAAATGTGTTGAAATTCAGAAAGCTGCAAAAGCTACATTACCACTACTCAGGGAATTTTACTCAGAATGCAAGTGAAGGTAATTACAAGCTTGCTCAGTACTGAGGATCTGATTTGACTAAAGAACTCTGTATTTTGGTAGAAACATCCTAATTCATCTTGGAGGAGGGAAGGTTCGTCTCTGAAAATAATGAGATTCACCTGGCCCACGCCTACCACTCAGGCCTGAGCTACTGTCTGTGTTCATGGAGGGATGTTCGCCTCCAGGGTGTGCGTCTTGCAAATTCAGCCCACTTCACAGTGGAAAATATCAACTACGCCAGGATATATTCCTTCTTTCAATTTTGTCTGCTTAGGAATTTTGTCAGAGAGGAATAGACTTGAACAGCTGACTCCTAAATCTGCCTGAAGTTCATCATTACTCCGTTACTCTTGTTAACTGAAAAAATTTTAAAAAAAAAAGCAAAAAGCACAACCTGTAAGTTGAGCATTAGGCTTTATCAGGTGGGCTTACTGAGGACTTAAGCCTGGGGGACAGGCTCCCAGGTGCTCAGAGGGATCACTCCAAAGAGATAAGGGAGGGGCCAGGATATAAACAAAACAAAAACCTAAGAACAAAAAAACAAAAAAACAGGTAGGTGGAACGTCAGAAGATTAATGTTAATTGAAGAAAACCCAGACATCTCAGGTTAACGAATTTAGCGCTTTTCTATGAATGGGAAGAGGCAAGAGCCTGGGCTCACTGAAACCGTCCCTCTGACCTGCACCTCACCTCTCCAGGCCAGTACCTTGCTTTCTCCGCCCCGAACGCCCTCAGGGTGTGCAGGGGCAGCTACAGGAGCCCAGCGCTGGATGGCCACCACATGCTTCATTTACGGATGTGGTACGTGACTTTCTTCCTCCACACGCCCAAGCCGCGCCCTCTAGCTGAGGAGCATGTGCACGGTCATTTGCAGACTTGTACGAACTTGGCCCATCTTCACCTGGAAACATCATGAAAGAATTTTGATTCTGAAGCCATGCCTGCCTCAGGCATGACACCAAATCTGGAGGAGTGTTGAGACAGACGGTGAATGAGGGCACCAGCTCTAGATTTAACATCAGGCAACCCGGCTTGAGCCGCCGTCACTCTGTGACTTACTGGCTGCTTGGCCTTGAGGAAACCAGGTGTCTTCTCTAAATCCGAGGGAACAAGGCAGAACCTCCGTGAGGGCCAGGTGAGACAGTGCATCGGGACGAGTCATGGAAGGAAGCATCTGTGCGTCAGCGGGTGGAAGGCTTTTACTCAGAGGCCGAGTCCCGGCTGGGGACCCAGGGCTGCCGCTCCCCGACTCTGGTCCTTAGCCCTTTGATGAAAGTTGTTGCCACTCAGCTTTGTGGGTGTGTTTTACAAGCAGCGTATAATTAGATGGCAGGGGTGAAGATTGGCTCAATTATCTACAGATAAATATAGTCTAAGCTCCATTAGTATTTTCTTTGAGTGCTTTTATTGTACGGTGTATTTTTTTAAAGCCATTTTTTACTCACTTACTTTGTGTTTGTATCTATTTTATAAGGATGTTGATAAATGAGTATCTTTGTGAGGTATACCTCTGATGCTGCATTTTCTGTTTCTTGGCATATCTGCCTTCTTACACCCATTTCCTCTTCCTTATCTTTTTATTTTTTGTCATTTCATTATAAAGTCTTAAAAGTTCTTTTAAGCACCTACCATTAACTTCTTGGACTGCACCAAAGAAGACAAGATTTTTGAAAATAAATACAAAATATACGGCCTTGCTGCGTAAAAAGAGAAACATGCCTGGGACAGCAGTGGTTTCCATGATCGGCGACCCCACTGAGCTGGAGGAGGACCAAGCCCCTCGGTCCCCCAGACCAGCTGCACCCGTGAGATGACGTGTGGGGGCCTTTGTCAAAACACACTTAATGAAGACTGTACTGTAAAACCCATCCTCGTAACGACTGCTCACAAAGAGACTGGAAATTTTGTTCAATTTTTACTTGCCCTCAGAGAAGGAAATTGCCAGGCAATGGGAACCAGATTATGAGGCAGAAGATCACCTAACTGCTCAGATTCTTTAATAGGAAGACTCAGTCAACAACAGGCTGAAATACTTATTTTAGATTCAACTTTTAGAAGTGACACCGACGCCTGCTTTCTGCTAACACCAAGTCACCCCTGAGCTCTCCTGCATATTTTTCATTATAGTTTATGTGTTTATGATTTTGTTATTTAGGATATTATGACATTTCGCTTCTCAATTAACCCTTTTTATGCACATTATAAACTTAACAAAAATGGAATCATTTCAAGAATTGTTACAGAGAAAAACAAAAGCTAGCTGACCATTGTGGCCAAGTTTCTGATGCCCGGAGGGCACAGACTGGAACAGCACCCTCCCTCCACAGCAGGGTCTTCACGGCGCTTCCATGACAGCCCCTCCTCGGCTCCACGGGCGCCCAGAGACTGTGGGCTGAGTGACTGAGCTCTGACTACAGCATTGACACCGCGGGCTTTACCGTGGGAAAGGACGGAGCTCCTTTGGCGAAGGCAGCGGGCACAAATTGCTTGCTTGGGACTAAGCTGCGTAAACACCATGATTTCCGCTGTAAGCGGCTCCTGTGAGGTTCACGTGCGAGGTCCCTGGGGAAAAGCTCTCTCAGGACGAGTAACGCAGACTTTTACACTCACTCATGGGGGCCGAACGGTGTCAAGAAATGTGTGTCGCGCAAACAAAGAGTATCTTCCATCACATGTTCTTCAGGGAAGAGGATCTTCTGACAGGACCTGGGGTTAGAGATCAGCCTCGACTGTGAGGCTGACCAGCTTGGTAACGTGGCTCTCTTCCTTCAGTCTCCCGGTCAGTGATAACCACTTCTCAGAGGGAGGTCGTGAGGACAGATCGGATAAAAAAAGCTGATGACACGCTTTGAGAGGTGCTAGGTTAGCATGAGGTATGGTCGTTACTTTTGTAGACTGCTATTAATAAGTCATAAGGAAAACCCACATTTAACTCTGCACCAATTCACTGTCCCATGACCTGACAGCAAGTGTGCGTTGCAATAAAATTATTATTATCTCCACGATCCTTCCCCAGCAGAACTGTTTGCAGAACACCACGTGTTGTCGGGGATTTCACTGACTAGAAAACCATTAATCTGGCGTCTGGTAGACCTGGTAGACCAGCGCCCTTTAATTACACGGGTAAACTGGAGGCGCCCACATTTCGAACCCCAGGAGTATATGCACTTTATGTTAATACTAGAGGTTCGTTGTGCAGATTTTCACCAGCCAAACGAAAAAGAGGCAATACTCCACTTGGATTCCCCTCCTTGGTCACAGCCTTTGGGTAGGATGCCATCAGCTGCAGTTCTGAGACTGATGCTCTTAGACTCAGACGTACAACCAACGTGGAGACGAGACCAGTGAAGCAGCGGGACGGTGGGCCGCACGCGGGGAAGTCACTGCTGCTCTGTTCACCTGCGGGTCACTGCCGCGCCGAGGTGGCTGGAAGTGGAAGGGAACTTAGAGGTCGTCTTGGTCAGCACTATCTTTTTTCCAGTTTTAAAACTCTTCAGACTTACTGGGTGAAAACATTCACGTAAAAGCTTCTGAAATAAGAAGATCTTAGCAGGTGCTGCTGCACGACCCGGGAAGCACCCCGTCGCCCCTCATCTTCTGTCCTTCACGCAGGTTGTGCCGGCGCCCGCTCCCCAGGCCCCCCTCCTGCTGGGAAGCTCACCCACAGCCACAGTCCTGGGGCCTCCTGGCTCCTCACGCCCTCTGTCCGGAGACGTCTTCTATGTCGGCCCCAACCTGTCCTTTCCAGTCTCGCTCCCTGGCTCCTCCGGTTCCCTGATCACCCTCAACCCACTGCTGATAACTAACTACCAGGGGAAAGGTGTTCAACGTTTCTGCACTTTTGTTCTTGTCCTTCTCTTTAGCCTGGAGCCCCACCCCGCTCCTCTTCAGCTGGCCCCGTGGCTCCTCCTGTGTCCTTCCTCGACGCTGGATGTAATTCTAGCCCTTTGCTATTTCCCCTCTGCAGCTTACATTTATGGCAGCAACAACTTCTAGCTGCCCTTTACATTCTGTTTCCCCAGGCTCACTGTGGATTCCTGCAGGGCTGAGCCCCCGTGCCCCCCCATCACCTCACGTGGGAGCTGAGCCCTGGTTGACCTTGGATGTGAAGCAGGTCAGGGCACCACCTGAAAGACTTATTCTGGTCCTCAGTTGCCACATGCTTTACGTGGATGTGACCAACAGAAAGAAGCCATTTCAGATAAAGACCATGGGTCTGATGCATTAGACTATTCCATGGGCTTGGGCTGAAATGGACTGCTAAGTCTCTTCACAGACTGCAGACATTTCCAGAACCACAGAACACCTGAGTGGGCAAGTTCTCTTCCCTTGTACACTTCTGTTCTCTGCCTGCTTCTGGGAAATGCTGAAAGTGCTGTTGTTCCTCTGAGTCCTTTGCAGACGCTGGCTTCATGTTTGTATCAGATGCTGTGAGGAGCGGGGACCATGGCAAATAGGAGAAGTGTCCTGAGGTCAGCTTTCTCATAGCACTGCTGTGGGAACACGCTATGGAGAAGAGAGGGGGCAGAGGCCCGGGGAGAAATGGCAGAGCCATGTTGTGGAAACGCTTTCAATTATGGATTGTGGTGCTGTAAAACGTCACATACTTCAGCCACTTTTTATCCACTGACTAATATTCACTGGATGCTTGTGAACACTGGGTACCGTGATGGGCGCTAAGTGTTCCTCGGAGACCTGATTACAGACCCCACCCTCACTGACTGAGCACAGAAAGCAGAACAGGGTTCCGGTAGAGAGCTTACCAGAACCAGGGGCTACGTTAGCAGGAAGACGCAGGTGATCTGGTGCCTGAACTGGTATCAGATGTCACGTGACTGTGAATTTAAGTGTAGTTCTGACATGATGGCATCTCCACATAGGGTCCTGTACTTTGTTGTTTTTAATGTGCCGACCCTCAAAACATATTCATATGACTTACAAGTCAAATGAGGGGGGTTTGAAGATTTTTTTTTTCATTTCAAGATGGGAAGATGGTGTTTTCCTCAAACATAAGAATGATAGTGGAGTATGAGATATATGAGTTTTATTGTCTGGTGCCAAGATGTAGAAGTTGAGTTGATTAACAAAAAGTTGGGGAGAAAGATTCCAGGTGACTCTGAAAACAATCACGACTTTCCTTGAGAAATGGTAAGTTATTCACCATTAGAAATGTTCAATTACAAGTTAGAGGGTCAGTTCTGGACACCTTAAAATAATAGGTTCAAGTGTTTGATGTGTGACCAATGCAGATAACCTTCTGGAGTCCATTTCAGATCAAAACTTCTATGAGTCAAATGTTCTTCAAGACACTAGTTACCTTTCAACATTGGGGAAAACTACATCCAGCACAGTTTTAGGTGGTAGCTTTATTGTTTGGTAGCTGTTTGAAGGTACAGAGCAGATGTGGCAGAGATCTTCTCTCTCCAGGCCATTTCCTTTTCCTCACAGATTTACTAAGCTTTCTTTCACACATCTAATTGGATCTTGTTGGATATATATTGATCGGCATTTTTAATATATTTCCATATTATGGTCTACTAAGAGTATCACATACATTTGTACTTTTTGGTGATTTCAAAAAAACTGAATTAAAAAATCAGATCTCTGGTCAGTGCACGTCTACATGACTGTCCATCCAATTTTTTAACGAGGGTAGTGAAGTGCATTTTGTTGCTATGAGGGGGGATCACAGGGTTTATCACAGCAGCTGGGCTGAATACCAGGCCAGGAGTCCTGCCCAAGGCAGCGTGACCGGTTCCACATCAAAGAGATCACGCGGAATGTCACTCAAACCCTTAAGGGTTGGGGACTGCTCATACATGTTCTCAATTGTATCTTGAAAGAAATGGAGACAAGTCCGAAGCAACACTAGTCCTCGGATTGCTGCCCTTACCTCTGCATCAAATTACTACAGAATGAGCCAGAGAGAGAGGTGAAACTATAAATATCCATCATGAGAATATATGAATTATACGTGGTATCGAAAAAAATAATACAAATGAACTTATTTGCAAACTGGAAATAGACTCACAGACATAGAAAACAAACAAGGATGACCAAAGGGGAAAAGGGGTGGGGGGTAGGAATAATTAGGAGTTAGGGACTAGCAGGTACAAACTACTATATATAGAATAGATAAACAACAAGGCCCTGCTGTGCAGCATGGGGAACTATATTCAATCCCTTATAATAACCTGTAAAGGAAATGAATCTGGAAAAGAATCTATACACACATACATGTGTGTGTCTAACTGAACAACTTTGCTGGGCACCTGAAGCTAACACTGTCAATCAACTGCACTTCAATTAAAAAAAAAGTACCAACCACGTTAAAGGTGAGTACTTGTATCTTAAAAAAAAAAAAAACCCTGCGATTCTTACTTATTATGCTAATCATTTCATGATGTAAGTCAAATCAGGACGCCGTACGCCTTAAACCTGCACAGCGCTGTGTGTCAGGTATATCTCAATAAAACTGGAAGAAAGAATAAATGTGTATTATGAGAATAAAGCGGAAGTAGTGATGTTCTCAGACTTGCAAACATACGTAGATTATACACATGTGGGTATATAAATTGTGTACACACTCGTACGTGCACGCATACTGGGCATGTATTTTATGTGAACTTGAATATAACACAGCCTCTGGAATTGCTGTAGATAACGGTGACTTCCAAAAGTTTTTAAATATCACAATACGAAAGCGTATCTCACAGAAAGCAGCGTGTTAACAGTTCATATCATAGGTATGAAAAAATATAATTCACACACAGTTTACAGGTTTTCAGAACAAATGTGTCCAACTATGTTTGGTGTTAGTTTTTCTGAATTTTGTAAAGCTAACCAAGGAAGGGGAAAAGCATCAGAGCATGAAGTGACTAAAAGCAGAAATCAGTACGCAGAAGGGAAGTAAGGGAAGGATGAAGGCCTGACCCCAGGGTGTGTGCAGTGGGTCCAGGAGCAACGCCTTTGTTCGGTTCCTCTTTTCAGCTGATAGACACCTTTTATGTACTCAGTGCTGAGATCATTAGAATCCCTTCCTAATTTAAACACATGAAGAATTTTTGTCTTACTGTCCCACAATTTGTTCAGAGGTTTGACATATTATTATTCATAGATATGTATCATGTGCTCATTTCATAATCATTTCAGACTTGGAATGATTGCCTAACATCAAAATGTAGCGTGCTCATGATGAAACTTAACTACAGCACGCTTTCAAATTGAAAATTAAGGTTTTGTTTTTTTTTATGAAACCTGATGAAAATTTTGAGGCACAATGAACATAAGGCTAATTCATATTGCGTTATCGCTACTGTCTCTAATTCTAGAAACAGAAAACATGGACTGCCATGAATGTTTTTAAGGAATACCTGAAAAAAAAAAAAACAATGTTGGTTATAATGATATCTACGTTATTGATGCTTACACTTTTAGTTTAATTAGAAGTGTTTTTTCTCCTTATAATGAGTGTATATGGCATTAAGAATTTTTAACAATAGCCAACAGGGTGTTTTGAACCAGTATATATCAGTGCTGATCAAGACAGTTATGTGTCCTTAAATCTGCTAAAGCCCAACTCTTCAGATGATCAAGTTTTCCATTCCATGAGAGGCTTTCACGGCCAAATCAGACTCGCGCCCTGACAGTCTGCAGAGACTGCCTTCAGGTCTAGGTTTCCCAGCTCGGTTTTTGCTACTGATTACAGCTTCACTTCACTGAACATCAAGTTGGAAATGTGATTCTGTCCGGAGAGGCGGTGCCCTCCACGGCAGGAGCTCGTATGAGCACATGCTGGTGTTCCCCACAAAGTTACTTGTATTTAAATCAGACACAAGCCCCTTCCTTCCGCCCCAGCCCCTCCCCCCGCCGGCTGGCGGCTGTATTTCCCTTAGCATCCGTAATGCTAATTGGAGTTACATGTGTGCGGGTGGATCTGAATGTACCTCCAGATGTGACTTTTGTAAGCGAGCTCTTCCAGACGAAAACCTCTTCATGTTGCGGATGCAATTGCACCACACAAAGTATCTTCAGTTAAAAAAAAAATTCCAAAGAGCACAGCCGTTAGTATGATTAAACACAATGCCAGAAATCTGAAATTACATCTCTATTCTCAGTTAGGTCTTCTGATTTTGATTCTTGCTTTTCTCTTATTTTCGACTAAAAAAACTGCCAAGATCCTGGGGATGTGATCTTAATTTAAAGGATAAATCTCTGTTATTCACTTTAAAACGACATCTAATCCCACTCGGCTTTGTAGAAAATTGAGGCCAGTACTAGAAATTCTAGAAGGCAAACAATATATACAACGTAATGTCAGCTGCCTAAAAATTAGTTTTATTTGTGCCTCTACTTAACAGGTTAGCTATTTTATAAGATAGCAGATTTAATCCAAAGGAGAATAACGGATTTTGTGCATGTCCCGGAGTGCAGCTGGAGAAGAAAGCATGAGATACAGTGTGAGTGCAATGCAGGATGAAGTGATCCCTCTTTCTCCGAGGTCTACGCAAAAGCGCATCGTCTCCCTGGTCGTGTGGCCGCGTCGGCTTCTATTCGGCAGGAATTCTCCTATCGCTTAAGTCAACGCATCTTACACTTCTTCAATGGATTTCAATAAAAGCTGAATCTCAGTAACAAAGAGGACATTTGTATTTTAAAAAATGGATGTATTCCTGTGTTACATGGTCAAAGAACATATATTTAAGCTTCGTTATGCTTTTGTGAAAAATCGTAGTAAATAATATCACAGAGCAGAGCATCTCACACTTAAAATCCAAAGAGACAGTGACATGAAGAAGCTTGGGTTATATTCAATCAAAGAGAATGGGGAGGAATCTTCAATGAGCCATGCTGCGCCCCCTCCAGTAACACTCGGAGCTTAATTCTCAGCCATTTATGCAGGGCTCATTTATAACTCTCCGCCTGGTTCTACTCCATTGGCAAAGGCAGACACCAAAACAAGTGATTACCATAATTATTTTGGTCCAAGATGAAATCCTTTTACATAGTACACATCCTATTTCGTATTGGATTTTCAGGAGCTGTATCAATTTGAACAAAATTTCTATTACGAATAATTATAAATACCAAAATGAACCCATGGTGGGGCGGGCTGATAACTGAACATATTCTTGTTGCTTTTTGACTCTTTTTCATTTTCTTGTCACCGCCTTAGTTTCCATGTCTCCACTTTGGGAGAGACAGCAAATAACATGCATGATTTAATTTTGAACATTTTAAAGCCAAGGAGTAGATTTCGTTTTCCCCAGAGCATTTTATTAAGAACATATTCTTACACCTAAGAAAAATTCAGTATGAAATACAAAAATGAAGCAAATATGTGTGGTGGTATATTTTATTATCAGGGGCTTATTTTGATCAATCAATCACACTGAGACAACAAATCCTTTAGATCCATATTTCAATGCAAATATCGGTGGGGGAGGTTCAGGCTAAGTCTTCAATGTTTAATGAGGTGTCTAGTTCATTCTTCTTAACTGAAATACTTTAAAAAACCACAGTGGTTAAACTTAGTAATTTTATTAGATGGTAATAGTTATTTTATGAACATTTTTCTCCAAGGATTTTTCTGTCTGATTATGAGTACTTTGCAGTTTCAGACAGTACGATGGATGCTCCCTTCCTATGACAAGAATTTTAACAGCCCTTTTCCTGCACTCAATGCACACCCAATTATGCGTCTGAGCGAGTAACCTTGAATTTATGTTGCCATGGTGACAAACTGGTCATGCATTATGGATTATCATTGAAATTCTACACCCCTACCTAGCATAATGAGAGTTGGGGACTTAATCAAATCAGCCATTCTGTGTGACACAAAGTGAAGAACTAGCTTTCATTGTTCCACGCCGAGAAAGGAAGCGGGCCTGCCGGGGAGGCAGCTGCGGGGCTGCAGGCTGATAGATGGCTTTTCTATACATCTGTGAATGTATAGCCAGATGGTGCTCAGTGCCTGGAATCTGCAGCTTAGGCAGCAGCTGTTGGGATAACCTCTGCCGTCTCACCTTGTTGTCACGGGACACTGAACAGAGACTGAGAGCGTGCGTGGGTCCATTGACAGCGCGCCCGAACGCCCCCTGCACGGCACCCTTCTCTCCCCATGAGCCGGCTGGGCGAGGAGGGCTGCCGGGGGCGGGGAGGGGGAGGGAGAGGGGTGTGAGGACCCCTGGGGAGGGGAGGGGAGGGGAGGGTGCCCCAGGGGGCCGGCTTAGCTTCGGAAAGCCAGAGCCTGCTGTCGGAGCATCTCCCACCTCCATTTTACAAGAAGAAAGACAGAAAGCATGACTAGGGTGGTGACTTCGCTTTGGAGACACCAGCGTGCTGCTTCTGCAAAGCCCAGAAGCCCTAGGCACGGCCACCCCGTCTCTGTAGGCGCATCAAGCTTCCTCTTCCCACAAGTAACAGGCACCTTGCGGTTGAGCCCTCTGCCTGTCACAGTGACGCCGTCCTGGCTCCTTGATGTCAGAGCCTCTGACCAGAGAGAGATCACCGACGTGGCGGGGTTCTGTCTCGTCAGACAACATGGCGAGTCGCAGCTACGGAGGAGCACTTACGACCCTCCCTGCTTTGGAGCGGTTTTCGCCATGATGGGCTCGCCAAGGGGCAGAGACTGTGCTAAGGCAGTGGCTTGGAAGGGCCCGCTTCTGACGCTGCCTCAGTCTCAGGGTCCCTGTGAGTGTTCCTCAGCCGCAGAGCGGAGGCTCGGGGCTGGGGTACCGCACAGCCCCCTGCTGTCACCCAGCGCCCCCGGGCTGGCTGGCCGGGCTGCCATGCGCTTCAGTGGCCCCACGAGGCCCACGCCCTTACAGGGTTACCATCCCGTGACAAACATTCTGCCCGTTTCTTTCATCTGAAATGCCCTGTTTGCTAGGTTTTGTTTGTCCTTCTTATTATTTGTCTCCTACCTTCCCTGCTTCAACATTTAAAACCGCCTCGGCCGTTTGACTGGGAAGACTTGCTCGTGTTTGCAGGAGGAAGGCCTTTCTTAAATATTTCATCAGGCTTTGAGTGTCTCACCTTATCTAGCAGAACTGCATGACCGCAGGATAAGCAAGATTGTCTTATCAGTGAAACACGCTTTGACCCCATAGATCGTAACGGCTACAAGAACGCCATCGCATTTTCTCACGTTAATGCGGAACAGACCACGAGGTACTTCCGTGAGGTCCAGAAGTCTCCAAAGCCAGCGCCGTCCACACCTGTGCCATTTAAAACCGGCCTGCCTGGGTTCTGTTCTGACGTTTAGGGAATTAGATGCATGGAGAAAGTTTTGGGTTTTTTTTAATTGACAGATACCTCCTGGTTATTTTCTAAGTGCTATTATAGGCCATTTGTTTATAAATGGATAGAAAGACTTCATGTAGATTTGTATTTAAGAATATGAAAACTGCCAGTAAGACACTGACAGTGCATTAAAACTAAAGGCTAATACTGCTACGAAAATTAAATACCCAAATGGAAAATATGAGCAAGGAATCTGCAGCCACCTAAATATATTCCTAAGCACCTGTTTTATGCGAACGTGTCTTGTATCCGGTGGGATGTTCTTTGCTTAAAATGGATGGAAAGCGACAGTCATTTGAAGTCTGCATCTTTGTGCTCATGCTTAAGGAACAGCTTTGAACTGTTACCATCAAAGATATTTTGCTTAATTTTTCATTTTTCTGTGAAATAGCACTTAAGGAGTTTTGGGGTTTTTTTCCATGAAAGTGTGACAAATAAGCTCATTGAGAACACCCATCTGAACCGTACTGCAAGCTCTAAACATATATTTTAAATTTTCAACAAAATGAAGAAAAAAGGTGTATTTTTAAATTAATTCTTCAAACCTATTCATGTACACTATACAGCTGTATGTTAGATTAAAAATGTCCATATTAAAGGTAACATTGTCTATTTTCTCTAAAACTAATCATGAAAGCAGAAATTTAGGCATTGAAAAGCTTTCTAAACAAAAATGTTATCCGTATTTTGCAAAAAAATTGTCTTCCTTTTAAAGGCTTTTTTTGCAAAATATCAAATATATATTATTATATAAAGAAATAAGTTAAGCTTCTACTGAATATAAAAGTAATTTAAAATGTCTAGTGAAGCCATGATTATTGACTAAGTCTTAGCACCGTCCCAACACTTAAAATCAAAAGCACATTGTCGGTTGCACAGGTTCATCCATGGAAGCTTGATAACTATTAGCTCCAAAGAGCCTCTTCTCTAGCCTAGTGGTGCCTGACTAGTTCCCATTTTTCAGCCAGTTCTAAATGGTCTAATAAGAATTATCTAACTAATTTTTTAGTTTATTTTAAATAATTGTCAAATGAGTTATCATGAAAAATATTTGCAATGAACAGACCTGCAGATGAAAAAATGTTTTTTCACATACTTGTCTGCCTTAATTTTTGACGATTTCACCTTCTCATGTGTATTGGACTTCTTTGACCATCTCTCCTGTTAAGTAGATTAACAGAGCTCAAGTATGTGTAATAGTACACATTTACATTTTATTTCTTTATATTTATTAAATGGATTGAAATGCATGCATATTGAGAATGACATGGTGAGAAGAGAAATAACTTCCCAAAGAGAATAACTGAAAATGCGTCTTCCTGTCCTTAGATGGCAGGACTGAGGGCGGGGGCTGGGGAACGTGGAAGTGGCATGCCGGGTCACGCTTGGTGTCTCACTCTGTGGCGGTTAAATCGGGGAACAAAACGCACGCAAGACGGCAGCACACGCCCCCTGTTCCCAGCGCTCCACGGCTCCGCAAGCGTTTCTCCCACATGACCCACTCTGGGAGAGACATTCAGCAGCTAACCGCTCTTTCTAACTCGTCCGTGTGTCAGAGAAGTTACCAGTACGCCGCCTGTCAATGCTGATGACTGTGGGACATTGAAGAACCATGATCCTGGCTGTTCGGAGTTAAAGACATTATTATCATGACATTTCCTTGACCGCACACCCCCTGTATCGTTCGTGCAGGCTTTGGAACAGCGGCCTATGCACCCAGGTAGTTATATGCTATGTCTGTCAGAAATGAGGCAATAGAGTCTCATAGTCATGCTAGTTTCTGGGCGAGCTTTTACTGGTCCTTCGTGAGACATCAGAGTGACCACCACTGGCTTACACCTTGGCTGCCGTACTGAAGACAAAGTCAACCCAGCCATCCCGTCCAGCCCGAGTGTCTCTCTCCTTTAGAGCTCCTCAGGTGCTAGCGTCAGCTTGAGGAAGGGCTGGAGCTGCTTCTCTGCTGGGCGGCTGCTCAGAAGGGCAGTCAGCACGTTGCAGAATCAGTCCAGTAAGGACGCCAGACGGCACTGGCTGAAGCGGTCCGCGGCTTCGCTCGGTCACAGTCACTCCAGCCTGGCTCTTCTGTTTCCTCCTTTTGTCCTGCTGGACTGTGACCCAGGGACTCTCTCCGGAACAACCCATCCCAGTCCCTTGCAGGCATGAAGAGGCAACTTGAAATGCTCCACAGAAGCACCTCCACCTGCACACACCTGGGAGCTGCAGCCTTGGCTGAGGTTGTGAAATGCTCACCGAGGCTGGGAGGCTGGGAAGTGATTGTCCCTTCTGCTCTGATTTCCCCCCTCTTCCTTAACTTGTATAATATGCTCCTTTGGCCACGAGCTGGCCTGGCAGAGCTGGATGACACACGTGGTCCTGGACGCTCAGGGGGCAGCAGTGGCTGATCATCGTGATGAGGCCATGCTCCCCAGGAAGACGCCAGACACGGCGGAAGTCTTGTCCTGCTGTCATCCCCTCGGATCCTTCTGCCCTCCTTCCTCACGCAGCCTGTGTTGGCGGGTAGAACGTGGAGACAGCATGGTTTAAAGCACTTGTTTTCAAATATTTTTAAGCACCAGAGCACTTTTTCAAGTAAGATTCTAAGACGTTCAGTCTACAGAACAGATTGCAGAAAAGCAGCGCTGGTTAGAGTGGGGTGGTGGCTCCGTCCCCCTCCAGGTCGCCCCCTCCCCTGCCAGGCCCTGCTCTCACAGCTTCCCGAGCTCCTGGCGCGGTGCGAGCAGTCTTTAAAATTCAGGAGCATGATGTGAAAAATCACTGGTTGAGCAGAAAGTGTAAGGGACTTGGAGTCACAGGACGTCAAAGTGTGAGGAGACTCACTGGCTCCGGTGGAATCTTGGACTGTTCTCCATGCACCTGGTTCCCGTATCAGCAACGAGGGGAACGACGCCCCTCTGAGAAGCACTTACAGAGCAGAAGAAACCCAACGCATCTCACACACACAGGGCGTGGCTGCCAGGACGAAGCAGCCACTCAGCTTCGCCTGACTCCCAGGAGTCCGCTTCGGAAAAGTGGGTGTCCTGTCATCCTCTGAAAGATCAGAGTTACTCTAGGAAATTTTAGAAACATAAAATATGTAACAACAGCTATTCAGGAAACATAACCTTCAGAATATTCTTATAATTTCCACTTATACCTCACACACCAGGTGAAATAGCTGAAAGTTAAATAAAAAACATTCTTGAAAAATTTCTAACTCCATTATTTTATGTCAAAATAGAGGTAAACCGTAAGATACGTTTTTATTCACTAATTTATGAATCTCATTTGGTCCAGTGCAATCAGCTTGATTGAAAAGTATTGTCAGGTAGACAACATATAAACTGTAGGGTCAAGTGAAATAGGAAATCGATCTCTTTGGGTACATTTCATTTTCATTCACCCTAACGTTATTTTTAGGCTTTTGTTCCTGGACAAGACTTGAAGTATCCTTTGATTCCTTTATTGCCTGAATTTAACTCTGGGTACTTCAACTAACCAACGTATTGAAAGGTAAGTGAGTGCTTATTAATGTATATGATTTTAAATTCCAGTGAATATGATGTTGATCATTCTAACAGAAAGCCATTCTAATTATTTAGAAACAGACCACAGAAAAATGACAACCAGTTGTTCCTGTGCAACTGTAAGGACTGCACAAGGGACACTGCAGGTGTTTTTAAAGGTTTTCTATGACAGTACAGCCTTCGTCATTGCAGGATCACCGAAACAGGACCGAGCTAGCCACAGGGAGGAGGAACAGACGTAAAGTGTTAAGCCGAAGTCATTTCACTTCTGTCTTGCAGAGAAAACGATTGAGATTTAATTAATACACTATCTTAAATGTGAAAAAAGTAGGTTTATTTGCAATAATAGTACATGATTTGCATCTACTAAGTACGTACTGTGTGTCGAGTACCTTGGTTATCTCCTTCAAGTCACGCTACAGATACATTCTATTCATCCAACTTCATTCACAGTTGAAGTCGTTGAGGCTCAGAGAAGAAAAAATAATTCCCTTAAGTTCAAATCTAGCTTACAGTCAAAATCCTGCTTGCTTGCTTGATTTCTCATCTGTGATTTCAGCTTTCGCTTCCCTTAGTACATCTGGATTTGCTGAGAACACTCTTCAGCAGCTGTGGAGAAGGGACCAGCTGAGTGGGAGCCACATCTCCCCACAAGATCTTTATAGAAGAAACCAAGTCACACACAGCTCTTCAGTGATGCTCCTCGTGACTGCAGAACAGCCAGGCCGAGCAGTGGCCTCTGCCGCCCGACGCGCTGGGGTTTGCAGAGCAGCAATTGGTTACGAAGCCAGGGGAGCTGATGCGATTTCCCTGCACCACCGCCAAGCCAGTCTGGGGGCCTTGAGAGCACAATTCAGTCAGTTGCGCTCTCTCTAACAAAGACGCTTTTCATGAAAAGGGGGGACACACACTGCTATTTCCCTGAGATAGTCCTGGATTATTTCCGTTTACCCGCACGACTATTGATGGCACATCCTTTCACTCGCAAAGATGTTGGACTGGATAATAAATATGATCAACCCACCTACACGCATTATTACCTGTGGAAGTTAATTTCTATCACTATCATAAGTCAAGATGCAAAGCTGAGCAACCGTTTAAGGAACACATATCAATAGGTATCATATAATGGCTTTATTAACTCAATTTAAGTGATTATTTGTCAATACCTAAGTTTATTCTGTTTCTTACCACGGCCACACGGGAGCAGCCTCTGTCTCCCAGCACTTTTTCAATGAAGTCAAAACAGCTTTCTGTCTCCTGTGACTCTTTCGATCACGACGGGTCCCCTGGGCCACCAGGGCTGAGTGATGCTCTGAGTGATGCTCTCAGGGCTGGCTTCTGACTGGAAAGAAGGAAAGCCTAGTCAGTGCTCCCTGCCTCCACCCACGAATGTTTGACTGGGTAATGCTCGTGCATACAATTTAAATTCACTTCAAACCAATGAAACCAAGGACTATTTGGGCTCTACACTGTGCTTGTAAATCTCTGACCCCCATTAAGCGGCCATGCCTTACCATGACCAATTCAGTTTTGAAATAAGCTCAGCTGCTCTGATACTGCAGTTGTGCAATTAGGAGAGAAAGAAAAGGCATGAACACCAGCCAAGGGATGAACAGTGAGTAAGTTTGGTGCAAAAGGTCTGAAACTCATAGTGGGCTGTGAAAGAAACACTCATCAGTGATATCTGGGGCACCGATGTATTAAGATGCAAAAGTAACAATGAATGTGCAGGCACCGTGGGAAACCGATACCCTGGCTGGCCAGGCTGCCCCACCACGATCTCAGCGCAGTTATGGCGTGATCAACCGAAGAAGTGACGCACACACCTTGGGGGAGGTTGAGGAAAGAAAAGTCAAGATGAAGCAAGACCTGGAAATAAGTATCAGGAAGTGCAATGGATTATTTACTTTTCATTTACCAGAGAGACGGTGTGGAAGAGCCCTAAGAACAGGCTTTACATCATCAACAGACTATTAGAGAAGAAACCGGCCCGCTGAGCAAAACTGGACTTGAGTTTCTGCACGAATACTTTTATTTAAACAAAGGGAGGGATTTTTCTACCAAGATAGATAGCTTTTAAAATATTGGAGTGTGGCTGAGAAAATCTGGAATTTTCTTTGCAAGAAGACTTATTATTTATTTTTTTTGCAAGGTGCTGGAGATGGGAGGAGGCCGACCCCACTGTCACGCTCCTGGGCGGTCCTTCCTGGGAGCAGAGGGCGTCTGTCCCGTGGAGCGGCGCCCTCTCTGACCCAGGGGAGCATTCATGAGCAGCAGTTCTCTTTCGTGACCACACTTCTCTACTTTGTTGTATTTAAAAGGGTTTTTTTTTTTTTTTTAATGCTTACTCTCAATGCTTTTCACAGGACTTTAGTATTTATTCCCTGTCTTAAAGCATTAAAAATAAAGTAGATCATCGTCTTCTCCAGGTCAAAATGACAATTGGAATACATGCATCTCTTTTTTACTCCCTCTTCAAACCCTTTGAAATCTAGAGTAAAGGGCTTCTCCGAAGTCATAAATCCAGGGGAAGGTACAGCTCAGGTGGCAGAGCACGTACTCAGTGTGCACAAGGTCCTGGGTACAATCCCCAGAACCTCTTCTAAAAACAGATAAAGAAATAGACATAATTACACCCTCCCCCCTAAAAAAAAAAAAGCAAAAATCATAAATCCACCAGGGCCTTGAGTCCAAGAGGAGCAGCTTTCAAGAGCTGGAAGCTCGTGGAGAAGCAGGAGAGGGCCTCAGGACCAGGGAAGCAGTGTCCTGTGTCCACAGAGGCGTCACTGTGGCCAGGACGAGCCCCACGGCCCTGGGCTGGCACTGGGCACTCTGGACCTGGAGGTGAGTGCAGGGGCAGAGATAGAGAAGACAAGCCCAGACAGACCCCCTCTCTGAGCATCTGGGCCACGTGCAAACCCCCACGTGCCGGAGCCCGGAGCTCTGTCCTCACGTGTGTCCAACACGGCACCTCCCTGCCCGAGACCTCGGGGGGAGGGCAGCCTGGAGCCACCCCACTGGCCAGGCGACCCAGGAACACAGGAGCCTGGACGCCAGTGTCCTGGGGGCCCTGCCCACTGGCTCCCACCCGATGGGCAGCCCGAGTGCTAGTCTCTCTGAAGAATGTGACAAGCTCCCGAGGCGAGCAGAAAGATATTGATATTGGAATTTTGCCAGATCAGTAACCTCAAGATTAAAGAATTATTTCCCAGGCTTATATGCTTCAGTTTCTTGTTTTTAACATTTCCATCTTTAATCCATCTGGGATTTATTTGGGTGTACAGACATGTTTTTATAGTGTTATTGTGTTAGGTATTCCCTGGTACATACTGGGGTGGAAATAGTGGGAAAAGGAAATGAAATATAGTGTTTGCAGAACAGAATGAGTCTCGATGTGAGGCTAGTGCAAATTAATTCTCATTACCAACTCCTAGGGGATCACCAGAGGTTACTGAAAACATAGGCAGAAAGTAGCCAAGTTGACGGACAGGTTTATTTTTAGAAAGCCTCTTGAAGCCGTAAGCCCTCTGATAAACAGGTTCTGTAACACAAGGTCACAGAAGCAGTGGCTGTGAAGGAGCCTGCTTCAAACCGAGACGACCCAGGAATTCTGGGTTCTGTAGCAGTGTCTCCTAGGACGCGCAGGCAGGCAGTGAATTTAATTCTGCTGGAAGCATTTCTGTTTCGTATCGTCTGGGGATCGAGGCAGGTATTTCCAGCCAGTGTTGTTCAAAACTGGTCTCTGCCACAGAGGACTTGAGATTCTTATAAAAATGGGCTTCCTGGGTCCCCCAGATCTGCTTGATCAAAATCCAGTCAGCTGCACTCACTAATTAACTGACTGTAAAACAAGGTGGTGCTCCTATTTAAGGGAGGGGGGAGTTGAAAGGTTTGGGGGGAACATGATCATTATTTACTGCATCTTGGGACCTTTCAAAATTTCTGGAAACCGGGCCACAGCCTGGACCAATTAACTCACAGTCTCCAGGATGACACAGGCATTCTACTTGCTTTGAAGTTCTCGCGTGATTAATGGACAAAAAATAATTGAGAACCACTGAATGAAGACGCCCAGGAAGGAAGATGAATCAAAATGATGTGATCAGGTTGCCATCTTGGTAGATTAGAGCCGTGGTTCTCAGATGGGACTTCTGGGCCGCAGTTCTTGGTGGTGCCAAAGGACTGCAGTTCTAGGAGGCTTCCAGGAGCCGCTGTGGGTCTGGAGACCACATCTGGAGACCTCTTAGCTCAGAGAATGTGACACTGAAGAACAGAACATAGTGAAAGTATTCTACCCCTGCAGGGATATGCTTGGTGGCCTTTGTGTGCAGAATGAGCTTGCAACTTCCAATTCCATGCTCCACAGAATGTCACGTCTCCAGGAAAGTTTGTCACCAACTGAATCAACGCTTTCCTGAATCTCCTGCAGAAAGAACCACATCTGCTGTGGCTCCTAACTGCTTCCCAGGGTGACCTGCTTAGCGCAGAGCACCTGACTTACTCGTAGGTGAAACAAGATGATGCAGGTGGAAGATGGGAGGGGACCAGCCTGCTGACACTGGACGTGAAAGCAAGACCCAGAGGGCCCGCGGCAGCAGGAAGGCGGACTGGGACTCCCTGCCCCTCCCACGGGGTGGCGTCCAGGCCCGGGACAGTCCAAGTGAGACAAGCACAGGAACTCGGGGAGGTGTCTCTTTCTGAAAAGGAAGGCAGGCCAGTGAGAGAGCTTGGAGCTGAGGACGGCGCGGGTAAGGTCTGTCTAGTCCAGATTCGGAGCTGAAGAAGTTGGCCACCTGCAAACGCCAAGAAGGGAAGACAAAAAAAAAAAAAGAGCCCCAGCAAAGCCTCTCTCTCCAGCCAAAGGATGAGGAAAGGGGCAGCCTATCAAGGCAGAAAAGCTGCGGACAATACCTGCTTCCCTCCAGATGAACCCAACAGGAAGCTCTGCGGCCTGACCCCACCAGCACCAGCGAACTCCGAGTGGGGGCCCAGACCTCCCCTCTGGCCTCCCACCAGGCCATCGCGAGACCCCCCAGCTGCTCTCCTGGGGGGTCAGAGGAGGCAGAGCCGGGGGCTAGATGGCCGCCCAGACTGGGTTAATGGGGAGCGTTTGGGAGCCTGGGCCTCCTGCCCCAGCCAGCCCTCCCCTTCCCAGATAACGTGGTTTAATTGTGATGAGTGTGACCCAGGGATCAGGATTTTAAAATCTTCCCCAGACATTCGAATGTGAAGCCAAGTTTGAGAACCCCTGGCTCAGAGCAGGTGTCAGCAAACTTTTATCCACAGGTCGACTCTGCCCAGTGGCCTGGCCGGTTCTTATAAATAACTTGTTGGAAGCCAGCCACACGCATCCATTTGCATCTGGTCTGTGGCTGCTTTCCTGCTGGAACACGTCGTGAAGTAGTTTTCTCAGAGACTATCTGGCTCACACAGCCTAAAATATTTACTATCTGGCTCTTGACGGAAAAAAAAAATTACTGACCTCTGACCTGCAGGACGTCGTAGTTATCAAAAGTGATCTGATTCACTCTTTGACATGAAGACTTTAAAAACGCAAGAACTTTTACTTTATTTAATTAAAGGATGGTTCTAGGAATAGCTTCTTTGTACGGAAAATAAATGGGCCGCCCAGGGAGTGCACTTTCTTCGGCTCCTGGCAGTTCCACTTATGAAGAAGAACCCCAAGCGAGTGACCACACCGAGGACACAGCTGACGTGCTGAAGGGTTCCTCAGCCACGGCGTCCGAGGTGCTGCGGGCTCCGGCGTTCCTGCAGGGAGGGCGAAAAGAGTAGTGTGGGAGGGGATATGGTAACTGCCTCCAAACATTTGCAGGACTTTAATGTGACAGAGGGTCTAGCTTTATTCTATGTAACCTCACAGAGAAGATAGCTGCCCAGTGGATGGAGGATGGAGGAAATTAGATTTGACACAGTAATAGATAGAATTTCTAACAATAAAAAATTTCCAGGAGCTTGTTAGCTTCCTCTCATGGAACATTCATGTGAGCGGCCCCGATCTGGTGTCTGGGGCAGGCTGCACCTCCTCCTCGCCCCGTGGCTTAGGCTGGTTAGTTAAGGGAGACTGACTGACACAACAAGTAAATCCCGAAAGTGAACTTGCTGATATAGTCCACTGGCCTAGGACTTCCCGTTCAGTCCTGCCCTTTGCCGCAGGAGGCTGACTGATCAGTTCCATGCCCTCTGGCTTCCCTTTGTTTTTTTTCCCAAAAGGGAGCCCCTGCACCCCCGAGGGAGATGAGAGCAGGGAGTGGAATGAGGGCAAGGCTTTCTTCTCTAGATCCTTTCCTGGGACGTCATCTTGGGCCAGCCATGTCCTGGACAGAGCATCACCTCTCTCAGGAGAACCTGTTCCAGGCCCCTCTTTTTGTTTCCAGTGGCCTCTTCTCCCTGTCCCTTCAGGCTACTGGTGGACCTGGGCTACGGCGCTCTCCCCTGTGGTCCCCTCCATCCTGCCCAGACTGATGCGATCGGTCCCTTCGCAAGTAAACTATCCTCAAATTATATGAAGTTGAGGGCGCTATCTGACTTCTTGTTAGTATGCTGGGGGAAAGGTGGATATTGGCTCAACCACAGAGCTTATTTCTCACTCGAGAGAGTTCCAAGCGGGCACGCTTGGCATTCCAGCATCCTGCTTTCATCAACACAAGGGTGCCCTGGGGTATCGCCTGGGAGGAGGATCAAGCGTGAAGAAATTTAGGTCGTGTCTTCTGTGAACTGGGCCTGAGAACGGCACACCGCAGCCCAGGCCCCGGAACTGGGGCCCGTGGCCGCTCTCCACGCCGAGAGACGGGTCAGGCCGGGCGGGAAACACCCAGCTTTGCGCTCGGGGATAGGCTTCGTGAGAGGCCTCAGTCTCCGCCGCTGGCACCGACCGTAAGGTGGGAGCCGGTGGTCGCTACCGGCTGCGGTGCACGACCAAACCAACCACCGCGGGTCCGGTCAGAAGTGAGCCTCTGCCGTGTGCGCCCGGAACCCTAGGTAAGACGCCTGGGGTTTAGCCACTAGCCTAGCTTTCATCATGCGATTAGACATTCCGTGCAGGAATAGAAATTACATTGGAAGCCAGGCCTTTCTACGTATGCAAGGAAGACGGAACATCTGAACCCTTTTTGACTCCATTTCTGGACTTAAGTTCTCCTTGTTCCAAATTAGTAAAGCTAACATATCCCATGGTTTGTAGAGGACCCGGGGTTCCCGTAGGATGGAGACTGAAATCTGTCTGAAAATGAATTGGTCCGAATAGGAGAAGTCCAGGTATTCAGAATGCCAGTGCACAAATACAAGGTAAGGTTTCCAAAAAAAAGATCTTCAATGAGAGAGGTCCTAATCCAACAGCCATATTAAAGAGGAAATTAAATAGTGCTTCTGCATAGCGGAGTGAGAGGTGCGCATAAATGTAGCCTGGGCGAGCCCCTCGAGGCACCGTGGTGGGAGAAAGCCAGTGTAATGGGAGATTTCGGTGCTCTGTGCAGACCGCCTCTATCAACTGGTGTATCCATCTCTCAGCCGACAAAAGCAGTGACCGCCTAGCCCACGGATACGTGGAGAGCTACGCCGCACTCACAGGCCACCACTGATGGAAAAGGGTGCACAGATCCAGGTCCTGTTGCCTAAAGATAAAACAGCTTTGATTTCCCTGGTGCCGATGAGCTCCCTCTGGAATCACACGGAGTCTGCACTCATCAGAGACCACCTCTTTCTTCCATTTCCTTACTCCCCCCTCTTAAGGAAGATTCCCCAATAAATCATTTGCACAGAAATCTCTGTCTCAGGCTCTGAATCCAAGGAACCTGCCCTAAGGTAGCTGGAACTGCATCACAAAGACTCACACTACTTGACGGGTAAGATTCGTCCTTAAGCCCTGCCCTTGACCCGTCACAGATGCTTCTAGAATCAGGTGACGGTGGAGCTCGAGAGACACAACTGATCAAGGGCTATAGTGTCATTTTATGTGCAACCCACATGTAGGGCCTGCAACACCAGTGATCCTAAGTTCAGGGCACTAGGGACCTTGGAGGGTGAAGACACTGCTGATTGGTGGCAAAGACTGAAGTCGAGACGGAGCCCTGGAAGCAGTAGGCAGGACGCTAACCTAGGCAACCCGTTTGGGTGAAATGGGCAACACGCTAATGAGGAGGTGGCGAAGGCAAGACCTGCAGCTGGAGTGCGGGGGATGCTGGAACATTGAGCACCTGCCCACACTGCCCGTGGGTCCCTGTGGCCAGCGTCGGCCCTGGGCCACCAGAAACCAGGAGACGGGGTAGCGTGAGGTCCTGGCCTTGGCAGGGGAAGGCCCTCTTTCCAGGGAAGAAAGGTGCAAACTGTTCTTCCTGCTTGAGATCCGCCCGCCCGTGGGTGGCAGAGGGACAGCAGTGTGTGGACCCATCTCCTGAGGTTCGTGAAAATGAGGCTAATGCTTCTCCGATCCCATCTCCTCCCAGACAGGGCGGAGCAAGGACACACCGCGACGTCTCCGCAGCGCTGCTTCTGTTGTTTTCGTCCTGAAACGGGGGCTGCAGTCCTCGCTCTGTCACCGCCCACCAGGGTATGGTCCTCGGGGCTGAATCCCCAGCTCCAGGGAGTCACAGGTATACGAACAGGGGCGTGAAGCTGTCTTTGCAACCTGGACCAGCTTTGGGTCTTTCTCCTAGTTTACTTTTACAAGCTTTTAACATATGAAGGATTTGGTATTGCTTACTCGATGGAAGCGACAGGGCTTGAAGGAGACACTTGCAGTTTGAGAGCAACTCGTGTTTGGGACGCAGATGCATTTGCATCCTTCTCTCTTTTGGCAGGAACCACCTACACAGGCTTAGCGATAATATCAAGATGAGGTAAAGGGTTTTTTTATTGGGTGAAGAACATTATTTCCACTTAATGCTACATATTTAGTAATGGAATTCAGGCTACATTCAGAGGTTCAGAAATTCTCCAGATAGGAAGACATTCAACTAAAGGCCTCAGTGAACAGTTTGGGGTTTTGTCAAGACTGTGACACACACGATTTGGTAACTTAGAAGTCAATTTTCCGATGTTTGAGTGCATTGTTCCCTGAACAGCCCAGGTTAGGACTTTGTGTAACAGCGCTCTGCCCTCCTCTCTGTCCTTGGCCATTTAGCTTTTCTCTGAGGAAAGGCCTGACCACACCTGTTCAAACACACAGTGTGTTTCTGCGCTCTGCACAGGTCTGCAGTTGTAAAGCGTGTTATCCCTGCTCATCTGTAAACTCCTGGAGGGCATGGGGGTGCGTCTGTTCATCTTTGATCCTTCGAATTTAGCATAATGTCTGGGACACAATCCATGCTAAATATGCTCGTTAAACAAGGGAATGGAGGAATGAACAAGGACAGACAGACTCAGAGGGAGCAGGGTGCCTTGGAGGTACAGCTGAGGGGAAACACACACACACACACACACAAAGAATGCAATTTCCACCCTGAGAAGAATTGTAACTCTTCCGCTGACTTAAAATGAAATGGCTATTGTATTAAAGGCCGATCTCTCTACAGGTGTGTATACATTCATATGTAAAATAAGAATTTCTATATTTCTACAAACTCTACTTCACTTCCTAGGGGCAGTCTTATCTCTGGAAGATGATATATATATATATATATATATATATATACACACACACACAAGCTATAAAAAATGAGCTATAAAAAAAAAGAAAAGAAGAAATCTAGATGAGCTGTGCAAGAGGAGGTGGTTTGTTGGAGCCGGACTATGAGTGCCCAAGAGGAGAGGTGAAAAGAGTGGATGTTGGGAGGAAGGAAGGAGTCGGGGGGTGGAATTGGCAGAACAACATAGGAGGCCACCAGCGTGGCTGCAGACGAGCTGGAAATGATGGAAACAGCGCTCAGGACCGAAGCCGCAGCTGGCTCTCCCCGGCGTGGTGGGAACAGCCCCGAGCGGGAAGCTCACTCCTGACCCTTGGGAAACCACACCAGCCTCTGCAGCACCCCTTCCTCCTGTGGCTCCCGTCTCCCTCACAGGGAAGCACAGGAGCTCGTGGCCCCCAGCCCTCTGCCTTTCTGAGCTCATCTCCCGGTGCTCAGTCCGCTCCAGCCTCACGGCGTCCTCTGTGCTCCAGCTCAGTGCGCACGTGATGTGAGCTGAGCGTCGTGCGTGGGGAGTTGGGTACCAGCTCGTCTCGTTTTCTGCTCCTTCCGGCACACTGGCTGCTAAGAGGCGTGGAGGCCTTCGGCTGTCTTGTTCTTAGGTTTGTGGCCAGAGGAGCCGGCATGCTCTCCTGTGACTTTGGGTCCAAGCGAGCTCTCCGCTCCAGCGCTGGGGGAGGGGGCTGTCGCTGCTCAGCGTCGCTCAGAGAGCACCGGTGGCGGGGGCGGGTCTGGACTCAGACACTCCTGGGCCTTGACCTTCACAGCCTCCCAAAAGTACCAAAACGTCACCCCTGACCTCTGACAGAGGCGTGACCCCGTCCTGCTCTCCCTTTCCTGCTGGCGTCCTCCTGGAACCTCTCCCGCCCCCGTGCTATTTCTCTCTTAGTTTCTTCTTTATGTAAAAACAAGGTAAATAAAGCAAAAGAAGGAAGGCTAGAACATTAGAGAAACTTTCATGTTGTTCTTTCTGTAAGTGTCTGGTGAGAGAAAGAAGTTGGGTCTTTCCAACCAAAATTTAAGTCTGGGGTAGTCCCCATTGGTAGGTCAATCAAGAATAAAACAAGAAATGAGAGAGAGTTGGTTCTTTGTAATTTTATTTTCCCCTATTCTGTACATTTGTGATTTAATGCATAGTTTCTTTGAAATAGAGTTTAAGAAAAATATATATTTAATTATTTGAAAGTCACTGAGTCTAATTTATTTTTTAAACTTTGCTGCTATCATCTCTTTGGCTTTTTCTTGGAAACATTCCTGACATCAGGCTCTCCTTCTGTGTCTGCCAAGGGACAGGCTTCCTCACGTCTCCCTAAGCCCCTGCTGTGGTTAACTCATTGACTTTCATCTTCCATCAAGGTCAAGGACGTATTGATACTTGTGGACGAGCCAGACGTCACGTTTCTGTAATCGTACAGAAGAAGTTGATCATCCTGTTGGGGGTTCTTTTCTGCAGCAAACGTTGGAGTTGAAGTGGAGGAGAAACTCGCTGCGCCCTGAAGGCCCCAGGTTAGTTGCATCAGGAGCACGTTAATGACTCAAATGGTGTCTCTCTTTTGATGAGAAAGTGAATATCAGGGCTGGCCGGCTGCCAGCACCCCATGTGTCTCCTCTTCTCTCCGATCCAGGGAGCCTTGGCCAGCATTCAGTCACTCTCTGCCCTGACAGCTCGTTGGCGCCAGGACAGCAACAGCAGAAGACCAGCTGTTTAACACTGAGAGTGTCTGTGATCGAGGTCCTATCGTGTCTGATTTGAGAGCTGCTTCTTAGAAAAGCGATCATTTAGCAAGAACTGGATGTGTGTTTACCTGCGATGGGGAGAGACAGACACCTGTTTTTTATGCCCCTGTAGCAAATGGGTGTCACTTGGAATTGTGTTACAAAGACACAATATCCTCACAGACAGTGCTCGGCTTAATCCTACACGCCCACCGGAAAAAACGGCGTCCAGGATATTACAAGAAAGAAAAAATTCTGCCCCCAAAGCCATGCGAGTCCTCTGCAGAAGCGAGAGGGGTTTTTGTTTCCTACGACCCAGCTGCCCCTTCAGGAAATTTTGTGTGTTCACAGGTTCTTTTTAAAACACAGACACACGGGAAAACCTCACAACAGTCAAAGCCGGTGCCGCCCTACAAGCTGTTTACACGCCCAGCGCCATGACCGCAGCTCCAGGGCTGAAGGAAGCCCTCTCTGACGCTGGACCAGCCACGGGCACCTGGTGAAGCGCTGATCCAGGATCAGCACACGGCGCCCCGACATGGACTCGACTTAGGGGAAGCCAAGCACGGTCCCAGCTGGGCTTGCCTTCCCGTGTCAGGGAGTGGCACTGAAACTGTCAGCGGTCCCCAGAGTCCAGGGCACCGTTTCTACTCCCAGCATCACAGAGATCCTGAACCGCAGCTCTTCCCCTGCCTGCCTGGCGCTGAGATGTCTGTTCCCATAAACTCCCATTACATCAGATTCCGTGAAGGACAGGTGAGGTCAGCACAGATCACTTGGTGAACCTGATCCTCCCCGTGGCAGCGGAAAACTCCACTGCATGCATGCTCCCAAAGCCTGTGTGTTCTTCCATCTGACAGATGTTTCTTCAGGATCCACAGAATACCAGCTGCAATTCAAGGCTCCAGAAATACAACAGCGCACAAAACTGATGAAAATCCCTGCCCTCGTGATGGTCACGTTCCAGGGCAGAGAGAGAAAAACAACAAAGTGACTTGAAGAGGCTGTGCGTCAATGTTAAATATAATTAATTCTGTGGAAGAAAACAAAAGAGAAAAGAGGGTTGGGGCAGGATAGGATGTCTGGGAGATTATGTGTATAAATAAGAATTTTATAAATATTTTAAACACTCAATATATTAAACATTTTATTGAAGTATGGTTGGTTTATAGTGTTATGTTAGTTTCAGGTGTCCAGCATAGTGATTCAGTTTTATTTATATATATATATACACATACACTTTTTCATATTATTTTCACTATAGATTATTACAAGATATTGAATATAGTTCCCTGTGCTGTACATTAGAATCTTGTTGTTTATCTGTTTTATATACAGTAGTTTGTATCTGCTAATCTCAAACTCCTAGTTTATCTCTCCCCCCACCCTTTCCCTGCTGGTAACCGTAAGTTTGTTTTCTATGTCTGTGAGTCTGTTTTTTTGTTTTGTAAATAAGTTTATTTATATCATTCTTTCAGATTCCATGTATAAGTGATAACATATGAAATTTGTCTTTCTCTGTCTGATTTACTTCACTTAGTATGATAATCTCTACGTCTGACTGCATTGCTGCAAATGGCATTATCTCATTCTTTTTTATGGCTGAATAGTATTCCTAGCAGCACTATTTACACTGCCAAGATACAGAAGCAACCTAAATGTCCATGGTGGATGACTGGATAAAGAAGATATGGTGTGTGTGTGTGTGTGTGTGTGTGTGTGTGTGTGTATAAATACTAATCTGAATATACTTTTAAAGCTTTTAAATATACCTAATATATCATAGAAGTTTTTTTTTTTCAGGTTTGTCTGTTTTTAGCAGTTGCAGAGAGAAGCTTATTCTTGAAAAAAAAAAAATGGTGCTACACTCCCCGTTCATCCCTGGTCAGTCTAGAAATCCACAGAGAAAATATCCACATGGAAATGAGCAGGTACTAAATAAATGAACTAATGAGTGAATGAATGAAATGATGGATGCACCAAGGAGAGTTTTCACGATAGGAGAGGAACCAAGCTCACATCCTCAGGGCACGTCAAACTTCCAGGCAAGCCCCACTCAGAGGATAGTGTTGCCCACAAGGGAGAACAAAGGGCAGGCAGAGAAGTGGGAAGTGGGGTCAGAAAAGGCAAGGTCAGGGCTGGGAGTGAAGGAGCGAGTCGAGCCTTGAGAGAGGAAATGGTGATGTGACCGCTTTAAAAGCTGCAGAGATCAAAGAGGTGGGGACAGGGGACAGGTCCCTGGGTCTGATCGCCGGGAGGGTTATCAGTTGCTGAAAGGACACTTGCAGGAGAGAATGAAAGCCAGGCTCGAGGGCTGAGGGAGCGGGGCCGAGGCAGGCGAGGGGAGCCTGTCCGCAGAGGGGACACAGCACCCGTCAGACGGCGGACTGTTCTCTGAAACACCTCTGGGTTCTGAGTTATTTCAGACTGCACTCTGGCCTTTTAGGCGCGTCCTTCTGCAAAATGAGAAAGGTAATTTTTGAGAAGAAATATAATGTATTGGAAAGGTCAGTGGACTTGGTCGAGAAGACCTGGGAGTTGGTCCTGGACCTACTGCTTGGCCAGTCAGAGAGCTCTGAGAGGCGGAATGAGCTCATCTGCACAGTTAAAATGACACGTGTTCTGCTCCCAGAGGAAACGAGAAGGTTCCGTGGAATGGCTGCAGGATCCCGCTGTGTAGACTAGCAGTTGGTACAGAATCTAAAGAACCTCATCAAGGTGTGATGCTTTGTGGGGGCGGCGCTCTCAGTACATTTGGTTCTGTTTCCGGGATACGACCGTTCTACTGTATGAAAATCCCTGAGAAGTCGGGACGGAGTGGAGGACGCTCACAGACCAGTCAGGAGCCCCCAACCCCGCGGCGGACCTTGCAGCAGGGCGCCTCGTAATTCTTCTAACCAGATGGGTGGCAGGACCTCTGCCATCTGGTCACTTTACCATCCACGGGGTCCCCCTCCATCAGTCCTCTGGCGTGTGCCCAGCCCATCTTTTCCGCGTGCTCTGTGTGTGTTGATGCCTCCTTCTGTCCTTCTTTCCTGTCTGCCTTCTTCCACGACCCGCGCTCCTCCCGGGCTCTGAGCAGCGGCCGCACCTCCACACCTGCCTCCCTCCTGTGTGCGGCGAGCTGCGCTTTCCTCTGCTGTCCCATGGCACCTCGCTTACAGCATGTGCTTCTCGTGTCTCCTGTGTAATTGGTTGTTTACATATTCCGGGTTCCTGCTGCACTGAAGGCTGTTTGAGGGCAAGAACCAAGCTGCATTCATCATCACGACCCCATCACTAATCGCGCCCTACAATTAGTATCTGCGGGGGGACTAAACACGTGAATGACTCTGCCCCTCACATCCCATCTGTGTCTTCATCTCATCACCCGTGAAAGGGGTGGGCTAGAGAAGGTACCTCCTCAGACCCCGTTGAGCTCCACCGTCTACAGTTTCAGCTTCCCTGTTCCCAGACTCTATTCTTTCCATTGCAATCCACGTTCATATATTTTGAGAAGGCAAGCACGTTGAGTCTAATGGCTACATACATAAAACTGAAGTAGGAAGAGCAGTTTGCTAGACAGACACACACAACATAATCTGAATGCAAGTGTAAATTGTAAAGACTTCTCTGAGAGTCTGACTTCTGTTATGAGGATCAGTAAAAATTTCCCTCTATAGTTAGATGTTTCAAAAATCTTTCTAATACATATTTATTCACAAACTCGAACTCTTTGTGCTTATAAGAATGACAGACTAACAGGTTAAAAAAAAAAAAGCTCAGATTGTCAGTGGGTCATGCAGATTTACACATTGCTTTTATATTTAAAAAAAGTGTAATTGACCACCTGAAATGTTTTCCCTTTTCTTCTAAATGAGTCAGCTCTGACAGTAGTCAGCATCCTACAGTTCGGAGGAGGCAAGCATCCTCTCTTACATTTCCTGACGCTGTCTCAGCCCAGCGTGGCGCTGGTGGCTGCACTGTAGCATTAGTTTGCTGTTTCTTGTTACAGTAAAAGTTAATGCTGTCCTGAGATCCTGCTAAACATTTACACTTCTGTGAGCCATTGAGATGATGCATTATCTTAAGTGCATTACCTCACCGTGTCTGTGAATCAGCATCATTAGATCAGGATGAGATCATTTTTAGAGAAAGATTTAAAAGAAATCTGGGTTCTGGGAATTGATTGGGAAGAGAGAGAGACTCTGCTAATGATACTTGGCGTTTAAGTTTATTCAAACCTTTGACACAGACAGCTTTGTGTGTCTCTTGCTGGTTCTCTCTGCGTTTCAGTGCATGGAATTTGCATGATAATTAATGCAAAGTCATCATCAGGTCAAACCTTGGGACATACGTGGGGATACATAAAAGTAATGAAGTACCATGTGATGCGCAGCTCTCAAAGGAAGGGCCCCTGTTAGCAGAGCTCCGTGCACTTTTCTCCCAAAGAAACTTCTTGAAGAAGTTAAAAAAAAAAAAAAAAAAAAAGATCTCCAGCATTGTTGAATCCTATGACGATTTGAATTTGTGTGTTTGGCATCTAGTGGGTCCTGAAAGGTCTCCCTTGCCTTGGCTCTGCTACAGATGTCCCCTCGCGCGCTGATCTTGGGTAATTTCTCTGCATTAATCAGCTGTAACTGGGTTTTAGCAATCTCAAGCATGCAGCTCTCACTTCCCTCCTAACTTTTCTTTTATTGCGAACATACATTGCCAGAAAAACCATCACTCGTGTTGTATTGTATAGTCTTGGCTTCTCGCTAAGAAACTGGAAGTTTGAGGCTGAAATGGATATTTCTGTTGCTGAGGGAGAGGACAGAAGAGCAGTTATTTCCAGAGCTTACCAACCAGGGAGTAAAAGAGAAATGTTGATATTTAATAGAATTTATGAACTACCCATGGGCTACGAGGTATATTCCTCTAACTTTCCTCGGTGATCCCTCCTTAGCTCCTGCTCTTAGCCGACTAGCTACCCCCTCCCTCCCTGACTCGACTCGGCAGAGGTTTTAATGGCGTCTTTTCCCGACTGCTCACCTGTGCCTTTGAACCGGCTTTGCACAGTCAGATGGGGATACAGACATAGCATTGTTTCCAAGAATGGGATATGTTAGCGATTAAAAGCAGGATGATATATTTCAGCCCGGTTTAATATTTCCACACATGTAAATTTAACAGTAATTTCATTCATTTCTAGACCTCAGAGCTCTAAGGGACGCTCAAGGCCACTGAGCCAACTCCACTGGGATGTGCTTCTCCAGGATGAGCCTGGTCGCTGGCGGGTGTGCAGCTCTGCTGGGCGTGTCCTGGGGCAGCTCACCACCCCCTCCTGCAGCCCAGCCCACCTGGGGACAGAATGTATCATGGAGACATTTTTTCCCCTCATTCATGTTTAAATCTTGCTGTCTGTGATTTCCACTCCTCAGAAGGGTTACCTGTGAACTTCTCCATCTTCCATTAAGTTTCCTACACCTTGAGCACGTTTGTTGATGGATGTGCAAATAACTTGGTAGGATTCGAACCGGTGGAGAAACTAAATCTACAGAGTGTTGATCACAAGTGGTCTTTGGTCACCTAAAGGTGATACAGTTTTAAGAAGTGGAGATGGTTTTTGGGGGAAGAGAGCAGTCAGTGAAAAAAATGCTTGCTGTTTTCAAACACGTATGGGGCTGATAAATGCTGGAGTAATCTGACTCATTCTTGGGGCTGTGAATGGCAGAACTGTTCAAAATGTGGAGGACGAGATAAACACAGTGACTTTTAAGGTCTTTTGTGGGGTAGCACAGTGAGGAGTGGGTACTTAATTTAATAATCCGAGTGCAAAATAAAAGTGGGGCGGTTGTTTGAAAAAACAGAAAAAATTGCAATGAGAGGTACTCATATATACATTTTTTCCCCTTTTTTTCTGTTGTCTCTCTCTTGACTTGATGTGGAGTTATTTGTAATTTAATGTCGTGCTCCCTCTGGAGTGGGAAGCTTGTGGGGCGAGTGCAGATCCTGGGGGGTACCTACATGGAGTACCCAATGACAGCAGGGAGTCTGCCGGCTCCAGCTCCCTCTCCCGCCTGCACCTGGGCTCCACACCCCCGTGACCCTCCTCACTGGGATGCTTCTGTGCTGGGTCAGGATGGGTGAGAGGCTGACCTGCCAGGTTGCTTTCCAAAGACACTGGGGCTGCCAGCCCAGGGCGGGACAGCCACCACTGAATCCGTGCCCAGGCTCCCACCTGGGCCCCCAAAGCAGTGGAGGCTGGGCAGGGCCTGGGAGGAGGCTGGGTTGGGTCCAGTGAGTCAGGGGGACAGATCAGGCAGCCAGGAATGCTTCCTAAAGAAGTGGTTGGAGGTAGGACACCCCTGGGCTGACACCCCAGGCCCTGGTGAGCACTCTGCTGTGCCAACTGACTTCTCTTTAAAAGCTCAAAGTCACAGATGAAATTGTTAAGGATTTCAAGACAGTAAGAGCAGAGCATTAAACCCTGAGCACTGGGTCCTTCTGAGCCCTGGACCGCAGGTTCCCCCTGCAGGAGCGGAAGCTGGGGGGCAGGGGTGGGGGTCGGGAGGTCGGGGGGTCGGGGGTGGGGAGCAGGGGGCGAGCCAGGCTGCTTTCGCATGACTGTTAAATTGCACACACAAGCCTAGGCTGACACGTCTCCACTTGTACGTCTGTTACTCCTAATGAGGAGTGTGCTGTCGGCCTCACTGTAGTTCTCTGGAGGTAATTCACTTTTATTTATTATCCTTGGGCACACTTTCTAAATAAAAACTGTGTATTTCTTGACTTCCCTATAAAAGTCAGGAGTGATTTCCATTCTTTCTCCGATACTCCATTCCTCTGGGATTCTTATTAAAGGGATGTTGGAGACCTTCGATTACCGGGAGAACAGGCTGGGAATTGATGCTTCAGTCTCTCTGGCGTTCATTAAAAAAATGAAAACTAGGAGTTCTCTGTGCCATTTTCTCAGATGAGTTGTTAGTCCTGTCTTCCACTTCACTAATTCTCTTTTTCCAGCCTCAAGGATGGATGGGATGGCCCACCATGACCCCTGACCCTTGTGAAATCCTCTCCCCTCTGAGGGTGGGGGACCCTGTGAAAATGATGTCAGTGGTAAGTTATATGGCTAAAAGGAGAGTCTCTGAATGGGCCTAATGGAATTACTTGAATCCTTTAAGAGCCCAGAGTTCCCTCTGGCTGTCAGCAGAAGGGAAGTCAGAGATATTCGAGGCAAGAGAGGGGCTTGCCATGCCACGACTGGCTGGAGGATGGAGGGGGCTGCACAGGAAGGGAGACTGGGAGCCTCCACCAGGACAGAGTGGCCCTGGCTGATAGCCAGCAGGCAAATAGGACCTCAGACCAATGGTGACCGGGAATCAGACTCTGCCAGCAACCTCAGGGAGCTTGGATGTGGACTCTCCTCAGACACGTTGGCTTCGCCTTGAAAATACCCAGATCAGAAAACCCAGCTGAGCCCGCCCCGCCTTCTGAGGCATAAGTAAAAAGGCATGGTTTTAAGCAGCTGAGTTGGTGGTAACTTGTTACGCAGCATTAGGAAACTGATACTCCATCTACATTTAAAAAAAAATCTAGGTCTGCATTTTTCTTTGTCAGATTTGTAGTTGGCTTTTTAAATATCGTGATTTGGTAGCTGGTGGTTTAGATAATCTTGGCATGAAGACTTGTTTTGTTTAAGGATATCTTTATCTTTGCAACAAAAACTGAGTTTTTATCCTTTTGAATGACACATCCGTACTTATGTTAAGGGCACAGTCTTCTGTAGAATTAACTCCATCTAGAGCAAATTCCTCTTCTGATCATTTACTTTGTGTATCTCAGCATTAAATTATTGCTAACTTGTACCCATAATGTGGTCTGTAGTCATTAGAGTGCGTTTTCATTGTCCTCTGTCTTTGTCCCTTTGTGATTATTATCACCTGCCTGTAGAGAGCGCTCCCACCACCTCCACCTGGCCTCTGCCTTCCAGTCCAGAACCACGTCTTAACAAGTGTTCAGGGACTCTGTCTCAGATTGCTGTCGGGGACATAGTTCCTTGTCAAAGACTGTCAGGTGTCGTCTCCCTCGCTAAATACATTTTTGAAAGCCATCGCAGAAAGTGGAATTGACAATCATTGTTGATTTTCAGGATCCTTTAAAATAAGGAAAGATGCCACCTGTACCTGGCACCAAGGGGTGAGACTGGAGGGCACCTGGCTCTTTTTACACCCAGGTGGCTCTCTGTTTCCCACCCCAGAGGAGATCCTGCTCTGCTCTCTTTCCCTGTTGAATTCTGCATCCCTCAGAGCCGTGTCTGAGGGTCAGGTGTTGCCTTTGCTATTCTCTGCGGCTGTTTTACCCACCAAAGCGCCTTGAGCAGAGGGGCTGGTCAGGAGGTGAACTGTGCCGCCATCTTAGTGAGAAGTTGTATTATTTCATCTTTCCCACTTCAGTTTTCTCCCCTTCAACACACTGGCGATGCTGTCTGCCCTGCTGACGTCGGAAGTTTGTCGAGAGAGTCAAGTGGGACAAGGTATCTGAAATGCTTCAAAAACAGCACAGGGAAATATACGCAAGATCTTACGGGAGCTCACAGAGAAAAAAATGTGACAATGAATATATGTATGTTCATGTATAACTGAAAAATTGTGCTCTACACTGGAATTTGACACAACATTGTAAAATGATTATAAATCAAAAAATGTTTAAAAAAAAGAGATACAAATTAAAAAGTAATAAAGGGTTGAGAAGGCTAAATTTTAACAGGAAATATTGGTATGACTTTGTGATTTATATGTATGTAGATATCCTTTTTTTTTTTTTAAGACAAATGGCTTATTTAGTAACAAGGGGTAAAATTCCTCTTCTCTCTTCAAAAAAAAAAAAACAAAAACAAAAACAGTACACTTAATAAAAACATTAAACTGTCACATTGGAAGTCCCATGTGGTAATTTTTATCCATCACCAAAGGTTGAACATGTTGTCCCATGGAAGGACACTTAATGCTTTATGTCTTTTACTTTGGAAGATTCAAATGCGACAGAGGGGACGAGGCAGTTAACACGGACTTAATGACAATTCAAGGTCTCAGTCTACATGGTTTGAGCTCTTTGACACTTGTCAAAAGGCAGGATTTTGAGAGCAGTTACCAATTTCATGTACTATCTAGGTTTTTGGTTCGGATCTGTGAAATATCCCTTGAACATTCAGAGTCTATTCAGACCAGCTGGGAAGTGGTTTCAGATCGTTTCCAGTGGAGAATTACATGAAAGAGTGTGTTTACTTCTGATGTGGCTTTGCAACTGGAAAAGAAAAAACAGAAAAAGAAAAGAAGAGAACTCTCGGGGTATATGCTGGGTACAAATAGACTTGTTTCCAGACAACCAAGTGGTAGGTCTTTATTAAAAGGGACCAGATGCTTTTAGGCAGTGGATGCGTCTATTCTGTTTCATTTTTTTATCCAAATAATCCAGAACCTTGACTACGTAATGTTACCAGATGGACCTGACCCACTGCTCTTTATGTTCAGAAACCTTAAAGTGGGCTGCGGGAGGGGGGTCGTGTCTCAGAAAAGCACTCTGTAGGAATAAGGTCACCCTGGCCAGAAGAATCCAGGACACTGAAATCAGGCAGGTCCCAAAGGGAGGAACGGGTGCTTCTTTCAATAATGGTACAAGGGGCTCACAGCCCTCAGGCAGGCACATCATGCAGAGAACATGGCCACGTGTGAAGGCTCCCGGGGAGGGGAGGGTGCTGGGAGGTTAGAAATGGTAGAACGTGGCTTCATACTAAAGGACAGAGAGGATCTAGAAATGCGGAGGCTTGGAAATACCGTCAGCATTTGGGGAGCCATCTGACACTTAAAATAAGGCAGTTTAATCTACTGAAAGGGACAATGTGAGAAAGAGAACAAGGGACAGTCACAGACACCTGCCAACATGCCTTCTTCCCTCTCACTCCCCACGACTCCGCCCTGACAGCACTCAGACACTGGCTGACCATTGCTCGTTAAACAATGACTTGTCTTCTCTTCTCACCCTAAATGCCAGGAGGGGCTGGACCACGGCCCTGTTGCTCTGCATTTAGTGACCTCCCCATGCCCGTGTGCGGCTGCCTGAGCATTTGAAAGGTGTTGCTGAAGCCATGTTCTCCAACATGAACCCAGTCCAACAGCACACGTGAGGCAAGTGTGTTATTCATGGGACTGATGGCAAGAGAGTCCTTGTAAGACACACATGAAAAAGACAATTTTAACTGAAGATTTATGATTCTTCAATACGTTTATTCTTAAATACGTTTAATAACTAGGACGTTGATTTTTAATGTTTTACCTTATAGCAGCTATTTTAGCGGTTTCTCCTTGTGTTGCAATGATCTGTTTCCAGGGCGCCTGAGCAGCGTGGGCCCCTGAAGGCCGGTGTCGGACGCTGGCCTGTGTCTGCAGCAGGTGGCTGAGGCGGCAGGTACGCACTAGCTACACCAGGTCCAGGAGGTGCGCATTACATCTGCCTGGACTGCGTGTTGCCACCGATCACGGAATCAACCAAACCAGCTGCACAGACAGAGCCGGGACGCCTGCCATGAAGATTCTGGGCAGACGATCAGGTCTTCCTCCCGCGTGGATCACCTGATCGCTTTCCTAGTGGTATTGATCTATGATTTTTTTAACAAGCTAATGTTTCATAGTTCAAAGCTGGTTTCAATTCACCTCACAGCAAAGTGCCAAGAATGGCAAGCAGACATCTGCTGACCACCCAGTGTCCTGCAGCCGCTGGTTGGAGGTGGCTGCTGCCCTGAGCAGCGACTTCCTGTTACATGCAAGGTTACGGCACTTGTCATGTATAACTGTTACGGAGCATTCAGAGTAGCAAGTCAAATGCAAACAATCTCAGTTAAAATTTCAGATGATGTGTGTCTACATATAATATGTGTGTATGTATATAAAATGTGTGCACATATAATATGTCTAATGTATAATATAATCACATAATACCTAATATATACTATAGTTATATATTATAAAACACAGTTATATTATATCTTTATAATTATATACTTAATATTAATGTATTCATATTATTTATCATTATATTTGATAATATAATTATATATGACATAAATATAATTTAATATATTATGTACCCACATTTTGTATATTATATATGTACGTGCATTACATACACACACACGCATACACACACACATATCTGAAATTTAAACAGATCTTTTGCATTTTAACTTGTGATTTTTTTTTCAGTGATTTAAAACTTACTCCATAGGTTTTAATGATTTAAAACCTATTTTGTAACCTATATTTGATTATTGTGTCCAACCTTTGTCACGGGGACTGAGGGACACTGTTTTGAAAGTTGGGGTGGGTCCTCGGGTCCAGTGGTCAAAGTTGGAGTAAAAACACCAAGTCTTATCCGGGCGGCGTGGCAGGCAGGCTTCCCGCTGCCTGGGAGTCGGCAGGCCCCTGGGTGCGGGGAGGGGAGGGGGCGGCTGGGATGGGGAGGCCACCGCTCTGTGCCCACAGGCGTGAGACTGCGACCACGCGGGCACACGTGCAGGACGGAGTGGGAGCCCGCGGGAGGGGGACTGGCCGGGATGGGCAAGAATGGGCTGTTTTTCTTTGGGTTGGAAGCTGCTGAAAAGTGTTTTCTCCACGAGAGCGGGGCCTACGACAGAGCTGGGCGAGCTTGGTGACACCGCGGGAAGGGGAGGGTGCTTGCTGCCAGAGACCCCGGAGGGGCCGCCTCACGGAGGAGAGGCCGCCTCGCCTCCGCCTCCGCAAGGCAGAAGGCCCGCCGTCAAGTCTGGAAGGCGGCCTGCGGTGTGGAAGGAACACGGACCTGTGGCCACACAGCCCCGTCCCGAGTTCACCAGAATTCATTCCATGAGGCATTCGTTTTTTAGGCACCTGATGGCTTTGCCTCGGTTCCTTCATCTGTCAAGTGGCCTTAAAAAGTCCTTTCTTGACCTATTCTGCTGGGCTGCCTGGAAGAACAAAAAAGAAGAAAACATTTGAAAAAATGTTTTAAAAATTGTTTTTTAAAAAAGTGACCTCTGCCGCTTCCTGTTCTTCTCTGTGCCTATTTCTACCCCTTGTGTTTGAAGGTCTGTATGGCAGGGGTTCCCCAGGGTGTCCAGGCCAGCACCAGGCACAGAGGACACGCCCAGGTCAGCACCTGCTAAGCGGCAGGTGAGCAGGACCATCACACGTCTCCTAGGCGTTCCCGTGCCCGCCTCAAGGTTGCTCCTTAACCTCTTTCAAGTACCGACCTACCGTAGACGGCCTTCTCCTGAGAAAGTCTGAGGATTCAGGCTCTTTCGGGAAAGAACTTGCAGGAGGGAATGAATGTTACCGTTTCAATCCCTTGTGTCCTGAATTTGTCATTTCCAAGGCCCCTCACTTCTGGCTTTTGCCGATTTCCAGTAGATGACTGTTGCATTGCGTTTGGGCCGAGCTCAAGACAAAATACTGTTCTAAGCTGACTAAGCTGACTGTTTTAAAAAGTATTTGCAAAACAGGTAGCTGAAGGAAGAATATTGTCATAAAAAGTTAGGAATCTTGTCATGATCCCAAAGAAGACAAATGCAAACGAACTTCCAAACGAGAACTTTCTCCAGCTGTTTTTCTATCCGCATTTGCCTGATACTTAGATGCGATCAGCTGTCTTGGCAGAGCAAGATGTGGAAATTTTAATTCAGTCCAACTTTGCCCACATTTGGGAAGCAATCTACAAATTTCTTTATCTCTAAAATCCCGAATGTGATTTCCGTGAATCTGTGTTATGCACTATCTTCTCCATAAAAACAGGTTTAAGAGCAAGGAACCTCTGTGCATTTGTTTATCCCCTCACAAGCTTATTTTGCTTCAACTAAAAGAAGCAGCTCATCGCGCCCTCTCTTTCCTGCACCCAGGGTATGGCTGTCCTTTCCACAGTGAGGTCAGGAAGGTTAGATGAACTGGGTTCTCGCCTGGGTTCCCGCGGCTCTCTGTAACTGCAATGCCAACGGAAGGGCGGGATGGCCTTTTGGGTTAGTGCTTGGAAATGTTAGGCTGAGTTCCTGAATCCAGGGTTTTAAGTGAACTCTGGCTCCATCGCGTCCAGATCCAGGCCGGGGTTTGCCAGGTGCCAGGTCCCTGCAGGAGGTGCCAGGGCACAAAGTCCGGTGCCCCGGCTCCTGGGGGAGGCTTTGGCGGGGGTTGGAAGCTCTGATGGTGTCCTGCAGGGTTCACTGGGGCCTCCGTGCCTGTCACGGGACGACGGCAGGGAGAGCTGTCTTTTCAGCCCAGTTCGAGGGCTCTGGAAAGATCTTAAAGCAAATTAAAAAAAAAAAAAATCATTAGGGGCTTGTAGTTAAGTGTCGCACTCAGGGACTTCTGGCTGCGAAGGCTATTTGAGAAGAAATAAGGAATGGTGGTGTTTCCAGGGCCCCTCCCCTCCTGTGGACACAGGCACACAGCTCAGCTCACAACTTCCTCAAAGGCGTCTCCGTCCCAGACGCGGTATTTTGTTTTTGTTGTTGGAATCTTAATGTCTTTGCTTGGCAGCGTTCTCTATCCCCCTCTGACTCCGTTGCATGAATGCTGGAGATTCAACATGTGAGATTTTCTTTCTTTCTCTAAGGAGGGGGCAAATTTGCTTTTATTTCTTATGACTTTACCTAAAAAATCATACTATGCAGAAAACATTATTTTAAGTGTTCTTAACCACACACACTTCAACTTGTAGAAATAGTCTCCCATACCTGCTGAAACTGATCTCCTGGGGGAACTGGCCGTTCATCACGTACCTATTAATGAGACACATCAACGCCAGCAAAATACCCAACCTGCAGACTCTGCCCTCAGACCCTCTCGCTGGCACTGCTGCTTCTGGTGTAGTTCATAAAATCATTTGCAGAAGCTTCAGATGCATTCATAATACTGTGCATATGAGATATTCATAGATGCCAAAAATAATCTTACAAGTAGGCAGTTGGATACTCCAGAGAGCACTAGATCCAAATGTTCTCTTTGGAAACGCTTTCGTGCGTGACTGTCCGAGTGTTCACAGCTTCAGTGAAGGAAGCACCGCCACTCTCTGCGTGTCGGGGAGCTTTTCGGGAAGGTGATCAGGACAGGTATTCATTTAAACGCCTGACATTCAGGACAACCTCGCGAACACGTCTTTGGTTCCGACGTCGTCTGAGATGCTACCCCCGTCATGCCGGGAGGGGGGGGACAGCTTGGGACAAGGTGCCCGTCATTAGGGAGTAAACTGCTGGCCTCACCTCTGCCGCCGCCGCTTAAAACCACTTTTTAAAATGTCTTATTTAGACTCTGCTGAGGAGTTGAAGTCCAGTAACAGAGTCATGATTTACTTCCGTAATCTGGCCCCTTGCTGCCCAGTCAGATCCGCATGGGGTGCCGCCTGTTTTCAGGTACTTATAAAACCAGGACAGCACATAGAATTTCAAAGGTGATTAAACGAATGGCAATTAATCCGAAAGGAGTGTTATTTAAGGGACGCACAGAATGCTTCGTGAGAGGGACTGGATTCCCTCACAGCTCGTATGCCATTAAAGGAAGGTTCACCTTCAGGACAGCTCTGAAGTAGACCCTGTTCTCCATTCATTCAGCCAGCAAGTATTTTTTAAGCATTTACACATGTTCCCTTCTCTTCTGTGGCTTCTTTATCTTCCCGCTAAAATCGAGGCTCCCGTAGTAACCGACTTATTTACGAACTTAAAGGAAATGCTGAGTTCACGGATTCAACTTCCTGATTTTATTAAGAGGAAACTGAGGCCCTGAGAGATCAGTGGCTTTGGAGGTCCTCAAATTAAATTACTGGCAAAACTAGTGCCTTTCCCACTATACCTCTTCCCATTACTCCTTGACTTGTCCTCATCGATGCCATCTCTGTGGTGCACCTTTCCCCTGGGGTTTTCTGTCTCTAGAGAGCTTTTGAGTTGTCAAAGATTTCCTCTAGATTCTAGAATATAAAGTAATAAGATAGTAGACAGCAAGCTAAAAAGGAGGACGCAGTCATTCTAATAATATGCACGGTTCAGCTAGTCTTCCAGAGACAAATGTCTCCAGTTTGTGGCTCAGCCCTATGAGATGATAATGGTCTGATTTCTAATGCTGTGATCATGGAAGTGTGTGTGCACGCAGCACCGAGGCTGCCGTCGCTACTAGACAGCTGAAGTAATTACTGTCTCCTAGCAATCATCTAATCATATTTGGATATTAGGTAGAACAGGAATGGTGTCCAGCAGAAGGCTTGTGGTCCTTTCCTGTTCTGGGCGGGACTGGCTGCCCAGGGGTGGCTCTGTGCTGTGTACAAACCCCGAGGGACTCAGGGTGATACGTGACCTTGAACTATAGCAAGTGCAACAGTCTGCTCATTTCTGTGTGTCTGGGGGAGTAAGGCTTAGAAGACTTGCCTGGCGCAGGTGTGAAGACACACAGGTGGGGAGGGGGTCATTTTGGTTTAACGTAAGGAAGACTTTTCCGGTGCTTAAAATTTTATAAAAGCAAAATAAGCGTCTGATGAAGCCGTGAATTTGGCGTCTTTACCGTTTTCAAAGGCAGGAGGCCTTTGGTTTGGGGATGCTGTAGACGTGCTTTCTGCCCTGAGCGGCAGGTGCTACCTGACAGCTTCTCTGAAGCTGCCTTCTTGGTCTGCCCATAAAACTGTCCCCTGTCCGGAGGCAGAAAGCAAGCCTCAGGCCACCGGGGGCAGGTAGCCCACCCGAGGGCGATGGGGACAGGAACACCCCCCGCCGTCTGCAGTCTCCAGGTGGCCCCAGTAACCAGCACGCAGGGAGGTCCAACCCAGCAGTTGTCCCAGCTCCCAGGCGACAGACGCGAGCAGCGTGTGGAAAAGCGCGTGTCTGACCCAGGGGGCCAAGGGCAGGCTGAGAATTAAGGTGATTCCCAAGCGCTCACTCCGCTTCCGTGTTCTCCAGGCCGCCACACGAGCTGACCGTCTACCCCAGAGCATTACAATTCCTCCTGCTGAGCTTGGCACCGTGGAAGAACGGCCATAATACCCATGGCAACCATCCGAACACCCGCCACACCACAGCCACGACTGCTGGCACCATCGAGATCGCAGCTCTGGACTCCGGCTGAGCTACGGATTATCTGAGGTCCGGACACACCTTTCTTAGGGACCCACTTTCTTGACAAGACCCACGTGTGCTAACAGAGGGCCTTCTGCTCTCTGCTGCTCTCCTATCTTACGACATAGTATGTTGCACTCACCTCGTAATAACAGTGTCCATTGCCATGCATGATTGCAGTGTCACTGTATTATAGATTCTCCTGACAACACTATGTGTTAAATTACATTAAGGTATGATCTGAACTATCGAAGGAATGGGGAGATGCCATGCTAAGAAGCTAGCCCTTCTTTCTGTTGGAACTTTCCAGGGTTCAATAATCTAGGAATGTCAACCCCTTCCTTCCCACCCAGAAATGTCTGCACATCCACTCATGGGTCAGTAACCATGAGGGACCCGCCCAGAGAGCAGGACCTCTGTGTGAGGGGCTGGGGCCACGCTGGCGACGTGTTGGAGATGGTGGAGAGGACGAGGAACCCGGCCGGTGCACCCTGCAGTGCTGTTTGGAGACCAGCTCATGGAGCCGAGTTCCAGATGGCGCTGGTTGACATTTTATGACAGGTGGAAGGTTGCAGGTGGGCCTTGGACTTCTATTCAGCGGTTTGTTTGAGAACTAGAAGACCTGCACCCTTACACGTTTAATTTACGGTTTCTTCACATTTTCCTTCTGACTCTTCTTTGTCGCCTCCTTCCCCCCCATATTTCTCCTTTCATTTTTTTTTTTTTTTTAAGATTGCATGTTTTCCAGCTGGGTTAGGTTCACAGCTAATTTGGAGGGAAGGTACAGGGATTTCCAGGACAACCCCTGCCCCTATATGAACATCGTACCCCGTGATCACCATGACCACACACCCCCCCCAGAGCGGGACACCGATGCTCCACTCTGTTCCAGTCAGTGAACCTGGGCAGACACAGCGTCCCCCCAAGTCGGACTGGCATTCCCTGCAGGTGTGGTAGGTCCTGTGGGTCTGCATCCGCCCTCTCCCACCTGCCTTCTGTCTCTTCCTCTTTTCTCTCTTCCTGGTCCTCATGGGACCCACCTCAGCCCCTGACCCCTCTGGAGCCTGAGAGAATTAAGTTTCTGCAGAGGCTTTGCATCTCATTCTGAAAAGGCAGATGTTTTCCAGGAGAATCTGTTTGATCCCCATGACTCTCGCCGATGAGGCTCCACACCATGTGTGTCTCCCTCCTGGACCGTAACCCGATCTCACTAGCATCGCGCCCCCTCGTCAGACCGCGCCTCCTCTGTCCTGCCTACAAGGTGGCCCCTGTCAGAGAGACGGGGACAGAGGAGGACGCTGCTAGTGAGCCCTTAGTCGCCCTGAGCCTGAAGTCTTTGTGAAGCACGACAGGAAATGTGTTCTTACCCCCGGCGCCGTAGGGTCAGGCCTAGCAAACCAGAACGATCTCTCCAAAATCTCTTTTCGGAGCTGATACAGAAGGCGGCACGTTTCCTCCTGAGACACAAAGCCGGGCTTCATGCGGCCCGGGGTCCGGTTACCGGGATGTATTGTACTGTAACTTGAACAAAAGCTGTAGTCCTTGGTCGGAGAGTAAGAAAGGGCCTTCCCCCGTTTAGTGAGCACATCCTTCTCCAGGCTGCTTCGTAAGGGGTCAGGACACAGCTCTTTCCCAAACCATAGGTGAGCAGGGGAGGACAGGCACCCCAGGCCGAGCTGAAGCGGCAAGGACGCCGCGACGAATTCTTCCCTGCAGAGGACGGAGACGGCTTTGCAGCTCACGTGGCGAGAAGTGAGACCCTGACGGAGGAGACAGACGGCAGGCCCCTCGGAAGTCTGCAGAGGCCTGCCAGGAGGAGGGGAGAACCGGACAGGGCGGCGGTCCCCGGGCCCCGGGAGGGGGTGGCGGCCCAGGTGGCCGTGCGGCCCCGGTTTCCGCTGGCCCGGCACAGGCCAGCTCGGCAGAAACCCTCAGCCTCCCTCCCTGTCTCCCCCGAGCTGGGTCTCAGATCCCTGCACACCGACGACACTCCTTACACGTTGCAACACTTACTACAAACTACCCTTCGTCTCTTCTACTTGCCTTCCCACCTGCAGTCTCTTCTTCCATGACATCTTCCTAAATGGTTTTTTGACATAATCTATATATTGTACTTTTCTCAAATATATTCCTTCAGTGATGACCTCCGTCATTTCTTTGGACTCTTAATTTAAAAAGAAAAAAAAAAAAAACACTGTGGGGACATCTTTTCCTTAAGTTCTGCCTCGTTCTTATATTTTTATATTAATGAGCCAGAATATTCTTGGTACATTTTTTCCCCAGAGGCTATCATAAAATTATAGATTCTAAACAAGTCCTCCTCAGTTTGGCCCCACCTGAGACAGCGTGCACTCAGTTCCTTTTCAAAGGGAGTATACCTTTGTATTGTCGGATATTCAGTTTTTCTTTTCGGTTTGACGATGTGGAACAGAATCTCTAACAGCAAAGTATATGTCTTTGCTTAACACATACCTCTTTTTGCTCACCCATCTTTACCTTCTCCTCTCAGCCTCTCAGAGTAAATAACCACCCCCCCCCCACCAAAGCTTAGCAGAGGCAAAGCAAACTGACCTGCAAACTCCTGTCCCGTGCACGGCAGGCCAGGGTTCTTGCTCCCTTCCAGACCCCAGCCTCGGGGTTTTTAGAGTTTGGTCCGTTTGCCCTTGGGGAGGAGGAGCCCTCTGCCTTCCTCCTGGAGCTTTTGGACCCTCCCATTGAATCCTTCCTCAAATGGCACAGGTCCCCCCCATTTGCTGAAAAGAGAAGCTCCCTCTTGGCACAGTGGAATGCCTCCCGGGCCGGCGGCCGGTGGCTCCGAGCGCAGGGGGTGCCGTGCCCCAGGTGTCACAGAACACTCTGACTCCAGGTGCAGTGTCCCCTTGGCAAATGACGTGTCCCAGCTTGCTGTTTACAGGATGCGGTCTTTCAGAGAGAAACATGTTGTTTCAATGAGCTTATTTTCATGTATTCTCTGCTTTTCTCCAAATTGTGGAGCAAAAGTAGACATTTTTTTTTATTTCTCTCTGTTCCAGAGGATGTAGCCCCATTAGCAGTCTTCTCTAGAGAGAAATGAGAATGTGAGTTATGTGTTCTCAAAGAAACATCGGTGGATTTTTTTTAAGATAATAAAATAAAAACCCAACAGGGAACCCATAATCGTGCTGTCATTTCAGGTCTGTGAGCACCTTTTTCATGGTCTGACTTACTGTCTAATCAGAAATATCTTGTATTCTGTCTGGGCCTTTGTCTTTCCCATCTGTAACACAGACTAGAGGAGGGAACATCTAAGTTATTTTGGGGGGGACGGTAATTAGGGTTTTTTTTTTTTGTGGAGGTCCCGGGGATTGAACCCAGGACCTCATGCATGCTAAGCACACGCTCTACCACTGAGCTAAAACCTCCCCCACAAAATCTAAGTTCTTAAATCATTTTATAGTCTGCAAGTGGAATTTGGTCTTTTTAAAGATGGTAACATTTCTGTTGTCCCGGAGAGGGATGGTGAAGAGCTGAGTCCCGTGCCCTCACGTGGGACTCCCTGGGGGAGGGGGGCCGGGACCCAGAAGCCTCCGCGACAGGTTTCTCTACCATCCTGAGAAGCTGAGGACGCTCCCTCATCACGGTCCCTCCAGGCGCTGTGTCAGAAAGCCCGTGGAGTTTGCTAGTTTTTCACACTGGTGAGCCAATAAATTACGTTGGATTGAATCCCAATTAAAAGTCTGTAGTTTCCATTTTGGAGACCAGTGGTTTCAGATTTAGGAGAATTTCTATTTGGTCCTGCCAGATAGTTCACATCTACAAAGACAACTAGAAAAATGTAGGCGAGTTAGAGAGGCTTAACTCAACGTGGGGTGGGAAAAGCGCCTGTCTCCTCCTCAAATAAAATGCTGGAGACGCTCTGATAAATCCAGCAGAGGGTGCTCAGCACCCCTGAAAGCAGAGGGTGACAAGGTTCTGAATCACTTGACAGTTAGCAAGCCAGTGGAAGACATTGGCCTTAACGAGGATCACCACAATCTTTCTCAAATGCCATCATTTTGGTCATGTCAAGAGAATCACATTTTTAATGAGTGCAAATACAACAGCTTGCTCTAAAAAGTGTTGCCTGTGAATACTTAATTTTTCATAGCAGTAAAAATAGTAATAGCATCAAATCCATCATAATATCATTTTAGATATGCTTAGATGAAGCTTCGTTAGCTTAAAAAGTTCTAAAAAGTTCTAAAAAGTAGAGAAAACTTTTTGCTCAATTTTTTGCTCAAAGCTCAGTCTTGAACATCTCTTGTTAGCTATTTTTCCAGAAAAGTCCATCAAATTAACACATGCCAGTGGACAGTACATAATGATCCTGGCTTTGAAAATCTCTTTAATGATAACATTTGGTCATGATTATGAAAGAGAATGCAGTCAAATTTAATGCCGCTCTCAAGCCTGCAGATTCTAAATTTGGAATCATAAAAACATGGTGACTTTCCACAATTTTCATTTATGATGGGAGATTTATATGATACAAAGAAAAATGAATAATCTCCATGACTTGCGGGCTAAGATCACCAGCATATTTGGATATGGAATGGTCGAAACAGAAGGGCAGTTTTGAAAGCTCATAACAGAGCAGCGGATTTCTCAGTCTCAACATGGCTGTCAGTTAGGAAAGTATATATAGTGTTTCCCTGTCAGTGAGCATCGTAAAGAGTTAGCATGAATGTCCAACTGCCATTGGAAAAGGATCTAGTCTGCTTGCTGCTGTAAGTCACTAGTTTTCCGGTAACGACGTGAGCTCGGTGCCGAGTCTTCAGCCCAATTCATGTTCAAGGTGAAATAAGTTAACAGGAAATCTAAGCCTCGGTTCATCAGGATCTCACACAGAACTTAGTGTAGAACGTCTAGAGTTGGACAAAGGAAGTTTATTTTTCAATTTTAGTGTCCAATGAAACCAAGATGCTGCTTTTAAAAGTGATGAAATAAACATTATAAAAAGTCTAGATAGGTTTTCTATATTTACTTTGTTCTTCTGCTTCTGTGATTTAGACCTGTTACCCCTGGACGCACGATACGTCGGCCTGCGATGCTCTTCCTCCTGCCGCCGTGAGCTGAGTGTGTGAGTGTGTGGGGGGTGTGACTGTGTCAGTGCACGTGAGTGAGTGTGTGAGTGAGTGTGTGAGGGCACAAGGAAAAGATCTAATGGCAAAGAAGAAGGGACAGTTGGGTTTATTTTTGGCTTTGGCTTAAAACTGTTTAATCTTCATTTTCCCAATATAAGGGGGTTGGACCAGGTGTTTTGTAATATTCCTTCCAAAGCTCAGATTTAATGGATCTGTGAAAATTAGTGTCGGTGTATAATTGCATGACATCTCCTCTGTTCCCTTAGAAACAATTAGTATTTTATGCCAGTGGTGGTCTAGCTTCTAGCACATAGTCATTGCCTACTAAATCTATCTGTCTATCTATCACCTATTATATATCTATCAATCATCTGTTATCTATTGTCTATCAACTTCTATTATTTTTTTATCATCTATTATCTACACGTCTACCTGTCATCTGTCCATACATCCGTGTATCCCTCATCCATCTTTTGTCTTCATCATCATCCTCGTCTAGAGGCTGAATTCGTTCCCCTGCTTAGTCTGTTCACAGACCTTAAGCCTTGATTATATCATTTCCATCACCATAACGTTCCCCGGACACCATCTAGGTGTGTTAGAATCAAGTTTTCAGTCCAGCGCTAGAAAGATGTTAGGACGAGGCAGGCGTGATTTACCCTGTGAACTGTGTGAGTCGCCGGGGGCCTCGAGCTCCCCAATGTCACTTAGTCACTTTGCCGTCCCCTCCACACCTACGCACGGCCATCAGTAGAGACTCAGCCTCTCAGCAGAGATTTCGTGCGAGAACAAAGGCATGAGTCTGGTTGTTTCTTCCTGGCCATTTTCATTATTTCTCTGAAAGGAATGTGTCTTTAAAAAAAGAGATATGACCCTCCAGATGAAACGATCCTTTCAGAATTATGTCTGTGTTGTGCAGAAAATCTCTTGTGGCTGAAAGGCCATATAAACATCAGATGCTAAATGTTAAATTATTCATTTTGTCATTTTGGGGGAGAGCATTTTAGGTAATTCAAACTGTAGCACATATAACATACCTAAATGGGGCTTCAGAGCCCACCCAGAATCATTTCCTGTCTTTTCCTTCAAAAAAAGAAGCTTCCTATAAATGTGGTCATTTAAAAAAAAAAGTTTATCGTGCTATTTTGTTATCTGTCCACGTAAGGAGACCAGGACCAGCAGAACCGCCTCACAAACCATACCCACTGGCCTCTCACACATTCTCACAGTTTATTATGAAGATCGAACAAAGAAGATGAGTGATCCTGGTTCTTTTGGAACTTGGGCGTCAAAGTAAACCAGCGGATGCTTCCGTATGTATTTGATCCGAGGACAAGTGGCCGAGGCCGGGACCCCAGGCTGGCTCGGCCGCAGCGCGTCGCAGGAGGAGATGGGGTCCTGGATGACAGTGCCGACTTCGCTGCCCGCTTTCCCTGGTACCTGGCATTTCTCTTCCCTTTTCCTTGGATTCTCCCTACTCCTTTAACCAGGAAGTTGGTGCTGAATTGTGTTATCTCAGATCCCATAGCGCAAGTACTGGACGTCTTTTCAGCATCCCAAGTCCTCGGGGGAAGGTGAGAGGAGGCACAGGGGGCATTTCGCACGTGAGCGCTGCATCCCTGCCGTGTTGGGAGGCCCTGTGTCATGCTTCCGAGTGGGAGGCGGGGCCCACTTCCTGCCACTCCAGAAAAACAGGCGGGATCACTGCTTTCTGACTTTCCGGTCAGCGGTGGCTGGGATGTGACTCCTGCTAGGTGAACCCCACGCTCCAATCTGGGACGTGTAGCCTGGAGCAAGCGAGGCTCGGGAGTCGGGGGTGACCGTGTCCAGGGAAGCGGAGGCCCAGGCCCCAGCGGGGGCAGCTCCTGGCGGAGGCGGTGATGTCTCCTGCCCCGCCCAGGCCTGGGGCTCCTGCCTGCGTCCCTGGACGCCCCACCGCCTGTCTGTCCTGCCCTTCACAGCCTGGCTCTACAGACTCCAGGGCTATTCCGGGACTGAACTGAATTCCTCCTAGACTCAAATGAATGGATGTTAGTTCTGTGCATTGCAACTCAGTGCTGTGATGGACGCAGACATTGACCACAGGAGAAGCAAACGCTATTTGCATCCCTCCTGCTCTTGAAGATAGCCCACGTCTGGGAACATCAGTCCCTGACTCGGCATTCCCCTGACCCCTCAGTCCTCAATTACGTTGACCCCAGAGCCCCTCGGTGCCCCTAAAGAGTGTTCATCCCAGTGCAGGAGACCAGGAAAGCCTGTTGGGAAAGCAAAGCCGCAGTGGCTCAGCACCTCAGACCTGTCCAGCAGGTCAGCTTATGAGCAGACGAGTGACCACCTGAGTGCCACCTGGGGTCCCCAGGCAAACTCGCTGGGCTAACGCTGTGAGCCTCGCTGGATCGTCTGGCGCTGGTGGAAGCAGTGAGGGATGGGTGAAATCAGATGCCTGGGGATCCTGGTTCGCCCTGAATCACTAGTCCCATGTTCTAAAAGCCATCCAGCCACCTGCGGCAGCCTGGGACTGGGGAGGGGGCTTGCTCGCTACCTCTGGGTTTCTTGGCCCTTGGAGAGTTTCACACGTCTAGGAAGACAGTGGCGTAGGACTCCTCATGCAAGAGGACATGCTTTCCCTGAGGAGGATTAAATTTTGCAACAAGCTTTGAAAACACCCAGGGTGAACCAGGCAGTGTTGAACCAGGTAGTGTCCACCCTGTGGACCTGCCCTTCACCTCTCAGTTTTTCACGATTTTATCACTTTGCCACAGTTACAACCAAGGAATCCACGTGCCCTTTCACGGGATCTATTCATTTCATTCTGTTCTGTCAGTCATGCGTTCAGCCGCCCAATGAATATTCCACAATTTGGAGAATTTGTTTCCAAGTCAGTTTGAGTCCACAGAAACTTGAGTTCGGTCAAGTCATCCACCTGAAAGGGGAACAAAAACAGACTTCATTGCTCACCGGGAACCCCCTTGAAATGGTCTATAGCGACATGATTGTCTACACGGTGTAACTGGTTCTGAAATTTTGAAATGAGTAATATAGATTTTATGAAAAAATAAATGAGCAGTTTTCAAAATAAAGGCATGGCAGTAACACTGAAGCTGCTGTGCGTGAGCGGGCCAGAATCACACACCTGGCCGGGGGAACAGCAGAGGGCAACACCACCCACACAGTGGTACCTGTCTCTTTAAAATTCCCTGGCTCCTAATAGCAGAATCATCTTCTCCGCGGCACCTGCCAGCTGTGGAGTGAGAGGCAAGAGCACGTGCAGGGCCCTGAATATACAATCTAATTAGTGCACTAAACCTTAATTTATTGGAGAAGTTATGAATATAAGAACAACTGTAATTTACCAAAGCTCTTCCTTGGCTGCCGCGACGAGCTCTCTGCGTGTGCTGGGCTATATGCGTCGTTTTCTTTGTATATTGAATTCCCAGTTATCTTTCTCAGCACATCACAGGGACAGTGAAATTACACTCGACAACGTGTCTACACAGTGACGTGCACATCGGCGATCGGGATCGGAATTCGCTGGGCAATGGAGCGGCTTCGTTGCAACCAGGAGCAGACCTGAGAAGTTCTGTGCCAGTTTGCTGTGAATTCCGAGGAGAGACTGAGGACTCTTCAGAGGCAAGACGTCTCTGATGACTTTTCCACCATTGAGTGGAACAATTTGAAATAATTTCTGTCTCATGACGGCACTCACTTCTTATTTTCCGTATTTCCTGCTCACCTTCCTCCTCCTCTCTTTCCCCCTAGTCTTCACCTTCTTTGTCAACCTGGGAACCGAGTCCACTGTTTTCCATCCGAATGAGAGATGCCTTCAGAAGAGGGGGCTCTTGAGTGGGCTGCCTCTTACCTTTGTATCCTAATGTTAAGACAAACTCAGGTTAACCAGTGGTGCCTTCCAAAGATGGGATCAGATAATTCAGTACAGGAGCTGAGTACCTGGAGACAATGAGCTTACGTGGGAGAAATTAAACTGGATTTTTCATTGCACACACCAGCCAGGGCCTTCAAGCTACCAATGCTAAATACGCTCTGAAGTGTGTCATTAGCCAGACAATGCTGACCTCGAACGTGAGACGAGTTTGGCAGGCCAGGCCCTTCTCTGTTATTTACGGAACTTTCGCAGGTTAGTATGATCGTCGTGGCTTTGTGGGCACACATGGAGAGGGCAGGGGGTTCCTATGCAATCCAGTGTCAGAGTTCTAGGGAGCCCGTGAAACTCAGCGTGCGTGGCCGTACGGCACTCCTGCGGGGACTGGCTTGAGCTTGGGTTGCCGGCTACCGCTGTCAGGGGGCAACGCCTTGACAACACAGTGCGAAGAACAGGATTACCATCAGGCACCAAGCCCCGGGGTCCAAATGCCATGTCCCTCCTGGTCTGCATTTCAAGCCTTTCTTTTCCGTGGCCTCACTTCCTCTTCCTGTTTGTTTAAGCTGTATCAATCTGTTACACGTGGTCTTTTTTTGGAAGGGTATGTATCTATTTCTCCTTTGCCTGTCTGAGGGCCCCTCACTGGTCAGGTTTAGAGCCAAGCACTGGACGCAGCCTCTCTGAAGTTCATGCTTCTGCCCCACAGATGCCTGACTGCGTATCAGGAGACAGATCCGACGAGACGGCTGTGACACTGCAGTACCGGCTGTGAGGGAGAGCCACACAGGTGGGGCCGAGGAGGGGCGGGAGACAGACGAGCTAGCCAAGGCATCCGGAAAGGGATGAAGTAACGTGCGAGCAAAACCAAAAGGCGGAAAAGGTGTGTCTCAGGGAGACAAGCAGGGAAAGGATGCTGTGGGCAGAGAATCCCGGGGGCAAAGGCAAGGTGACAGGAATGTGTTTGCTAAGGTCAGAGGACCGCCGGCGGGACAGTCCTGCTGTGTCACAGAGAGAAGGGGCTGGCAGGTGGATGCTGGGCTTGGAGCCAGGAGGCAGACATGCCGTAGGATGCGAGCATCGTAGATCTCGTTGTGAAGGAGACCACTGAGAAATTTTAGGCAGGGGTGACGTCATCGCGTGCTCATGTTTGTGCTGTGTAAAAATAAAATCAAATCTGTAAATGTCAGCTGCATTAAAGTGCATTTAAAAATAAGCCCAGGGACATTTATGGCAGAATTTGTGAGCTACCCACACTGATTCATAAAACAAGGATCCAAGCATGTGACGCAGACCGCTGCGAGAGCCTGCGCCCCTCCTCGGTGCGGAAGACGTAAACTGCCCCGTTCATGAGCGGCTTGTGTCACTTTGCCTGACGGTGAGTTTATAAAACTTTGATTTTGCTCATCGTGGCTACAGATTTCAGGGCGCTCTCCAGCTCCTCCTGTCTGCGTGGTGCCAGGGCGGGGGGAGCGGCTCCCGGAGGAGGGGCGCCTTTGCGCTGACGGGTTACGCTCTGCTTGGGGTCCAGTCTGCTTCGATGGCCCACGGGGACTGATTGATCATCTGTGACGATACCCAAGAATGTCCTGCTCATTTTCTCAAGGGCTTGGTGACCCTTGGGCTCATGAGCTGTCCTGCTGTGGGGACAAGGCAGCCTCCTGCAGGACGCCATGTGGCCCGGCAAGGCCAGCAGGAGGCGCGCCCCGCCCCGCGGGCCCGAGGGCGCCTCCCGGGCACACACAAACCGGCAGAAAACCCGCGTGCGGACCCTTGGCTTGGGTGTTCCCGAGCTCTGCACGCCGTGGCGCAGGAAGTCAGGCGTTGACTTGCATTTTGGACAAAAGTCTTCCTGCCTCTCCGCCCTGGCTACTCGGTTCAGCTTCGGGAGATGCTGGCTTCACAGCTTTATGGTCCAACCTTGTTGCTCTGAGCAGAACTCACCATGTCACAGAGCTGGCCGTGGTCTCTTGCCCGTGGTGTCTGTTCTCGTGTGTTCTGTGTCCCTTTGCTTCATTCATTTGTTGTTTGAGTCAACCATCCAATAAATATTTGTTGAGGAAAGGGAGTTTTCCAGACACGCTGCTGGGATCCAGGGACAGAGCTGTGGCTGAGACATCACCCGCCTCGTCCGGGCCCCCAGCCCAGGGCAGACGAGCCGGTGGGTAATCACAGCGCGGTGGGCTTCACGTCAGAGGCAGTCAGCGTTGAGCAGGACGGAAAGGGAACAGATTACTTCCAGCTGTGCCTGTTCTCATGGTCGGGAATGAAAAGCTGCCTCCACCTGCTCCCACAACATCTGGAGGAGTGAGGATCGTGACTCACAATGTCCCCAGATGCTTCTCCAAACTCCAAGAACTGCCTGGCCGACCAAGACAGAACATGGGTGTTGTAAAGCTGTGGTTCTCAACGGGGGGCTATTTTGCACCCCCCCCACCACCACTTAACCTGCAACCAGGGGCCTCTGCGAGGCCTAAAGACATGTTTGCTTGTCGCATCTGGATGGGGGGAGTGGGATCTATAGGCACCTACTGGGTACAGACCGGGGATGCTGTTGAATACCTTACAGTGCACAGACCAGCCCCGACAATAAAGAATTTGGGGGGCCAAAAATACCCATGTGCCAAGACCGAGTGTCAGTTATAATACGGCCATGTTGGCCACAGTCTGTAGCCGAGGACAGTGAAATTACGTCCTGTAACGTGAAAGAAATCTCCATGAGGTTCCACAGTTCTCTCCTGTGTCCAATCACTTCTTGAGTCCCAGATAAACGGCTTTCTTGTATGGGGCCCGTTTGGAATGTGGATGGACTTTCTTTACTTCCCTGAGGTTCCTCCCAACCTGGTGACACGCAGGGCTTCTGTGGCCACCACCGTGGGCTTCCTGGACCTGCATCCACATTGGTCATCATGCGCCCCCACCCCCACCCCAGCGCCGCTCACCCCGGCTCCCTGTGACTCCTGCCACCAAGTGGTCATGGTCCGGAAATGTTTGATGTTTGATGGCCCGGTTTCCGTGAACATAGCTCTTGGATAAACTCAAAAGATCAACTTTTTCTTGCAAATTTTTCCCTTCTATTAAGAAGCATCTATAAGTCTGAGCATTGATGAGGGGTTCTGCCCAGGGCCACGGGGGGCCTCCCTCCCGCGCGTGCTGCTGCAGCATGAGGCCTGTGCACAGATCCTTTGATACCCCTTCTCAAGGGAGACACCCTGCTTCCCCAGAACATCCCTGATAATGGCTGGGGGGCCAGGAAATGCCTTTGAAATGGCCCAGCTGAGCCATTTCGCAGTTTATATAATAATGCAATCTTCGTAATTCTTGTTGTTCACATAAATAACACGATGCCCCAGGTCCTGTCGAGGGTCAAATCCTCGTGGCCAACTCTGACGTATGGAATATTGGAAACTAAGGCTCAGATTTGGCCTTCATGACTATCTTTAATGTGTGGTTTTTATGACTTACGATGATCTTAGAGATAATTATCTGATTTAATGTAATAATAACAAAGACAAAAATGCCTAACATGTGTTCGTCTCTCATTAGGTGCCAGGCACTTTGCTACGTAGTTATCTGACTTGTTACTGTTTAGTCTCACAAAACCCGACGAGGTAGGTGCGTTTGCTTTCTTCATTTGGTGACAAGGACACTTACCTTTGAAAAGGGGTTATGTTTCTCAAGATCACAGAACGGGAGGAATCTGAACCCACCACTGACACCCAGGGCGGGATTTGATTTGAATGCAAATCACCTTTGTTCTTCTTTTAGCCTATAATAAATCATATTCTAAAATGTTAAATGACAGCTTTGCGATTATCATTATTATTGTAGAAAATAATATTCAAGAACTCTGAATACGGGCCCTAACCTTTTAAAACGATGGGTAACTGAAACCTCATGTTACTTTTATTGTGTTTTACAGAGAAAAAGTCCTTCTGACACGTTTCTTAATTCTACACCAACTTCCCCTCCCAAATTTCTCATGTGTCTCCTTTACATATGACTGTAGTTATCACTTTATTTTATTCTCTGTCACAATATATAAGCTTCAATATAAAATATTTATTGGGAAAAAGCACGTCACATTTAAAGACACCGTGTAGATTTTTTGTTGCTGTTATTTGTATAAATACTGCTCATAGGTGTTTGAAAATTCCACAATGTCACTATTTGTATAGAAATAGATTGCCTGTGATTGACTTCTGACCTACAGGCCCAAGGCTCACCTCGAAGGTGCCCAGCGTGTTAACAAGGAACCGTGTCTCTGGGGCTTTAACCTCCCAGCCGCCAACCGAGGGACAAAGGCAGGAGGCTGCTTTCCTGGTGGGCGTGTCTGGACTTGCGGCAGATTTCGGAGACGATGTGTAGGTGGGCCGCCCCCTCCCTGCCTGGCCTTCCCGTAGAACCTTCAGGGGCTGGGGGTCTTCCTTTGCCGAGTTTGCCCGAGACATCGCAGAACCGCCCCACAACCCTGTGATCACAAAGCAGGCAACGTTCACTTTAGGAAAGACTAAATCGTGGGAACTTGAAACCCACCAGTCTGGGAACTCTAAGCCTCCAAACGTCTGGTTATTTCCCACTGTTCCTAGGGCCACCTCCCGGAGGGGACACCAGGAGCAGTCGCTGGACCCTGCCCTTCACCTCTGCTGACCACCGAGAGCCCCACTGTCCTGGGAGGGTCATTCTCGAGGAAGGTGCCTCCTGGATCCATCCTTGTCTGTCTCCAGGCAGTGCCCTGTTCAGTCCCACAGCTTCGAGCCCCCCTGGGGTAGGTCCCTCCCCTTGCAGTGCCCCTCCCCACATGCATTGAGTGAGTCTCCAAGTGTCCAGCCTTTAAAAATAAGTATTAGGAGTGAGGGAGGGTGTAGCTCAGTGGAAGAACATGTGCTTAGCATGCACGAGGTCCCGGGTTCAATCCCTTGTACCTCCATTAAGATAAATAAACCAATAAACAAATAAATAAAAAAAATTGAATTTCCTTTCTCCCCAGAATAATAAGTATTAGGAATGTGCAAGAAGTAAGAACCTTTCTGTTTTACAAAATTTGCCTTTCAAGACTACTGACCACTATAGATTTAGCACATCAAGTTTAATATAGAAAGCTGTGCAGTAAATTACCTGTTCTAGGAAGTTACTACCCTTTTTCCAGGACAAAGATATCCTTGAGCCATTTGATGGGGAACTACTGGATAGCATGATTTTGGAAAAAAATACATATTATATAACATATTTAAATATAAATACATACAATTAAATGTAATATATATATATAACTATGTATAACTTTATGTATAGTTCATATATGTATGTTTCCCCTATTGCAACACTGAGTCACAAACTTTGAAACAGAAAAAGAGAATCTTGCCGCAAGGGTCTACTCTATGTAAATATAAGGTGTCTATTGCTACGTTTAAGTGACCCCACTCCCACCTTCGCTTCACATGAGAAATCGCGCTCATACCGACATGTGAAGCGCGTTTAACAAGTTGGCGGGCTTGGAAAGCCCGTGCAATTTGCACATTCCGGAGCATCCCTTTGATTCTTGCTTCTCAATTAGTCAATCAACGGGTCTTGTCACATTCCCATTCCTTCCCATTTTCACTTTTCTCTGTAACAGCCGGTTGTCAGCCTTGGTCATCCCTCTTCTTACAGGGTTCGTCAGGGTCACTGCTGCAGTTATAATTTGAAACACATCATTTCTAGACCCCGTGGATGTGAAAGACGAATCTCCAGTTCCCCTGAAAGTCTGTGGCGTCCATCATGCTGAGCAACCTCCCAGGCCACGTCACCTCCTGGACTGAGTTTCTGAGCAACAGAGCTGCTCCCTCTTCACCAGGATGTGTCTGGGGTCCACTGAGCTGCAATGTCTCTGAAGCATTTATTTTGTTCACTTGGCTGTGATTTCATCTTTTTACAAAACAACAGAATCATTGCTTGGAAAATCGACCCTCCGATCACCACCACCCACTGCGCTGCGACCGCCTCGGTCTCGACCGGGCAGGCCAGGCCCTGGCGAAGAGGCTGGGCTCCTCTCCATCCTCAGCCCCTCGTGGCCCCACCGCCAGCTTATCCCCCCACTGTGCTGAGCTACAGCAGAGGCCTCAACAAGATGCAGCCGGAGCAGCAATAGTCTGTTAGTTGAAAAATTGGAGTAATAAGGGAGTTAGAAGACTGACACGATATGTCTTCAGTGTTTTATTCTAACCTTGGAGACAGACATTTACCCTCGCCTACCCACGTCCTGATGGCAGGCCAAGAGCCGTGCTCTGAGCGAAGCTCGGCTGACGGGAGCCACATGTTGTTTTTCTGGCATAAACCACAGACCCGATGCCCCCCAGATAATTTCCGGGCTTGGTGCTGTAAGATGGAACGCGAGGCAAGTTGAGGGCGCCTCCTTCAGCTTTGGTGGGCTTCTCCCAAACGTCTGCCCTAGTCCGCTCACACCTGACCTGAGTTGTCTTTCTTTTCTTTCTCAAATTTAATGGGTCCCCTTGACATTGGATGGCATCGCGGTGGAACCAGGTCCCCTCACGTAAGCAGGCCCGTGAATAACCAGAGCGGCCTCCGGGTTGCGCCAGGAGCTGGACTGGGAAGAGTGGACGTGCGCGTGGGCGCCGGGAGAGGACTGCGGGCGGGCGTCGGCGCGCTGCGGGCCTTGGACCTGTGTTTGACGTAGGCCCTGGAGGCCCCCAGCGAGCGGAGAGATGGAGTTCGTGCAGAGGTTTTATCGTCCCTCAAGGTTCCGGGCTGCACTGTCCTGCCCGTCGGACTTCTACGTTCCCTTTGTCTGGAAAGCTCTATCTCACGTCCTTCACTTGCCAAACTCCTACCCACCTGTGAAGACTCAGACAACAAGCACTTTCTCTGCAAAGCCTGCTCCAAAGCCCATCCACCCACTCGCCTCTCCTACCTCTACAGAGACCTGCACATGCCTTTAATTCTGTATTTCCATTTTCTCATGGAAAAAAATGCATTGTGTTAGCTTTCCTTTCCTATTAGACTTGAAATCTTCAAGGGCAGAAGTTTATCCATCTTTTATCTCTGGGTCTCGGTCCCTAACATGGTGGCCGGCGTGCCCAGTGTCTTTGTTTAGTTAACGAAAGCTTGGGCAGAGTGACTGTCTGTCTCCCGCACTCCTGCAGCCACCACCCTGTGCGGTCCCCTAGGTCTCTGCAAGCTGCATGTGGCTACAGAAACTCAAAATAGTTACACTGAAACAAAATCAGAATCCAGTTCGTTGGTGGCACCCGTCACATTTCCAGGGCTCAGTCGCCACGTGTTTGCTGGCTTCCGGCCGCACAGAGCAGATCCAGAGCCCGTGCACCTCCGCGGCAGGTTCTCACAGGCAGCGGTGCGGGGTCCTTCTGGAGGCTCTGGGCTGCCGCGCAGCACTGGGAACACCCTCTCTGCTCATCCTCCTTCATTCCTTCCTGCTCAGCAGTCCCTTCCTTCAGACAACTGTGCTGATAAGTTTTCTTCTTCCTATCGGCCTGAGGCTCTGAGCTTTCTTAACACATTTTTATGGAAAGTGCTTTGCTTTAACAGCTTTGATGTTGGGGACTATTGGAGATAAAGGCTGCAGTTTGCTAGTTTAAGTCCCATTCACACCGTGTCAGTTGCAAACACCCTTATCCACAGATGGCCATCCGGAATGTAATCACTCCCAGCTCCACAGCTGGTTCCTCCCAGTGCTGGCTCGGCGAGGGGGCTCTGCTGTGGGCAAGTTCAGGGAAATGCAGCTGCGCAGGATGCTCCAGTAAGACCCCAGGATAACTGGCCAAACGGTGTTTATAAAAGCACTCAGCGTTTAAGAAGTGTTCCATGTATAGCATCGTGCTCGTCTCTCCTGGCAACCGCTCGCGTCGCATCATGTTGGGAGCCACTGCTCTGAAGGTAATGAAGTAACACAAGCAGCCACTTGCGTCCATGTTGTGTCTTGCGGTTGTAGAAAGCACTTCAAAGGACAGCCCCTCCTTTCTGGGCAGGAGTTGTGGTAACTGGCGCTTCTAAAAATGAGCCAGTCTGTGACAATGAATGTATGTATGTTCATGTATAAGTGAAAAATTGTGCTCTACACTGGAATTTGATACAACATTGTAAAATGATTATAAATCAATAAGAAATGTTAAAAAAATAAAAATGAGCCAGTCAATATGTCATGTTTTCAGCCAAAGTCACAGTTATTCATTTTACTCTGCTTATATCAGTTCACGTTTAATAAGTCAAATCGCATGTAATGACTTCATTGTGTCATCATTTATATTAACGTGTGACTGGGTTTTAGGTGGCAATAGCACCCAGTTAATTTTTGTAGTGTCTTTTTAAGTTTCTTTTTCCCATCAAGTCTCTCCCTCTGTTAGAATCTCATAAGCCACTGTTAAAAAGCCGTGAGAGACCTGCATGTTGGCAGGAACCACTTTTTAGGGATGCACACTTTTTGTTAGTTCTACTTGTCATCCGATGGAGGGTCCTGAAAGTCTGAATCGTGTGGACGGTCTCGGTGTCCTGGGCTCTCGGGGTTGGTGGAGCCCCAGGATCACGCGGCTGGCCCGTCCTCCTCGACCACCTGCCCCGCCCACACCGCGGCATCTCCTCCCTCCTGCTCCTCTCCCTCCGGCGCCTGCCTCTTCTCGTCCTCATCCCCTGTGCTTCTGTCCATCCCTCCCACTCTCAGGGTTGCTTTTTAAACCTAAAACTCGGTGATCAGAAATCACAGATTCCTCCTCAAACAATGAAGAAGAAAAACAATTATGGCAAGTATGAATATTTTCCAAGGATGCATTTAGGAATGATCACTCTCTTGTTAAAAATTAAAGAATAAAAAGATAGAAGGAATGAAAAATAATGAGATCCCCTGAAGAGAATGAATGATTCACTGAGAGAGGAATCACCATCTGAGGACCCAGAGTCTATTCAATGAGCAGATGCTACATACATGCGCCTCTCGTGTGCAGAGCATGACTTAGCCGTGCAAGGTGCGTGGGTCGGATGGATTCTCAGCCAGTCGATAGAAAACCCGGCAACTGGGGGGGACAGGACATGAACAGAGATGGCCTGACGTGAGTGGTAAAACGACTTGATGGGTGGAAAACGGGAAGGGAGGGAAGCCAGGGCCCTTGAAAGACAGGAGAAAATGGGAGCGTGCCTCATCACAGAAGCTGAGGGAGAGAGAAAGAAATGAAAGCATTTGCGGAACTCCCTGTCAGGGGCAGGGGTAAACACCCTACTATGCTTGAGCCCGCTGGATCCTCATTGCGGTGTGGGACGGAAGAGCCACATCACTGCCTTCCAGATAAACACACTGAGGTTCGATGAGGTTAAGAAATGGGGGGGAAGTTATACAAACTAGTCTGTGGTAGTCAATCCAGGTTTGGAGAGGAGAGCGCTTCAAGAATGTTATGATTTGTCCCTGTCTTCCTAAGAGAGTGTTTATCTTTTTTTTCTTCTTCTTTCCAATGATTCTTTTTATTGTGGCAAAGACATCTGACACAAAGTTTACCATCATGACCATTTCAAAGCGCACTGTTCCACGGGGGGTTAATTACATTCACACTGTTGTGCAGCCAACACCACTGACATCTCCAGAGCTTTTTCATCTTGCAAAACTGATGCTCTGCACCCATAAAGCACTAACACCTCCCTCCCTCCTCCCCCAGCCGCGGGCAACCACCATTCTACTTTCTGTCTCCACGAACTTGATCCCTCCAGGGACCTCGTGTGAATGGACTCACGGTGTTCATCCTTCTGGGCTCAACCTTGTGTCAGAGTTTCCTTCCTACTTAAGGCTGAGCAATATTCTGTTGCCCAGATAGACCGCATTTTGCTTATCCAGCCATCCGTCAGGGGGCACCTGGGCGGTTTCCACCCTTGGTCTATTATGAACAGTGCTGCTATGACCACGCGTGTACAAGTATCGGTTTGTGTTCCCGCTGTCAGTTCTTTGGGGTAAATATCCAGAAGTGAGATAGCTGGAAAAGGTGTTTCTATATTTAATTTTTGGAGGAATTGCTCCATACTGGCCACACGAATTTGTGTTCCCACCAACAATGCACAAAGGTTCTGGTTTCTCCGTATTTCTGTCTGTTTGGTTGGTGGGGTTTTGATAACGGTCATTGTAATGAGTGTGAAGCATCTTCTCATCATGGTTTGAGCTCCATCAGTTTTTCAGGACGACTTGTGTGGTGAGGCTGTTAGTCTTGGCTTGTTTTCTCCCTCATCATCTCTCTCCTGGGTCTCCCGGGGTCTCCCAATCTCCTCTGCTCAACCCCCTTCCCCACCAGATTCACCACCTCTTGGCTCACAAGCTCCTGCCTTCATTCCTAGGACCTTCCTCGCACATCGCTCTTCTCTGTGATGCTGAGGGCCTCTAGACGTGTCCACCGATATGAACAACCACCTTCATGCGCTGAGAAAACCTCCTGCACACCCTCTGCTGTTTACTCTGACACCTAGCTCAGTCCTAGCAGTCCCACACAGGACACGTGGAAGTAACGCTGGGGTTTAAATCGCAATGACTCTGAATACAGTGCCAGACACAGCAGACTTTTCTGTATACTTAGGTTTTCAAAATGTATTAAATCATTAGCAACTCCCGTAAAAATTAGGCCACATTTCACCTATCGTGGAGGAAAAGGAGAAAAGAAAACCCACTTTAACGGCCCTCACTATGAGTTGCTGGAGGAAGAATTAGCCATCAAGTTGAGTATTACACATAAAACAGAAATAAATATGATACTTATAATCTGAAATGAACCTCATCAACCATTTACAAAGAACACCCAGTCTGTTTAATGGAGCTGTGTTAATACGTTGCTGTGAAGATAATGGCTCCACGCTGCTTGTTTTAATGAGGGGGTTGCCACCGGCTAGACATTCAGTCTTACCTTCATAAACCCACCGAGAAGACGGAATACGTTAGCCTTTTCCTTCCTTGTATGAAGTAGAAGAAATACGCCAGACGCCTCCACACGGAAAGGTGTTGGATATGATTTATTTAGACAATCGAATCACGCTGATCTGCCCATGTTTTTGTCTGTGAGACCCAGGGAATTCGGAGCCCTCCTACCTTCCAGTTTTCAGCAGACCCAGGATCTGTCGGTTAGTGGGCTGTTGTGTTAAGACTTCCTGTCTCCCGAGACAGGTGACTGCGAGCAATTAGCTACCTCAGCAGCTTCAGGCTCTCCACAGACCCTTCCGGAGAGTCTGTTCCCAACCACGCATGACACTTTCACAAAGCTCTGCTTATAGACCAAAAAAGTAGCAACTGCTCAGCTCCCCCCACATATTCTGGGGTGTATTTTAAGGATTCAGGAATTCTTTGGAATCTCATGACTGACAAGGTTTTGGCTTTTCTTTTCCAGAATTATGAAGGCAACAGCTTGAAAAACAAAAAAACTTGCAGTAAGTATTAGAGTGTTGAGTGAGAAATCTTTCAACAATCAGGGAAGGAACTGTTCTCTGAAACAGTTTTGTTTTAACTAAATCTTTGCTCATTCTTATCTCTATCTTTCTGACTCCAGTGTCTTCCTAGAATGTCATCTTATTACCACACCAAATTTATTCTGGAGGGAAAAGTAGCAATTAGTTATTTCCAGTTTCTGGAAGGACAGCTTCCAGAAAGGTGAGACCACTTTTCTGTGGTTTATAAGTCACCAGCCTATGGTGTTTTCTTATAGACACCCCCCAACAGGTCTTCCTGTTTCTTTGTTTTTTTTTCCCTTCCTTTTTGACTTTTATTTATTTATTTTAAAATATTTATATTTTTCCTTAAAGTATACTCAGTTATAATGTATTAATTTCTGGAGTACAACATGTTTCAGTCAGACAAATGCATATATATATATTCATTTTTGAAGTTTCATAAATGAGTTCATTAGTGTCTTCTTTTTTGTTGTTTTTTTAGATTCCACATATAAGTGATACCATATAGTATTTTTCTTTCTCTTTCTGGTTTACTTCACTTAGACTGACGATCTCCAGATATACCCATGTTACTGCAAATGGCATTATTTTATTCTTTTTTATGGCTAAGTAATATTCCATTATATGTATATATACCACAGCTTCTTTATCCAGTCATCTGTTGATGGACATTTAGGTTGTTTCCACCTCTTGGCTGTTGTAAATAGTGCTGCTATGAACATTGGGGTGCATGTATCTTTTTGAATTAAGGTTTCCTCTGGATCTGTGCCCAGGAGTGGGGTTGCTGGATCATATGGTGAGTCCATTTTTAGTTCTTTGAGGAATCTCCATACTATTTTCCATAATGGCTGCACCAAACTTCATTCCCACCAGCAGTATAGGAGAGTTCTCCTTGTTTCTAATTTGCTCTCTGCAATCAGAATGACTTTCTTAACATACAAAATGTTCATGTCACTTCCCCCACCCGGCGTCCTCCTCCTCCTGCTCAAAGTCCTCTAGTGGGGACCCTTGACTTAGAACAAAGCCCACACTCCTTCCCGTTTTTATAACCTGCATTCTGGAGAGGGCTGCAGTTTCCTCGTCACTTGAATTCTCTCTGGTTGCTGCACGTTTGTTTGTTTTTAATTGTATTCTGAGTTTCTTGGAAACTTAGAATATGCTAGGGCTGAGTGACCACAGTTATGAGAAAAGGGTAAAGTTGTAGCTTGGTGAGTCAGCAGTTGTGGATTCGGGGTGACTCTACGATCCGTCATCCAGGTGGGGATGCTTTTTAGGATGAGGGATACCCCAAACTCCAAATCCTGTGAGCCCCCTCATTTGACTTTGTTTTCATACTGAAAGTCTTATTCCCCTCTATCATTCAGCGTGTTACTGGCTGCGAAGTCACAGCATCGAGTTTACTTTCACTTATTACACGTGGTTCTTTGGTGTATACCGCGTGCCCCTGAGGACACTCACATGAACAAAACACCGCAAGACAGCACTTTGTGGCACGTGGATGGTCCTGAGACTCGTGCACAGAGAATGTGTGCCTTGGCTTTGGAGAAGGAGCCAAATGGTTTATGAGCAAAGTTAATGACCTCGAGCTTGTGATATTTATCTTTATTGCTCAGAGTTTTTGTTTGGTTTATTTCTTTATTCTCTTTTTAATTCTGGTCAAAAACGGTTGCCAAATTGCTGTCACTACACAATCACAATAATAGCAGGCTTATTACAACAGCAAACAAAATCTGAAACGCCAGTGTCTCCACACAGCATCATTTCTTGTTCGGATCATGATCTGGAGGGGTTGACGATTCTCCTGTGGGCTCCCCTCCAAGCGGAAGGGTCCCAGGGTGCTTCCTTTTGCAGCTAAGCCACCTGGGACCCTCGGTCCCCAGGACAAAAGTGCAGAGAAGAGGGCCAACCCCGGAAGCTGCTCACTTCCCACTGACCCCAAAACGAACTGAAAGGGGTCCCGTGAAGCCGAGCGCTCACGGCTGTCCGAGCGCTCCCAGTTCCTGCTGCTCTGAGATGCTCCCAGTTCAGTGAGAAGTGACCGCGGGTTCTTTGCAGACTGCGCGATACTGCAGCAGCCTCTAACGGCAGCAGGATAGTGAAAGGGGCAAAGAACCTTCCATTCCAGCCTCTACCCCTCGGTGGTGGACAGCCACAGGATGCGTCCAGATTTCAGCTTTCTCACTGGCAAAAGGAAGATGTTGAACTTAATGAGATGTGGGGTCCATTTTAGCTTTAAAATTCTTCTTTCTGGGAGCTGGCAGTTCAATTGGAAATACGAGATGAAACAAAGCAACTCTCTGTTAAAACTTTTAGAATCGCTGAGTGAAGACAGGGTCAGAACGGAGCTGGTTTCCCCAGCAGCTGGGGGACCGGGTGTCATCAGCAAAACGGTCTCGTGTTCCCACGCCCAGGTCACGGTGGTGATGTTTAAGTGCTAACAGCTTTTCACACTCTCATTTTCATTTACTGTCTGTTCCCAGAGCTTGACTTTTTCTTTTAGACTTGCACATAGGGTGGTAGTCCTCATCTCAAATGTGTGCCGTTTCTTTGAGTGAGTTCAAGCTATGATAGGAGTTAGTAATGTGTGCGTGTTGGGGGGGGGGAGTCTGTGTGTGTGAAGGGCCAGATGTTTTAATAAATATTTTAACTTTTTTAAAAACTGAAGTATAATCAGCTTACAGTGCTAGTTTCTGGCGCACAGCGTGGTGATTCAGTTACACACGTCTGTGTTCTTTATCATCATAGGTGGTTACAAGGCCCTGAATGGAGTCCCTGTGCTCTACAGGAGGGCCTGGTGGTTTTTTGCCAGCGCATACAGCCTCTGTTGTGACTACTTACCTCCGTGGTTTCCAGCAAAAGCATCTGAGGACAGTCTGTAAATAAGCGGTCAAGTCCGTGTCGCAATAAAACTTAATTTGCCAAAACAGGATGTGGGCCAGATGTGGCCATAGTTTGCAGACCTCTGACTCAGGGTCTTGGAGATTAAACTCTTCGGCTTTTATCCAGCTAGCTGACAATGCGCTATATCCACCCTTGTTCCGGGCGTTGCCAGCGAAGTATGTTTTTAGGATGACCTTCAGACAGCGTGAGTTTGGAGATTGTCTAGAGTCGTTGTTAATGCTTCTACCACCCTATAGTTGTGTAACAGATCAGTGGACAAAGCAGCACACGCTTATTATCTCACAGTTTCTGAGGTCAGGAAACGTGGTGAGTCTTGGCTGGGTCTCCTGGCGCAGGGCCGTCAAATCAGCCATGCCAGCAGGGGCCCAGGCCTCTCGGCTCAGCTGGGACAGGCTCTGCACCTCTGCTTGCTCAGTGGCCATCGGTGGGATTCAGGTCCTGGAGGACTGGGGACAGAGGCTCCCGGCCACGTGGGAGGGCGGCTCCCGGCGTGAGCGCGGGCTCCGCCCAGTGAGCAAGGGAGAGGCAGAGCAAGGGGGACACGAGGCCCCGCTCTGCCGCCTCGGCTCGGAAGGGCATCTCCACGGCCGCCGGCTTCTCCTCTCCAGGGGAGGGTGTCACACTGGGGTGTGAGCACCAGGCGTGCAGACCTCTGAGGCACGTTGAGCAGCTGCCTGCCCCAAGGACCAGCCTATTCTTAGGGCGGCCGAAGCTGGGCCCCATTCTGTGGACACAGATCAATCGTGGGCCAGGTCACCGAGCTCCTGAAGGTGGGAAGAACCACACACCCCGTTGTCTGATCCCTCATGTAACTGAATTTCTACTCGCACAGGAGTTTTGAGGACTAAAAAGCAACGTGCATCTATGATAAAAATCAGGTAATTGAATGCTTCCCCAGAAAGGCGTAAGAAGATGTTTTTCGTAGAGTTGCCAGTGGTTTTCTGTGCTCAGTTGCCTGGAGTACAGCTCAACACATAGAGGAGACAGCATGTGACAGCCTACAAATAAGAGGCAACTTTTCCTTTTTTTTTTCCTTTTTACAAAACGCTTTAATGAGGTATGATTGACAGCCAGGAAGCTGTACGTATTTAATGTACACAACTTGGTGACTTTAGAGATAAGGATACACCATGAAATCATCACCACAACCTATGTCAAAAATCTATCCATCACTTCAAGAAGCTTTCTCCCTCTGTCTTACTGTGATTTGTAATAGGACACTCAACATAAGATCAGCCCTCTTAGCAAAGATTTAGGCAGATAATACATTTTTTTACTGAAGTACAGCCAGTTGCATTGTGCCAGTTCCTGGTGTACAGCCTAATATTCCAGTCATGCATATACATGCATATATTCATTTTCATATTCTTTTTCATTAAAGGTTATTACAAGATACTGAATATAGTTCCCTCTGCTATACAGAAGAAATTTGTTTTTTATCTATTTTTGCAACACTTTGTTATCTCAGCTGATCAATTTCTCCAGGGTGACAAGCGAAACGCAGGGGAAACAAAAAAATGCATTCAGTACTATCCCTTGATAAGCAAAAGGGGACTCTGTTTTTCCACGATTAAACACAAGAACGTCATCTCAGAAACCAGAGCCGAAGAAGAAGAAGGGAAAGAAAGGCTGGCTTCAGAAATCTCACAGCCACATTGTGAGATAAAGCTAACCTCACACGGCCTGCAAAGCACTGGCAATTCATCATCTTTTATTTATGGAATTCATTAAAACGGGATGTTAATCCACCCTGCGCTAGGAGAAGCCCTGTAACTGGTCCTCAAGAACACCTGGGCCACGCACCGTCCGGGAGGGGAATCAGCTGCCTCAGCCCTCAACGGTCCCCAGCAGCCTGGGTGCTGACAGGCTGGGCCCGCGTGGTGGTAACTTTCCTTTCATTTCCAGTTTCTGCGGGGACCACAGTGCAGAAGACGTGGAGGCAGTATGAGCAGAAGCCCTTATTTCTTCTGTTACTGTGTAATATCATGTGGGAATAATGCTTTTTTGTACTAGGCTCTGAAGGAACACATTTCCCCAGACCCTGCAGAGGCACCTGCTAAATCATTCAGCATCAGAAAGGTTAAATATTTATCTCTGGCTTGCTTTATGATTATGTGCCTCCCAGAGGCAGGCAGAGCTGGTGTCCACACGCTGACGGATGGAGCCTCTGGAGACCTGAAAGTTATTCCCATGATGATAACATTTTCTTTGGCCAAAGGTCTTCAGGCTGGACACAAAGGCTCTTTGCTGGCGGAGGTCAGACCAAATCAGACAGTCTCTTCTGTCACAGGTGGGGATGCAGGCTCCCAGGGCTTCACGGCGCCCTCACCTCCTGTGACGGCCACCTTACTTGCGTGAAATGGGGAGGAGAGTCTGGGCACCTGCACCACACAGTGCCAGGGCCTTCAGTAATGCCTCGCTGTCAAAAAATTCAGTCTGAGCAAGGGAAGCGAGGCTGTCCGTGATCAGACCCCTGTTCACTTTCCCCCGTCATCAGTGGGCCTTCCGCTACCTTGCTTTCTGTGCTCCAGGACCCCCAAGGTCATTTGAATTCTTTTCACACTTTCTGCTGTTTCTCAACTCTTGGTCTCTGCCAAGAATGAGCTCCCATTTCTCTTTTGTCAACATTTACAATTGACTTACGGATACATGCCCAGGATTGGAATTGCTGGATCGCAGTGTAAGTCTATTTTCAGTTTTTTATGGAATCTCCATAATAGCTAAGATGCGGAAACAACCTAAATGTGCATTGACAGGTGACTGGAAAATGAATCTGTGGTATAATTATACAGTGGAACACTACTCAGCCATAAAAAGGAATAAAATAATGCCATTTGCAGCAACATGGATGGACCTGGAGATCGTCATACTAAGTGAAGTTAGCCAGAAAGAGAAAGAAAAATTCCATATGATATCACTTACATGTGGAGTCTAAAAAAAAAAAAGGACACAAATAAACTTATTTACAGAACAGAGACAGACTCACAGATGTAGGAAGCAGACTTACGGCCACCGGGGGAAGGAGGGGAGGGGTGGACTGGAAGCTCAGGATCCGTGGACACTCCTGCACATAAAATAGATCAACAACATGGTCCCACTGTCCAGCACGGGCAACTGCATTCAATAACTTGTGATGGCCGATGATGGAAAAGGAAAGAGCATACATATATGTGTAACTGACCCATTATGCTGCACACCAGACATTAGCTCCACACTGTAAACTTCAGAAAACAATTGACTTCAATCTCCTGTTCTCTTTCCACGTCTCCCGGATCATGGGCCTCCTTCGCTGACCTGGCACGTGATTTTGCGCATATTTACGTAAGTGTCTTACGCAGTGAGCTTCCCGGGGCTGGAGCTCTGTCTCTGTCCCCAATCCTGGGACGGAGTGGGAGCCCAACAAATACTCACCGAGTGCATGAATTAGTGCAATTGACAGAAATGCTGCAGAGACTGACCCTCAACAACATTAAAGGCGATGGTGATTATAATGATGACGATATTGCATAATAATAGTGGGGAGAAGTGCGAGGAATGTCACTGAGAACAGAGGATTCCGCAGCCCTGTGTTGTAATCTTCCTGCAGAAGGAGATTTCGCCTCTGTGGTGGCTGAGGACGTGATTCATCAGCAAACCAGAACGACTGATCTTCTATATTGGCCTCCAAGGAGATTGAGAGCCACGTTTATGATCAGATTTCACCCCCCGGGCTGGCCCTTAGGGCATCAGATCTGTGTTCTTTTTCCATATAACTCTTCTGCCGTGACTTGCTCTTAGCCTCTCTCGCTGCGTGCTCTGACGTTTCTATCTCGTACTGTTGGCATCGTGTTGCGTGGTAAAGGCGTGGCGGCCACACCAAAGCTCGTGGGCAGGAGCCCAGGCGCAGCGGGCTGTGCTCCCTGCGTCCTGTGAAAGTGAGAGCAGCTAAAACTGGGTGAGTCGCCTGGAAGCACTATCTAAAAAGCGTCAGCTCTTTGCTGACCCGCTTGCGTAGAAATACGGCATAGCTAATATACTGGTTCATCTTAGGAAGATTTTGTTTTGCTTTTACTTTGTACCGAGCACACATTCTTGGTCTCGGAAACACTGAAATCCTTTCTAGCTACAAATCACGTACTTAAATAATTATTATTCGAGGGACAGATGTCACAACTATCAAACCCGATATAAAGATAATAGAAAGGTTCTTCTTCTGCTGTGTTGTAGGAAACACATCGCCCTGAGAATACTCTTAGCAACACAGCACAGTATTGAGTCTAATAACTTTGTAGAAAATATTCACTCAAACAGAAGGGAGTAGGGAACACATGTTTAATACTTAGAGGAAACAATCCTCCCTCTTTTCAGCTGTCTGCTTTCATTAACCTGCTCCTCACACACACACATACACACATGCACACACACACGTGCAAACACACACAGGCACACACAGGCATGCACACACTCACGTGCACACACATGCGCACACACGCATGTGCACACACACACATGTGCACACACACGCATGTGCACACACACACGCAGGCTCACTCTCCAACCAGTCTAAGGAACTGCACATTCCGGCTGCTCTCCGGACATCTTTGAGGGCAAACTGAAGTGATTCCTGAAGTGAACACAGCAAGAGGTTTTCTCCAGTCCACCTGCTACTGACTGTTCAGCCTTGGTTGCCAAATCCATCCCTCTTCCTGACTGGGATCAATGGCTTGTGACAAAAATTAAATGCTGTCTTCAGCTTCCAGATTGAGTGATCTCCCGTCTTTTCCTCAGAGAGCATCCCCAGGACTGCTCCCTGACCTTGCGTTTCCATCCCCTGTGCTGTCGCTGGAGTGGCCAAGGGGAGAATAGGTCCCCCGTTTCACCTCTGGGGTTTCCTGCCCTGCCGGTTCCCCAGCCCCTCCCAGCTAGGGTGATACCTCAGGATGCGTGGGAAAAAAGGTGTCCTACAACGGCCTCGTCTTGCCCTGTGATCCACACTCAGTCTCACATCCTCGGGTTTTCATCTCAGTTCTGTCACTAGCTACTGGTGCTCCCTGGAAAAAATAACTAATATGAGGAGTTGTGTTAGATTAGACTAGACTAGGGACCAACTCAATTCTAATTTACAAACTTTTTTGTTTGCCTAATTTAAAAAATCCTTTCCAATATATTAATCAACAAAGACACTCAGTAACAATCATTAGTTCTCAGGCTCCTCAAATGCACAAACCCAAGTTTCCATGGATTCAAACGTGTTCAGTAATTCGTGTTCTTGGGCCAAAGAAATCTTGGGACACGAGAAAGCACTTTCCCTGCCTGTTTCTTGTTCACGCGGCTTATGTAAAGGGAGCTGGTGCTGGGTTTCCAGAATGTGGGTCTATTTGAATTTACATCGTTAGACGACACTCAAGACCACACCCACCGTACGTAGGAGCGCTGCAGACATTTTTTATGCTGATTTCAGCGCTAAGGATATTTCGAGCACAATGTTGACTTTACCAACCATCAATAGTGACATTTATTAATAGCCCGCAGTCAGATTTACTCCTTTAAGTCACCTGTGTGCTTTTGCCTGGTCGCACGTTTCAGTATCTGCGATACCGTTGCACGAGCGTGTGCAAGTCATCCCCAGTTCCCTCATAGGGAAGGAGCACATCTAACTCTAAGTTCTTGTATTAACAAGGGATAACTTGCAGGGGAGCAGCCACTTCCCTGCTGAAATCTTGGGGCAGAAATATCAGTGTTTCGTAGAACCAAGATCAAAACTCAGTAGACCCAGCAAAGCCTTAATTTTATTCCCAGTGGATCCTTTAATCAATGGCACGGATCCAATTTTCAAGTTGCATTTTCCAACATCCATTTTTCCCACGGCCCTGTTCAAACGCTCAGTCAATAATCATTTAAATGTGCAGCTAATCTCAACCAGACAGCGCTCTCGCTTCTGAGCCAGCATTTGGGTGATAGGAACCACTGACAGTTATAATTGGTCTCCAATTTGAAAAACTAACCTTTACTGAAAGTTTTGTCTTTTAATATTGAGAAGAATTAAGTGCTTTTTTTTTTCCTCCAACAAGACAGCATCTCCCTAACATAGATTTCAGCTAGCCTAGAGACCCAGCACACAAAGTGTTATTTTCCATGAATAGGACTTGCAGAAAATACTAAGATAGACTGTCTGCTACAGTGTCTGGACCTGCCTTGAAGGTCCTTTCCTCTGGGCAACTCCTCTTGCTTCACGGTAATGTTAACGTACATTTCAAACATACACAAGGAAATGTGCCCATGGGAACGAGGAAGGCGGAGGGGACCAAATGTATAAGACTTTTAAACACTAACCTTGACAATTTAATATGGGGAGAATACTTTTTTTTTTTTACCATTTGAGTCATCTGAAATAGACCTGCAGAAAGTCAAGACTTATGGAAGCTAACATTGGCATGCTATCTGTTTAATGAATCACGGAAGGGTACAAGTCACTGCCACTTCTCTCCTTGTATGAAGAGCAACTTCACGCCCTTCATGCGGGATTTCTGGTAGAGGACCACACCCCGAGGGCTCGGATCAGAAGAATGACTCAGGGATACTGCCCAGCTTTCTTTCCTCCAGGACGTGGTTTGAGTTGGTAGGGAAAGGGCATGGCTCGGAAGGCTGTTCATAGAATCACAGATTTATAAGATACCCCATTATTTGAGCCGCTGTCTTGGCTTACTGTCTCGCAGGCGCTGTGCTAGGCAGTGGGGGTGAGACAGCAGAAGCTCCTATCATGGAATCTGCAGCCTCATGCAATTAAGTAAAACAGGACAACTGTCACTCTAAGTAGGTAAGTCAGAAAAGGAAAGAAAAGTACCATATGGTATCTTTTATACGCGGAATCTGAATAAAAGGACACAAATGAACGTATCTACAGAACAGAAACAGACTCACAGACATAGACAACAAACTTATGGTTGCCTGGGGGTGAAGGGGTGGGAAGGGATATTGGGAGTTTGCGATTTGCACCGTTTGGGGCGTGATGCAAATGCTAGCCACCTTGGCTGTGGTGGTGGTTTCATGGGCGTCTACATCTACCACAGTTCATCAAGTTGTACAGCTGAACTATGTGTACTTTACTGGACAGGAATTATACCATAATAAAAGTGGTGTTTTTTTTTTTTTTTAAAAAAAGAACAACTATGAGAAGGTCTCCATGAAGCACATGAAGATGTAAGAGAATAAGGTGAGATGCAAGTTGTCAGGGAGGCTGGAGAAAGTTCCCCTTGCGAGTGAGGAAGAAGCTGAGGTCTGACGAGCTCCAGGAAGTGGGCGGGGGAAGACGTCGGGAGGGGGAGGTGCAGGCAGGGGAGCGTGACCAACAGCACGAAGGCCATGGCCACACGTGGGGCGGAGAGAGTGAGCGCTAGCCATGGGGTGTGGGGTGGGAAACAATGCACAGATACCATTTTTCAAGCATAGGGATACTATCTCATTTAATTCCACAGCAACCTCCAATGTACTGTCCCCAGTTTTCATGAAATTGAAATTCTGAGAGTTTGAGACAACTATTCAGTGTCACAGAACTGTTTGTTAGAGAAGCCAGAGTCAAACCCCAGACTCGTCTGGATCTTCTCTGCAGAGATCAGAACGGAGCACAGGCCTGGAAGGAACACAGTCATGCACTGGTTTAGAAGGACTTACGTGGGAGTATGGATCGTGGAAAGGGAACAGAGGACGGAGATGGAGGTAGGAGATGGAGGAAGAGAGTGAGAGGTAGGGCGTGTAAGTCTAAGAAATTTACCATAAACCCTGTCAGTCCTGGGCCTCTCATGTCCTCATGTGAGCGGTGAGGGACTTCCAGAGGGATCAGTGAGAGTCAGTCACACAGGGATTATCTGAGCTTACCTCTCCTGTTTTCTTATTTTTGTTTTTGTTTTTTTAATAGTAATAAAGGCATAAGGAAAAACTTTGGCACTGATCTTCAGGAAAATCTAGATTTTTAAAAAATAAATACAAGATAATAAGATATTTTAAGTCTGTTTCTCTCTTGAGTCCTCTCAGTTTAAGCTTCCTTTTTTTTTTTCTTTGAGTGAAAGTAGACTTATTCAGGGAGATGCACACTCCACAGGCAGAGGGTGGGCCATCTCAGAAGGCAAAAGGCTGAGCTTACTATTGTTATTTCTTATCGATAATTAGGTTAGTCCAGCTGGAATCATAGCCACTCTGACTATTACCTGCTAGGCGGCCCTTAGCTAAGAGCTATAAACTATGCTTTTGATTTAATCAGGTGTTCATATATATATATATATATATATATATATATATATATACATATATACATACACACACACACACACATACATATATATATATATATATATATATATATATATATATATATCCTTTGAAAAAGTTTGGATGGAGCTTCCAAATAATTAAATTCAGATGCGCTTCTGCTTCTGATGCTTCTTTCTAACTAAGAAGGTAAACAAGTCATTTCTCATCAGCAAGTGTCGTGGTGGATGTGTAACATATTTTAAAAGGAACCTCAACTTTCTCCTTCGAATACTCCTTACAGCTGCGTTGCCGGATTAAAACAACAACAAAGCTTTAGCGACTAGCCTGTAATTGAACCCCAGGAAAAATGGAATTAGGAGATAGAATTCTCCACAACCAGTAATCAGATCCCTGTTCTTGGTGATCAGTGCTCGCATTTTTCTCCCCATACGTGTCTTTTTAAAGATCACGTAACCCGGATGGGAGGTTTCCAAAGAAAACCCAGCTGCTGCCTCCCGTGATCGGGGTGGTGGTCCTCTCGCCAGGACCCGCTAATAACTAGACGTAGACACTCTTCTGCATGAATTGAGCACTGTAATTCCCCAATTGTTAGTCATTTCATGCCTCAGATTTAAGTAGACAGTGTCCACAAGACATATCAGGAAATACTGATAAGAAACCAGAGGGAGAAGCGACTTACGGGATTTAAATCAAGCAGGGACAGCTGAGATGTCCTTTTAAACTGTCCGCATTTTCCAAGGCTCAGCAAGCATTACCGTTCTATAAATAAGTGTGCACTTCCATATTTAGCACGTTAAGATAGGGGAAAAGTGGGTATAGGCAGGCGTCGCCCAAAATACACTCTAAGAAGCGCCAGCCTGGAGAGGCACCCAGGGATGAATGTCTTCCTGATCCACATAAGCGTGAGTCAGGCTGTTTGTATCCGCTCCTCCTCAGGGATTTACAACAAACCTTAGCACAGAGAAGGCTGGATGGGTTTTAAGATAACTAATTTTGTTTTAATATCTTAACCCAGCAGTTTCCTGAAAATTGCTCAACACCAACACTTTTTATGACAAAGACTATCCCACCAAAAATATTTTAATAATGCTTTTTTAATAGGTGAAAATTATGGGCTGTTGTCATCTTTTCTAAAATACTATCTTAGGGGTACCATTTACTTGTACTTTCAAAAAACAATATGAAGCTGAAAGAGATCTTAATGTCAGCCCCTGATGCTAAGACCTTCACGTGTGGACTGAGGCATCAGTTCACATTCATGACCATTCGCAGGGGCTCATTTCCTTTGCTCACATTCAGCTAAATTTACAGGATGAGAGGCTACATCCCGTTACCCCCGCCGACACCTTCCTTTACCGCACGTGTCCGCTGTAACTTTTGTCTTTACACACTTTCCCTTTTACATCTCCCCTCCGGTGCCCCTTGTTAATCCAAGCCCTTTTGGTTTCCAAGGTCCATGATAAATCTCATCTCAATTCAAAGAACCTTCCCTAAAGATTCGCTTCTGTTTGTCTAGTTCAATAAACACTCATATGGTTAATTCACATTTGACCCTGGACTGTGGCTTAGCGATGTAAATCGGAAACTTGTCTCCACCCTGAGGGTATCATAGTTGAGCAGGGAGGCAGCGGTACCCACAGGAAGCATGCGACGGGCAACGCTACAGCGCGGGCGTGAGACGTGATACTGGGAAGGGCATGACTGTGTCTTTTAGGATACAGGCGCTGGCATCTTTGTGTGCCTTCTGCATGGGAAATTGCTGTAACTTAGCTACCCCTTCTTAGAAAACACACACACATAAACACACACACACAGAATCACACACACACACATATAATAGAATTTCAAAAGAAATCAATGATATTGTGTTGAAATACACATATATATTTAAAGAACCTATTTGTGATAAATAAATATATAGGCTTCTTTATCAGTGCATTACATGATTAAGTCACGAGATGTAGGAGTATCTCTGATGACTGTCATAATTCTGAGGACAGAAACCCTATTTTAAGATCACCAAAGCATATCCATCATGGGGACCCAATCACAAGCACTTGCCAGCTCCTACCATCTGTTGAGTGTACTCATTGAATGTAAATTTCAGTCGGAGGCTAAATAAATAAAAAAGCATTCTTTCTATTAAAGTTCATAGCTTCCTCCTGAAGGTTATACAAGGGCCCTTCAAGGTTAGAAGCCCTATATACTGGGGCTCCTTGGTGAGCAAAACCTTCACCCAGAATCAAGAGACAGTTTGTGAGAGACACGTAGCAGCTGTCCTAGTGGACGGAGGGATGCAGGGCATTGGAGGCAGATGAAAGATGAGAGCTGGGAAAACAAACACGAGTGATGGTGTGTTGCTGGCCTGTGAATTACACAGAGAGAGAGGTGCCTAGGAATGCTCAGAGGTGTACGAGGCACAGAGCACGAGGCCCTCTTCTGTCGTTTATGACTTTTTTGTCGACACTGACCTAATTTTTTTCTAACTTGAAAAAAATATATATAATGATATAAATGAAAACAAATAATATATATGTCATATTGTATATATATACCTGTGACATATGTGGAAATATGTATTTCCCTAGTTGAGTCATAAATTACTAAAAGTAAGTTTGCATCTTGTATTTTGTTTGTATGTTTCTCAACACAGTATTCTGCAAATCACAGATAGATATCCAACAAATCCTTCTTATGTTAAAATCTTTCCTAATAGTTTTACTGGTGATGCACCCTAGGAAATATATATCAAAATATGAATCCTCGATAATTCTAAATCAAATTGTTTACATAAGGAAATATTTAGACAAAAAGGCAAAGATCTATCTACTAAAATCTTTAATGCATCAATAAAGCTTTGGAAATAAACTAAATAGGGTAGACAATTGCTTAAATAAATTATAGTGTGGGCACACAAGGGAATATTATGTAGTCGTTAACATCATGATAAAGGTTGTTAAAAACATGGGATGTATTTACAATATTCTGGACTTGAGAAAGTCAGTTATAACATCATAAACACAGCTTGAGGCCATATTTGTACAGACTTAAATACAAATTTGAATCATAAACAAAGGTAAATTGCAATCGATTCTCGAGTAAGAGCACCAGTCGCACCTGGGCAGACACCCCAGGGCTGAGCCTGAAGTCACACGTTCATCCTTGGACTTTACCACCTTTCAAGTATATCAATTTAAGAAAGTCAACCAGAGAAGAGAAGTAAAGGTTATTTGCAGAGTTTCCAATTGAGAAGAGGAGTTTCCATATAAATAAATGTGGGAAAAAATAAATTAATTAAGAAAAAAGTACACATTTTGTATAAATTTGGGGTGCCTCCAAAATGGATCCCAGTGCCCTGCCTTGCCCTCGCGTTGTCACACAGTTGCCCTCAGGTGCGGTGCTCTGGGCAGGAGCCTGAGCGAAGGGCTGGGTGGTGCAGAGAACCCTCCGGCTTCTCATTGGTGCCTGAAGATGTTGCAGTAAAGAAAAACTTGAGGACCAGAAAAAGGACAACTGACTGGACCCACCTGGTTTTCACTTATTAATACTGTGAAGATGTGCAAACTGTTAAAAAAAATAAGAAGTGCATTGATTCTCTTGCCTTCTGTCCTTCGAATACGTTGCTCCTCCCCCTTGCAGTGTTCAGTTTTCTCTTTTGACGTCTCCCATCCCCTTCCCGTCCTTCCCGCTGTACACATGTGGCACATGCTCAGCGCTATTTGGGCTCCCCTCCAGCTGGGGAGTCGTCCGCGATTCCTGGAGACTGAATTAGGTTAGACTGACCGCTTTGGGTTTCCCAGACTGTCTCATGGGTCTCCCATCGAAGTACTGACCTTGCTGCATTAGGCTTTTCTGTTTCCTCCCTCAGGCAGTAATATTGCTGCAGGAAAATGGGGCGGGAGAGGATGGTCATGTTCTAGGTCTCCAGCGAGTCCCCAGGATGCACCTCACCAAGTGAGGGTCCTTGGCGTCCAGCAAGAAAGGATTCAAGACTGAGCCATAGTAAAGCGAAAGTGGGCTTATGCAGGGAGATACATGCTCCATCGACAGAGCGCAGGCCGCCCCAGCAGGGAGAGCGGCCCCACGGCATGGGCTTGCTCGTTTTCATGGGCTGGAGGATTTCTTGTGCCTTGGCCTGGAAGATATTCCTCTGCCACCTCATATTGTCCAGATTTCTATTTGTATTTTTAGGTAGATTAGTTACTTTTCTCAACCTTGGCGAGGTGGCCCTCTGTGGGAGACGTCCTGTGCATCCCAGCAGGACACTCCTCTCTTGCCACCCAAGGGCCAGGGTCCAGCCAGCTGGGTTGGGTAATTTCATAGGCTAACATGTGGAAGGATTAGTCCAACTATTTTGGGGAAGGGGTGGGGATTTCCTGGAATTGGGCCCCACCCACTTTTGGCCGTTTATGGTCAGCCTGGGAACTGTCATGGCACCTGTGGGGGTGTCCTTTAGCAGCTAATGTGTTATAATGAGTCTATAATGAGGCTCAAGGTGCTGGAAGTTGAATCTTCTGCCATACTGGGCACAGTTGGTTCTAACCAGTTTTGTCAGTGCCTCAAAAGCTATGTCATTCTTTCAATGGTTGTGCCCTGTCCCCTTCCCTCCTGTCTCAGTATGACTGCATCAGACACTGCTTGTGCACCTCTTCAGATGCCCTCAGGCTGCCCCATCTGCACAGCTGTAGGCTCTTGTCCCGGCTCATGCTCTGATCAGTGGTACCCAGGCCCAACGGCAAAGCGCCTCCTCATACTGGCATCTTGAAGCCCGGCGCACATCTCGCCCCTTCCCTGGGGCTGCCCTGATGCTGCTGAAGGCTGGGGAGCCATGCTGTCCACCGGTGGGGCCACTCACACCCACAAGATGTTTGACCAATGACAGCCTGGAGACAGTGCACCGTGATAATACCCGCCCGCGACGCAATGCAGGTCACCGTGTGGTTCCAGCTGATGAAACACACTGTCGTCTCCACCACCCTTGCCGACCTCATCACTATGTTCAGGCCCATCTCCAAGGAGCATGCAGTTCTCCGCTTTAAAGAAAAACAGACAGAAAAAGAGAAAAAAAGGTAAGGAAAATTTACTGAAACGCCCTGGTCAAGAAAATGCACAGAAGTAAGCATTCCTTATAAAAACAAGTACAAGCAAAAGCAGCTGGTGCAAATGCCCCCCACACTGCTCGGCCTGAACGGCAGGTGCTGTGAGTGCCTGGCAGGGGGATTAAAATCTTAGGACGAGTTGTAGGAGGTTTTCAGTTTCACCCCGGGGCTGGCTGTCCCCCAGGCCCAGAGGGCCGCCCTAATGAGGTGAGCCCTGGGCTTGAGCAGAGCTTTGCAGGCTCACCAAGAGCAGAGTCCCGGGAGAAAGACAGATGGGACTTGATGGACCCTAAAAGGGAGGCATTACCTGCCGAAGTTACTGGGCAGCCACGATTATTGCAGGTCTCTGAGTTCATTGTCAATTAGAGTGGCAGTTAGAGCAAGCAGCAGCTGTGACAGATGGCTTGTGTCCAGCTAGTCGTGCTAATGGGATTGGAGCCAACTCAAATCTTTTCTTCCCTCTGGAAGGGGAAAAAAAAAAAAGAGAAAGAAAGAAAAGGACCCACATAGTTGTCAATTAGTCAGTGTCAAAGCGGGGAGAGCATTATTTCTACAAAGAGGTCGTTTATCTGTTTCCTTCTAACCAGAGATTTTGTTTATCTGTTGCTTACTTCAAACCTGTTTGAGCAGAACGTGCAACCTTAGAAGACATTTCGCGCAGAACCTTTGTTCCGTGCGAACTTACAATATGGTCTCCTCGTAACAGAGCCATTTCAATCGAGTGGTTCGCATTTTAATTGGCCAACTCTTTCCTCCCGGCTGGAGCTGGGAGGCCGTTCTCCTACTTACGTAGCACGTGGGGTTAAAACACCAGGGGGATGATACTGCATGGAGGGGCTCGCCCCCAATAAAGTACAGCCCAGCGGGTCTGGCGCGCTCGCATCCGTGAGAACCAACGCCGAGACCCCCCCCCCGCGAGCCCCCCCCCGCGTGTGCGCACGCGCACCGTGTGGGCCGCGGGGCTACCTACGGCTCCTGGCGCCGTGGAGGGGGCACAGGTGTGTCGCAGGAGCTCCAGGGCACCGGGCTTGGCCAAGGGGGCAAATGCTAGGTCGCATGGAGCCAGCGACTGCTTGGAAATCAAAGTCGCGGAGTTCTGCTTTCTTCGGTGTGAGTGTGCTCAGGACCCTCGGCTTTGGGTTTGCGGGGCGGGGGTACTGGATTCAGAGCTCAGTGCCCGCCTGCCGGACGGCCTCGAGGACTGTGTCCCTCAGGGTCGCGCCGTCGCTGCCGAGCGCCTGGGGCAGACGCGTCTCCCCCCAGGGCCGGGGGCTCTGTCCGGCTCCGCCCTGCCCTGCCCTCGGGTCCGCCGCCCTCGCCCTCGGCTGAGCCGGGCCCGGAGCCCGGAGCAGGGCTCCCGAGGCATCCTTCCCTCGTGGTCCGGAGGGCGGCCTGCCCTGAGCGACGGCTCAGGCAGCTCCGGCCGCAGAGCCCGGCGGGCGTCCGGCGGGGGAGGCGATGCGTCTGTCCATCCCGCCTGCCCCCCTTCCCCGGGGCCGCGGGGAGCTGGCCCCCCGCCCGGGCGCTGCCGCCCCGCAGGCCGGCCCCCGGCCCCGGGTCCCCGCCCTCCTCCCTCCTCCCTCCCCAGCTTCTCCGCCGGCCGGGGGGGCAGCCGGACCTCCCTCGGGGCCTCCGCCGGGAGCCAGGGCGCCCCGCGCCGCGCGGAGACCGGGCCCCGCGGCTTCGGACGACGCAGCGCCGCCATCTGCGCGTCGCGCGGAGGCGGCGGCGGAGGCCGGCGTTGCGGAGACGGAAACCACGGTCACTGGGGGCTTTGGGGCATCTTCGTCTCTCCCCCCGGCTGTGAACTGAGACAACCTCACACGTGATTCCATTCAATAACGTCAGAGAGACTGCTCCCTTTTCAGAACGGTTTTTCGTATTTTCTCCATGTCCCCGTAACCCAGGCTCCACCATTCCAGTGCTCAAAACAAGTTTCCGCGGTGCTAGGAGACCCTCTGGAGGACGGCAAGACTGAGAGGTGCGGGGGTACACCGCAGTGGCTGGTTCTCAGCATCCCGCACCACCCCGCCTTCCTTCGCTCCCTGCCCCGAGGCCCCACTGCAACATGACAAGCTGGCCCTGACCCCGTGCCCAACCCCATCCCCTGCTCCTCCTCGTCCACCCCGAGCAGCAGCTCCGCAGGGCTCCCCGCTGGTCACCAGGCCTCCCGCCACCTCCCCGGGGAGGCCGTGGCGCTCCTGCCGCCTGGCTCTGCCCCTGGCTGGTTGATGAGCCTCTTCCCACCTTCTGCTCTTCAGCTCACAACTGCCTTCTTTGTGGTGCCTAAGTAAAGGCACGTACGCAGGTGCCTCACTCTGCGGTCTGGATGACAGACGTATCACCATCGCTGCCTTCTTTTCCCCGGGTACAACTCTGCACTCCCACCCTAACCCCACTGAGCCTTGTCAAGGACACATCAGCAGCTCGCTGTGTCATTAACAGTAGCTATCATTTATTAGCTGTTACGCTAAACACGTCTCCTGCATTATCTGATTAAAACTCACAACATCTTTGTAATTATTCCCGCTCACAAAGGAAGAAAACCGGCTCTAAGAGACTCATACCTTAGACAGGGCGTGGTGGGATGGTGTCCGCCGAGCCAGGTCCCTGTGACACAGAGCCGGGGGCCTCAACCACGCGGCCTCAGAGCCCCGTCAGGGCAGCTGTCACGTCAGTGCACGTGTCTGCCCGTTCATCTCGCCTCTGATCACGGCCCCGGGCCAGGGAGGCTGACTCTAGGCACCACGCTCACCTGTGAGTGTAAACGTGAGGACCGCCGCTCTCGGCGCTCCTAAGGTCAGCTTTTCCGACGTACTTATTAATGATGGAAATGAATGTGAGGGCGCGCTATGGGACTTCATAATGAATTGTGACGATTAGTTTTTCATTCATCTGTTTAGTCAGCCAGACATTCAATAAGCCAGCTGTTTATTCTCTGAATGATTCCTTTTATAAAACATTCTTCTAGACAATGAGATGCAAAGTGTCAGTCACTGCCTTCAGGGACCTTTCCTCATGGGGCAGATAAGGAACTCGCTCAAGATCACATGGGGAAAACATTTTGCACACTAGTGGATGGACACTTCTCTTTAATAATATAAACAAACAACTACAGCAGCAAACCCTAAATTCCATCATCTTGTCCATCCTTCTTGGACATCAGATCTCTATGTCTTAAATTAAAATATAATTAAAAAGATAAGGCATTGACTTTTCCTTCTAATAACATTTTAATATAGAAATTTCACTGTTCTTTTTCAAATAGATTTTGAAAAAGATCTAAAGGTAGGTGGGAAGGTAGCTGATGACTAGTTTAAAACGCCAAGTCCTCTGTCCTGAGCAGGTGCTCAAGAGTGCTCACCGAGAAATGTTGCGAAGAGTGGACCTCGGTATTTCATCACTACGAAAATTTCCAAAATACTTTTAATTTCACTGTTCACATCTCTTTTTATGAACACAGAATCAGCATCAAAGGCTGTACCTCAATGTTACACACACAGAGGGTACAGAGAAATGGAAAAGACTCTCACACTTACTGAATCTTGTTTGCAACTCAGTGGGTAAGTTTACCAGACTAAATCATTGGACCTTAAAGTGATTACCTTTCTGTCAAATTTCCCATTGTTGAACACCTTCTTGTATCAATAGATCTGTAATCTTACTCACATTAAAGCTCTTAGGAAGTTAGCAGAGAAGTTTGTTTTTCATGTATTGGTCTGCACGTAAAGATGGAATTCCAGGAGTTCCTAGAATGAGAGACTAAGTGTGCGCATGATTTTATTTTAGGGACAAACTTACTTATGCATCAACAATCCTCTTGAGATTAATCTTCTGTCAATAGTTTAAGTTCTCTGTAACCGTATAACTCATCCTTCACGCCTGCCCACTGTCCAGGGGGCGATTTGATTTTGTCCCAGATTTGATCAAAGCTTACTTGTGCTTTCAGAGATCAAGCCCATGTGTGAAAGCCCAGACCCTCCAGACTTTCTCATCCTGGTGCTTCTGTATGAGAAGCTACCAGAAAAGAGTAATTACACCAGACTTCATTTTTCACACCATGCTACAACAAGATGAAGGGTGGAGATGGTGAGCAGAAGCAGTGAAGGGAGGTCACTTGATGGAAAAAAAGGAATCCTACACAGAGACCCCTCAGACTCCCCTCTGGACCCTCACCCAGGCTGGGGGGGAGCCCACGCAGCACCTCTTCAGGACACTGCACCCGAAAGAAGCTTTTTAACTCTTTGGAAACTCAAGATGTAGAATTCTTTTTTCCTTCATTGCCCTCACTTATTGCATTTTCCCCCTACGGGTTGAAGGAAAATAAGGATTTGACCTAAATAGTAAAGCAGAAGAGCAAGCAAGCTTACACCGTTGCGGTTTGAAGTCCTCTGAAACGAAATGGACCTCGACGGAAATAGTGGGTGTGGTGCTGTCTCCTTGCTGTTTGACCTCGAAGGTGCTATTTCTCACGATGTCTACTGAGGTGATCTTGGAACTCTTACTAGTGACAAAAGTAAGTATTGAAGCCTGGGGTCTGAGTAAAAGTGTCAAATCGACACTGGGCAGGCCGTGTCATTGCCACCATCTACAGTGTCTCATTGAGGCATCCAGGGTGTGGCACTTTGTCTCCCATCCTAGGTTCCCCTCCTCTAGAAAGAGCAGTCACACTTCTGTCCACTGTGGCTAATGCAGAGTTAGATCCAGAGTCTGGCTGATAAGCAGAATCCTGAGTGATGAAAGATGGAGCTAGTGATGTCCACACATCAAACCGCAGTATGAGCACCAGTTCATCCTCTGAACTCTTACTCTGTGTGAATGTGGATGTAGAGAAGAAAGGCCCTGCCCTGCGTCCCGGCTCTTCTGGTGCAGTGCCACATTTGGGGAGACTGAGTCCCAGTGTCACGGCGGCCAGAGCCACTGAGGCACGGCAGCCGTGGACAGGGGCTCTGGAGTCAGACAGCTCGGGGCCCAGCTCCTGTCCCACTGCTGCTGCTCAGATTCACATCTGTGAATCATCTTCATTATCCTTGAGATGAGGAAGTAATAGTCCCTACGCTAGGGTAGTTGTGAGATTATCAGCAACTGTTACATGGTCCCTGGCGCATGACGTGTGCTTGATAAAAAGACAGACTGGTTGAAAGGGCATTAATTAGGAACCTATTTGAATATTCCCTGTGGGAAAATTATGAGGGCTTGAATGAAGACTTCATATTGGGATAGAAATTACAAGGTAGCCAAGACGTACATTTCTGGAAATGGTAAGGCAGAAAACTTAGACCAACTTTCCTAATAAAATGGATAATTTTTTAAAAGTCTAAAATTATATCCCAGTACTAACCAAATGGTGAAGGATTACAAGGCCAGAAGAAGAGAAAACACCAAGAACATACAGATCAAATTTCAAAACTCACGTCAACTTACACCTCCAGGGCATCTGAGAGCCTGGAAGAAATAGCTGTGAAGATCAGCTGCGTCTTGGCAACTTTGGAGGGCAGGTGGGTGGAGTTAAATTCAAGGCTGTCTCCAGGTGGTTGTTCTGTTGATCATAGTTCACTTTAAGTTTGTCCCCTCCAGGGAAGAGAAACTCAGCCTGAGGGAGATCAGCAGTCAGGCAGAAATGTCCGCCGCCCAGGGGCATTGAAGCCTGAATGCGTACGAAGGTGGTCCCGGGGCAGAACTCTCTCAGCTTCCCGGCAGACAAGTGCAAGTAAGTATCATCCATGGGAAAGAGGGACAACATTATAACCCTCAAATTACACCTTCAAATAATTTTGAAAACACAGTCATAACACAAAGCAAAGACAGCTAGTATACAAGGAAACAAGACACCATGATCAAAAATCAAGAAAACGAGGTACAAAGAAACGGCCTATCAAGACTTGGTGTATCGGAATGATTAGCCAGAGATTAATCATGTTTATTATTAAACCGAACAGATGAAACATGTTTACTATGTTTAAAGAAAGAAGAGGCAAGCTTGTGCTCTATCTTGCACAATTCCAAGAACTGGCCTCAAGGAAATGGCCACAAACTGAGCCTGGAGTTCAAGATTAACTGTACTTAAAACTGCTCAGCCCACTGCATGACCAGTTTCAGGGTGACTGTCAGCACTAACTGGGCTGCTCCGCATGCATCCCCTCCCTCTGCCCACACACCCCCAAAACTTCCCTTTAAAAGCTCTTGCCCCTGACTAGCAGTGGGAGTTGGTTCTTGGACACAAGTCCACCTTCTCCCCAGGTTGTCAGCCTCCTGAATAAAGCAGCCTTCCCTTTCCTACAACACTTGTCTCCTGAGCAGTGAGCAGCTGGACCCGAGTTCAGCAGCACTCCGACAGTGCATTCTGGTACGAGTCCTGGGTGTGCACAGGAAAGTTATTCAAACTCTGGTATCCAACCAAAACTTACCAAGCAGAGCTCACTTTGGCAGCACATACACTAAAATTCGAACGATACGGAGACAATTAGCCTGGACCCTAAGCAAGGATGACACGCAAATTCGTGACATATTCTATATTAAAAAAAATGACCAAGCATACAAAGGAGCAGGAAAGCATGGCACACGGTGAGGAAAGAAACAATCAAAACCCAGAACGACACAGGTGTTGGAATTAGCGGATGAGGACACTGAACAGTTCCTATAACTGTGATCCACACATTCAAGTTCATACAGACATGGAAGAGAGAAAAGAGAACTGTATTAAACATTTAGAGAGAAAATGTTTCAGATAAAAAATAAAGTGTATGGGATTACCAGCAGATTAGGTGTTTAAGACAAAAAAAAATTAGTGATCTTGAAGATGTCGCAAAAGACAATAAAAAATGAAGCAACAAAAGAGAAAGAAGGTTGAAAAAATGAAGTTAGCATCTGGCAGCAGTGGGCACACTCTAAGTAGCCTGACAGACATGTGATGAGTGTTGCTGAAGGAGACGGAAGAGGAGGAGGAAGAAAAAAGATTTGAATCATTAATGGCTGAACATTTCCAAATTTGATGAAACTGTGTATTCACGGATCCAAGGAGTCCAGGGACTCTCAGGACAAGATATATTACAAGACAAAACAAAACACTAAGCACGTTATAATCAGATTGTTCAAAACTAGTGAGAAAAATAGCATTTACAAATCAACCAGAGGGAAAAATATGCATTGCAAACAGAGAAAAATATAAAGATGGCAGCTGATTTCTTGTTAGAAATACTGAAAGGGAGACGCAGAAGAGCAACACCTTTAAAGTTCTGAAAGCGAAATTCTCTACTGAAATTCTCTAAGCAAACACACACACGATGGGAATTCCAACAAAAGAGGTGAGAGAAAAGAGGCAGAAACACATCATTTTTCATGAGTAAACACTCCTTGAATTGTTATAGCCTTTTGTTAATTTCCAGAGGTCTGCAAGTATTGATATCAACTTTTTTTCCCCCTATTCTTCTCATTGATTTCAGAAAGAAGCGAATTTTGGAGTATTTTTACTCCACCAGGGAAAGGAGCATCGTTTGCCCTACGTTGCCTTTATAAAGTTTCCAATTTTTTTTTTAAGAAGCTATTACAGTAACTAAATGTGCATTTGAAATAATAAAATGCCCTTCAAAATAGAGTGTTTGGGGGAAAAATCATTCTTAAACTGACATATTTATTGTAAATAATATATTTACAGAAGGGTAACATTGGAGTCAAAAAAAGAATTTCTGGGAATGAAGTCTATTTGAGATATGACTTTTGCTCTCATTTTACGCTAGATTTGTTTACTTTTAATGACTGTGTTTGTGTGTGTTCTTGTTGTCTGGCATTCAATTTTTTTATAACACTTGTGATTTTGTCTGCTGATTGGTGATAACTAAAGTATTGCATATACTTTTTGTGCAATTACAAAATTATACTTTACTAGTGGTAGAAAAGGTCGTTGATAATATATAGTAATTTCATAAGTGATATCTAAAAAATTTGGGCTTTTCCAAGGTCACCTAACTTACCAGTAGAGTCAGAACTAGTATCTGACTTTTAGTACCAGAATGTGTCACGTAGATGGAAGCCATCTGTGATTATCTGTACTTGACTCTGTATCTGCAATATGATTTCAATTATGTAAACATACTTGACTGGGGAGGAACTAATTTTAGAATTTCAGAAAAAAATGATGGCTTTTACCATACTTCTGAGTTTCTGATTTCTTAGTATGGTGTTTAACATCTATTTTCAAAGAGCCACCTACTTTCAGGTATGAAAAGTTTGAGCTAAAACAATGTCCTTGGCCCCTCTGTCCTCTACACAGGTGAAGTCTCACATGGCTTTAGAAGTGCCCTCAAATTTCAGGACAGGTGGTGCCTCCTTCCTCAGGAGAGCCTGAGATCCAGACAGCATCTCAGAGGTGAGAACACCAGGGTAGAGGTTTTACACTTGAATCTGAGAACCTGTGTAGATGTCCATCTCGAAAGTCTGTAGAGACATTCCTTCAAGGCATTTGTCCTTGAACTGGTCTGTGCCACCTGGATGGAATCAGCTTTCTGAGGGCAAAAGCAGCCCAGTTCTGGATGTGGTGAAGTCTTATTGCCTGTAATTAATCAAGGACAAATGCATCTTTGATTTGCTTATTTTTTTCCCCAGAGATTCTGAAGGGGAGAAAATAGTAATTAATCTAACTCACTTTGTGTGATTAAAACCTAATAGAAGTGCCACTGCCTTCCCGTAAGACAAATGATAAATTTTACAAACTTGAGAAGAAATGCAATTTCTTAGGAAGTCTCTTTAAGAAAGTAATCTCACCAGGATCCAAATGATTCTCAGGACTGACTCTCCTGCTGATGCTGGTACCTTCTCAGAGGTAGCTTCCCTCCCCACGTGGTTCTGACGGGTGATCACCCCTCCCGAGGCATCACAGTACCCGGCGGGGAAAACGCACGTGCCCCGACTCCACACACAGAGGCCTCGTTCGGTTGGTCTGGGGGGTGGCCCTGCCAGCCCGTGAAAGGTCCTCACCAGGGACAGTGAATTACAACCACGAAGGCCAGGGCTTGCCGGAAGAGGCAGTGAGTTACCACGGCGGTGAGACTCGTCAGCCAGATAAGGATCTGAACCCGAGCTCACTTATTTCTCCCACAAGTGATGAGCACTCAGGGAGTAGCAGGTGTGTGGGGGGCTCTGGGGACAGAGTCTGTGAACCAGACACGCGTGGTCTGTGGCACTTGAGCTTAGGGTCCCACCGGCTCTGGGTGGTGTTGGGCAAGGCCACAGGTCCCTCCCGTCCGTTTAGTCATTGATTCATTTACTTGTGGACGACGGTGTGGGGATTAAGCAGTCAGATGTGTGCAAAGTGTCTGGTGTGAAAGGAGCTCCTTCTACTGCATATACACACACACACACATACTCACAGATAATTATTGCTTTTTCTTCTATGTGATGGCCAACTGTGCAGATACATCAGCTTAGAACGTGTAACCAAGACATGGTATGATTTAATTGGTAGACATGTTAATTAGAAAAAAATGTAAAGCATAGAGATTCAAGCTGTAGCTCTAGGTGGGCATTAATAATAATAATAACTGAACAATAATCAGTTTATCCAATGCAAATATTGTGAAAGGTGCTTTATATACATTGTCTTCATTTTCAAGACAACGGCATTGGTGAGAGGCTATCACGCAGCCACGATGAGACGGACCCTCAGAGGCTCTGGGTGCCCCATGTCAGGTCGGGCGGCCAGTAACTGAGAGGACTCTGGAGCTGAGTCCATGACCCTGCCCGACGCCGCGCTGCCTCCTGCCTGTCAGATGCGGGCTTGCCGACCGCAGAGCTCAACATAAAGCAAATTACATTGGATTTGTAATGTGTTTTGCAAAAGCAGTTGTTTTTTGTTTGTTTGTTTTGTTTGCTTTTTTTTATGCAGTGCCTGCTTGGTGATTTTTATTTCTTTAACAGGCTGTGATCTCCCAAGGACAGCTGAATCATAATTTGACTCTTTTAATTACAAACAATTCCCTTAAAGTGACATATATGATCATGAGAGACAACATTCCAGCCAAGTCTTAACATTTGCCCCAGACAACATTCTGAATTTTTAGTATTTCTCCTTTCGATCAGTGGAGGTGCCTGGGATGGTTTCCCTCGGACTCTGAAGATTACGTTTCTCACTAAGGTGGAATTTTCTCCATTGGAAAAGTCCTTTAGGCCCTTGCCGGGATGTGGCCGTGATGGAGGTCACCACGGGAGTCCCCGACTAGGGGCCAGTGTCGTCCGCATCCCCAGCCCGGTAGCCCTGCCGCCCGCGCCAGGCGCCCGCGGCGGCGGCTTCCCCGCGGGGGCGGGACGGGCGCCTCTCCTGAAGCCGCAGGGGGGCTCCGTCGCCCTGAAGGTTTGTGAACACGGCGGTGGGAGGGGCCCGGAGCCGGCTGCTTACCCCGGCTCATCAGGCATCACTCCTTTCGTGCAAATAACTCTGCTTCCTTTGCCAGTTCGTGCGTTTTTTTAAGCCAATGCATATGTCATCACCGCAGCCCGCTGTGTGGAATGAGAGAGCTAAGGAAGAATGAAGCTGCGTGATTTTGTACATCTCGCTCAGTTATTCATTCATCCATTCTTTTTTTTTTTTTTTTTTCTGAATTCCTGTCCCAGATGCCGTGTGAGGTGCCCTGGAATGCTCACGGCCTCAGCGGGCAAGCGCGAGAGGGCGGTAACTGGCGCGCCTTCACCCGCTGTTGTTGAGTCTCAGGAAACAGTAAACAGCGGCGGGAAAAACAAAAAGCGAAAAGCAACCCTCTGGCTTATGAAGCTCTGCGCCCTGTGTACTAGGTTCTAGTAAATTCTGACTCCTCACAAACTTGAGGAGAAGAGAGCTCCAGACAAACCAACAAACAAACACACACAGTGCGAACACCAAGGCCAACAGTGAACATTCAACGTCATAGAAAGACAGAAGGGGAATTACGCAGCCCGGGGGCCCGCCGTGAGTCCGGCTGCCCTCGTGTTTCGTGTTTCTGGGCCTGCGTGGTGGCTGGGACGGAACCTTCCAGAAGGGCTTAGGCGAGGGGAAGTCTAATTGGGGTAAAACATCTTCTGACCACAGCAGCCTTCAGGACGCCATCCCCTTGAAACAGTCTCCGTGAGGGCCCAATACTTCGAGGGGCCGTGAGTGACTCCTGTCTTAAGACACAAGGCCCCAGACTCCGTGGAGATGCTGAATTTGTGCAAACACATCCTCATAGTGCGAGGCCATCTTTAGTCTTTCCTGTTACCTTTCAGAACTAATGTTCTTAATCCCAATGGATGCATGAGTCCTAATTTGATAAAAAAAAAAAAAAGGGGGGGGGGATGCACTGCCTGATTTACTGTCGCGGGCGGGGCCGTGGCTTTGCAGCCCGCACACCTGGGCTCCGCCCCACCTCCCGCATCCCCGAGCCGCAGGTTCAGCTGACGAACCGCGCGGCTTCCCTGAGCTTCGCCTTGCTTCCTGGTCCTCATCTGACAAATGAGTTTGGAGCAGCTCCGTTCCCAACCTCACCATCCGGGGCGCTGGTGAAACAATCATCATCCTCACCCTCTTCTCCTCTTGCATACGTTTCAGAGGCCCGAGAAAGAGGTAAACCACACTCTGCTTTGGCCTAGAATTCTTCCAGGTCAGTGTGATGAGAACTATCTCTACTAGGAGTCTGTTACACACTGAGCAACTTCCCACACACACACACACACAGAACTGAATTCTTCCACGCGTAACCGTTTCACCAATAGGGAGCGTGAGCCCTGGAAGGACGGAGAGAGTCTCTAACGGCTGGCGCTCGGTGCAGAGGCAGGGCCCGCGTGCAGGGCCACCCCGCCTCCATCACCTTCCCCTGCAGTTCTCTCAGGACAGGAAAGAGCTTCAGCTGGCGTTGCAGTTCCGAATTGCGATACCAAACAATTATTCCTTCATCAGCCCAGCTTGCTTCGCAAATAAACATTGTCAGAAGGGCCCCTGGACGCGAGGGAATGACAGAAATTCTCGGAGCTGGTAAGACCACCACGTCTGAACTAGAGGATGTTGAGCATCTTTGTGTCTGGCTCTGAGGTCCTAAGGTTCCAGCGCTCTGGTCCGGGATAGGTCAGGAATGGATCTGTTCTCTCATTTCTGATAAATCCCGATTTCCTTCATCGTCTTTTCCTCTGGGATTCAACTCGGAGGCTGCGATGGTTCAGAAGTTGCCAATTTAAGTGACATACAGTAGATAACCTTGAAATACATTTCAAAATATATTATACAAGATATTCCTCAGAAAGGTAAATCTTATCTTCAATCAAGTGGTTCTTTCTTTAAAAGGAAAAAATAAAAAACCCTGGAGCCCCAGAGGCGGATGAACCCTGGGCTGTGCTGGCGTCCGACGTGGGGGTGCTGGCACCCCTAATTTACCACTTCAGAGATGCATCAAGTCGCACTCAGGTGAGGTTCATTTTGTCTCCCTTTGAAGTGCCTTCAAAGTCTGGGTTGAAACTGAGCTTCAGGGAACACAGTTAACTAGTCAAGCATCCTATTTCCTGGCTAAAACGACACTTCAAAAATCATATCAAAAATATAAAAATTGTCACTTTTTTCTTGGGAGGCACAGGTAAAGGGTGGGGGTTTCCCTCCAGTAACTGAACTGACTTGAATTTGTAAGCTCTGTTTTCTAAGACTCAGAGCTGAAATACTGCTCTCATGTGAGACTCTACCCGGTGTGGGGGCAGGACTCTAGCTTGGATGTGACAACCAGACATGGGCCAGGATGTACATCCTGAGTGGAAAATGCTCAGTGTTGGAGACAGAGACTTAGTTCTTAGGTTGCCCATCAGAAACAGATGAGAGATCTTCCAAAACACAGATACGAATCTGAGTTATCATTTTTAGTATTGTCCTTCTAAACCTCAGATAACCCTATTCCAGAATTTCATATTTTAGATTACCTTCAAAATACGCACTTTTACTGAAGGAGAATGTGCCCAGGGTTTAAACACAGTGATCTGAGGAGAAAAGAGTCGATTTATCCCTGTACAAGGCAGGAGGGGTCCCTGGTCTTGTAGATTCGCAGGAGAAACCAGGAAGAAAAGATGAGAGTCTGGGCCAGGGAAACAGCACTGGGGGCTCAGGAGAGATCCCCTGGAGCGAACTGGTGACAGGAAAGCTGGGACTTGGCAATGCAGAACAGCAGGGGCATTTGCACTTCTTTAAAAGGGCACCTTTGCAGGCCGTCCCAGCAGCCAGGGCTAGGCCTCCTGCCCCTGCACAGGGCTGCACCTTTGAGTGTTCTGCAGGTCACCTTGCAGAGGTTGTAACCGTTCCAAGTCAAGTGTACTTGCTTGAGTCAGACAGTCCTGGGATTTGACCTCGTTCTTACAACAAACATGACTGTCCATTGCAGTCCCCAAGCAGCTGACCTCAGCTGGCCCCTGCTCAGAGTAAATGCCGAGAAGACAGGGTTTGTCAGCTGCCCGCACCCAGGCCTCCCTCCACAGTCCACGCCTCTGGTCGCACCTACCGTTCTGGTGCTTTTTGGAAGGAAGCAAAAGAGAAACGAGAACATTTCTCGTCTTACCAGTTTGTCCTTTTCTTAGGAGAATGCGCCCTTACATTGAGAAGCTTTGAAAGAACTTGACCCAAAGCAAGACTGAGAAAGAGGGGTTTGGGACATTTGTGGGTTCTTACCCAGAATCTGTGTGGATGGATGCAATACATGTTTGTTACGTGATTTCTTCGAGAACAATACACTATAAAACATACTCTCCTGGTCTGTCCCTTTGCCTTCTGGTGGTTTGTCTCTACCAGACACATTCCTACTCTCCGTCCACCCCCACCCCCGGACTCACCGATCTCACCAGCTTAACCACCTGTGCCTCTAAGCTGCAGTTTCCTCATATATAAAACAGGCCAGCTCTGTCCTTAGGGTGGCAGACAGGATTCGGTGAGTGGTGGACGGGAAGCCCATGCCGGAGTACGTAGATCCTGTGACACCTGGTTTTTGAATGAAGGTAGACTCCTAATTTTTGAAAGAGCTGGCCATCAGAACATTTCTCATTTTCTAATGTCGCTGGTGATCTTTCTCAAACGCACAAGAGGTGCTGACCAGTTCTCTTCCCCTGGTGCCGAGGAGGAGGGAGTCCTGGGGGATCCTTTCAAGACAGAAGCAACAGAGAAGTTCTCTTACCGGAGATTATTTGCCTGACGTCCCACCTGAGGGTTGAGCACGGGGTCGTTAACTTGTGGGAAAGGGGAAGGAATGGAGGTCAGTGATGAGAGCTGGTCAAGGCAGCTGCCCAAATGAGGCTGCGTAGGAAGATGGAGGAAATTGACAGTACTAATGTCACAGGTTTGGAGAAGAAATAGAATTGAGGTTCGACCCACCTCCAGGAATCAGCTCCACAAACCTGAGGGCGTCAAGTCAGCACCACTTCCTCAGTTGTTGGAGGGAACATGCCACTTCGGTCTCCGCTGAGGCTGAAATGCCATAATGGTTTTGAAGTCCACGGTGCAGGGTCAGGAACGCAGGCATTCCTTCAGTATGTGGCAGCCATGAGGATGCAGACCTGACGGAGCATCAAGGCAGGTGACAGTCACCAGAGAGATGCAAACAGGAAGGAGGGGTGTCCCCACATATCAGCAGGGCTGTCTTGGGGTGAGCCCTGAGACCTTAATTTGGTGCATTCATGTGAGTTGGGGCAGTTGATTTTAAAAGGCTCAGGATGGACAAATACCATTCCTCACATGTAAAGAAACCTTTAAAAACTCTCAATCTGAATACTTGCTTTAAATTATTTTCTCAGGAGGTGCATTGGCTTCACACAAATTCATTAAGTGGTGCCCCTTCGATTCACAGTTCGGTGTGTGCCCATGGGTATGCAGTGAGAGATGAAGTTACGCCAGGCATTCAGTATTACTCCAATCAGTACCACTAATCAATACGCACATATTGACTCAGTCCTCAGGGGGCAGCCAGCTCACCCGCTGACTTGGTGATCTAAGCAAATACTTGAATCCTTCCATGGGTACCAGGATGTGGAAGGCGCTGCCTGTCGTGACTGCCAGAGGCGGGCGTTGAGAAATGCAGACCCTGACGGGGGCACAGTCTGGGGGACAGCGCCAAGCTCAGACGCCCAGCATCTGCCAAACACCAAATCTGTCTTCCCTGCTCCAGCTGCTCCTCAGACAGAGCGCTGAATAATCCATCCGTCAGGCAGAAAATGAACTCCGTCTTCCACATTTTCACCCAACAATATGTTATTTCTTCTCTGCCTTTCTCCGAAGAGGTTTACCTTTTCTGCAGGTGCTTCCTTTGCTTGTCAATGTTAGAAAATTTGAATAAATCTTTCGTCCGTGAACCCCGTTCCCAGAGTCGATCTCAGCAGGGCTTATCTTCTGGAATGGATCAGCATGAATTAGACGTGGGTGGGAGAAGCTGATAAGAAAATTCTCTCAGCAGGGGAGCCTTGGGGAGTTAAACAGCTCCCAGAACACCCAGCTTGGCGTCAGCACCGGGGCTGGGGCCAGCGCCTCTGCTTTCAGGAAGAGGCACACGTGTTCCGGAACACAGCAGCGTGGAGGGTACGCGCTATACTTAACACTCAGGCTGGACAGGAAGAGTTAGCTCTGGATCAAGAGGACACTGAAGAAGTGGCTTAAAATGCACATTCCGAGTATGGGAAACTCATGAATATGAAGTTGCTTTAGGCATTTAATCTGCGCCTCACACAGGGGACACGGGATGTGCTGAGCCCCTCTCGAAGCAGGTCCACGAGCTCCTAATAACTCATCAGGTCCCAGGTGCGGGTGACTTGGACTATAGTTTGTCCCATTTCTTGAGATATTTCATAAATCTCCCAGACTTCTTTGTAATGGACACAGATTTTAATTCTCATATTCATAGTATTAGATGCTAAATTTGCCATGCAGTGAAGTACAGAAAGATTTAATAAAATGTTGGCAAATCACAGATGTGCTTTGAAAGCAGTTAAAAACCAACCAACCCAAATGTTCATCTTCAGATGACAGGAGAAAGAAGCCGTGGTATATTTATACAATGGAATACTACCCAGCCATAAAAAAGAACAAAATAATGCCATTTGAAGCAATGTGGATGGACCTGGAGATCACCATTCTAAGTGAAGAAAGCCAGAAAGGGAAAGAAAAATGCTATATGAGATCACTTATATGTGGAATCTGAAAAAAAAGGGCATAAATGAATGTATCTACAAAATAGAAACAGACTCACAGACATAGAGAACAAACTTATGGTTACCAGGGGTTAAAGAAGGTGGGAAGGGATAAACTGGGAGTTCAAAAATTGCACCTCGTGGGGAGTGATGGAAATGTTAGCCACCTTGACTGTGGTGGTGGTTTCATGGGCGTCTACAACTACCACAATTCATCAAATTGTACAGCTGAACTATGTGCAGTTCACTGTACAGGAGCCAGACCACAATAAATGTGTTAAAAAACAAAAAACAGAAATACAAATATATATATACACAAATAGATTAAAAAAAAAAAAAGAAAGCAGTTAAAAGCCATTCAGAATAAAGACAAAGTGTCATTTTGTTTCTGTTAAAAGTAATCATAAAAATGATCTCAGCAAATTAAATCTGTTGTTCAGAAATCTTTGAAAATACCCAGAAATATCTGTTGGCAGTTGTAAAGACTGAAGCCGGAGGTACACCGCACACTGGCCAAACCAGACAAAACAGCCCCGAGAGGGCCCATACGGTCCACCTGGCGTCTGGAGAAGCGGTCTGGGTGCCTGGACTAGAACAGACCGGGCTGATCGCCCCCTCGGGCATCGGGTCCGGGGGATGCAGGTCTGAGTCCACACACTCAAGAGAGACGCCAGCTTTCCCGTCTCTGGCTTCCACCAAGTCGTTGGCTGTTCTTGGCTCACCATGCTTGGAGGGTGACAAAGAAGCGGACCCTGGAGCTCTGCCCATACTCTCAGAGGGGGCTTCCACGTGGCGGCCACGGTCCCCTAGAGAGGACCCCGAGCTGGGCTTTCTCACGCTGTGTCCCCGTTAACTTATTTCCCTCGTGATCCACTGTCCACTGATCACCTTAACCACGCCAGAGGGTCCACATGTTGAAATGAACCATAAAATACAAAATCAGGAGGCAACTGAACGTCAGAGCAAGTCCAAAATAGACCTTTCTGCCACCTGCAGTCGCCAGATCAAGCCCAGTCAAATTAACCCGTGCGTGGTTAATCCCGATCCGTGCCTGCAGTTTACGGCCTGTTATGGAAATTCCTGGTGCCAGGCCCTTGCAGGGGGAGCAGGTCTGCAGTTTAGCTGCTGGGAATCTGTTCAGTGGTCTCAGCACCTGCCCAGGTCAGCCAGGAACTGGCTCCTATTTCGGTGCCCTTGCAAGGATATTTTTAAAATAATCCAAATCATCAGTCCTGCATAAATGAATGTATGAGATTCCTCCAGCCTATAAAGATATTATACTGATGGAGATAAAGACTGATACCCAGGTTAAAAAATACAAGGGTTCCAAGAGAAAAGTGTTTCAAAGGTAGTTCAAAACAGCAGCAAGAATTCCCAGGCTTGGGGAGACCATATTCCACTTAACTTTCTGGAAGCCTTCTTGGAGGCGGGGCACGGGGAGCAAAGAGCAGGAGCCAGTTTCCACAGAAGGAGACGTCTCCTCAGAGGAGGAGGGGCACCGTCATGGACCCGAGGCCAGGCAGGGCGGGGAGCGGCCCCGTTAAGGCGGCAGCTCGGCTCTGGTCCTGAATCCGAGGACGGAGTCGGAGGGCAACGGGCCGAGAGCCCAGGGACTTGCCGGGAGGTGGTTGCTCTTCAAGTGTCTGAGGCAAAGAGGAGGTAAAGAGTCCCATGATGGCAGCTTCGGGGACCCAAGGAAGTGTAAGGGAAGAGTCCACACCTCTTCTGAGTAAACGACAAAAAGACGTGAGCGAATGTATCCTAGGGATGGAAGACGGACCGACCGACCTCAGCTGCAGAGGGGGACCTGAGAGTCAGATCTGCGGGCATCTGGGGACACAGCCACACACACAGGCCTGTCTCACTTTTCTGATCAAGTCGCCAGAGCATGAGGCAGATGCAGGAAAGAACTCTGGATCACAGTAAGGAGAAGGGGTTCTAGCTTCACACTATGACCCACGACAAATGGCCAGCACTCACGGGGCCGCAGATGGCACCTAAGTCACATGAGAACATTCAGCCCCGTGCTGTCTGAGATGCCTTTCCACCTGAGAATTTATGACGATCGTTTAAAAATGAACACATCAGTTTTATCAAAGGCTTTAAAAAATTTCATAAAATACATTATGGAAATGAATTTACTTGTGTTTTAATTTAATTGTTGTTAATTCAATTTTTTAAAAATCCAGACTTTGTTTTTAAGAGCTGTTTTAGATTCACAATAAAACTGAGAGGAAGACAGAGCTTTCCCATATACACCCTGCGCCACCGGCACACGGCCTGCCCCACCGTCAACAGCCCCACCAAGAGTGCACCTGTACAGCCAGTGATCCTACATCACCCAAAGTCCAGAGTTTGCATTTGGGGGTCCCTCTTGGCTTTGCACATTCTGTGGGTTTAGACAAATGTGTAATGACATGTACCCACCAATATAACATCGTACAGAGTAGTCCCGTTGCCCAGACTCTCCCCTGTGTCTCACTTACTCGTTTAATTTTCAGGCAACAGTTTTGAGGACATACTGTTGGCCAGACAGTGTCCTAGGCCAGGGCTATCATGGAAATTTAAGATGCTTCCAATTTCTGCTGTGGGAGACAAGTGCGCAAACAAGTGCAAGCATTAAAGCATCGCAGGTGTGACCGGGGAGTCCTCCACAGGGCAGAGCTAAGGGCAAGGAGAGATGTTGCCTTGATATTTTCTTCCTTTATTATAAGCTCCCTAAACTGCTCTCTCTAAGAAAGATTTCTTGCCGTGGAAGACGGAGGCTACCCCTGAGAGCAGGAGTCTGATTAATCACACTAATGATTAATGAACAGTAACAAACGCAGCTAGGAAATATGTCAGCTAAATGCAACCAGTGTTTTCCTTTTCTCTTTTTTTCCTTCAGATTTCTGATTACTTTCCATCTTCCCAGCTCTCCACATACAAGTTAAAATACCCCTGCTCGTGTCTTCTGGGCAGTCAGACATACAGCCCCCGTGTCAGACACTTTGCTGACTCTTGCCTTTTGGGACAGACCATATTTAAAAGCTGTTTGAACACATGAACATCCATAAATTCTGTTCTCTGTATACGTTTAAAATCCAACCAAAGTAGGAATTTTTTTTTGAGCTTGCTGTGTTTGTACTTTTAATTTAACGTTCGTGGGACATCTGCCAAGCTAACCAGGCCCTTCTCCGTGCGCTGGAAAACCCAATTAGGACTTGCTCTGTGTTTGATTATCAGGCAGAAGCATGCACACAGAAATATTCATCAGGGAGCTGCTGAGGACTGTGATAAAACATCAGAGGGCTGAATTACAGAGCCGCCGTCGCCCCCCACCCCGCGGTGTCACATCTGCGCGAGGGAAGGAAGTGGCCACATGCCCTCAGTGCGCGGGGCCGCCCGCTGAGGGCGCGGTCCTGCCCCCTGGGGGAGGCCCCCAGCCTCGCACGACCTGCTGCTGCAGGCGAGTGACAACTGCAGCCGAGCTCGGCCCGCGGCAGGCCTGCCGCCGCGGCGCCCGGGCAGGCGCACTTGAAGCTTCAGCGATGCACTTGGGCACGGTGGCAGTGGTCCCTGGAGGCAGGTTGCGGGGTGGGTGGGTCCCCTAGATGCTTCACGTGCGGAGTCCTCAAAGGCGGTGTCTTCCCACCCCTGCCACGAGCTGTGATTGTCACCGTGAGTTTCTAGATGCATCTGGTACTGATGGGATGACTTGCTGAGGTGCTCCGAGTCGTGCCAAGAGGACTGCGAGAGGCTCAGAAACAAGCCCACGGCTCCTCACAGGGGTGTGGAGCAGGAGGCTGCCGAGGGGGGGCTTCGGGGCTGGGGCGCGGCCGAGGGCGGGGTTTCAGGAAGAGCGGGACAGGGACGCGAGGGCGAGGGCAGAGGCCGGGGGAGGGGAAGAGGACGAGGGGGGCGGGGAGGAGGGCGAGGGGGAGGAGGGCGGGGGGGGAGGAGGGGGAGGGGAGGGGGTAGCAGGGCGAGAAGGGGACGAGGAGGGGAGGCGACGAGGGCCAGGCAGGCTCTGGACCCTCTTTCCTCCGGACCGTCTGTCTGACCTAGTTTTGAGGTTGCTCAGAGGGCTTTTCTAAAACACTGGTTTTGAAATGATTCGGTGAACACGAGTGGAGTTCGGCAGACAGCACGCTGAAGTGCAGCCATGATCCAAAATGGTACAAGGGCCGCTTTTCCCTCCCCTGGGATGATGGGCTCATGACGTAGATGTCTGCTCCTTTCAGGGCCTCTAATTGCCTCCTGCTCCCAATGTGGCTCACAGGCCACAGCGCTGGGGACACGTGAGCACGGGTCTCCCGCAGTCCCAAGAGGCCACGTGCCCCGGCTGCTGTCAGCTCACAGGATCAAAGACTTCCGAGCAGCTTATTTGAAAAACGGTTGAGTAATTTAGCTCTTAATGGCTTCAGTGTGTTTGCTGTTTCAGACATTGGATATATTATTTTAAAAATTTTTAAAAAGGGAAAAATATCTTTTCAGATGGGTGGTTCCATTAAACAATATTCATTTCCTGCATAAACTAAGAAACCAGATTAAAGAACACAGCCTCCAATCCAGCACAAGAGTGTGTCTGAACATGATTAACCTTGTTTGGGAAAAAAAAAATAGTAGAAAGAATTTGTATCTTCTAAAGAAAGTAAGGTGGTCTCCATCTATCAGTACGACATTCCTCATCTGAATTTGAAATATGAGACTGAAGCATGTGACTTAAATAATGGAGGTTATTAAGATCGGAGACTTCAAGACGTCAGTATTGGGATGGGACCATGTTCATGACACCTGAGCAACTTCATAAAATTAAAAATATTTGATGATACAGTGCTGACCTGTATTGCTGATGTTTATAATAATGATAAACATTCCACTTCGTACAGTTAAGGAAATCTTGATAAGAACCAGAAGACGTTTGAAAGTGATGCTTTTGTAAAGAGGACTTCGCTGGTACAATTGTTTTGCCGGGACGCAGCTTGTGGCCACAGGGTGTCTAGAGAGACAGTCTTCCTCCTCAGCCCTGTCACTGTCTAGGGATGCACTTCTTGAAGGAATAAAGGACCTTGCCCCATGATGTCCACAAGGATTTGTCCCACGGAAGTCACAAAGAAAAAGGAGAGCAAAGGGGAATTTTTATGAGGAAAGTAGAATTTCCTGGCATCAATCATGGGCAATCAGGACAACGCTTTAGCAAAAATGATCACTGGAAACTTCGTTTAAGTGGGATAGGAAACACTGTCTCATTCTGGTTCTTGGTCCAGTATCTGGGGAGTGGTGCAGGTGGCTTTGAGAATGTTCCTCCATGCTGGGGACACATGATCTCTACTCCAGAGGTTAGGCTGGGGGTCAGGGAAGGAGTCTCCTTCCTTGAGCTTGCAGGGGGATTCAGCGTGGAGACGAATAAACCGCATGCATTTTAAAGGGTGTTCACTCAATTCCCTGGTGCTCTTTTTGACTGTCATCAATTTGCTGTCTTTAAACCCCCAGTAAGATCTCAGTATCCCAACACAGCATCAGGTGGGAATTAAGGGAAAGGATATGAGGTCCTGCTGGTGTAGAGCCACGGCCTCACCTGGGAGGAGGAGGCGCTGGTAACGTCTGGAGACATGATTTTCTTGTCACATCTGGAACAGAGGTGCCACTGGCATCCAGTGAGCATAGGACAGGACCAGGCTACTGCTAAACTTTTCACGCTGCACAGCACAGCCACACCACAAAGAATCACCAGCCCAACATGTCAACAGCACCCAGCTGTAGAAAGCCTAGTCTAGAGTGATGGATGCAGGTCCGTGTTTGCTGAAGTTAGCTTGGTTTGGGCATTAAGAGCAATAATTAGTAAGAAATTGCCAAAGAAGAAAGTGAATTTCAAGAGTTAAGAAGAGTGCAAAGCTTTCATGTGTGAATATTTTCCCCAAATGGTTTTCCTGTAAAATTGGGGTATGTAGGTTTTTGTTGGTTTCTTTCATTTTTGTTGCTTTAAAAAAAAACACACACACAAGGTTATAAATGCCTTCAAAAACAGGCTGGACATACAGGCTTCTTAAACCTGGTTATTAACAGAGATTATACCAGCTTTCAGAATTGATTCTACTTTGTTAGACTGGCAGAAACACATTTTATAAAATTATTTTTATGAAGATTCAGGGAGGCTGTGTTAAACATTGCTCTGTGTCTGCGTCTGTGCTCAGCACTCTCCCTGTAATCTCATACAACTTCCCCACAAGCCATCAGATAAGAAATTATTTCCTTTTTATTAAAAGAGGAAGCAAAAGCTCAAGTTAAGTAATTTTTCCAGGATCTTAAAAGCTAGTTAGTGTACAGATGCAATATTTCTCTCTCCACCTCCTCACTTTTTATCATAATCCCACTGTCACATTCATCATCACTTCCAGCTGCGCCCTAGAACCACACAGAGTGTCTACCGCCCCTTCCAACTTCTGCATTCTGAGACAGCCATGAGGTTAACCTCAAGGCGGAACACTCCTAGTTTCTCCATGAATTCTGATGGCAGGACAGCCAGTCCTCTCCCAGCCTGACTGCCCTCTTCATGAACTTCTCTCTGACCATGCACCCCTGCAGTGGGAGGCCACGTTGTCCTCATGTTCCACCTGCACTCAGAGCATGACGTCCAGCCGGTAAGTCGTGTCCCTGGATGAGCAGACATCGTGTCTCTCTTACCAAACAGAGAATGCAGACACCTAGTCTTTAGTGGGGCTCCTGGTCTTTAATCACCTCCGTGGACTTAAAGTGCTACAAAGTTGGGTTGTCTTATAAATACTCACACACACATATATAACAAAAAATAAAATCTGTATACATTTATAAGTCTATACATACATATTGAAATGTGTTTTATCTCTAGAATATTTATTTTTGAACAGATTTAGTTATAGACACGGGTGGTAGGACCAGCCTGAATAGAGGCCTGGGAGCACCTGTGCGGGATTCTGGTTGTTCCATGCCTGGCATGGAGTTGTTGAGGTACAGACCATATGAGTCTCCAATTACAGTGTCTTTGTTTGCTGTTCTTTATTATTTTTAAATTTTATCTGGGTTTAGCCTGCTGTTCTTACTCAGACCCCTTGAACTGCAGGCTTAGCTCATCAATTTTCAGCCCTTCCTTTATAATGAAAACATTTATAATTATAAATTTCCAACCATAAACCTCTTCCGCTGTATCCCACAGCTGTAATATGTAGCATTGTCATCATTTTTACTGCTACTGTTTAAAAACTTTTCTTATTTTTCCTTTGATCCATGAATTTTTCAGAAGTATGATTTAACATTCACCACCGCCATTTTTTAGAGCTCACTTTATATTATTGATTTTTAAATTAATTACTTTTTCAGAGAATGTATTCAGTATGGTATTGATTTTCCTGTCTAAAACATTATCTTTGTTCAGTATTTTAATTCCACTGTGTTTTCTTTGCCACAACGTTAATAATTGTTATATTTTAGTGCTGTAAAGTCAACATTTGTTTGCATTTGCCAACGCTTGCCAGGTTTTTTGTCTCACAGTTTCCTCTGGTATCGCAGTCCTCACTTTGGGGATCAATTTTTATTTTTACTGATATATATTTTTTTAAATGTTGCTCTAATGGGAGTTTGAGTCAACATTTTTAGAGTTTTAAATTTTGTTTGTCAGAAAACATCATTATTTTGGTCTTATGGATTGCTCATGATCTTTAATCCAATAAAGCAAATGTTCTTTATTATTGTAAACATTCTTTATCCAATGAAGTAATATATATATGTGTGTGTATTTATGTATGCATATATATGTATTTATGTATGCATATCTATAAATGTACGTAATGTTATGATGTGTGTGTGTATGTATATTATATGTATTCACCTGTAAAATGCTTTATCAGTATAAGCTCTTCAGAGTGAGATAAATTCGAATTCATTCCACATACATCTGTGAGCACATCCTGTGGGCTGACCTAGGCTCCGTCCTGAAGATGCAGAGATCAGATGCAGTCCTGACCTGCCAGAATTGCTCAGTGCCCCGTAGGGCTTTCCACGAGCAGCGTGTTCACGGCGGACTCCGAGAGCCACACGGACGTTTTCCAGCCAAGTCAGCAGAGACCAAGTAGGAAAGCTTTTTGGAAGGTTGATTCTGGAGCCGAGTCGTGAGGAATGTGTACATACTTAACCAAATCTGGAGAAAAGAGAAAGGAAGAGGAATTCATGTGTGAGAGGCCAGCCGCCCTGGGACAGGAAGGGCTACGGGGGAGCTCCTGAGGAGACAGAGATGCTCAGCCACGTGGCTGCTGGTGAGGGTGATGCCGCCGTCAGTCACTCGTTGTCCTGGTCAGTCCGGGCTCCCAGTCCAGGAGGCAGCCGTGGGATAGGAACGGCGACATTTCTCCTGCAAAACATCGCGGCAGGAATTGATCAGTAAAGCTTGCGGCGTGATCAGTGTTTACTCAACGTGTGTTGGACCCGCATCCACGTCCACAGCCCTCTACTTGCTTTGAGAAAACACACGGATCTGCTGTCCTGTCTTCCCAAAATGTTTCTAGCAGCGGTTCTCAAGACTACCAGGGAATTCTGATGCTCACTTCAGAGATTCTGATCTCACTGGTTTGGGGTGCAGCCTGGACATCTGCATTAAAAAAATGTCCCCAGGTGATTCTAGTGTGCACTAATGTTAAGGACCACTGGCTTACAGTGTCTGTTTGACCTGCCTGCCGGCTTTTCTCAACCAGATTTCTGCAAAAAAATAAAATAAAATAAAATAAAATAAAATAAAAGCACCACCATAAATGATTTGATTGATTATTTTCTCAGTTCTCCTAAATATAGCATATAGATAGTAATTTTCTAGTGCGTGGGAGAGAAATCAATTCTTTATTATAATGGATGCTTCCGGACATTATGCTGAATTTTCTAGTGGAGAGAGATGATGTTGATAATGATTGAAAGATATGTCAACAGCGAGTGCTCCGTTAGTACACTGATTCCCTAGCCTGGAACGGTTGCATCTGCCCTGTCCCGTGGTGAAGACGCCCAGCTCCCAGCACGGCTGATGTTAATGCATCAGCTATATAAGAACTGGTTCACAAAATTCCTGCAGGGCTACAAATTAGCTCCCACAACCTGGCCTCACAAATTGGCAGGGCTGGCCTGCAGCGCACCATACTTTTCTTGAGAAATGTATCTGTTTCAAATACAGATGCCGTGCTACGATGCTAATTTTTCTGGCCGTATTATTGTGGTGGTTCTTGGGTTTCATCAAAGCAACTCAGATATCTATTTCCCACCCATGTGGCTGGTGAGGCCGGGCTGAGTCGGCTTGCACACTCTCTCCCAAGCCTGGAGTACCACAGCCATCAGCTGTAAAAGCAGGGACAAGTAAAGAAGAAACCAGAAGATCATATAAAGGATTCTTTGAAAAGAATCTTGTGTGTCACACAGTGAGGAGAACCAAACCCCAGAATCAGAAAACATAATACTACTTTTGTTGTTTAAATGTTGGTTCAAAGCAAGGAAAGTGCGCAGAGTAGAAACAGCTGGCTCTTCCTCTCTTTTATTTAACAGAAACATCCACACTCAAAAGACTCAAGAGTTTATTTACGTTACTCAGAACATATGGAAAACTCATGAATCACCCTCACATAAATACAGATATTATAATAAGGTGGAGATCTGAAAAAAAAAATCACATGATATTGAAAGTAAGGGGGAAAAAAGAAACCAAAGTCTGTGCCCTGGATATATTAAGGTGCCATACAAGGATTTTAACAATTTGGGAATATTTATCTTAAAGAAGTTCCAATAATTCATGATCGTTGTTTCCAAGTCACTATCCTGAGTGGGAGTTCAGATGGTGGGAAGTGGCTATGAATACTGGGTAACATGTTTGTATTTAAACATAAGGATGGAATTTTAAAAACTGCCTTGGAAGGTGGCAAACATTTTGGCAGAGCCTGGATAATATCTGGGGATGTTTTAGGAAGGAATCAGGTACCAAATGAGGAGAGGCCACTCTGAATTACCTTTCAGAGCCTCACAGACCTGGTGCCCATGATTACGGGAATCATGCAGTGAGGAAGTGGCAGTGCTGGGGGAAGGGGTTAAATAGACCGGAACTACGGCACAAGCCTTCATTACGCTGCTCAGAATGGCGCCATATTTAAAAGTTGTGAATTGTTTATTGCTGGAATTTTCCATTCATAGTTTCGGACTGTGGCTGACTGTGGGTAAAAGAAACCGTGGATGAGGGGAGACAACTCTGCAAGTTATTGCCTCCTATTTCCTTTAGGATGAATTGTAACTTACACCCCACACTTGAAAACTGAGCAGAGTGATCAATGATTTTGTCATGACAACCTGCTTTGCCAAGAAGTTTGCATAAGTGCTGTTTAGATAGACCTCCTTTCAATAGTATTTAGTCATCAATACACTGCCTGTTTTATCTTGATATAATTAACGCTGTATTGATCACTTTTATGGACTAGCATCAAACCACAAAAAACCTTATGGTTTACCATAACAAGCATTGTTTTCTTTCTTAAGGCTGCGGGTTTGCAGGAGCTCTCCTGGTCTTGCCTGGGATAAGCTGGTCTTGGGTCCAGGCTATGGACTGGTTTCAGTTCTGCTAGACATCTTCCTGGTTTCCTTGGTCCAGCAGCTAAACATGGGGCGTGCGCCTCTAACGGCAGACCACAAGGGCACACTTGAAACTTCCATCTAAAAAACATCTGCTAACATTGCATAAGTCACAGCCCAATATCAAAGATGTGGGGACGTATCCTCCACCAACGTAGCATAATGGAAGTTCACACAGCAAAAATGAACTGAGAGCACTAGTCCAGTCAACCCAAAATGGTACCTGCACAAAACTTGGTAGACTGTTTTCTTGCTGCAGTTGTAAGTCCATTTCCATTAGAACTTCCTTTGGTAACCCATATTCAACAGAGCATCTGATTCTCATGTATTTGTCATCATAGAATCTACTGTATGTCATTTATTGTTATGCCTTTGCCATATGTCATCAGGGTAATAAGGTAAGTTTACTAAAGACAGAGACTCAGTCCCTTCTTCTCTTTGCTCTGATTTTGTCTGAAACTCAACAGAATCCAACAGGCCATTGGTCACAAAGGCGATACCTAAGACCCTTGCTGAGGGTCCTTGACCCCATGTTTGTCACCGGTCTTTATGTCCCAACATTTGGAGCTTGCTCTTCTCGCTTTGTCCACTGTTCCACTTATTATCCACTGTCTCCACCTGCTGAACTCTGACCTTTGCCCTCCTGTTCTCATTAAGGTCACTGATCGTCCATCGTCAACTCCAGTGCATGGTTCTCGGTCTTTATTTCACGAGACTTACCTGATACTGTTGTCCATGCCCTTTTTGAATCACTCTGATTTCTTGCTCTTGTCACACCACCTTCTACAGTTCCTACTGTAGCTTTGCAGCCATTTATTCTGCTTATTTGGAGCTCCCTGTATGTCTGGCCATCCTTCTAAATGAGCGTGTTCCTCAGGGTTCTCCATCAGTCCCCAGCTCCTCCACCTTGCATCCCGTCCTCTGGAGGCTGTGGCACTGTCGCACTTGCTTGCTTTGCTGCTGCCTCTCAGATGCGTGTCTGCAGGCTGCAGCTTTTCCTCGGGCTGCAGACATGCATGCAACTTGCCCCTGGGCATTGCCAACTGCACTGTTTCTAAGCACTTTAAATTTTGCCCGACCCAAACTAAATGTAACCATCTTTCTATGTAAGTGTCTTTCTTTCTTTATGTCTCTGTCTTAATCACTTAAATTGCTTTCTATCTAGTCTCAAACTGATGTACTGTTGGTCACAATTGGCTCTATCCTCTCTTGTTTTCCCCACATTCTGCTAATTACAAAGTTTTAAGGGCTCTTGTGCCCCAGATATGTTTTTCAGATCCTTGTATCTAGTGCCCTGCTAACAATACCTAAGATGTGTTAATCACTAGCATGAACTAATGGCCATGCTAGCGTTTCACTTTTAATATTGTGTTTGCCTCTGAGGCAAATACTAATCTCTCCATGTTACAGACGAGAAGACAGCCCAGAGATTTGGAAGATGAGAAAAAGTAGGCTCCGAAAAATCAAGTTTCTTGCCTGGGGGCTGTGATGCATGAAGCTGTTGGAATTCAAAGTCTAAGCTCTCAGTCCTGCCTCTGCACCTCTTGTGGGCAAATCATTTTTGTTTGATTTGAATGATACACTTTATCCCCAATTCTTTTGATTCTATAAAGTCTGTAGAACCAACATTTGTTAAATGTTTAAAACATTCCAGGAACTGTGCCAGATGCAGAGGTAGGAATGTGAATAAGACAGTATTTCTGCCCTCAGTAGCCCATACACTCACTGCTTTGGAATAATAGTCAGAGAGAAAGTTGTAAATCAAAAATGCACGTAAGAAATAATATATCAATTTTGGCTGCTCTAGAAATTTGGTGACAAAATATTTTTTATTATTAAGCCTTAGAAATACTATGTTTGGGGGCATTTATATAAATTATTCAGGCGATTCAGGCCAAGGACTATGCTGACACCCAAATAACTAAGTATTAACTAATGGTATTTCTATCGTCATTATCAAGACAACTGGTATTTGTTGCTTCAGGCTAGGTTAATCTGTCTCATTCAGAATGATTAAGCAAACAAAATAAAGATAAGGCTTGGAACTGAAGTCAGATGATTCAGGATGAAGAAAGGAGTTTCGCCAGTTCGTCATTGACCCAGACCAATGCACTCCAAGGGAACCCGTGAGGTAGACCCGCCCCGCCGCCCCTACCTTCCCAGACGTAGCAGGACCAGCCCTGCTTTCAAGTGGTGATCGGCAATAATGGATTGCTTGTTCCTTAATGTCAGTATTGGTGATTTCGTGATTAATTATCTGACTGCCGTGCGGTGCTTGAAATAGTCCACATGCATGAAGTAAGCTGGTTGATCAGGAAGAAACTGTGTCATGCAAATTCATGCAATGCAGACCCTCACTGTCACACTCACTGCTGACAACATAAGTGGGTCACTGGAGTGACTGGCCCCTGTTAATTGATTTTCTCAGACACACCATCCATATTCATGATATCCTGCTGTTTGTCTGTCACCTCAGAGAGGCCCGCTCCATCTTCAGAATCACAATTAACAGAAAATATGTGCACTTAGCTAATGAATATGAGTAGGCCAGAGCAGTCGTGGGCCTGATTTTTTGCTTCCAGGCAGCTATTACAGACTGGAAGCAGCAGCTCTGTGTCCATATGGTGTCCTTAAAATATTAATTCATGGACGATCAGGTGCAAGGTCCCCAGGAAGAAGTGTTCACCAAAGGAAGACATTTGCTCGTTCATTGCAGGGCTCCGTGGCTTGCTAACCTGCTGACCATCCTATTCTGGTCAACACTGAGAAGCGCAGATTATGCCAGATAAATGCACAGAACGAAGGACGTCGGCACAGCCCAGTGTGTGAGTGTCTGCGCCCTGTCGTCCAGGTGTAATTAGCGTTGACAGGATCCGGACGTAGCTGCAACTATCGTCGCAGAACCCGGGCGAGGGCCTCTGTCCAACAGTGTTTTGCTCACCTGGGCATTTTTGTTTCTTTCTTTCCTGCCATGTGATTCACCAGCAACGAGATGGAAGATGCTTCACACTTGCTTCCTCCAGTGGCTCACACCTTGCTCAGGTGTCCTCAGTGGCTAAGGGTGACGACAGCAGATAGACATGGAAATCGGAAAGAGACGCGTTTCAGACGGCGTTCACTGTCGTCAGATTGTCCATCAAACCTGTCTGCTTTTTGCATGAATGGGACTTTGTGATCAGAGACACGCCTTGCTTTCTGGTGACGTTGTAACCTTCCTTGTTTTTGTTTACATCAAGATTTGTGAAACAGTATCTCCATCTGCGGAGGGAAAATAGGTTTTGAAAGAAGGAATCTGTCAGTGATTTTTGAATAAAGAACTAGAGTGAAGGATGGGAGCAAAGTCATAGTATTTTGCTTCTGAAAACACATGAAATATTAAAACGGTGAAAAATGCAAGTTTCCCCAAAGCCTCCCCAGAGCCTTTTTGATGTGTACAAAGCAAAGGATTAGCCCCGCCAGTAGTATTCGTGTCAGGGCCGCGCGGATGCATTTACTATTCTGACTGGATGAGCAGCAGAGCTTTGAGGGCTGTTAACTTTTTGGCAAGTAGCTCTGAGAGGGCGATAATGAGATTAACATTCGGAAGGCCTGATATGCTTCCTCGCTGTATTTAATTACTACTTTGACACCAAATAGTACTCACTCTGAGGCCTCGAGACAGGACACTATTAATCCACATTTGAGTCACATGGTGGGGCCTGCTGTGGAAAGCCTGTGGAAAATGGGGCGTTTTTCAACTGCCCTCTACAAGGTCGGGGGACGTTCCCGCGGGAGGTTGGGAGTCACTGCTTGAAACTGAATTGAGCCTTCTCCACCCAGCTCCTGGTGGGGTATCATGCAGAACCTCATCTGTATCTCCCTTGTAATTATTTGCGAAGCGTTTTTACGGTCATCACGCCGTTTGATTATTCCTTAAAGCCCTGCGCACTAAGTCTTACCAGGCCTATTTCATAGGGGAGGGAAGTCCACAGCCTACAGACGCCGGCCGGAGGTCGCGTCCATTTTGCTCAGAAAGCCTGGACTTAAACTCGGGCCTCCTTGCATCACATCCCGGAGTGCGTTCGGTGGTGGAGAAGCGAGCCAAAAGCCATTTATTCACTTATTATCTCCCAGCTGCCAGGATGTAGAAACAGGCATCTTTGTTTTCTCAGACAACTTGGGAAACAAAGGGAAAAAAATACCCTTCGACGTGAAGAGCTTCATGGTTAAACTTCTTGCAGAAAATAAAAACATTTTCTAAAGAATCACAGAAAACTTCTGATCAAAAAAAAATTAAGGAAACTTAAGAGGCTGGCATCGATGCCGCGTCTGGCCCTGTCTTTGGCACTAGTGTCTCAGGAGACTGAGAACACAGCGCACCTCTGTCTTCCCTGTTCTCACTGATATAAATGCCGTGTTTCTTAGAGCCCTTTTCAAAATCAATGATCTGTAATTCCACGCATTTTCAAGCTCCCCTATATTTATAAATTAATATACAACTAAGCAAGTCATAATTCAACATGGGCCGTTTCTTTAACGCCTCAGATTCCTTCCCACTACCTTATGGATGTGACGCCTTTCAGTTTTTGGGTAAAGTATTTGAATGGCAGTTGTGGGCTCCAGTGAATAAGTCTACACAGGTTATGGTGGAATGTGAATAAAAACCTCACCACTGCTCTGAACTCAGCTCTTCCCAGCTTTCCCATCCCTCCACCCATCCTTCCAATCATCTATCCAACCACCTATCCAACCATCCGCTCATCCACTTGTCCCTCTATCCCTCCATCCCTCTATTCATCATCCACTCTTTCCTCCATCCATTCATTCATCCACTCATCCCTCTAGCCATGCATTCACCCACCCATCCATCCATCCACCCACCCATCCACTCATCCATCCATCCACCCACCAAATCACTCATCCACCCACCTGCTCACCTGCCCATCTGACAGTGTTTATTTATCCTATTATGTGCCAGTCACCGAGAGCACAAGATTGAAAAGTATATCCCTCTCCTTCAAGAAACTGAGCTCCAAATATGTAGTTTATTGATAACCTCTATTTTACTTTACAGAAGTCAGTGTGATCACTCAAGACTAATCATTTACAAAAACACTGGAATGTGATTCATTCATTCAACAACTCATTTATTTGACAAGGAGAATACATTGGCTACCATGCTTCAAGAAAAGCAGAAAATTAATTAGATGAAAAAAAAGGAAAAAAAACTAACTAAAACATCAAGCAAATAAGACAACATTGGGTCATTTCATTGGGTGTATTTCTTTTTCGTATGAACAATTATCTTGTATTTTGGTATTTAATGAACAGAGAGAGGAAAGGACACTTGAAACAATGACATGAGTGTGAAAAATTTCAAAAGTGTAGTTGGTGCTTTCTTGGGCATGGTGATGTCCTGTGTGCATAAAACTGGTACCTACTTCACAGCTTGCAGTATGCAACGTTGTCTTAGAAGCGGGACCTGCAGCTGGGTAATCCTGTCACGGTGTTGCGATGCCACAGGTGTGACAGACAGCAGATACGTGTCAAGGTACAGTGCATACACTTTGCTCCCTGCTGGGTGGCCTGGTTGGAACAGTCTCCATGTGGGCTCCCACTTCCCTAGCTGTGCCCGGAGCCCAGCTCGGTCCCAGCCCCTGACTGACTCTTGCCAGGGGGCTGTGATGGTCACGAGGCTCAGCTGGGTCCAGGTTGTATTACTTTAGGAAATTATTAAGCAGAGTTCTCAGATTGGCATTTCAGAGACAAGGCAAGTATTAAAGAGTAATTAAATCACCGCATGAATTAAGTCGATTCACAAGTCACTGAATAGTTGACTTTAGGCATTTTAGCGAATCCCCATCATCTCTGTAGACACAGGTGTCCACATCTCAGGTATCATGGTCCTCCTCCTGACCTGGCGCTCGGGGGCTCACTTCTTTCCCTTTCAGACAGACAGACACACGCGCATGAACACACAGAGACACGTGCAACATTCTAGGCACACTCTTGCTAAAAAGCCAAAACGCTGACCGAACCGGGGCTATGTCCTTGCTGAAGATTTCGCTCCCTTATTTGTCTGTTATGGCTGCGACATTCATGCATGTGGCCCATGAGTGCGTCATTCATTTTCTCAGATGCTCTCTTTCTTCTGGTGATGATCTAGGAGGTCCCTCTTAGTCTGAGTAACCCTAGTGGCAAGACCAAAGCTGTCACTGCCCGTGCACCCTTGGTATCACCCAAGCCCCTGTCTGGCTGCCCTGACCGTACTGGACTCCAGTCCAACCGCCCAGCTCTCTCAGATCCTCGGCTCTGACTCCACACGGTTGTCTGTGCTCCGCTGTCCACGTGTCAGAGGGGAGGGGAACAGGGTCACCGAGGAGCCTCCTTCTGTGCTTGAGCCTGTCTCCTTGCTCCAAAATTCCCCCGGCAAGTGCTTCCCACACAAAGGTGAGCCACAAAATCAAAACTCTGATCTGGGCCTCTGTTTCTCCTGGAAGGACACCGAAATACAAGCCAGCCTTTGTAACCTCTCACAGTGTGTCGGGTTCCAAAGCAAAAGAAATGTAGGATCTGCTACCATTCATTATTAACTATTATGTGTTAAATACAACACGCATAGGAGGGAAAATGCCTGCAGGGTTATAAGCTCACCTTTTAATGCATCAGTATGAATTTAGAGTGAAGTTTTGTAGAGAAATTTAGAAGGTCTCTGTCCTGTTCAACACCCACCATGATCTGGGTGGCTGTGGGAGAGGCGTACCTTTAATTTGGGGTTGGCATTAAACTTGTAGGAAAAGTATTATTTGGAGGATTTAATGAGATAATGAAAAAGTCTATATTTATACATCAAATCTATACAGATATCTGTACTTATATACACATTTTGTATATTTCCATGACACATATATCATGCTATATACTCTGTATATATATATATTTATATTTGGTTCTAAAATACCAAGCAATCCTGATACAATATAAACAGATTTTAAAAATTCTATATGAGTAAATATCTATTTTAGGCAACCATGCTGTAGCAGGAAAACTCTGCCAATCCCTTAGACAGATGGAAGCGGTCACCCCTCCCAGCTTTCCAGCAGGCACACTCACCTGGAGTTTTGCCCTCCTTCCCGGCGGCCACAGTGTCAGAACCCAGGAGAACTGGGTGCATCCAGGCAAGAGCTGACATGCTCTAAGAAGGCTGCAGCATCCGAGAAGTCTACCCTGGAGAACAGAAGATTCTGGGATCCAAGGGAGCCGTCTTCACATGCGTGAAGGCTGTCGCAGGCATGGGGTTGGCAAGTCCTCCCGGGCTCTGCCTAGAGAGAGAGAGAGTTGGCCCCAGTGAAATGAATTTTCTAATAGTTAGAGCCTCTCAAATGGGACCAGGCGGTCTCCGGAGGAAATCAATTTCCCATCACTGAAGGCGCTCAGAATAAGCTAGCTCGTGGTGATGAGGAGGGCTTAAACGTCATGTGTCTGTTGGAGAACGTGTGTGTGCGCGCACACGGAAGTGTGTGCGTGACTGTGTATCAGCTATACAGAAAATGGGGGCTGGAATGGATGGTCTCTTAGGGCTCTTGCAAACTTAGGTGCTATAATAATTCTTGTGGCCGAGATCACTTCTCCACTTTCTGTCCTTTACTGTATCTAGTAAGCCCGGTCCAGCGCACTAATGGGTTGATTTTATTTTTTCAATCCTGTGAGTGCACACGCGTGGAAGGAGACCAGCCTAGGATTTGCTTTTCTTTTCTTTTTCCACGTTAGCATCTTCTAATTTTTATTTTTTAAAGCTAATTACCTCCTACCCCAAAATTTTTTTTTATTTTTTAAATGTTTTCTTATTAAAATTTTTATTGAAGTATAGTCAGTTACAGTGTGTCAATTTCTGGTGCACAGCACAATGTCCCAGGCGTGCATATATATACATATATGCATTTTCATATTCTTTTTTATTAAAGGTTATTACAAGATATTGATTATAGTTCCCTGTGCTATACAAAAGAAATTTGTTTTTTACCAATTTTTATCAGTAGTGGTTAACATTTGCAAATCTGAAACTTCCAAATTTATCTCTTCCCACCCTCTTTCCCCAGTAACCATAAAATTGTTTATTATGTCTTCAAATCTGTTTCTTTTATAGATGACTTCATTAGTGTCCTCTTTTTCCTTTTTTTTTTTTAAGATTCCACATATGACTGATAGCATATGGTACTTTTCTTTCTTTTCCTGGCTTACTTCACTTAGAATAATGACCTCCAGGTCCATCCATGCTGCTGCAAATGGCGTTATGTTCTTTATTATGGCTGAGTAGTAGTCCATTGCACAAATATACTGTGGCTTCTCTATCCAGTCCTCTGTCGATGGGCATTTAGGTGCTGCCACGTCTGAGCCTAGGGGTTAGATGTGGGTTTACCCTAAGCATTGCCTCCTGAACCCTAAACCTCCTTCAGGCCATCTTTGTTTGCTTTTATAAAATAGATCCTTAGGTCAACCCAGATCCAAAGTGTTTTCCTCATCTAAAACGCTGTGACTACGTGAGCCACTCACAAACGAGCCTGCGCACCGGACGCGTGGGTCAGTTTTTGTCAGTGCAAGAGCGCTGCGGGCAGATCCGCACGTAGGGTCACAACGAAGCTTCGTATCTGAGGGGCCATCACAGGGGCACACAGACCTTTCATTTCTGTATGTTTCACGGCTTCCAGAGACCAGCAGAAGCTGCTTATCTTCCAAAGAGCGTCTTCTACTTACTGGAAGGATCCTGAGTGAGGCATTCATGGAAGAAAACAAAAACATCTGTGCTGACTTAATGCAAGGATTTTACTATCATCCGACAGTGCACGTAAGAGCTGCATGGCTCTCTCTGATTTGTAACATTTGTTTGTCGTGACACAGCCTGGGCTGCAGGTTTGTATTTCTAGCACTGCTTTTCTGGCACAGTCTGGTCGTTACACATCGGCCCCCAAGCAGCACCACCATTTCTTCCCCTGACTTCTCTTCCCTCCGAGTTCCAAGGCTTTCTGATTATTAAACTGCAGAGAGTTTGAATTTGCTATCAGACAATTGGAACTAATTGTCTGAGACGATTTACATCTATCAGCGCAAGGTTTATGGCCTTTGAGACTCAGCATAAGATGAATACATAACGGAGCTTGAGTCATTACTCTGTTTTATTGCTTGCGATGTGCAGGGTAATCTGAAAATAATTTGGGCACTCCAGCTCTGTCAAATACTGGACATCTGTCACGTTGCCGGTTCTGATGGTGTTTTGCAATCTGTCCACTCATACCCTTTACAACTGCTAACCTAAAACCAAGAAAGTTTTTTTTAAAGGAATTCTTTTAAATAAATGAGAGTTAACTTTTACTTAGCAGATTCACCTTTTTTTTTTAATTGAAGTACAGTCAGTTACCATGTGTCAGTTTCTGGTGTCCAGCACAATGTCCCAGTCACGCACGTACATACATGTATCTTTTTCATATTCTTTTCTTAAACACAGGCTCCTGTTTTCTTTCCCTCTGATCACCACACACCTCATCCTCCTGCTCACACAGTGGACACGGAGGAAGCCAACATCACCCTTGCCATCTTGCTCCTTTGACTACCGCATGCGCAGGGAGCGGCGACCAAACCAGATGGCCAGGAGGTCTTCCCGCGTTCTCCGTCACCTCACTAGCACCTGAATTGGCGAGATGGCTCACTGGCTCTGGCTTTGACGAGCACATTTTAAAGAACCTTAAAATACCTTCAAAATATCTTCACTCCTTCTAGGAAACTGTTTTCATAATTAAATAGTTTCTAGTGTTTGGAAATGTCCCCAGACTCAGATTCGTTTTCGTATTTATTTTTACAAAGTCGTTTTAACTTTGTATTTTCCTAGCGTCATGTTGCACACAGAGCTAGTGGACAGGTGTTCAATCCATTTATTGACGTTCACTCATCGACGATGTTTGGTCAATCTCTAGTTGCTTCTGGAGAAATTCTTGGATGTGTGTCACCATACGTGAAGGACAGAATCTACACTGAATTTCACCTAGGCTTAGAGAGAAGAAAGAAACAGCATGGCTAAATTCCCTCGGGAGAAGTAGATGACAGGGCGGTACGTTTCAGATAGAAGTGTCCCTGTGTATCATTCATGATGATACGTTTACGTCACCTGCCATCAATCACGAGAACATGGGAAATCACGGAGCTCAGATCCCAAGGATGTACGATGTGGTGGTGGAGACAAAGTGTGGATGTGAAATTTAACAAATGCCCCGAATCAATACAAGCTCATTGAGTGTCTGATTTGGTGACTGAGTATACAGGAATAAGTAAGACAGTCTTACCTGGCTTCAGGAAACTCACAATCAATAGCACATGGACACACGTCTCAAGGACATCAAACTCAAGGTGTACTGTTTCAGCAGATGTGTGTACAAAACGGCACAGAAGCACAGGCCAGGGAGAAACTTCCTTTTTTATCTTAAACTTTTTAAATTTTGAAGTAGAGCTGATTCACGATGTTAGTTTCAGGTGTACAACATCATGGTTCGGTTATAAATATACATGCATGTATATTTTCTTTTCAGGTTCTTTTCCATTATGTATTATTACAAGATATTGAATACAGTTCCCTGTGCTACACAGTAGGGCCTTGTTGTTTATCTACTTTATATATAGTAGTTTGTATCTGCAAATCCCAAACTCCTACCTAATTTATCCCTCCCCGCCCTCTCCCCTTGGTAACCATAGTTTGTTTTGTATGTCTGTGAGTCTGTTTTGGTTTGTAAATACAGTTTGTATCTTTTTTCTTTAGATTCCACATATAAGTGACATCATATATTTATCTTTCTCTGTCTGACTTACTTCACCTAGTATGACAATCTCCAGGTCCATCCATGTTGTTGCAAATGGCACAATTCCGTTCTTTTATATGGCTGAGTAGTACTCCACGGTGTATACATACCACAGCTTCTTTATCCAGTCACCTGTTGAGGACATTTAGGTGCTTCTATTGTAAACAGTGCTTCTGTGAACACTGGGGTGCATATGTCTTTGAGTAGGTTTAGGGACACATTCACAGAACTGCTTTGCAGGACAAGCCTGGAAGAGTGAATTACAGTTTGCCAGGAAGCAGAAGGGAGACATGTGTTCCGACAGACCAGCATGAGGACAGCCTGGCTGCCTGTTGGCCTCCCCAGTTCCGTGCTTGGCTTGCTCCTCTCTTGGCCCTTTCCCTTTTCTTCCTGTTGTTGCTAATCTCTTCTTCACTGCTCCTGGTTTCCAGGGTACACCGTGCCTCAAACTTCAGAAGTCAGCACTTCCTCCTGCTCCCTTAGTCCTGTCCTGCAGGGTCTCATTTGTGCAAAGGTTTTGGCTGTGATGTAAGTGCTGGTGGTACCCAGAGCTCTCATCTGGGCCACCAGCCCCTCGCCCAGCAGGTCCCACAGGCTCCCCTGGGCTGGACCTGAAAGCTTCTTAAACTCTGGCCCCCAGTTCCCTGTCTTCCCCGCCTCCCCGGGGGAATTCTTCAGACAATAACCCTGGGATAGAAATTCATGTCCGTCCACTCACTCCACTGCCCAAAGCTGTCAATGGCTTTCATTTCCCCGGAGATTCATTTTTAAAACCATACAGCTTCTACACAATCCTGAGCCCAGAAGCCCCCCAGCAGTATTCCTTCCATATTTTAGATTTCTTTGCTCAAGAAAGAGTTGGAAAATGAAGATGGGTATTTCCAGGATCTACCGTGGGAAGCAGACTCTGCTAGCAAGGGAAGGGGCGTTGGGGGTGGTGGCAACCAAGAGAGTCTTCCATAGCGCATTACTATTTACTTAAAATGAAGTGCTTTTGAAAACTGGAAAAATCTAGAGCATACGATAGCTGCCTGTCCTGCATGCCTGCAGCTCAGCAGACACGCAGTTTGGGAGAGAGGCTGTCTGCCTTTTCACCAAGGGTGGCCCCTCAGTCGGAGCATGTCCTCCCCGGGGTGCACTCTCACTGGGCTGGGGGTACAGAGGGAGCCCTTTTTTCTTGCCTCTATGTTCTCTCTCTACATCATGCAAATTAAATTTCTCTTCATGATGCTGTTGCTTGTTTTACGTTTTGTTGATACAATTTTATACAGTTTCTCATTCATTTTCATGCTGTTTTGGTCTTATTTAGAAAGGTTTCCCTTACTCTAAGGTTATGCTTAAATTTAAATCCACCCTTTCCTGAAGTGCCTTTGGAGTTTTACATTTGACAGTTAGAGCCACCGGTCCAGCTTCCTTTTCCTGCAGGATTCCCCCGTGCCTTCCAGCACGTCTTATCGGACAGCATGTGCTTTCACGTTTACACAGAAAGACCTACTAAGCCTTAATCTGCACGTGGGATTCTGTCTGAACAATCAGTCTCAGTTCATCTCTATGTTTTTCCTTTCATGTGCTAGTACCAAGTGATGACTTAAAGAATATACATTTATAATACCTTTTCCTGTCTGTGAGAGTTCATCTCTGCTGCCATCCACTCCATTATAAACACAGAACACAGTACTCTGTTGTTGTTTTTTTTATTGTTAATGTTCTTGGGCATTTCTGATCTTTTTCTAAGATCTGGCTATAAATGGATAAAGATTTAACATGTTTAATAGACTTGGTCTTAAGGTCTTGAGATTTTGCCCAAAAAGTGAGACACTATTCATCTTATTCCATGTTGTTTTCACTTTACAAAGAGTGTCTAGTAGAGGCACTTCATACATTTATTTGCAGAAAGTTAAGGAGTGGTTTTTCCAGAGATCTCCCATTTAGAGGCAGACCTAGGTCTAAACCTCAGCCTTCTGGGTCTGTTGTAAAGATTAAAGTAGGAAATTTATCTGGGAAAACATCAGACAGAGCCTGGCACGTGGTAGGAACATGATACTTTGATAGTTTTACTTAATACCCTCTCACTTAATAAATACTTACAGAGGGGAGGATCATTTCTTTTCTTTTCTTTCCTTTAAATTTGAGATTCTGGAAGCAAATCACCTCTAATAGAAATCTTGGCAATCCTGGAAATAACCTTTTTCCTCAGGCACTCTTTCAGAGGGCTGGTTCATCACAAACCAACACACTAAGAGGGCACAGTGAGTTAGATTCACAAGGTCCGTCGTGGAGGCTTGGGTCCTCCCTCGTTATCTCCACGTGCTGTCTGACTGGTGGAACTGCTGTCTACCGGCTGGGTAAAGGGTTAGATGTCTCGACATCTAATTACTGAGAGAGTTAGGGAGCCCTGCCGAGTCTAAACCACATTTTCTATAACACAAGTTCCAAGCTTGCATTTGAAGGACGATCTCTATTTCACTCTTATTTTAGATATAAGCCAGGCTTGTTTCTGAGCTAACATTAATTGAAAATGCATTGAAATGATTTCTAATCTAAAGAAAAATTTCTCTCATTTGTGTTGGGGGATGACTCAGACCATGGAGAACTGCCTTTTGGATTAAGAGCCATTTCTATTCCCAGTATTCAAGTCAACCTTTTAGAGCAAGAAATTGCATTTCTTTCTTTCTTTTTTTAACTGATATGAAATGTTTCCTCCCCTCCCTTTTCACGAGGGACTCGCAGTCTTCTGGTTACGAACCGCATGTTTCGCTGCCAGCAACACGTTTGTGCGGGAATATTCATACAAGAATCCCAGGCTCGTGTTCCAGTGACTCACATGAGGGAGAAGGGAAAGCTGTTACTTTGAGCGTAGGGTGAACCTCGACTCAAGGGAAGCTCTGGCACTGATTTCAGCCTCGAGGATTGCCCAAGATAACAGGAGATGGTTTTCCCCCATCAGCACACTGAATCGCAGAGCCAGGCTCTGGGTGAACTGTCCAATCGTAGTCCCTGATATGAACGTTCCCTGCAAAAGGCAGCGTGGAAAGTCAGTACTCAGATGAGGCTAAGACTTAAAAGGCTGTGTCCCCCTACGAGCAGGTGGTCCTGCTTTGCATACGGATCTGGAAACACCAAGCAGCTGCACTGCACCTGGCATCTGAATCCAAAAATGACTTTGCCCTTCGTGCCCTTCCCCCCAGGCAGTCCCAACGCTGAATGTTCCTGGTGGCTATTTATAGGATGTGACGTCCAAATGCTTTAAGATGCTCTGCGTCTGTGTTTACACATGCCCACACGTGTGTGTGTGTGTGTAATGTGTGCACAACAGAGATGTGACAGCCTGATGCCTGCCTTCTTCATGCTGGACCATCCCATTTGGTGTTGGGTGACTTCTCTGGGAGGTTCCTGAATCAATTCCTTCTAGGAACTCACATTTATGTCTAGGTGCTCGGGTTGGTGGAAACACCTGAAGCCTGACTGGCGATGCCTCTCCCCTCCCCTACTTTATTGCTGAAGGTGTCAGAGGAAAGAAACACTCTACTGAAGGCGCACCTGTGTTTCCTGCTGGTGAGCCAGTTCTCGCGTCCCCACTGACCTGTAAGATGCTATTCTTGTGCATTTGCGATAATTAAAACCGTCAGAGGGACACATAAGAAAAGAGGCCGATTCAGCATCCAGTCCGGGCAGCTTTTGTCCTCTAATGCATGTAGACATGAGTGAACGGATGTCGTCCCGGTATCATGAGGCAGACTGTGAAAGTCACCAAAGCGCGTTGCTGGCACGTGCTCTTGGATGATTTAGAAGCTTCACACCCTCGAGTTTTTAACTTGTTGTGCAGTTCGGCTTCCCTAACCTGGTGAAGCTTGGAGAGCACACGCTTAAAGGTCAACGTCGGAGGGTGCACACTTACAGCAGCATGTGTGCCCGTGGGGAGCAGACAGGCAGAGCAGAACCCTGTTAAGGAAAGCCAGCCCTTTCCGGGGCGAAGAGAAGCCTGCATCCAATTTGACAGCTCTCATCTTGAACGGAGAGAGGCCGGAGCAGCTGCTCTGGCGACAAGCCTTCTTGTCTCTGGGTTCCCGGGAAAACGCATCTCATTACTCAGTCCTTCCCGCTCCCCTCCGCTGACTTACATCTAGAAGGACCCGGAGAGCTTTTTCCTGCAGGGGTGCTGTTTCTCACTGTGCATACGATGTGAAGATCACAGATGAGAACTGTGAGCACCTAAAATAAATCCTGCGTGAACCCAGAGACGCGGGAGGGCCCCTGGGCGGTGACAGATGACGTGCCCGTCAGCCGCCGGCAGCCCCACGGCTCACTGTGCCCGCATCAGACTCGCGGGTCTGGCCCCAGGCGGGCTCGGGCGCGGGGCGAGGCGCGAGTCTGCGGGCGGCGCGATGGGAGTGGGGCGGAGGGGAGGGGGCAGGTGCCTCAGGAGCGGGGAGGGGGTGCAACCGCCCCCGGGATCGGGATCCGTAAGAGGACTTCCTTTCAGCTCCCAGGGTGTGGGCATTTGTTCTGGTGTTCACCCTGTGCGTGTTTCCGCTGAAATTATTCTTGGGGGCTGGTTAAATGTTACAGAATAAAACAGTAAACAGGTTCTTCTCCTAAGGAAGGGGGGAGGGGGGAGAAAGAAACAAAAGCCGAGTGACCGACCGCGGCTGTATGTAAACTCCGAAGCTGGCTTTCTGTTTGCAGAAGGATCAGCCCGTGAAACTGCTGAAACCGTGCAGAAACCATGAAACATCATTAAATCATGCTGGCCTGCTCTAATGAATGAGAGTCCTCACCCCAGAACAGAGCTGAAGGATTCATGCGTGCCTTTGTGATTAAAATACGAGCCTGCTGCACACTGTGAGAATCCAAAATTAATAAAAATTGGAGACCGCATCAGTTATAAATCTGAGATTATTGCAGAAAATAATGTGAGTGCATTTTATTTGAGAAAAAGATCAAATACTTCTAAACTAAAAAGCAAGGGGTGGGAAGGGATAAATTTGGGAGTTTGAAATTTGCAAATGATAGCCACTATATATAAACACAGATAAAAAACGAATTTCTTCTGTAGAGGAGAACTATATTCAATATCTTATAATAACCTTTAATGGAAAATGAATATGAAAACAAATATATGTATGTATATGCAGGACTGGGACACTGTGCTGTACACCAGAGAGTGACACATTGTAACTGACGGTGCTTCAATTTAAAAAAAAAACAATAGTAATAGTCCTTTATTTTAATTTGCTACCGAGGGAAAAGGTGAGGAAAATGTTTCCAAGTATAAAAATAGCTAAAGTTAAAGACTGTGGTTACTCACAAAAAAAAAAAAAAAAAAAAAAAAAAAAATGTCTTCTATGAGATCACTCAGAGCATTTGGCAAAACAGAAGATAAAAAAATCAACAAATGTTATTTATTTATTTGTAACGGTCACATTTTCTTCCCCAGCAACATCACATGAAATATTCTCTTACATTTGTGTCACCAGAGTAGGACCAGCTTGAAGCAAAGTCACGTTTTTGTAGTAAAACAAGACATTTCAGACGTACACACTGCACAGTAGTAAAAAGGAACAATTCTCCATCTCAAGACTCAGACAGGATATGCTGGGAATTGAAACATTTCATGCTCCAAAAGTGCATCTGGTAGTGATTAGGACGTGGATGGGGAGCTGCTCATTCTGAGCGTGGATTGTGCTGTTACTATAAATGAGGGACGGGCTGAGAGGTTCCTTCCTTTTCTTTTACGCCGAGTTTATAATTCCGTCTTTAAGATATTGATTTATTTCACTGATGCTCACCTGTGAGCGACAGAGCTCTGGATTTCCTGAGAAGCTGCTTATTTGGCCTTTTTTTTTTTTTTTTTTTAATTGCAGCACCGTCAGCTACACTGTGTCAATGTCTGGTGCACAGCGGTGTCCCCGTCCTGCATATACATGCACAGATTTGTTTTCATACTCTTTTTCATTAAAGGTTATTACAAGACATTGAATGTAGTTCTCCGTGCTCTACAGAAGAAACTTGGAGAGCTGGGTTATTCCCAAGGCATATTCCATGCTTAAAATGTTCTTACTCCGTAAGTATTCATGGAGCATGAAAATTCAGAAGCAATGAAGGCCACTTCACCCTGGATCTTTCCGTAGCTTCTCTTGGCAGCCTAAGATGAAATGATGAGAAAGCAACTTCCACGGAAAATCAACTTCTTAAATAACTGACAGCTAGAAAAAAATTCAGCTAGTTTAGAATTTTACAGGACTCTCCTAATCCTGAGAAATGTGAGCACATTATTCCTGAAATCTGAATTTATTGGAGGATGGTTAACCTTACATTTCCTGAGGAAACAGTGCAGAACTGGCCTCACATGTTACCGGAGGAGAAATCAGCCCCCTGGAGGAATGCTCAGTGGCTTACTCAGACTTACTGAAAGGAAGGCGCCCAGAAAATACACAACCTTTTTTGAATCTACCAGAACTTCTATCACTTTTTTTCTATTTGTATTATTCTAAAGGTTTAGTTTTTTCATCTTAAAAATTAGTGCCTCTTTTAATTTTAATTAAAAAAAAGTCAAGGCATAACGCCATTCATCCTCTTCTGTATGGCAGTGCTGCGTTTTAAATTTCCTTTTAATTTCACGTCCTCACTTTCAAAATCTCCTTATTCCAGTGACTTTTTCCTCCTACAAAGAAAGCCAGAAAGAGTTAAGAGGGAGTTTTTCTCTAGAAATACAGCCATCAATAACCCAGAAGCTCCAGAAATAAGTTCTTCATTTCAATCCCCACTGCACCAGGGCACATTTGTCATCTGTACGTCACGTCCAGGACATGTGAGTAGGTGAGGCTGAACCTCTGCTCTGCTTCTGGATGGCTGATCAAATCACTCCTTCCAAGAAGGAAGAAAAAAAAAGCCTCTCTAACCTTTCTACACCTGCTTCTGCTTCTGTAGAGCTTCCTGAATGCAGCTGCACTTCAGCCGTTTCCCTCACTTCCAACAGGCGAGAGTCAGGCCACGACCATTGTCAGTCATGAGATTGAAACCATTGCTTGGGGACAACAGGTGTCTACAGGGAACTGCTTTGACTGCAAGGTTGTGACTGCACCCGCCACAGCCACCCCTGTGAGCACAGCCCAGGGTTTAGGGTATGAGTCGACATCCAGCTTTTGTCTGGTTCTGAATCAGTAGACATTAAAATAAAGCCATCAGTTCTTGCAGACACAGAAAACTTTGCTCCAGGGCTCTGAACTCCCCCTGCCTAGCTCTGAGTTCCATCCAGCTTTCTCCTGTACACGTGAAATCTTGCTTCCTGCACACACAGTGTTTTGAAAACTACAAGCACCCAAAGAAAAGCATGCTCTTAAAGTCACGGATCAAGTGTCTGTCACCTTTGCATCATCCCAGCAGAGTATACCCATGAAGGTAACGTGGTCAACGTAAAAGCAGATGTTATGAAAAAGAGCCGACAGGGCTGTTGCCGTGAGAGGAGCCCGGACGCTCATCTGTTGTGAAGGGTGTCGCTGCAGAGCTCTCAGACGACACATCCCCACTGCAAGGGGAGGGTGACTACAAGCTGGGACCTGAAAAAGCATCGCCAGAGGGCACGGCTCATCTTTTATGACCATCGCTGCCATCGTTACGATTTTCATCACCTTTGTAGACACTGACAGAATGCCACAACAAAGTGTTTGCACATGTAGCAAAAAGTTACGCACTTTTTCTTTTACTTTTTGTGAGACTTCGAAATTACAAATATCTCTTACTAGAAAACATGTTCAGCTGTTGTCAATTTAATCCTGGGGCTGGAATTATTGTCACCTTTGCTGTGTCACTATCTGCAAGAGGGGGACTGAGTAAAAGGTGACTAACAGCATTCGTGTCTTCGTATCAGTTGTTAGTGTCACCTGTGTATTCGGTAGCTGAAGTGACCCCCGTGAGAATATTTTTAATACTTTTCTTAAACATTATTTATAGATTCACCAATGTATTTGCAATGTCTGGGAAATTAAAAACATTTCTGCCAGCCATTCCTTTATGGGGTCACATGCTTTTGCATCTTGAGGACCAAGTTTTGTCTGGTCAACTTCCTGATTTAGATGCCAAGTTCTTCATACCAAGCGCTCCGGACCGAGATTCTTGGCAGCACGGTTCCATTAACGTCACACTTTTTCCTAATCTCCGACATCTTCTTTGTCTTTACCAGATCTGTGTGTGTGCGTGTGTGGTGTGCATGTGTGTGTGGCTCTGTGTGCTCTGCAGTGATTGCTGCCCACATGTGGTAATAGGGCGACTTAGAGTGTTCAGTCTTTCAGGGACATTTGCATTTCAGTAGAAGTTATCAGAATGTTGAGAATAATCCTAAACTTTCAAAGTCTGGCAATGCTGGAATGTGAATTCCAATGCGGAACTGAAGACAGAATACCTTCTTTACGCTAAAGAAAGCATCTCCCTTGGGCCGAGTTGTCGCAGGCCTGGCCCGCGTGGGCTGCCTTGCAGGGTCTTGCTCTCAGCCAGGCTCACGTTGTCATAAAGCCCTGCCTGTGTATGTGTGAGACTTCATTTTATATACACACCATTACTACATGACAGTCACTCTTTGTAGATCCGTGTCACTCGTTTCAAGCGAGACAATGCTGGATTAGTGACGCTGTGTGGAATCTGTGTTCCCTGGTCCTCAGGACTAGCCTTTCAGCCACTGTCACCAGAGCAGGAGGAGGTGTGAATCGGCCGGGTCACGAAGTGTCCCCAGAGCTCAGCGGGGCCTGCGGGACCCGCACACGGGCCGGCTTGGCTTCTGTCCACTGCAGGGTCCCCTTGGCAAGGCTGATGGCAGGGCGCCGGGACGGTTCCCCGAGGCTGCGGATTTCCCTCTGTGACTGACTCGGTGTCTACGCCGGCAGCGCCGCAGCCCTGCAGCCCTGGACCCCGAGGACTTGCTGGGCACGGTATTTTTAACCTCTTTGGATTAGTTACCAGTCGTAGAAACAGCATCAGTTCAGGTCTGTGGTTTTGTTTTCCGTGGACCATTTCCGAAAGCTGAGGACGCACACAGTGCGGGCGGTGCAACAGAGCTGAGCTCAGACCGGCCTTTTGGTTCTGGAGGCTCAGGGTCACCATGGGCGAAGGCTTCAGCCCCTTTCATTGTCTCTTTTATTTTCTCTTCCAGACCCTGCAGAGTCCTCGGTGTCCACAACTCCCACAGGAGGCAAGACAGAGCCGGAAGCACCAGGCGACCCGCCGCTCAGCGCGGGGACCTCCGGGCAGACGTCCTCAGAAGCCGCTTCAAGGAGCACGGACTCCGGCCCCCACGAAGCTCCTGCCGCTGGCCGAGCACATCATCTTGATCTTTCACTGACATTTTCTGACACTGAGCGTTTTCACGTGTGAAATATGAAAACCAGGAGGTCATTTCCCACCTCAGGAGGCACCACCGGCTGGGTTCCCTCAAGCGGGTGTGGAGGTGGAGCTTGGCGCTGGGGACGTTCAGTGGAGGTAAACATCTGGGGGGGGTGGGGGGAGCAGGATGGGGCAGAGAGAGAAACAAGATACGGCTTGTCCATCCCTACAGGGGGCTCTGTAGCAGACACCCCTTGTCGCAGTGGTCCCTCAGTGATCCGGGCGTCTATATCCCTCTGCAGCCAGTCCCTGGATGCGGGTGGTCCTCTGACCCAGGGTCTTGGGTGGGGCAGCTCTCGCAGCTGAGGAAAACCCTGAAGGAGCTGGGAGCCAGTCGGCCCCTCTTGGAAGGGGGTCTGGGGGGCACGCGTCCTGCCCCCCAATAGGAACGCGGTAATGCGGTGGAAGGACTTTACCCTGGAGACATAAGACGTTTTCTTGATTCTTTCTATAAACATTTGCTGTCTTCCTGATTTTATATCAATATACAACTAGGATGTGTAGGTGGGAAACGGAGGGTCTTCAGGGGAGTAAAATTTCTCTGCACGAGACAATGACGGTGGGCACACGTCACTGTACATTTGACCAAACCCAACACCAAGGATGAGCCCTAACATAAGCAATGAACTTCAGTGAATAATAACTTGTCAACATCAGCACATTGTTTACAACAAAAGCAGTAAGCACTCCTGCAGGACGGCGATCGCGGACAAAGGTGGGAACACCCTGGTCGCGTGTGCTGTGAACCTAAAATTGCTCTAAAAATAGAGTCAATAAAAATAATGAAAAAAATAAGGTGTATTTAAATCTGAGAGGCTAAATCCAATTGCGAATACACATTTTATTGTCTAAGGTGAGACAGTCCACAGTTCCCTGAGAGGGGAAGGCGTTGGTTTCATTTAGGCAGCCTCCTAATTTCATGTGTAATGTCCTCTGGAAAACTTGGGCAAGAGTCAAATATATAAAATTTAAATGAGTTTAAGGAAACAGACATTATAAATCACCTCTGTGCAAATTAGAAAAGGCACATCTATGCTCAGATGGTGGGGAAAGTTGGGCCCCTCTCTCCGGGCAGAAAGCACCACCTTTTGCAGTCACGGGGCTGGAGCCAGGCTGGCACCTTTGTGTGGTGCTCAAACTACAGCCGTGTGGGGCACAGACTAAATCATACCCACACGGTGACTTCAGCATCGCAGGGTGAACATCCCACAACACTAGGCTTCTGTGTGTCTCCGTCTTCCCTGCTCTGTGGTCCTTCCTGGGTCCACATCAGCAACCTGGTCTCAGGTCAGACAGCAGACTTGCGGTTACCAGCCCCTGGGCCATTTCTGAACTGTTCATTGTGCAAAGCCTACATTGCTACCCTCATCTCTTATTTCTCCATTAGGGCTAACCCTCCAACTACTCCAGGCCCCCAGTGCGCCCATCCCTCTTTCTCTCATCCTTGTCTCTGCACTTTCTTTCTGGCCTCTCTGAGATGTCATGGTTTGGACATAAACCTCTTCTTTAAAAGCGTCTTTAACTTCATTACACATTCCTTTGATTGTTGTCTTTTCTTGCCAAAGCAGACCCTGCTTAACTATCTTCTTACAGCGAGCAGCTGAACATGGCTGGAGAAAACTCTCACAGCCATTTTAATTGTTCTTGCTTGAAATGTATAATCACAAGCCTAAAAGAAGCACCTGAAGTGCCAGATAAAATCCACAGCAGCAGAGGAGAACGGGAGGAGGCCGAGGGGAGCCAGGGGCCCGCCTTCTTCCTTCCGGGACAGTGTGAGCGATGCTCTCTGCTGGCTGGACTCTGATCAGAATGATGGATACATATGACCAAGAAGGAAGACCAGAAAAGCAGGACTTTCTGAATCTAGAAAGGATGGAGGACTCATCACTGGAAGAAACAGCCGGTCGTGCACGGCCAGACGTGAGCTTGGTCGGAACATGCCAAAGCCTGTCACTGCTTTGCAGTGACTTCCAGAATCACGAACCTGCCGGGCGGAGAACCACCTGCAGCCCCGCCACGCCCTGCACTTGTGTTTCTCCATCCTCCTGGACTCTCTCTCAGATTCGCCCTGTGCCCGTCATATTTCTCAAATGTTTTGGCATCACCTGTCATGGCCCCTGGACAGTTTTCAGTAACAATAAAACTCAGTCTCAAGTCAAGGATTATGAGTACGGAAAACATTTGTCAAACGTGTGGTTTAAATTATTTTTCCTGTGTCTGGAAAATTAGTAGATTTCTAGCCTACAGAGAGCATAAAGAATGTAAGAGTAGGTATTTCTGGGTAAAACTGCAGAAGGAAGTTGCTCCAACATCATATAACTTACTTGTTTAACAGGCTGAAGATATGCCTTGATATCTAGCAAAACTGGCTATAAGGTGACAGCTTCTAGATGGAGTATTCCAGAGGATTCTCCTCAGAGCACTGCCCGCAACAGACCAAGAATACGCTTTACAGACACGGAAATTAAATTAATTTTGCATGTGTTCGTTGAGCAAGATGCCAAAAAATGCATCTCTTTCACTGTAATTCACTTAATAATTTATTTATGTGATACGGTATTTCAAGATATTTTAATTGACAAAGTGTCATACACTTCATGAAAGAGAAATTAATTAACAATGAAGAGAAAGATAAATCCGAAGAAGGGCAAAGGTAGGAAAATAATCGATAAACATTAAAAAAAGAGAAAGAATAATTTATAAATTATTGGGAAATATTAGCAGAATTAAAGTCATCACTTTGAATATGATTTGGACTTACAGAAACTGTTTTCTTGGATTTTTGTTTACATCCTAAAGTTTCATGGCTTCATCGATACACCCCTCCCAAGGTGTTCTGTAGAGATGCGTCAGTTACTAATAACAGTTTCGTGGCAGTGACCACGGCGCAGAGCTGCAAGTCGTCCCTTCAGGAATCGGTTCCTGCTATGATGTTCTGATCTGGGGGAATGATTTTCTCCTCTGCCGGAATTCCAATCAGAATGAATGATTTCTGTTTCTGAAGGAGATCACATCTTAAAATTATTTTTGCTGTTAAGGATGGGTGTGATTTCTGGAAGCTGCGAAAGGCATTGAGCAAAGACTGCCAGGAAGGTTTGTGATTACAGCTGAAGAAAGCGGCCTTGAGCTCTATGGTCCTGGGTCGTGTGGCTAATGAGACGACGGCAGCAGAGAGTTTCAGCGAAAGATTCCAGAAACTTTCGAATGAAAGGCAGCACCTTGCGGGTAAGGGTGTAATTTCTTCAGGTAATTACTTGGAAGAGGAAGAGCTAACCCACAAATGCTGCTAAGTTTACTTAAAATCTGCCTCTGTGAGTTGCTGCTCTGGATGAAAGAAGGAACAAAGAGGACCGACCACTGGATCCTGGACCAGGAAAAAGATACGAAAAGGACATCAGTGGGACCATCGAGAAAACTTTAAAACAGACTGAGGATTAGGTAATATTCATTTGATTTGCTATTCAATGCCTGAGTCTGATGATAACTGTTTTTTTGGTTCTGAATGAGGATGTCCTTGTTAGGAAATGCACACTGCAGGACTAGGGGCTGCAGTGGGCTAAAATTATTCTCAAACGGTTCAGAAAAGTAGCTTACGTGCATAGACCTTTGCACACGTGAGATACTTGTGCATGGGCAGGGATGTGTATGTGTGTATGTGTGTGTGTGTATACACGAAGGCTGTTTAAGGGCCCCTTGTTCTGTTCTTGCAACTTCAGTGGGTGTGAAATTCTGTCAACATAAAAGATTAAAATCCAAACCATAATGACAAGCGGGCTTCGCATGTGAACGCATGTTTGTGTGCGGCTGTGTGTGCACACTGCATGGGTGTAGTTTGATAATGCAAGTCATACCTGCTTGTACATAAAATTTGGAAAATAAAAACAAAATCTACCATCTCAACATTTTCAACCTAACCAGTCACGGTTAGCATTTTGAGAAGTTTCCTGTAGAATTTTTACAATTGATCAATTGTTATATAATTTACACTATCTTTTGCTGTTTTTTATAACCTGTACCCAGATTTCTCATTTCACATTTTTCTTAAGTCCCTTCCCCTGTCACCCAGTCTTAGTCGTCATCCCGTAAGGTGGCCAAACACCGCACACTTAGGATTTCTCTGTGCATCAAGCTGTCCCCGCACTACGTGCTCTGGCTCAGAGCCTCTGCAGAAGTCCGACTTGTGCTCTGAAGCCAACACTTCTTGGTGGTTGTGATGTCTCATCTTATGTGTCGCTGTAACTAGACTGTGGTGTCAGTTATCAGGTCAAACGCCAATCGAGCTGTTGATGTGAAACATTTTGTAGCTGTGATTAATGCTGAGTAGTCAGCAGACCGAGGGAAACAGGTTTCCCTCTAGAACGTGGGTGGGCCTCATCCAATCATTGTGGGCCTGAAGGACAAGGACCAGATCCCCTGAGGAAGAGGAGATTTTGCCTCTGGGATTCCAGCCTGCTGGCCTGCTCTGCAGATTTTGGACTTGCCAGCACCTACAATCTTGTGAGCCAACTTCTTAAAACAAATCTGTCTACCATATTTATTTATCACATTTCTCTCTCTGTCTAATCTCTGTCCATCGAGGCTTCTGGGGTTCTATTTCTCTGGGGAACCCTGACTATACAACCCTACACTCCAGGAAGTTGGTTAGCCATTCCCCCCCCCCCCCATAAAAGAGAAAAGGCAGTGATACTTTCCCCACAGGACTGATACGAGCACACACTATCCTTTAATGGGCGTTCACGTTACCTGGCTGACCTCACAGCTACAGGACGCTGGCTCTTCTTCTTAAAGCTGCTTTCATTGTTTTGTCCAGTCTGTGAGCACTGCTTATCACATCAGGCTCAGGAACTTCAGCAGAAAAATTAGGAAGAGCAAAGGAAACAGAAGGAGGTGACTCTCACCTCTGTACAGTTCTGCATCGTCTGCCTCTCGAATGTCGGGGTTCTGGGGGCCGCGTGGGGGCAGGTCCAGACCAGCGCTGAAGGCAGATCTTGGTTCAGCTTTTTTTTTTAGGTTTATAATTTCTATTTTAATGGATCAATATTTACCAAGAATGAGACGTTTTATTTCACCCCATTGAACAATCTAGCCAGAATAAAAAGTATAATCGTAATATAATGGACTATTGTGCTTTCTTCAAATCAGGGAAGTTCGTATTTAGTTCTGGTTTTTGGAGGGAGCTTGTTTATTTTATTGAAGCACAGTCAGTTGCAATGTGTCCATTTCTGGTGCACAGCACAGTGTCCCAGCCATGCATATATATATGTATATATGTATTCGTTTTCGTATTCTTTTTCATTAAGAGTTAGTATAAGTTATTGAATACAGTTCCCTGTGCTGCATAGAGGAAATCTGTCTTTTACCTGTTTTTATATAGAGAGGTTATCATTTTATCCTTTGCAAATCTCAAACTCCCAAATTCATCCCTTCCCACCCCGTTTGCCCCGGTAATCATAAGACTGTTCACCACGTCTGTGAGTTCGGACAGCTTTTTCATGGCCTCCATGCCGAGCTCTATAAAAAGTGCTTCCATGCATCCTGTGGCCCTAAAGAGAAAATGCCAAACCCACCGCAAGGCCTCGCGGGGGCCCTGGCCTGCCCCGCGCTTGCCTGGCCAGCCCCATCGCAGGCCGGGCTCTGTCTGCCTTCTGCCCAACAACCCCTGGGTCACCGCCCAGGTCCTCAGGATTTCTCTGCCGGAGGACAATGTCCCTCCTTTGCCCCTAATTCCTACCCGTCCCTTCCCCCCCTTTTTCCTCAGGGTGAAAACTTGCTGCCGCAGAGCCCTGCTGCCCCTGCTCCGGGGGAGCCACGCGCCTGAGCTTCTCTTCCGCCGCACATTTCACGGTTTTAATGCAATCGTGCCGTTTGTTATTTACTGTTTCCCCGTCCCGCCTCTAACAGGCTCTGGGTAACGAGACGCTGAACGAGTGAGCGGGGCAGAGCTCGCGCGCCCCTCCCCGCACACACGGGCTACACTCCAGGGAAGAGCCTGCTTCCTAGACTCTTTACCGGATTGTTTAAACCCTGGCAGTCTCAGCGCCACCATCTACAAAACTAGTGAGGAAACCGCTTATGACTTGCAATAGGGTTGTTTCCAGATCGGTTTAGAACACGCATGTGAGTCACTCCGCATAAAGGCACGTTTTCCTTTGTCATTAGAAGGGGCAGGAAACCGTACGTGCGCTGAGTTCCAGTGTGGGGACCACAGTCTGCAGGAGCCTGGATGAGGCGCACGTGCTGAGAACCTCCTGCAAAGGCAGGAGGCAAGGGGGATCCACCTGGGGACAGAGCCACACGTGGCGGCCACTTCTGGGAGCCTGTCCTTCTGCGATAACAGGGAGCTGGAAGACAGGCAGAATTTGTAAAATTAGAAAGTGTTCCAACTTGTTATTTGAAGAAGATATTGATTAGGAACCTATTACGTGCCAAGCCTATCGCTGAGTGCTGGGCATAGTAAAAGGTTGGTAGAAAAATAAAGCCGGACGTGGTGAGCACCCCCCCGAGGTCCGACACTGCATTGAGGAAGCGACAAGTGTCGGGCTTCCCTGGGGGAGACGTTCGCCAGGTCCTTCTCTGAAGCACCCCACTGAATAAACAGGGAATAATAAACAGGGAACAGGGTTCTTCACTTTTAGTACAGAGTAGCTCACGGACACCGCAGTAACTTCACTCACCAACTACTGGATTTCCTAGGACACACCTCATTCTTCTGAAATGCATTTATATCACGTGAAGCAAAGGCTTTCTGCACTTGGACTGTATAAACATATATAAAAATAATACAGGACACTGAAAACGTGATTTCAAACTTTGTATAATCCAGTGATTTCACCAGAAACAAATCCGAATCGAATTTGAATTCTTATTTTTAAAAATTGTAAGTCCTTTGTTCTTCTAAAGGTTACATTAAACCTATAGATAGCCTTCAGGAAAATTGACTATTTTTTTTTCCCTCTTTCCATAGACGAACACAGAATGTCTCTCCACCATTGTCTTCTTTGATCCTTTTCATTAGTTTTCTGCCTTATGTATCCTGCATATGTTTTGTTAAATTTATGCCTAAGTATTTCATTATTTAAAGACACCATACATGGAATTATTTTTAAAATTTTGATTTCCAAATAGTTCCTTTGCCAGCGAAATGGAAATCAATGCACTGGGTGGTTCATAAAATCCTTCTATAAAAATATTGTTCCCAGGAGTGAACGCTGACCTCGGTGATACAGTTCACTTGCTTTCTGGTGGAGGTTCCTTATCTCACTGCAAACCTGGGTGAAACGGCTTGCAGGACACACTTTGCAAAACACTCCTTCAAAGTCAAATGTTGTTATTTTGAGACCGTTGCATCAGTTACCCTTCATATTAATCATATAAGCTAATTGTATCTGTTTATTTTTCACTGTATAAATTGCTCTCTGAAAGAGTGAATCCTTGAACAACAGGGGGGTTACAAGTGCTAATTTTTTGTGCCGTTGAAAATCCCTGTGTGACCTCACAGTTGGCCTTCCATATCCTCGGTTCTGCATCCTGGAAATTCAACCAATCCCAGACCTGTATTATTGAAAAAAATCCATGTGTACATGAACCTGCACAGTTCAAACCTGTGTTGTCCAAGGGTCAACTATAATTCAATTATAACATATTTGATTTGTTTAAATTATAACTGTATAGACAAACGTGCATTTACTTGTCAATCGAGCACAACTTGTGTTAATAAAATTCATTGAACTCATTGACTTTTGGAGATTGTTAATTTCCTGGGGAAAAAAAAAGAATTGTCGATAAAAATGATATCTTGTTAAAACAAATTCAATATTCTTATTGAATAGTACTAGAATAATAAAGAAAAATAAGTAATTTGCAATTCTTTCAGGTGAACTTTACAATCAAAATCTTTGCCAGAAAAAATATTATGACTTAAGTAAAAGACAGATTTTTACATTAAATGCAATGATTTTGATACTGCTTAGAGAGACTAATGCCTTTTGTTTCTTGACAAATGATTTGATTTCCCCTCGAGTCAACAATTTGGTGGCCCATTGTAATATTAAACACATCTCTCTAAACTGTGTTTCAACACTTCACTTATATCGTAAAACCGAATTTGAAATGAAGGCACTCTTGTCTGTCACTTACACTGTTTGACATTCACTTCACAAACTTTAAGCCAGACTGTGTGTCATATATTGTGTCTGGAGATGGAGGTTCAAAAATAGACTACACACAGTCCTTTTCCTAAATAAACGCCCGTGTTTTAATGCAATAAATAAGCTGCATTTTCTGTTACCTGGAACTCACAAGTGATGAAGCCAAACAGCAAAATCTCAGAACGATGGAATCTGGAGACTACGTAAAGAAATAACAAGGAAGCACGGGGAAGGGTCTATTCATTAACCACGAACGTGTGTATATCATTAAAGGGGCGTGGGAAAGCTGCAGACCGCAGAGCACGTTTTATCTAGGACTTCACAGAAGACTGGGGAAAATCGGGTTTTGTGTAAGGTGGGAACACCCGTTCTAGCCAGAGGGATAAACACATGAAAATGCACAGAAGCTTGAGCCACGATCCGGGGACAAGGGTGATTTGTCAAGTGATACGGACTTGACCGTGTTGGCTTGCAATCACTGCAGTGTGGTCGCTGGACCAGCAGCGCCGGCATCCCCTGGAAGCAGGTTAGAAATGGGCATTCTCGGGCTCCACCTCAGACCCACTGAATCCGAGACTGGGAGGGAGGGTCCACTAATGTGCGTTTCAACAGGCCCTCCGTGGGACTCTCGTGCTGGCCAAGGTTCAGGGGCTAGGTTTTAAATCAGGTGGATGGCATGATGGAACTAACTCAGTGAAGGATAATTCAGGCACCACGGTAGGGGGCTGACGTCGCTGGTAACGGTCGGCGATGTGGAGACCAGTCGGAAGGCCCCGCGCTGCTCCCTGCACAGAGCTCTCACACAGTAAAAACGCACGCCCAGCCCCACGGGCGCTCCCTGAGGGTGTGGAGTCCGCGTGCACATGCTTCTGGCATCAGTGCGACATCTGACACCCACTTGGTGCTCAATTAACGTTTTCAGTTAATTATTAACGCTGAACAGTGTATGTGATGGGCAGGAAAGACTTGACCAAGGCAGAAACTAGAAGTGACTGAAAACGACAGGAATTTTGTTGCAGGAAACACGATCTTACACACCTAGACTTTCCAGCAGAGTTTGAGTCTGGACTTGGTTCACTCAGTGGCTCAATGACATTTTCAGTTTCTTTGTCTTTTGACTCTGCCATCCTCGATGCTCTGGTTTGCATCCTCGGCTTTGTCCTCTCGCTGCTGCAGGATGGCTGCAGTGCCCCCTGGACACTAACCCTCACACAGCAATAGCCGAAGGCAGGAAGGGAGGACGGCCCCTTGCGTGCTTTCTGCAGTGGCAGCAAACGCTCTAGGAATCGGCACCTCCGCTTTAATTGCCAGTGGTTTCCTCTAATGTGCTGTTGACCAGATACGGTGGTCTGAATATTTGTGCCCGCCCTCCCCACCCCACCCCCACCCCCACCCCCACCCCCCAGCCCAATATGAAGGTATCGGGGGTGGGGTTCCCGGCGGTGATGAGGTCACGAGGGTGGAACTCTCTGTAATGGGATTAGTGTTCCTATAAAGAGACCCCGCCTGGCGCCCTCCCGCCTGCCGCCATGCACGGACTCCCCAAGCCTGCGCCCAGGAGAGGGCTCTCGCCCAGCCATGCAACGCCTTGGTCTTGGACTTCCAGCCGCCAGAGCGGTGAGACGTGCATTTCCATTGTTTATAAGCCACCTAGTCTTTGGCACTTTGCTGGAGCCGCCTGAACAGACTGCGCTGAGACATCAGAATCGCCTCTTACGCTCAGTTCTTAAGCCGCCGCAGGCCAGGGAATGCAATTACCACCGCAGGTTTAAACTAACCAAGATTCACCCCTGGGGCTGCCATTACCTTAGCCTCTCAGGAAGCACACAGCTTCAGAAACTAAAAGAAAGTGATGAGAGTGGAGGGTCACGGCCATTAGGTAGGAAACTAACAGAATTCATAGTGATCATGTCCATTTCAAGGATTGCTCTGTGGGTAACGCATGGGAACCCCCTGTTTTAAAGGGGAAGTTCTGTGCAAGGGTGAGTTATTAACAACCAGCCCTCACGGAGTACCTGCCACGTGCTTCTCGTGGCCCTGAGAACTTCTAGTGCTGATGGTGTGGAAAACCGAGCCTTCAGAGGAAGACCCAGGGGCACGTGGCACCTCTGCCACTGATCAGCTCTCTGACTTCCAACAGGTAGAAAATCCGTGTTTCTACTTATCTATGGCGGTAAGTCACCTTGCATCCTTCTCCAGATCATCGTGTAAATAAAGGTTCCCTGATAAACAGGAAGTTATACCACTGCTCTGTTATTAAAAGCCTCCACCCCCAGGTAATAAAGCAGAAAGACTCTAACGTTCCTTGACTGTTTAATGTCACAGGCACATGTTTTCTAATTTAATCCACAAACATACAACCCACTGATGTAGGAATGATCATTCCCTTTTATAAGAGAGAAGTCCATGGCTCAAGGCTCCAGGTACCTTGTCCTAATTAATGATATGGCTGAGAGTGACAGGAAAGGAGTTGAGTCCTTGGCTGTTGGACCCCAAGCAGGGCTCCCACCCGGGTGGGCAAGTGCAGCCAGCCTTCTGCAGCGGCAGAGACGGGGGCGGCGGGTTGAAGAGCTGATCCTTCTGCTCTCAGCTCCCACCGCCCAGACCTCCCCGGGGCCGTCATTCTAAACATGTCACCAACACACCCTTCAAGAAAGGCTAATAAGAAATGAGAAGACTGAGATTTCTAACTATGTTTTGAAGTGCACTTTTAAATACAGATTTTCCTTTTCACGCACTTGAAATCAGCGAGACAGTCTTCCAGGAGCAGAGGCTGGAGCAGTGGAGGCATGTGGACGTTTTCTGGAATCTGTGGAATTAGCGATGGCCCCAGGCGCTCTTGCTTCAAGTGTGGAGCCTTTCAGGTAGCGGTAGATGGGGCTGAAGGAAGGGAGGCTGGGTGGTTTGAAAAAACGTTCTTTTTTATTATTGTCAGGATCAATTCACCAGGCTGTGAGGTGAATTAAGAAACCTTGGCTCTAGAAAGAAATCCTTGGTAACTTCAGGCCGCAGCGGTTTGGTTCCAATGCGCAGCACCTGCTTCTACGGGCTCCCGGCAGGATGCCCGAGCACCTCCAGCCACAGTGTGCACCTCGCTTTGTTTGCTTTCTCTAAAGCTCAGCTCCAAACGCTTTCTCTCTCCAGGGACAGAGGGGAAGGGCGCGGGGGCAGGGAGGTTGTGCAGGTGAGACTGTGGGCGCTGCCCAGAGGGAGACTCCTTACAAGGTTCAGCTTCAATGAACTGTTCCCCCGTGCATCTGAGACAAGCAGAAAGGGAGGTCCGGCACCGACATCCAACAAGACAGGGTTCCATCTAAATATGTGCGTCAACGAGGTGTCTCTTTCCATCCCTTTAACCAAATAGGAGGCGTGAGGTCTTATCAGGCTTCTCCAGAGAAACAGAATCAATAGGATAGCTCTCTCTCTCTGTCTTGCTCTCTGTGTATCTAAATATAAATATATACAGAGAGAGAGAGATTTGCTTTAAGGAACTGGCTCGTGATTGTGAGGCTGAAGGTCTAGAGAAGAGTTGCTATTGCAGTTTGAGTTCGAAGGCTGCCTGCTGAGGGGGTTCCCTGCTCGCTTTTCTTTGGGGGCGGCCAGCTTAGCTCTGGTAAGACCTTCAGCTGAATAGCTGAGTCCCACCCACCTCAGGAAAGGTAAGCTGCTTATTCGAAGTCTACTGATTTACACATTCATCTCACCTAAAAAATACCTTCAGAGAAACATTCAGAACAATGTTTGGCCACACGTCTGGGCACAGCTGTGCAGCCACACCGACACAGAAAATCACCATCGCAAGGGTTTAGGCTGTGTGTGTGGAGGCTCCTGCTGTCTCTTAGATTCGCACTGAGCCCTGAGGTCCTCTGACGCCATCCTCTTGCTGTTTCGAAGGACCACGTAAACCATTTCATCTGCTCGCGATGAGTCTTACGGAGCTGAAGAGTGCTCCCGTGCGTGCAAAACCGCCCTGCGGGGATGTGAGCCAGAGTCCTCAGACAGATCAGACGGTGCGCGAGTGACATCGGGTTAATCTCAACGTAGCTGCTTATTGAAATATTTTTCCTCTTGGTAAAAAAATAAACTCACTCACCCATGTAATTTTTTTTATTTTCTTTTTTTAGGCAAGCCAAATGTCTGTGCAATACTAAATACTGCAACTTCAAATTGGACATCAGAACGCAGAAACGATGAGTGTGGAAATACAACCGAGTCAAATGTTCTCCATCCCTGAGAATCTCGCTATATACAATCTAGAGGTTGTTTGTGTCCTGACACTGAGGGGTAAGCCCCTTATTTCAACATTTGCTATTTTTGCAAAGAATTCACTTCCATTTTCACTTTGGGGAGTGTAGTTATTTTTACATGAGATCTTGATAGAATTCCTGGGACAGCACATGGCTGAGAGTCGTCTGGAAGCGATGTGCTTCCCCAGATCCCGCAAATTATAACTTACCAAAATGTCCAGCTCACTCCACTTTTTCAGCCTTTCCTCAGCCTGGAAGGGTTTCTTGTTTTATTATGATGTTGTAGGTAATCTGTCAGCCAAAGGAGCCCTTCGTATCTTGGAAACAAAGAGGTGACTGACCTCAGGACTCTCGATTATAAAATGAATTGGACAGCCAAGGTCTCCGGTTATGGGACTGCTCAGCTGTAACAATGCTCTCTGCGCTTTATGTTAGCTGTTTTCTGCCAAAGCCGAGGGCGCTGCTTTCTTGAGAAGCTCCTCAGTCTGTAAATCCTTACCTCGTCACTCACTGTAACCATCACTCACGTGGCGACGCTGCCTGTGAGACAGGCTGTGCCCTCGCTGCCAGAGCTGGGAACGATGAGGTTCTCTTTGCTTTCATGCCCAGTTTCGCCGTGCATTTTGCAGTGATAGTCATGGTAGCCACCACCACGTGTCTAACATGTCCTCAACAACGGACAAATGTGAAACAGCAGAAAGACGCAGCAAACTCAATGACGTTGGACTGTGGTGGCCACGCTATACCTCCCCCCATTGTCTGAGGTGATAGGAATGCACAACAAGAGAAGAAATAAAAATAAAACATTCTGTGATTTTCATTCTCGACATGCATCTTTCCTTTACTGTTTCATAATTTTAAAACAGTTTGAGCTGCTTAGCTTAGCAGAGGGTGACCCTCTAAACCTAAACCAAGGTTTCCATTATGCAAAGGTATTAAAATGACTTTCACTTAGCTGCTTCTTAGGTTACTTCCAAAACGTGTCTTTTCATTTCTCACCGCCCCCCATACGTGGGAGTCAGCGGGACCACTGCCCTGGCTTGCCTTCCGTCCAGTCTGCTCAGGCTGCTGCGACAGAATCCAAGCCCACCTCAGAGGTACTGCGAGTCCCAGCCCAGGCCACCGTGATAAACTGATGATCACAGTAAGGTGAGTCACACACACATCTCTCTTGTGTCCTAATGCACGTAGAAGTTATGTTTACACTATTAAGTGTGCAATAGCATATCTTAAAAAAACAATGCACACACCCTCATTTAAAAATGGTTTATTAGTTAAAAAATGCTGACCGTGATCCAAGCCTTCATTGAGCCCTAATCTTTTTGCTGGTGGAGGGTCTTGCCTCGGTGTTGATGGCTGCTGACTGATCAGAAAGGTGGGCGCTGAAATCGGGTGGATGTGGCAATTTCTTAAAACGAAAAAGAGTGAAGTTCAGTGCACTGTTTGCCTTCCTTTCATGGACGATTTCTCTGCAGCAGGCAATGCTGTCTGATAGTGCTCTACCCACAGCAGACCTTCTTTCAAAACTGGAGTCAGTCCTCTCAAACGCTGACGCTGCTTCATCAACTAAGTTTATGTCACATTCTAAATCCTTTGCTGTCACTTCGACAATCTTCACAGCATCTTCACCGGGAGGAGAGTCCATCTCATGAAAACACTTCCTGTGTTCGCTCGCAAGAAGCAGCTCCTCGTCCATTCAAGTTGTACCATGAGATGCAGCAATGCAGTCCCACCTTCAGGCTCCACTTCTAATTCTAGTTTCTCTTGTTATTTCCACTGCGTCTGCAGTTCCCTCCTCCGCTGAAGACTTGAACCCCTCAGAGTCATCCAGGAGGACTGGAATCAACTTCTTCCAAACTCTCGTTAATGTTGGTACGTTGACCTCTTCCCATAAATCATGAATGTTTGCTCTTCGTGGCAACTAGAATGATGGATCCTTTCCAAAAAGTTTTCAGCTTACTCTGCCCAGATCCATCAGAGGAGTTCCTGTCCATGGCAGCTACAGCCTTACCAAGTGCATTTTCCAAATAAGAAGGCTTGAGAGTCAAAAATCCCCCTTGATGCATGGGCTGCAGAATGGGTGAACAGCACTAGTCTCGTTGTACGTTTCCATCACTGCTCTTGGGTGACCAGATGGATTGTCAGTGAGCAGAAATATTTTAAAAGATTTTTTTGTTCCCTGAGCAGTAGGTCTCAAGAGTGAGTCTGAAATATTCAGTAAACCATGTTTCAAACAGACATGCTGTCATCCAGGCTTTGTTGTTGCATTTACAGAGCACAGGCAGAGTGGACTTGCCATAATTCTTAAGGACTCTAAAATTGTCAGAATGGTAAATGAGCATCGGCTTCAACTTCAAGTCATTGCTGCCTTAGCCCCTAACAGGAGAGTCAGCCTGTCCTGTGAAGCTCTGGAGCCAGGCATTGACTTCTCCTCTCCAGCTATGGAAGTCCTGGATGGCATCTCCCAGTATAAGACTGTTCCATCCACAGTGAAGGTCTGTTGCTTAGTGCGGCCACCTTCATGAGTTACGTTCGCAGAATCTTCTGAGAACACACTGCAGCTTCCACGTCAGCACTGGCTGCTCCGCCTGCACTTCCATGTTCTGGAGATGGCGTCTTTTCTTAAACCTCAGGAACCAACCTCTGCTCGTTCCGATCTTCTCTTCTGGAGCTTCCTCACTTCTCTCAGCCGCCACAGGATTGGAGAGAGCTGGGGCCCGGCTCTGGATGAGGCTTTGGCTGGAGGGAAGGTGGTGGCTGGTTTGACCTTCTGTCCCGACCACTCAGACTTGCTCCAGGTCAGCAATGGTGCTGCTTTGCTTTCCTAGCGTCTGTGTGTTCACTGGAGCAGTGCTTTTAATTTCCTCCAGGGACTTTTCCCTTGCATTCTCAGCTGGGCTCTTTGACGCAAGAGGCCTCGTTTCTGGCTTGTCTTAGCTTTTGACACACCTTCCTCCTGAGCTTAATCATTTCTAGCTTTTGGTTTAAAATAGGAGACGTGGAACTCTTCTTTACATTTGAACACTTGGAGGCCACTTTTGGGTTATTAATTGGCCAGATTTCAGTATTGTTGTGTCTCAGGGAATAAGGAGGCTTGAGGGAAGGGTGAGAGACAAGGGGACAGCTGGTCAGCGAGCACGGAGAACACACACATTTATCAATTCATTCATTGTCTTATATGACTGTGGTTTGTGGGGTGCCCCAAAATAATTACAATAGTAACATCAAAGATCACTGATCAAGATCACCATAACAAATATAAGGACAATGGAAAAGGGTAAAATATTGCGAGAATTAACAAAATGTAACACAAAGACATGAAGTTAGCAAATACTTTTTGGAAAAATGGCAGCAGTAGACCTGATCAACCCACAACTCATAACTCAACTCACTTGTTGCCACAAACCTTCAATTTGTTAAAAATCTTTAAAGAGCAATAGAGAGAAGTGTGATAAATTGAGGTGCCACAATCTGAGTGGCTTAAGAAGCAGAAATTCTTTTCTCAAAATTCTAGAGGCTGGAAGTCCAAGATCAAGGTGCTGCAGATCCAGTGTCTGGTGATGCTGGTGAGGCCAGTAAGGCTGCTGAGGCTGTTTTCCTGGTTTGCAGTTGGCCACTTCCTGGCTGTGTCTTCACATGGAAGGAACAGAGAGACAGGAATCAAGCTCTTTCATATCTCTACCTTTAAGGACCTTAATCCCATTGTCAGGGCCCCACCAAATCCCTCCCAAAGGCTCCACCTCCAGATGCCATCGCACTGGGATTAAGGTTTCAACATATGGATTTTGGGGAGGAGACCCATATTTAGCCCAGACAGCTTCTCTTGGCATAAATTTACCTACCTAATTTACACCCAGCCTTGAAAATTTAGCTTGAGTGTCACTTCCTCTGGAAAGCCTTTCCTGACCACATCTGCTTTAGCCACTGTCTTCAGCTTGGTGCCACAGAAGCCTCTTTTCCTGTCTATCTCAGCAGTTTTGCTTCATGAGACTATCGTCATTGTCACTGGACTGTGCAAACCCCACAAAAAGGAGCTCGGACACCAGCAGAGGGTCCAGATGTTGCCACCTTTGTAGTCTCCTTCTGCTCATCACTGTCATCATCACACTCTTCTCCACTATCTTCTGGGCTGTCACTGGAAGGCTGATAATGAGCCAGGTTAGACACATGCTGAAGTTTATACTGAGATTCACACCTGGGTTTTGCTAGAACTCTTAGCAAAACATCGTGGAAGCTCAATAAATTTTTATTCAGTAAAAAATAATATTCTGAGAGTAGTGTCTCCCCTTACCCTCCACAGCACTTATTAAAATGACATTGGCAGAGGAGATGCTGGTGTAACAACCGTGGGTGTCTGGTGGCTGGTGTGACGAGAGAGGCGAGTCTGCATCCTCGGGGCCAGGCTTCTGCTTCTCAGAGCTAGAAGTTCTGTCATGTGTTCTGTTCAATCTAGGATTATGACTAACAACATATGATTATTCCACTCTTCAGAATTTTTGGAGATCTACCTCTCCCTCCTTCTCAACGCCTTTGCCTTCCTATGCAAGACCAGGTCCACGGGCCATGTACCACACTTGTGTGAGTTCAGAGTCTTGGCTTGGAGGATGTCTACTGAATAGACCAGATAATTGAGCTGTGAAAGTCATTGAATGTTTAATTTTGTAATTTTCAAAAATGGAAGAAAGAGTCCAGTGAACAAGAATGCAAAGATGCCTATGATTTAGACTCAAAATATTTGGCTATATTTGTTCTATCTAGTGATTTATTTATATATCTTTTTTTCCTGCAGAATCATTTGAAAGCAAATTATATGCATTGTGATAGCTTATACTCAAAAATAAGATAGTTACCTACAGTAACCTCATTATCATTCTCAAACCATGGAATGCTCAGAATTATTTTACAATGTGCAGCATCCAAACCATATTCAAATTTTACCAATTATCAAAAAAATGTTATGCCTGTTTTTATATTTATAAGCAAGGGTTCAACTAAATTTCATTTGTTACATTGATTGCTATTCCTCTTCAGAGAAGGCACAAGTTTTCAGATGTCTCACTATTTACTACGCTAAATTGGATAAATTGATCAAGGTTGCATTTCTCCATTGTGTTTTATTTTATTTTATTTTTTATTGAAGTATAGTTGATCTACAACGTTCATTTCAGGTGTACAGCAAAGTGATTCAGATACAGATATATATATATATGTATTTCAGATTATTTTCCATTACAGGCGATTACAAGATACTGAATCCAGTTCCCTGTGCTCTACAGTAGGTCCGTGTTGTTTGTCTATTTTATATACAGTAATGTGTATCTGTTAACCCCAAACTCCTGATTTATCCCTCCCCCACTTCCCCTTTGGTTTCTCATTGTGCTTTGGGTTTTGAATTTTTGTTTTTCCTTTCCAATTAGCAAGGATTACTGGGACTAACCTTTGGCATTTTGGAAATATCTTTCCCAACAGACCTTCAGTGTTTGACTTCAGCGTCCATTAATGATTGATGATCCTTGACTGAATCAATTATTTTCTTTGGGGTTGAAGCACAATGTTTTCTAATTCCTTCCACATTTATTGAACTACTCCTTGTGAAAAGAGAGGTTTTTCCTCATGGACTGAGAATGAACCACTATGGTTCTGCCTGAAAAAGCAGGAAAAACATTTAGTTGTCACAAATAATGATGCCAAATGATGTGCTCTCTCCACCCCACCCCTACTTCACATCTCTATGAGCACATTGATCTTTATTGATTCAATGTGGTACCATAAACTACAGGGAGCATTCATTCCTGATGCTGTAATTGTCCCATATTTGGCCACTAACAACAATGTCAATCTGACTTCTCTGTCTTCCACATGTGCCCCCCTCAGTCATGTGGACCTCGTTTTTTGGCACAAGTCATTTCAGGCTAACTTTGTCTTTCCTTGTCCTAGAAATTCTCCAATTGTTTATTCCTTCCTTTGCTGGAAAATGGTATCTGGAGACAACAATCTAGGCTCCCTTGGTTCCTACTACTTGTAAGGTTTATTTCTTTTAGGGCCTTCTGGTAGACGGGGCTAGCAAAGTTACTATTATGAAACATATGGAGCTTATGGTCATATTTGCAATTCCAGCTTAACAATTTAGGGTGTTTTCTTAACTTCTTCAGTGTCATGTCCCTATCCGTTTTTCTTGTTGACACTGGAAATCTCAGTTCTTTATAATTTTGACCTATATTCTTATATGTCATAAGAGAGAGCTTGCTATTTGTTCTAGATTATTCTTTTTTTTAGATACATTTATATTTCCATCACAATAATTCTGCATATTTAATTTTATTCTTATTTTTAATCTTGTTTTTTGCTGTTATAAATGGTCTCTCTTCTTATATTTCCTATTTTGTGATAAAAAAGATACATTTTAAGAGTGCTTACAAGTTTACTACTGTTATAGCTTCTTGCTTTATTGAGATATTTAATTTATCCTTAGGAAATGTTCCTGTTTATCAGCTTTTGGCTTTTCTGCCGCACAGTACAAAGAGCTCATCATTAAGCAACGATTTCAGCTAGTTTGCTTGTTTGTTATTGTTTACACGTGTCCTGTGTACATTTCACCCATTTCTCCTCCCCTCCCTGCTCCTTCTTTTCCTTCTCGTGTGTTTAGGGATGCCCACCAATCTTTTTTTTTCTCTTTTTTTAAACAGGAGGATTTGTTTCATTTGCTTTGATTGTAATTGCTGAATATGTTTCTCCTGTTTCATTTAATTTATTTTCTTTCTGTCCTAATTTCCTTCCTGTTTATTTCTTGCCTTCTCTCGGATTGACCTCTTCTCCTTCATTCCGTCCCCTTCATTGGTTTCTGTGGTCTCTGCCACAATTCTACCTTTTTACAGATTATTGAACTAATTTTAAAATTCCTACTTAACTTGTCAGGGTTTAAATTAAATCAACATTTTAATCTTTTTATTACAAAATATAAGGGCATTTTAATCATTTAATTATACTGCAAAAATAACTTTAAAACCTTTAACTCTACTACATTAATATTTCAAAATTGACACTAAGGCCCTTCCAACTGATTTATTTTTTCCTTATCAGAAATAAAAGTAAATTAGCATACAGACCCCTTACTTTGCAAAATTAATGGTTTCAAAATATTCTTGTTTTACAATCAGTAGTTCAGATCTCTGTGACTGACTTGAAAATGTCCCCATTATAACAATAAGTTTACATCCTGAAGATCACAATTTTACAGCTTCATGTTCCAATTTTTTGAGTGTTCTGACCCTGACCCCAATTATTGGTTAGAACACAAAAACTGTACTTGAGGGTAAGATCAAGTTGAATTGGCTGAAATCTTAGTCTGTTTTAAACAGATAACGGGTTTAAGACCTCAACGTGCAAGAAGGAATTGTACTCCCGGCTCATCAATCAGGAAGATGTGCCGATTTCCAGCATGTTTAAATTTGCTTTTCTGCAGTAAACTGGTGGGAGTAAATAATCACCATCATGTGCTGCTTTGAGGCAAATGAAGTTACTGTGAAGAAAGTGCACACTGAAAGCTGCTTAGTGGCCATGAGTGGAGCTACAGCTGCCGAGAAGGTGTAATGGCTCCAGTAGAGAGCCTTCAGACCGCGGAGCAACTGACCGTGAACTAGACCCAACACATTTCTCAGACCCTTCGTAAAGCACGGTGATGACTTGCAGACATGCCCTTTTCTTTGATCTGTAATCCAAATGACCTTTAATCCAGTATCTAGACGTGAAGGCAATTGGTTTCTGCTGTTTCTGCTGAAGGAAGACGTCGGTTTTCGCCTTATGGGTGACATGGGAGAGGCAGGAGAGAGCAATGATATTTAAAAGTAATAAACTGTGAGTGCAGAGAAAATGACTTAGTTCCCTGTGGTGTATTCAGTGAATTATACAGTAAACTTTCATTTGCAGAAAACATATTATCTTTTACACTGTGCTGGAGTCTCAACAGGTGGTCATAAGGCATATTATCTTATATGCTTTTCACTTTGTCATTTCTTGGTTTCAGCTTAGAGGATTGGTTTATCGGTGACACATCATGGCAAATTAACAGGTACACTTAAAACCTTCCATAAATATTCAGTATATCTTATTACTGCAAATTAATGAGATATTTTGAAATTAAGCCTAGTTGCATTTGGTGATGAGAATCTTGTTTTAATATATGATGCTCAGAGATGAATTAGGATCATGAAATGATTGAGTTCATTGGGAGAAATTTTTAGATAAGCTTTTAAAGTAACAATGTGGATAAGGCATGACTACTATTATACATGATTTTAGAAATGATGAGAAATTCTCTTTACTTATGTAGACATCCAACCTTCTGTAATAACAACTGAATTCTTCTCACATAATACTTCAAAGCAAAGAATTTTGTATGGAGGATATATAATACATTTCAACAATTCAGAAAAGAAGGCTCTGCTTAGAAGGGCATGCCTTGGTAAATCAGCATTTAGAACTAAATATGATTTTTTTTCATCCAAATAAAGATTTTTTTTTTCCCATCTGCATTAGGAACCTGAGCAAATGCTTGAGGGTTTTTCAAGAAAATAAATGCATGCAGTTTAGGACAAATTCCATAAACCAGTGAGAAGAGGTTTCACTCTCTGGTGAATTACCTAGTTATCTCGATGGCCAGGAAGTCACAATCCTACCTCTCTAAGAGCCTCAGGGTCCACTCTCATGAGCAGCCCACACAGCGAAGGCTGCCACTGCCTGCTTAGATTCCAAAAACATGTTGCAGATTTCATTTGAATTGGACCATGTTTAGGTACCTTGGTTCTCACGCCTTCTCCTCAGAGACACGTTTTGCTGAAAACCCTCACTTCTGCTGCTTGTTGATTTGCTCCAAGGAGCTTAAAGTGTTCATGTGTTTCTGATGCTGCTGCACTAGCACAGAGGAAGGCTGTTCACGCGGCCCGTCCTTGTAAGCACATCAGCGATGTTCTCTCAGTGGGGACCAAACAGTGCAGCCTCAGATGGAGACAGGGTCAACCTTTCCACACACACTGATAATTAGACCCAAATCTTCAGCCACTTGTGTGAAAGATTCGCTTATCTGACTGTCCTAATCCTTCAGTTCACTCACACCAAAAATAGATGTGGCCCACATGGAAAAATACCCAGGGTCTAATGCTCTAAAACTGTGCTGCACACCAGAAGTTGACATACTGTAAATTGACTATATTTCAATAAAAAAAAATTTAGAACAACTTCTTTTGCCTTCTTTGAGCCTTTGTTTCCTCATCTGAAAATGGAAGTTATTTTGTTAGATAATCTCTGAGTTAAACTCTAGCTATAAGATTCTACAATTCTAACTATATAGTGTATGAATATTTTCTAGATAATACCCTTTTCACATGCTTGATTAAATGTGCTAATGTGATGTCTTCCAGAACAAAATAAGCTTCACTGTTTAGTGATTAATTATCTGTACCCCTCACTCATTGAATTTTATTTAGGGAGCACCCTGGAGCATAAGTGTATGAGGCAGTAGTCTCTTGTGTTTACCAACGTCTGTGTCTAAACGGCTCAGAACAAGAACGAGCACATAGTAGGCGTGCGCTGAACAGAGGATGAATGAGCGCAAGGCTTCTGCAGAAGATTCAGAGGTGATCACAGGTGGGCTCTTTCTGCGAAGCATTTATAATCAACTGGGAATGGTGAGAAAGGCACAAAAGCAGCTATTCTGCAAGGTATTGCATGATGAATGCTGTGAAGGTCCTGGGGACACCGAGGACATGGGATTAACTCAGACTTCAAGCTCTCACCCCCGCCTCCTACGCCAAGAAGAACTTTTCAAGGAGAAGGTAGGCAGGGCTTAGAAAAAGCAAACTCTTGAAATCCAGATTAAAGGGTTTGAAATCTTAGTGTCTTGGATTCTCTACCTCTGTTACATTGTTTTAGAATCAGATTACCTGATACTATTGAAAAAAAAAAATCAGTCTGTGGAATGCTGTTGAGTGCATAGATCAACACGGGGAAAGCTGGGGTTTCTGCCTCATTTTATCTCTTCGTGCATTAACATGTTTTATATTTTAATTTATGCAGGCTCTCCCTAATTTTTTAAAACATAAGGTTCATGCCTATCCAGAGTAGACATACACAGGTGTTTTTAAAATATATTGTCAGTTATAAATACATTTTTCTATTGCAAATATCAAACTTTCAATGCATTTGCTCCTCAAATATAATACTCCAATTACCTTTAAGTGTTAATTTGGGGCTGTTTAAGTATTCATTTTGTGAATGTAGCAAAACTTCAAAATTAATTCTTGAGATTTGTATGTAGAACTTTTGGTAATTCCTACATAGACAATCATGTATCTGTGTGTAATAGCATTTTTCTTTCTTTCTTTTTCAATTCTCACATGTTTATTCTCCTTTTCCATTGTGCTTCCTAGAAGACGCATATTTGTTTAATAGCAAAGTTGGAACTTGGAGTCCTTGTATTATTTCTGGCTGTATTAGGATTTTGCTTTTTGGTTTTGCTTCACGTTTATGTTTGCTTCGTGTTTATATATCGTTGTTTCTTTCCGATACATCCTTCATCAGGTTACGAAAGTGCTTTCACACTCCGAGTGTTTAGTGTGAGTCTTTATTATGCATTGCCTTCTATTTCTTGATTCAGTTTTGGAAATTCACACTTTTCAAGAAAACTGTCCATGTTGCCCAGGTTTTAAAATGTATTGGCATATGTTGTTCATCACACTCTCTTTTCTCTTTATTCTTTACCACATACAGTGATAATTTCCCATTTTCATTTGTGATATTGGCTATTTGCACATTTTCTCTCTTTTTTTTTTTCCCTTGACTGGCATTGCCAGAGGCTTGTCAATTTTATTCCACTTTCAAAGCAACAGGCCTGGCTTTGTGAACCTTCTGAAAGGCATCTTTGTTTTCTATTTTATGCATCTCGGCTCTAATACTTACTGCTTCCTACTCCTACGCTCACGTTTACTCTGGGGCTGTTCCCCCTACTTCCTGTGCTGAATGACTGCCTGTGAGCTCCCAGCCTTTCTCATTCCCCAATACAAGCATGTGCACTTTAAATACCCTCTTTAGTTTGATCTGCTGCCTCTGCCCAGCTGTTTTTGGTAGGTGACACTTCTATTATTATTTGTTTATAAGTATCTTATTAGTTTACTTGTTATTTCACAGGTGGTGCATGTGATTTAGACGTGTGCTGTTAAGTTTCCGAGTGTCTATTTTAAAGCTATCATTCTTAAAACGTTCTCCCTTGACCAGCAACATAGCATCACTTGTGAACTTGCTGGAAATGCAAGCACTGGGCCTCACCTTACACTGACTGAATCAGAAACTAGGGTGTAGGGTGCAGAAACTTCAGTTTTAAAAAGCCCTCCATGAGAGTCTGAGGTGCACTGAAGAATCCTTATTTTATTTATTTTAAAAACAGTTGTTTGAAGTCAGAAAGTATACTCTGAATGATGGTGACTTTTCCAAGTTGCTTTATGCCTTAATAATCAGCCTATTTTCATTAATATTTCTTGTGTTCTCTGAAGAATCTGTTCTCTCCAATCACTGGATATGCTCGCATGCACACTTGTTATAAGGCAATGGATCATGTTGTTTCACATGGGTTGTATCATACAGTTTTTTGCACTCCATTCTTTCAGTGACTGAGAAATCTGTAAAAGCTTCTGGCATGATGGATTTTCCAATTGCTCTTTTTCATTCTGTCCATTTCTATTTCACAAATTTTGAAGGTTTACTTTAGCATGCTTTAATCTTCCTTTCTAAAAACAATTTTATTGAGATATAATTTACTTACTATAGAATTCACCTATTTAAAGTACACAATTTAATAGGGTTTTATAAAATTTATAAAGTTAACTTTTATAAAGTATATTTTATGTACTTCAGTAAATTGTATAAAGCATATATATGAACCTAAATCTAATCATGGTAAACCTAAGTCTAAAACTGTTGGCAGTCACGTCCCATTCCCTCCACCGAAGCTCTCAGTCACCGTTATGTGTCCCTAGAGATCTGCCTAGTCTCCATATTTCGTATTAAAGCGACACCGTAATCTGTGAGTTTTTATGGCCGGCTTCTTTCACTCAGTGCCACGTTTGCAGGGCTCACCCACGTGTGGAATGTGCCAGTTACGCATCCTGTCAGGTAATACTTCATCATACAGGTACACTACATTGTGTTTATCCATCCATCAATGGACAGGTACTTGGGCGGTTACTGCTTGCAAGCTTTATGAGTAATGATGCTACGACCAGTTGTGTATAGATTTTTGTGGACCTGTGTTTACCTTTCTCTCGACCTAGCAGTGGAGCTGCGGGGTCATAAGGTGACTGGTTCAGACTTCTGAGAAACGACCACTTTCAATCTTTTCACCTTCAACCGTTTTTTATCACAGTATTTCATTTGTGCCTACACAAACTAAAGCAAAATATAAACACTAATAACTGGTACCAGATTGGTGTCATAACCAAGTAAATTCCGACCCAACCTGACACCTTTTCACTGAGAGCGTTTTCAATTCAAGTGTGGGGTCAGTAATTAATTACAAATACTTGTTGAGTGTCTAGTCCATAGAGGAGTTCAGTGAGCCCAGCAGACGCTCACTTCCCTCGTGGAGCTAATGTAACACAAGCCATTGGCATCGTACATCCCTCTGCAGAGTGTGAGTCACTTCTAGTTACAAAGTGGTGGTCGTCGTGGTTGGACTGAAATTTCTATGCTTTCTCATCACTTCTAATGAGGTGAGGCCTCTGGAGCGTCTCATTTCCACAAGCAATGTGGTCTCAGGGATTTGTTGGGTTCAAGATGATATGCAAACTGCATCACTGTATTTTCTCCTCTATCCTGTGCACCATCTGGATTTCCAAGACAAAACGCATTATGTGGTAATAATACACGTAACAGTCACATTGTCCAATGCAAGATCACGTACCTTGTCTCGGGTCATTAGCTGGATCCTTCAAGTGGATTACGATGCTGAACCCTCACAATAATCCCCGCTTGGCAGATGGCGAAACCAAGCTCAGAGAAATCAGGTAGTTGCCCGAAGTTACAGAGGTAGGAGGTGGTGGGTCTGGGACTCACAGCCAAACAGTCTAATCCAGGCCCCATGATCTCAGCCAGAGACGCTATGCTGTCCCTGAATTTATGAGCACGGTTGTTCATAAACACTACAGGCTGAAATATTGTTGATCAATTCAAGGTTGTCAATTTTTTCATTCCCAATATTCCAGCAGTCATGTAAATATTGACATTTATTTAATATTTGGTGTTTATGTTTTATTTTGGTTACTATAACATACATTTGTAAACATAAAATTAACTAAGTAAAATAAACTATGAAATGAAATGAACGTTTAGTGTTTGTTTCCTTTGTTTTGATGGGAACTGAAAGGTCACTTCTAATCCTGGCTCACCTTCCCTTTTCTCCCCATAACACAACAAGTCTCTCCAATGCAATTCTTCTCCCTTTGAGGTTCTAAATACAGACCCTTCAGAATTAAACTTTATGTACATAGTGTTATACATTCAATAGTACAGGAGAAGGTTGTGGTATCCAGGTTAGTCAGCTGAGCTCATGGCAATTAAAAAATTATGCTGATGAGAAAAACACTGCTTTCTTAATTTAAAGCCATTGTTTTAGGCCATCCGGATTATTTGCATGAAATTTTAAATTTCTTGGTGACCAGGAGCTCCCTTAGAAAATATTTGTTTAAGTAATTGTTTTTGAAGTGAGCTTTTTTCAAGCCTTTCCCTCACTACTTATGTCTGCGAAACAGCCTAACAGTCTGGAAAACTTTGTTCAAACATTAGTTGAAGGTTTCCTCTTAACCAAGCTTGAAATAGATTTCAGCATTAGGGCGCTCCTAGTCAAGGGCTGCAGCGAAGTGGTGGGCAGTGCCCTGGCTTTGGAGTCGGGAGATCCGGGGTCTGGTAAAAGCTTGCTAGTAACTAAGCATGATACAGTAGGTCTTAACTAGACATGGATGCGCCTGTTCGGAGGCCAGCGCCATGGCACAGGTGTGCCCTCCTCCTTCTGGGGACACACGTCACGCCCTCCCAGAGTCACTCGCTTGCCTGCACGGGTGTTCCTGCCTTCAGATTCACAGGGTCTGTCTGCTACTCTTTGTATTTAATCTTCTTCACTATTATTCCGAATGGCAAGCTTTGGTATTCAGAATACATTCTGTAATGTGTGCATTTCTTTTAATTTTATTAAAACGAAGTCAGAGCTGGTTGGAGTCCGAATCGGTGTCAGAATCCACTCACGGGCCTGAAGGCCGCTGGGCTCCCCGGGGGCGCAGACTTGCCTGAGACGCCGTCAAACACGCTCTCTCGCTCGCCTGGCTGGACGCGCGCTTTTGAGATTCGGAGACCTCCACTTACGCGTCTACCTGACATGGAACATTTTCTGCTCATCCTGGGAAAGAATACCGGAAAATTTTGTTCAAGTTTCAAACAACGAATGGTTGGCTGGGGAGGAGGCATGAGACTTGTATTTGTACAAGCATCCCCATTTGGTATAAAAAGAATGTTTCCTCCCACTGGTGGTGAGACCCGCACGTCCTGGGAGGGGTGGATGCTTAGCGTACTTCCTGCTACGTGAGAAAACTCAAAGGCAGCCTTTCAGATTGTCTCCAGTTGCAGCTATGGCTAAACACAGACAGTGACCAGTAAAGACAGCTTCCTGCTAGTATGCACTTTTAAATAGTAGAGATTACTCGGAATTAAAATATTTTTATTGATCTGAAGTGATTATGCTCCATATTTTGCCTCCTCTTGTTTCTGTCTATTATGGTTTAAAGCAGAGTCTTCCTAGCTTATAACTAAATCACATTTTTCAGGGTTGGTGTATCGGTTAAAACGCGTAGCAGTCTTTCCTTTTTCTTCAGGGGAGTGAACAATGCTTACAGAAAACAATTGCTTATAGAAAGTAAAGAAAGGGCTCCACAGATCAGGTGGCCCCTGCAAAATGCTATTTAATCTTTTAAATGTAAATCAATCAGACACATTAAAATTTCCCTAAAATACAGATTTCTTTTTTAAGTTGAGAGAGCAAAGGTTTTGCAAAATGCTTCAAGGGTTTTGTCAAACCAAGAGACGTTTGAAAGCTGTTTTCAGCACTTGCTAAACAGTTACTTTTCTTGGATTCAGTGATGATAAACTGTAGCAGTATTTTGACATCTCTGGTTTGTGAACAGTGGAGAAATTGAAAGGTAAGAAAAAGAAAACATACTGGCAGGGTGAGAGAAAAGAGCAGGTGATCCAGACCTCAAAAATCCTTGGTGTCTTTTGGTAAAAGCTAGTGACTGAGTCTTATTTCATGTGTCTGACACTGGGCCGCCGGGGCAGCCGAAGGCCATGACATCATTCACTGAAAGAACAACAATGAATATGCGTCTTTTCTTTTAATGACAACTTCATAATCCTGCAGCTTTATTCCCCAAACTCACTGCCATTTCCTGATCTAAGGTATTCTAACTGGGAGAGGATGGCTATATTCTGACGTTTCACCAGCATTTTCTGAAATGAAGGTTTGCTGGTAGACCACGGTTGTGGAGAGTTGGAGAAATAAAGGAATAAAACAAGGAAAAGGATGGCCATTTTGTTTGTCTGCGTGAATACATTTGGTGGTAAAACTTCTGAGGAAATGTAAACAGAAATGAGATATAACAAAATTTTAGAAATTGCGTCCCTTTGAAAGCCGCAGCTGAGTCCTGGAGAAACCCCTGTCGTTACTAACGCGTTTCATTAAGGCGGGTTCTGTTAATGCTCACATTTCAGAGCAATTTCCTTTTCACCAGTTCCTTCCTGCCTGAGGCCACGCAGGGCTTGGGAGCACTGGGCTGGTGTCTAGATGTCGTTGGCCTGCTGCCACCTGCTTCGGACTCGGGGCCTGGCAAACGGAGGAATCTCCTGAGCCGTCCTGCAGAATCTGTGCGACTGATGAACGCAAGCACGACCGACGTCTCCTACAGAGCTTCAGGAAGCTCGTCTGTGTCCGCCGCTTGGGATCCAGGCTTTTAACCCTTGGTATTTGCTTTTTCCACTTTTTAGCGTGTAGATACATTTTGCATGTAGACAGAGTTGCTGTTAGAGTGTTCAGGACAGGGGCGTCAGCGTCAGAGCCATCGGTGTCCGGGGCCTGGCTCGGCGGCCCTGACTGTGGCAAGTTCCCTCCCCCTGTCTGGCGGCGCGCACTCGTTTACATAACGGCATTTATTTTCCGTAATTGCTTCATGTGAGGCAGCAGTGAAATTCAGTGACGTCCGCTGCCCATCGCTGTCATTAGTATCAGATGAGGTTATGTTTAGAAAAGGCTTACAAATGTACTCATGTAAATTCATGCACTATGAATAATTTTTGTTTTCCAAATAAACGCAGATAATAGTGCTCCTAAACTTCCCACTGCCCCAGGGCAAGGGTCCCCTCCCTTCCAGGCCCCAATGAGTCTTTTGTCACTTTCTTTTAAACCATCACCAACAGCATCCTGGAGGGTTGCTTGCCCTAACAGTGTCTGTAAGGCGCTTCCGGCTTCTGTCTGCCATTGAGTCTTGAAGAAACAGCCCATTTTTAGATTCATTATGGTGGTATTCCATATCTGGTATCAAAATCTGTCCTGGTTATTTATTGCTGCATGTAAGTCACCCCAAAACTTTGTGACCTGAGACAACAGACATCAGCTAATATTGTTCAAAATCCCTGTAGGTCTTGGATTTGGGGGCGACACCGCGTGAGGCTGCAGTCAGAGGAAGCGGGGCTTGGGTCATCTTGAAGACGTCTTCATTAACGTCACTGGTGGGCGGCCTGGCCCGGGAGGCTCACGGGGATGGAACAGGTAAAGGTCCTCGGTATCTCTTCCTGTCTCCACGCAGCACCGTTCTTCACATGATCTTTCCAGAGTGGAGGGTCTGTAGCATAAGTAAGCTTTCTACACCTTGGCTCAGGGCTGTCGCAGTGCGAGAGCCAGGAGAGAAAGGGACAGAAAGGATCTGTCACACTTTGATGCCTTTGTCTTGGGAACCATGTTCCATCCCTGCTGCCATGTTTTGTTGGTCAAGGTAATGACAAAGGTGTACGCAGACTCACAAGGAGAAAATCCTGCCCCTGCTTCTTGATGGAGGAGTGTTACATGTCACAATGAAAGAAGAGCTTCTGGCAGGGACTGTGGATTTGTTTGGTCATATTTGGAAAATAAAATCAGTTACAGATGTACGTACATATATTTATAGTATATAAGCATACTGTACAATAACGCAAGGGATGGTTTTTAGCATCCTTTACATTAAATTATAGACTTCCAGATTTATATGAATCTTTGAAGTTCCCTCAATCAAATAGACTTTTTTGGAAGTTAATTCCCCAGTTGAAGATGTGTCCTCGCTTCGAGATATACAGTATACTTGCAGAAAGTATATGAACGTGGGGCCCCACAAAACACTGCAGTTTCTCCTAAATGATGCAACAGCAGAATCTCCCCATTGCTCCAAACATTGCTACCGTAGTTTCAGTTTACTTAAATCACTTCTCTCTTTGTTCTCCTTCCCTCCAGGCGTCATAAATAGGGCCCTGTTAGGAACCTGATAGTGGCTCACAGCGAGGAAGATAAGGCTGAAGAACACGGATTCTGAGGTCAACACATCTAAAACGTGACTTTCACCCTGACTACTCACTCCGTGAACGGGCACAATTTTAAAAATATTTCCAAACCAGTGTCTCCTTGTCTGTAAATGGATATAATGATACAAAGCTCAGAGCGAGCAGATTCTATAAAATACATTTTGAAGTGCTTAAAATATCTTCAGTGTTCAGTATGCTCAATGCATTCTGATGAAAAAACTAATCGCAAGTTTTGAAGTGGGTGTTACAGACCTTACACGTCACATGTGCTGTTTAGGAGTAAATAATGTGAATCAGGAAGGAAAGCCTGTAACACTAGTATTTTTTTTTTCATTCAGAGTAAGGGGACATTTTGAGTTTATTTTTAGTATTTTTTGCAAATGTGCTGACTTTTTAGAAAATAATGTGAATTGGGTATTTACGTTTTATGCAAGACCTGTACCGTAAAGTCTTCGTGGAAGGAACTTGGCCCAGACTTTAGGAAACACTGTCTGTTATTTTATTAGCACTTCTGGCTCTGTGTTTTACAATTTTTCTATTTTTTGCTTTATAAATAAAATAGCCCATTAGTCCCATGCAGTTTCCTGAAGTTGATCTGTTTACTGTCAGACCATCTAATCACTCCCTTTCTTTATACTGTTTATTGAAAACATTTACTGTATTCACCTGAAATTTACTGGAAATTGTTCAGGGTGATACTTATGGCATATTTCATACTTTTGATATTTTTATTTTTAGGCAAACACAGATAGGACTGTTTCAAACACGGCAATGCCATTCCTTATTTTCCTCTACGTTTTCATTACTATCATAAAAGAACAAAACACAGTTGTTGAATACTTAACTTATATCTTATTATCAGTAAGCATTATTGGATGAAAACATCTCTTTAAGAAAAATTAAAATGCTATTTTAAACATCATTGAGGATAAATTTCCTAAATCAAATGATCTTCATGGGATAAAATGAAACACTAGTTTGTTAATCATGTAAGAACATAAAAGAAGAAAGACGGGGGGGGGCCTTTATTTTTTTTAATGTTGAGCCCCTTATCTGTTCTAACATAGAGGACTTTGATTATACAAAGTCTTAAATTTTAAATTACAATAGAATTGTTAGCTAAATATATCCTTTAAATCTTCAGAATATCTCTTTAAGTGATTATTGGGTCTCAGAGATTAATTATGTGCGAATTACATAGCACGTGGAACCTTCATTCAAAGGGATTTGCTTGCTTTTTTGTCTTTGAACAACTTGTGTACACCAACTAAACAACATTCCTTGATTTTGCTGAAATGAGACCATCCAAATATAAAGCTGCATTCTTGTTTATCTTCAGGTCTTAAACATGCAACACATTATTTAAGGTGGAGTTTACTAATGTTACAATTGACATAAACAAGAACATAGGAAGAATAATTCTCGTAACATGGAATTAAACATCTCTTACCAGTGTGGGGCGAGGAAGGGAGGGAGGTGAAGGAGACGGGAGGAAATTTAATTTTTAAATATTGTGCAAAGATGCAAAATTATACATTCTAACATTTTAAATCCAACTTAATCTAAGTTTCGTAAACATATTGAAACAATTCATATTTCAATAAAAGGCGAAAACTTCTATGAAGATTTTTGAAAAAAAATCATGGAAAATGAATTCCTTTAATAGGGACTTTGACATAAGGGAACCTTCATTAATACAAAGCAACTTCATCCAACAATATTAATTTTATGTCCCATTTCACTTCCTCTGAGCCCTCTTGAAATGTATGATCAACCGGAAAACCACAGCCGCTGTGCTTGGTGATTCGCATCCAGTGTAACACTGATGTTTTATTCATCTGCTTGAATTTGAGTTGTTTTTCTTAAAATCTTTTTTCTGTCCTGAATATTTTTCCTGCACTCCAAGTTATTTTCAACAGTTGCCTAAACGAGAGAGTCTACAAACTACAAATAACTGGTGAAACAGAATATTTCACATAATTCATTATGTGTAATAAGTGGCAAATACATACTTTTAGATGGATACATGAAATAGTCTTACCTAAACAAAGGGCGCCGAGGAGTAGATTTGTGTTCAACTTGCATCTGATTTACACTTTCTAGGCTTTATTTATAGCACAGACAGAGCATCTACGGCAGCCGAGAGGTCACTGGCCCACACCCTCACTTCACCAGTGTGGTGAGCAGGTGGGTTGGTGCAGGACAGCAGAGGTTGATTCACAAGCACATTATGTCACATGTCACATGCATGCAACTGAGGGCACTGAGTGAAAACAAGTGGGAAGTGGGAAATTGGAACAGACTCTGAAATGGACAGGACCCTTCCGGACCCTCTTGGGGACTTGAGTTCACCCATCACCGTGTCCCTGGTCTCTTGAAGTAAAAGGCTTTGCTTCAGGCCTCCCCTGAATCTCCTGGCTCAAGAGTTACTGGTTATGCAAACATGCTGGTTGAAATCTAGCCTCTAGGGAGACATACTGTCTTTGAGGTTGAAACGCCCAGTACTCTCATCTTGCTGTGGAGCAACAGCACAAGGCATTTAGGGAACAGGTGAGATTCACCCACCCCCCAGGAGTGCCGGCCCCAAGAAGATGCAGGTAACTGTCCTTCCACAGTCAGTGAGAAGCAGGGCAGAAAGCGGGCAGTCATCACCCTTGGAAGGACCGTAGTGTTTATCTCCTCCAGGCTGTGTGTGAGGAACAGCAATATTGCCATTAGAACAATTTTCTTAAACTCAAAGATGACGGTTCATCCGGAGCCTCAGAGGGTAAGTGGAAGCACTCCGCTGCCTCAGACAAAGTCGGTAAAGTGGAATGAGGTCTAAAATGGCCAGTGCAGTTGTTTGATTTGGGTGCAGACTCTTTTGGACGAAAATCATTTGGGTCGTCATAACTTCTCACCAATTTCTAGACTTACTGTGTCAGCTTCGGCTGCCCTGAGATCTCTCCGCAGATCCTTACTAATGATATCATGGAAAGACTTTTATGAATAGTTTTTTGAAAAAACAACTGAGCCCAGTTTATTGGTCGTTCTGTGCAACATGCTGACCCTTGTGAAACCGCACAGGATGTAGATCCCCCGAAGTAAGGCGAGGAGGGAACTTGTTCCAGGGCTGAACTTCAGGCAGCACCCATGGGCTTTCCTAGCACCTTGTTCACCGACAGCTGTCTCGCCTGATACTGCCTGACCAAGCGATCGAGCCCACTGCGGCGGTAGGTGGACGTCCGTGAGGCTCGCTGGTGACCGCATCCTCCACCACCCACATGTAAATAACAAACTAGTGACGACTCAGTGATGACACTGGTTTGGGAGCAGCACCTCTAAAGTCGGGGGTGATGCCTGCGAGGTACGTAACGTGCTCTAAGCTTTATTCTTAGGTTCATTCTTCCTCAGGTAAATTTTATGGATTCAGAACTAAGGTAGAGGAATGAGGCCAGCTTCTCTCACAATTAAACCCAAGAATCCACTTGCAAACATTGCTTCCTCTTCCATGACTTGTGCTCTACTTAGTGCTCATAGAAAAAAAAACCACGTCCACCAGGAGACACTCTATATAATTAAACACACTATATAATTAAATGCTGTTTCATTACTTTGAGGTTAAAAAGAGATGACTGAGTTCTTTGGAGTCATGGATCCTGGTTATCAAGAGGAGATAGTTTGCCGCTGCACAAGGGAGAGAAGGAAGTCTTCATCTGGGAACCAGGGAATCTCTGGGGTGATTTCCTGCACTTGCGGGTACTTTATAACAATAAAAGTTCACAGACGACCACCAACCCAATACAGGCGATCTCTCAGCGATGACGGTTCGCTCCCTCGTACCAGGTAAGAATTCTGCTCAGCCTAAATGTTGGCGGAGGGCAAGGGGCACGTTAGAACAGGTAGTAATGGTAGAAAGCTACGCCTCCTGATGGTAGCAGATGTGAAAGCTGCAATATTGACCCAGTCACGACCGACCAGGTTTGATTGGGACAAAACAAACCCTGGAAATCTCAGTGGTCTAATATGGCACTTGGCTGATGCCAAGTTCAGTGCAAGTCAGGCAGCTCACCGGGACACCTGCCTGGCAGGCTTCTTCCGGCCATAAGAGCCTGGCGTATGTGGCTTCCAGACTTGCCAGAAGAAAAGAAGAAAGAATATGGAAAGCTCTCACCAGTTATCATCTATCTTGTATTAGAAGTGAAACGCACCGCTGCGGCTTACAGCCTACGGCCCACAAAGTAATCATACGGCTTCCTCTAACTCAAAAGAGGCTGAAAATGCACAGGAGCACAGGGGACCCTGCACTGAGTGAGCAAAGCCTCCCCCGCACCACCCCGTGTTTTCCCTTCTTCTGTACACACACACACACGCACGTGCACACGCACACACACACGTGCACACATACACACGTACAAATAACGTTTTCTTTGGTTCCCTCTCCCTTCCAATTTCCAGGTGGAACAAACCTTGGCCCCAGTGGTTAACTTTATACTTTAGTTGAAGGTCACAGGAAGTTGAAGCAAAACTGTGTCAGAACCAGAATAAAGAATACCCGGAGACAAATCCAAGAAAGCACAGACATTTGTAGAGATTTGCATTCTTCATGGTGAAAGGGTCACCGGCGCTCATATTTGCCAAGAACCAGTGGGAACCTCTGCCCCTAGTTCTTGAGTAATGATCTCAGACATTATCGTGTAGCTCTTAAAGCAATCATCCAAGCACTGCTTCCCTGATTTCAGTTACTCAAGCCTCTTCAATTATTCTGTAAATACATAATTTATGTTTTAAAACCCTTTTTGCTAAGAGTACCTAGTGTGTTTCTGATTCCTGCATTGCACTCTGATTAATACGGTGGCATATTAAAAAATGCTGTCAGCTCTAGGACTGAAAACCAGCCTTTTGATAAATAGTATGCTAGCTTGTCCAACTATATACCACCATGTTCGGCATGGAGGACAAAAGGAGGACAAAAAAAAAAAATCACCCATGTATTAGCATCTGTAAATAAGGTTTTCCAATATTCCATAATCCGGAGGTCGCAGATACTTCCTGAAACGGATGACTGATCTTTGAGTGGAAACGTCTGCTGTGCAGCTTGACCAGGGCCCTTACACATCAACACTCCCTTAACTCACCACGTGGAATGCGGCGTCTCTGCAAGTCATGGCTTTTACACACCCGGACACTTGAGGCCATGTGACCGACCGACTTGCTCAAAAGCAAGTCGATCTATTTGATATCCAATTAGACATAGATTGAGAAATGAAGGACTAAATCACTTTTCATCCAGACTACACTTCCTGAAATCGAATTCCTGATAATTCAGGAGAAATTTGTACTGTGTGACATAAGACACCAATACATTCTTAAAACTCAGATATGATTTAGTAACATACACAAATGCTGAAGCGTAACGTGGAGCTCAACGCAGACTGCAGTGACCTGGGGAAGCACCCTGGTGCGGAAGGACCTGAGCCCCACTGGTGTCTGGGGGCCGACTCAGTAAGCCCGGAGATCCGGGGTGCGTCCGTTGGCCGGGTCTAACGTTACGGGCGACGGGTGCTGGACGTCAGGTCCTTCAGCAGCCAGGTGAGACATGAAAATTGTGCCTGGAGTAGACGGGCACCACAGAGGGGAAGACAGGGTGAGAGGGGAGGGCTCAGGGCAGCGGCTCTCTGAGGGGCGGGGAGCCACGCAGGGGACAGCGCCGCCCGGGCGGTCGGTCGGAGCCAAGGCTCCGGGAAGGCAGCGCTGCAGGGAGCAGCGCTGGCGGCGGCGGCGGCGGAAGCCCCGCGCGGGGGCCGGTCGCGCGGGCCGGCTGAGCCCCGCTCCCTGCGCCGCGCCTTCACAGGTCAGCAGGTCTCCTCGGAAAACGCAGTGAGGCGCGTGCGAACTTCAGATTCACCTTCTCCTCACAGAGCTTTTATTTTTTTCTGCCAGTTAATGATTGCATTCCCTGTAATTTAACCATAGAATGAGCACCATTTGGTAAAGAAAGGAGTTAATTTGGCAAGAATATCAGGTTCATTGAAATACCGAGTTTTTCTATTACACTGTGAGGGAAAATTACAAGGAATAAAATTTAAAAAAAAACAAAAAACCTGTGCCGACTCTGCGATGATGGCTGCTGAGTCTCTGGCTGCACTGTCACTGTTAGCATGATTGGGAGGCTGCCCAGTGTCACCTTGATATGGGATGTGCTTCCTAGGGCAAGAGCTGGAGAATTGCAAGGCAGACGTCCAATCAGATGAGACGGTTTTTGGAATTAATGAGCTTAATCATGTAATATTTGCTCTATATTTGTTTCAAAGAAAGAACAGTAAGGTTTTAAACCTTGTAGTAAGCTATGTTCCTATGCTGACAATGTACAAATGAGATTCTTTAATATGTATTCGGGTTATGTTAGCAGGGATGTTTCTAACTATAAATTTATCCATGATTTTACTTACTTCATAAATGCAGAGTTAAAAATCACCATCAAAAACCTCTTTCTGTATATTTTTATCTCTACTATTTATAACTGAGTTGCATCTTAATGGAGCAGAGAGAGAAGAGTGGTGATGGAGAGATTCCACACTGATTTAAGGAGGCAGGCGAATCATATTTATAATCTTTGGCAGAAAGTTATGGTAAGAACTGAGTTTTCCATCCCTAGGCTTCTGAAGCTCAATGATGGTGCCTGCTCTGTTTATGTTAACTTTTTGATATTAGACATTCTTTGTCTGGAAAAACACTCGGCATAGTCTTCCTAATGTTAAGTCATCCCTTTTGACATCCTGGACACAAGGAAAGTCCACGCACTACACAGTTAGATATTGTCCACATGCTAAACAGCCTGCAATGTACTTCTCGTCTCAGAAAACAACAGTAACAAATCCTGAGAGGTTTAAAAGTTATATCCAAGAGGCAAATGAAGTTAAGTCTCAGAAAATATGGCCAGGCATATTGTGTGGCATATAGAATGCGCTAAATTAATGTTCAGTTAATACATGGAGAGAGGTGCCACGGCACATGTGTAAGCAAGGGTCCTGTAATATAAAAGAGATACGTTTATTAACACAAACCCACTGAAGCAATTGATTTTGCCTTAGTTTGTAGCTTTGATGGGGTTTTTGAATCCTTCTTCTGTTTTGTTCCTAATATCAGTTTTAATGTCTCTGATACCAACGTCCCTACAGACCAGCCCGATCGGTGGTTTTACTCCGCCACACTTGACCAGCGCCATTTGGGTACCCTGTCGGACACTAGCGGACACACCCATCAATCACTGGTGAAATATGGAAGACATTAAGATGGAAACGGATCAGTCACTAGAGCTGTAATATATTAATGTGCTTGTTAACATCAGAAATTTAGTTGCAAAGCCCCATGACGTGTCTCCCTTCCAAAACCAGTCATTCTCATCACCTCCAGAGTAAACACACATTTGTCACTGTTAAATTCAAAATCTGAACTCACCCAAAATTACTTTCCCAGGTCTGCTTTCATGAACTGCATTATTGCCCATAAGCTCAAGTCAAGACAAATATTCTCCAACACCCGAATCCAGAACTCTGTGGTTGTTCTCGTGTTTGTCTCCCTGCCTGCTCCAGCGGGCAGCTCCACAGGAGTCCTAAACGTCCCTCAGGAGCCAGGACCCATGCTTCTGCCCTTGCAGACTAGCGTATGGCCTTAGAACTTCACATGCATAAAATGGGTTCCGTGCTATTTTGCGTCTGACTCCTTTTGCAGAGTACTGTTTTTGAGACTCATTTATTGCTGACACCAGCAGCTTGGTTTTTTTTTTTTATTTTAATTTATTGGTTGCTGTTGAGTTTTGTAGATACACCACAATTCATGTATGCATTCACCTGGTGATGAGCATTTGGGTTATTTCCACTTCAGGCTATTTTATAAGCAAAGTTGTTATGAACATTCACATGCAAGTCTGTCTGCACATGCATTTTCCCTTTTGCTGGGTAGATTTCTGCAAGTGGAATTGCAGGGACTTACGGAAAGAGTATGAATTACTTTAGAAGAAACTGCACAGTTTTCACGAAGTGGTTATACCGTTTTACATTCTCCCCAGCGATGCCTGAGGGTTCCAGGTGCTCCGCGTTCTCACTGACACTTGTTCTTGTCAGGAGTTTTAAGATCAGCCATTCTGTCGGATGTAGACGGTGGCATCTCAGTGTGGTGGTATCTTGCATGCCTCTGACCATCAGGGAGGCTGAGTGCCATGTGCTTGTCGGCCATCCTTCTGTCTTAAGTGAGCGCTGGTTCTAGTCTTTTGCCCAGTTAAAACTGAATTGCTTGTCTTCATATAGCTGAGTATGGATCCTGGTTGTAAGTCCTCTGTCAAATGTATGTACTGTGAGTGTTTTCCCCCATCCTGAGACTTACATTTTCACTTTCAATGATGTCTCATGAATACAAGAATTTAATCTTTTGATAAAGTCCAACTTATCAATGTTTCTTTCTTGATTAATGGGATTTTTTTATTATAAGCAGAAATGTCTGCCCCTTGTAAGTAAAAAAAGGTGTTCTACTTTCTTCTAGAAGCTTTATAGATGCTAGCTTTTACTTTTCTGTTTAAGATCAATTTAGATTTAATTATTTTCACATGTAAGGAAAGGAGCATCAGTGATTTTTTTTTTAAGTTTTCTGTAATTTTGTTCAACGTTTTCAATCTCATGTGTTAGAAGTGTGTATTCAATTTCCAAATATTTGGGAATACTTGTTATTGCTTTTTAATATAATATAGTTAAGGTCAGTGAATTTCTTCTTTATGATTGTAACTTTTATATATTTAGAAGTAATTATTTTCTTACTATTATAATGTCTATCTTAGTGATTTTCCCATGTATATCTGAAAAAAATATGTATCCGTATGTTTTGGGGTTCAGTGTTCTATAAATATTAATTAAGTAAAGCTGGTTGATAGTTTTTTTACAAGTCTTTTGTACCTTTAAGGGCCGTTTTGTCTATTTCTTCTATAAATAATTAACAGAGAAATACTGAAATCTTTAGCTGCAGTGGTGACTGTTTCAGTGAGACGTTGAGTCTCTGCTGGGATTCCTCATTCCTGAAGCCATGCCCAGAACTTTCCTGCAGGCAGAAAGCTGGGACGATTGCTTGTCCCACATCATTAATTTTCCTTATCTCAAGAATTACAGTCTCGCACTGCATGTTGTCCAATATCTAAAAACATTTCTTTTATATATTTTGGCCAATCTTCTCATTGTTTCCATAGCACCATAATCCCCATATCAGATATTTCTTTACTAATGGACTATTTTCAGTTGTTCATTAGAATAGGGCCATGTTATTAATATGTTGACTATGGCTAAGACATTGCATAAAATTGCAAACATTTTATCACTTCTGTTTTTTAGCTTAAATAAATAATTGAATGCCCTTCCTAAAATTCTAATGTATTTCCTTAAATTTAGGAACGCCTTTTTTTTTTGCCGAAGAAATTTATTTCCTTTTTATAACAGCATTAATAATAATAATAAAAAACTTGGCAAGATTAACTTTGCAACAGATCTTGCAGATATGCATCCATTTCACTGACTGGCAGTTAAATTCTTCAGCATACATTTTCTTAACCCTATGGATACTGAGTTTTGTAGATGAAGTACTATCGAAAACCTTTGCAATATTTTAGACTCTTGCCTCAAGATGTTGTCAGCTGACCAGCAGTATTAACAGTCAGCTCAGAATTTGTTAGAAATGTAAGCTCTCAGACCCCATGCCAGGTCTTCTGGATGAGAATCTGCATTTCAACAAGAACCCCGGGTGTTCTATACATGTATTAAAATCTGAGGAGCATTTCTGTCCTAGATCAGAGTCTTTGTGAATGTTCCCCATCTGTCTCACATGACAGGCATCTATTTACATTCTGCATTCATAGCAACACCCGGTAGAAAGCAATCTGTTTGCTTAAAAGCACATGTGTGTGAATTTTCTGGTCCTCTCAGGCCCCTGCACATCACTGCAGAGCCTGGAAGGGCTCCTGCATGGCAGGACCTGCCTGCGTTCCCATCAGAAGCTCTGGTTGAGGTCTGCATCTCAGCTGCTTCAGGTGTGAGGAGGAAACTCATCTGTACATTCTCCTTTCAGGTGCAGTTCTTTTAAAATGAAATTTGATTTAAACTGATGCAGCCACTGGGACTTAGCAACGCATTTATTTTATACATTCAGCAAGATCTGCCAGCCAGTGGAGAAAATGGTGAAACTCAAAATGTGCATGTTCTTCCACTGTTAGCCCAGGCGAGCAGAGACTTTTGGGCAGACCATTTCTTTTTGTTCTGGAATTCGATAGCAAAGAAAAGCAGGAAGCAAGATAAGCCATTAGAACGTGAAAGCAAGTAAACTCTTGTCTTATGGGCCCCCTAATATATTCCACGAACAGCTGCTTGTGAAGTCAGTCTTTTGCCAGCCCTGCTCTCCTGGAGCCTTAGTGGGACACACACATAGATTTGAGATTGTGCAGCAGAACACCTTTTGAGGAAGTGAGTAAATACTTTAACTCATGTCTGTAGATTTTAGAGATTAGTATGGAAATAAGGCAAGGCAGGAAGTAACTGCAAAGGAAATGGACTGTGCACGGTGGGCGATCCCTCTTCAGATAGTCCTCAGTTCTATGGTCATTTCTTTCCCCCGAAAGCCAGGGCTGCCGACATGAGAGAGAGAAAGAGAGAGAGAGAGAGAGAGAGAGAGACTGCGATGTACAGACAGCAGGTCTGTTGTGCAGAGTGGAAAATCTTACCTCTATCGTATGTACAGGTTTGTTTCATAGCAAATAGAAAAATAAGTAACTAGTTATGGGGGGAGGGGACTGTGGCTTTTAATAATCGATGGGGTAATTGAATGTTTTCTGAACTTCTGACATGCACCTTTATACAGAGACATGCCAAGTTTCATACAGCTTTCGGGTAGATCTCTGTGGAATGAAGAAAAGCATGAAAGTACTAATAATTAATGAAGAGTATCCAAATAAGAGGTGGACAAAGTAATTTTCCTGTTTTTACTTTTCCTCCTTCATTCCACTTTTTTTCTCTTTTCTCTTTTTTTTTTCATTTTTATCTTTCTCTTTATTTGCTTATTTCTTGACACTATATTGAGCACATACTGTTATGTGCTAAAATCAGAAAGCACAATATTGAACACCAAGAAGCACATTTTCTCACCACTTGGAATGTGAAATCTAGGGGAAAACATAGAATTAACCAAGTAATCACACTGATGAATGTATAATTACGAAGTTAGTCAAGTGCTGAGTTCTGAAGAATAAGTGAAGATGGAGAGAGTTCTAAAACGAGGCCAAGCATCCTAAATGTGGGGAACCATGCCCAGGACCAAAGTCATCTGGAGAGAGGAAACCAGGCGAACGCTAACAACAAAGTGTGGTTGGTGTGACTGGAGTGCAGCGAAAATTAGGGAGGGTGGTGAGTGATTGTAGAGAAGGGTCAGGAGGAAGCAGTTCTCAAAGCCATGTGAGGCACTGAAGGCTTATGATCTGGATGGTGGTGAGCTGATGTTGGCGGTCACCTGGTCTAACTGGCATTTAGAGAAAAGAAATTTTAAGGGGATCCGAGTGGTTGTCGGATACCACTTGGTGACACCGTCTAATCCAGGAAGGACTTAATTACTGTTTGGTCTTGGGAATAGCAGTGAAGATGGAAAGAGGTACATGAATTAAAGTATTTACATGATAAAATTAAGAGTAGTTGGTGTGTGGGGGTGTATAGCTTAAATGGTAGAGCGCATGCTTAGCAGGCACAAGGTCTTGGGTTCAATCCACAGCACCTCTTCTAAAAATAAATAAATAAAACTAATTACCTCCCCCCCCCCAAAAAAAAATGAGAGTATTTGGTGATAGATTGATTAGACATGAGAGGTGGAATAAAAATAAGATGTCAATGATGACTTCAAGCTTTCTGACATGTGAGAGAGCCATTTGGAGAAAATTATGAGTTGTTCCTGGACCTGCTGGGATCTCAGAAAGGAGAAATTAAAAGACAATTGGCCAAGAGGCAGACAAATATTTTTCGTCCAAAGATATGAAAGAAGATATAAAAGCAAATGAATCCTGATACAGGTTCTGTTTGTACGATACATAAGTACAAGTGAGTGCGTGCGTATGTGCATATGTGTGTGTATATATGGACTGTATGTACGTATACATATATGGGATGTGTGTGTGTGTGTGTGTAAGTTGACTCTTTAGTAAACTGTAGATTATTTTCTAATGTCAGTTGAATTCTAAGCAAACACTTGGTCTTGGCATGTCTGCAGTATGGCAACAAATAAAACCCATAGTTTGAAGACAAATACACTTACATGAGAAGCCTGTTTTGTCCTATTAACTGTGGAATTTCAAGTGTATTATATAATCTTCCAAAGCTTTAATTTCCTTTTGGGAAGAATTGGAGGTGATTTACCTAATTTAGAGGGAGATGAAAATAATCATGACAATGAGTATAAATTACTGAGCATGGTGCCAGGCACACAGTCATCTTTTAAACTAGGGGTTGGTACAGTCTTTCATTATTCAGGAATTCCTGATTTCTTCCTAAGGATAAGAATCTGAATGTGGAGAGTTGAATCGATAATTTCAACAGAGAAACTCACTTCTGTGCACACCAGGCAAGCTCTGCTCCTGGTGAGAGTTCACACCTCGGATGCCTCTCCAGGGCTTTGGTCACTCTAGAATCTCCACAAAGATGCTTCCTACAAGTGTGATGTTAGCTGATTATTAAAGACTTAGCTAATACGTTTAACTATCTCTTAGAGATACGCGTTTGTATCAGAGACTTCTGCCGGGACAATGGAAAACTAAGAGGCAGGGTGTGATATCTACTGACCCCTCCCACAGCGAAGCCTCCCTCCATGGAACGGTACACCCAGAGATTGCTCTCTGCAATTCATGCCTTCAACTGACAAATAAAGTGATGTATGAAATATCATGAATATATGTCAACACTATACTATTGACACACACAAATCATTTAGCACAAGTGAAAGATACACACAGGAATGAGCAAGTTACTGAAGATTTTTTTTAAATTACTTTTTTTTTCAGGGTAGCTATTCTTTAAATACTTAAAAATCCAAGAATTAGTGGGCCTTTCAGACTGCTCAAATAATAAGCTTTATTAAAACCTTAGTACAAGTAAATTTGAATTTGTGGATTTATCATTGTGATCAGTGGGACATACATTCTACACTTGGAGAAAGTTTCTCTCTCTTAGATGTATTTCCAAATGACTAATTTCATGGATTTTTTTTTCCTTTTCCTTTGTGAGCTCATAATTCTATTTTTTTAAAGAATAGGACAAATGTAAAATAGGCTACTTCTAGTTCATATACATGTGACAAAAGGAAATTATATCTAATTTTTACACATACTAAATATCAGCGAGTAAAGAAAGAAATATTAAAGAAATGAGCTTTACTTAAGGCATAATTTTAATAGAAAACAGATCCCAGACATAATTGAGATCCTCTGCATTTAGAACATGCTGTATTAGAGCTGTGTACTCAGTTTCTTGTACTGCTTGTTAGCTTCTGGGTACAGTTAAAATTGGAAAGTTGATTTACAAGCCTTGAATTCCTTGGTCTTGAATTTTGGAAAAATTCTCCCTTTTTCTCTCTCTCTCACACACATTGTCACAAATACATATATATATATACACACACACACACACACATATATATATATATATATGTAATGTATTATATATATACACACACAAACATAATTTCTTTTGACCATTTATCATAACAACTGAAATTTTTGTCAACCTTTATCATCAGTTGTGGATTTATGGAAATAAGGCCAAAATTACTAATTTTAATTTTTAATTTCAATTTCAATTTTTAAATGTAGCCTCTAAAGTTAATTTGGTAGAAAAAGAATTCTTGTTTAGGCTGTGCAAGAAGTATTTAATATGTATGTTTTTAGTGTATTTTAATATTTTAAAATGTTTTGATATAGTTTTAACATGTAAAAATACTTTTATTTTGAAATTAATAAGAATTACATACAGAAACAATGCAGATATGTTGCATATACGCATACATATATGGATATAAACTGACATCCTTAATAGAAAAATATCTCTCTGGCTTTGTTTCTTTTCATATTGTTGTAATTTTTTAATCCACTTTTATTTTATATTAGAAATCACTATTGCCCAAAATTTTTCAACATTTTTTTCTTGTCATTCTAGACAAAATTTGAGATTTTTTTTTCCTGTACCACAGGGAGGGAAACTCAAGCTAAGTGGGAAGGAGGTGATTTATTGATTTGCATCTTTATAACCTCCAACTCCAGAGTTTTAAGAAACATAGATTTAATGAAGGCTATTTTAGTTAGTAACTATATTAAATTGATAACTTTTAAAAACCTCTAGGGAAAGATTTATTTACGTATAAATGTGTGTGACTAATTTATGCATTCAAATTCAAATAACACGCTCATGTCAGGCCCATAAGTAGAGTAGGAATGCAGCCATCAACCATGACAGATGTGAGTCCTGCCATGTCTTAGAGTTTAACTGGGCAACTAAACAGGAAATGACAAAACAATGTGACAAAGTAATATGAGGCCTTAACTGGGACAAGGGATTCAGGAAATCCTGAAGTAGGGAACACCTAACTTGAGATATAAGATGAGCGGGATCGAGACAGGTAAGTGGAAATGGAGAGAAAAGACAGAAGTCACAGGTGGTGATTGTGGTCCAAACCAGAAACATGGATTGAAGGAGGTGGCTGGGTAACAGTGGAAATTAAATTGTACTTGGTGATCAAATTTTGACTGTGATTCGCAGGGAGTGAAGAATGGTATTCATGTATCCAGATATAACTTTTATTTGGATAGAAATGTTGTTCACTGAGATGATGGTGCAGTAAGAAATATAGATATACTGTAAATCATAAGTTCAGTTTTAGACATTATAAATTTTGCATATCTAAGGGGTAACAAGCAGATGCAAAAATGGTCCTTAGTGCCCCACAAGAACAGGAAATAGAGGAGGTAATGCAACATAGTCCTGCAAGTCACAAGCAGGTGAAGACTCCCCTAAGTTCATAACAGAGTCTTAGAAGAGGCAGCTTTAGGAATCAGAGAAAGATCAGGCTTGCAGTATGTCGGTGGGAGTCAGAAAGCATTTCTAGGATGGTGTCATGTTCAAAAGCTGGAGGAAAATAAAAATAATGTTTTAAAATGTTTTATTATTTATCAACAAGAAATAAGAAATAATAGGAAATTTTAAAATACTTCAAAATGAATGAAAACAGCAATACAATATATCAGATATATGAGATGCAGGTAAAATGATGACTTGATGAAAATTTGTATCTGTAATATCTATATCAAAAAAGAAACAACACTAACATAGTATTTTATCTTAAGAAAGTTCAAAGAAGAAAAGCAAACTAAACCCAAAATAAGCAGAAGGGAGTAAATAATAATGGTAGAACCCAAATCAATAAAATACAAAAGGTAAAATAAAGAAAACCAATGAAACCAAAAGTTGATTTTTTTTGGAATGAGCAACAAAGTTGAAAGACCTTTAACTAGTCAAGATCAAGTGTGAGAAACAAATTACTGAAAATAACTCTAGGAGAATTTAATTTTATAACTATACGTTTAACAAGGAAAAAAGTAAAATAGTAATTTAAAATCTTAGCCCCTTAAAAAGCTGACACCCAAACAGTTTCACTGGTGAATTCTATCAAATATTTAAAGAAGAAATAGTGTCAATCCTTCATAAAGTTTCCAGATTATAGAAAATGAAGGAACACTTCCTAAGTCATTCTGTGACGCCAGCAATGCCCTCATAGAAGGAGATCATGAGAGAAAAATACATCTAGGCCAATATCCTTCATAAACATACACACAAAAGTCCCTAATAAGATATTAGCAAACAAAAATCAGCAGCATAGAAAAGATTATATACCATGATCAACGTGATTTATCTTTGGAATGCAAGGTTGGTTTAACATCTAGAATCAATCAATATACTATACTGTATTAATAGAGTACAATATAAAACAAAACACATACCATCTCAGTAGCTGCAGAAAAAACATTTGAAAAAAATCTGACACCTTTTCTTCATAAATAATATTAACAAATTACTTTTCCCCTAAAATCAGGAACAAAATGAAGTCTTATCTCCCCACTTTTATTCAACATTGTACTGAAAGTTCTAACCAGTGCAGTAATTGTGTGGGAGGGGGAAGGGAGACAAAAAAGATGGATGGAAAAATTTTAAAAACATACACATTGGAAAGGAAAAAATAAAATTGTCTTTATTCACAGATGACATCAGTGTAGAATATCCCCAGGGACAAAACTAGAAATAACAATGAGTTAAGCAGGTTTGAACCACGAGACTGATACCATGTCTACATATGAGCAACAGACAATCTGAAAGTGGAATTAAGAATGCTAGTCCTTTCAAAGTAACTTAATGAAGAAAACAATAATTAGAAATAAATTAAGCAAAGAGAGAGCAAGATTTGTACATTACAATTTATAAAACATCATGGAGAGAAACTTCAAAATGCATAAAATAAAAGGAGACAACTTCTATGGTGGCGAATCAGAAGGCACAATATTATTAGAATAGCAATTCTTCTGCAAAAGAGCTACAGAGTCAATGCAATACATTTTTTAAAATCGTCTAGTGCTTATATATATATATATATAAATTAAAAAGGCTGTTTTAAAAAATCTATATGGACATACTTGGGACTTAGAATATTAGAAACAATTATTATAAAGAAGAACACAGTTGAAGGGCATGCCCTACCCAGCTTCAAATGTGTTATGAAGCTACAGTAATCAGAACAGTGCTGTACTGTCATGAGAATGAGCATACAGATCAATGCAAGAAAATTAAAGGCTCAGAAAGAAACCCTTGCATTTAAAGTTAATGATGAAGGTACCAAAACAATCCAACAAAAGATAAGTTTTTCCAAAAACGGTGCTGGGGAAATTGGACATCTGTATCTTAAAAAAGAAAATGAATTCAGTTTTCACCTTACATAGTTAAAAAAGTAACTCAAAGGGGATCATAGATCTAAATATAAGAATGCAAACTATAAAACTTCTAGAAGGAAAAATAGGAGAACATTTTCATGACCTTGAATTAGGCAAAAACTTCTTAGACAAGTTATCAAAGGCAAGAAGTATAGAAATGAGTGATTGGACTTTATTAAAATTGAAAAAAATAAAAAAAGAACTCCTGCAGTTCAGAGGACTGTATTAAAACAATGAAAAGACAGGCCATGTACTTTATCTTAGTCCCTTGGTGCTGCGGTAACAAAATGCCACAGACTGGGCGGCTTAAGCAGTAGATGTTTATTGCTCACAATCCGGAAGCTGGGAAATCCAGCATCAAGGCCCCAGCAGATTGTGTGTCTGGGGAGGGCCCACTTCCTAGGTCTCACTGTACCTTCACATGACGGAAGGGGTGAAGGGGTTCCTTGGGGTCTCTTTTATAAAGAAACCAATTCCATTAACGAGGGCTCCGTTCTCATAAAATAATCATCATCCAAAGACCTGCATTCCTAACACCACCAAATCAGGGGACAACGTTAATACACTAATAAATTTCGAGGGGGAACAAACTTCAGATCATAGAAGCCTGGGGAACAAACATGAATATTGTTATAGATTGAATTACATTACCCCCAAAATTCATATGTAACATATGCATTACTTGCAGTGCTTCAGAATGTGACCTTTTTTGGAAATAGGACCCTCAAAGATCTAATCAAGTTAAAATATGGCCATTGGAGTGAACCCTACTTCAGTATGACTGACATCCGTGTAAAAAGCAGAAATTTGGACACAGACACACACAGACGGAAGAGAGTGCGAAGAAACGCAGGGAGAAGATGGCTGTTTGGAAGCCCAGGAGCGAAGTCAGGAGAAGCTTCTCGCTTGCGGCCCTCAGAAAGAAGCAGCCTGCAGACACTCTGCGTTTAGATTTCCAGTCTCCAGAGCACCGAGGCAATGCATTTCTGTTGTTCAAGCCGCTCCTTTGCGGTGCTTTGCAACGGCAGCCCTGGGAGGCATAACAGGCATGTCATATACTAGACAAAAGTCTCGCGTGCAGAAAATGTAAACAATGCTACCTCATTTCAAAGAATATAAACAACAAAAATAAAAACGGGGCAAAAGTGGGCACAAAGAGGTGCTCAACACAGTCAGGCACTGGGGAAGTTTAATTTAAAACCACAGGGAGTTACCTCCACACCTACTGGAATGGCGGTAAGAAAAAGGCCAACAAAGCAAGTGTTGGTGGAGAGATTCAAAGCCTCAGACATTTCTGGAGGAATGTAAAACGGTTTAACTACTTTGGAAATAGTTTCTCAAAAAGCTAAACATAAATATAAGATCCATCACAGCAAGTCTATTTCAAGAATCTACTGAATGAGGATCTACATCCACAAATATTCACGGCAGCATAATTTGTCATAGCTGAAGAGTGGAGACCTTCCAGATTTCCATCAACTGGTAAAAGGACGAGCACAATAGGATGTGCCCATACAACGGAACACTATCTGCGTCAAAGAAATAACACGCTGACACGGAGGTAAGCCTCGAACCCGTCTCGACAGCTGGGCTCTTACTCGTGACCTTGCCTTGACGCCTGAGCTGGTGTGAGGGTCCTGCCGGCCCTCCTGGCTCTGATTTTTCATCCAGGACGTGGGACATACTGATGCCCAAGGCTCATTTTTTTTTTTTTAAGGGAATGAAGGAAAATCTTCGATCTAGTAAACAGGGATAATCGCCTTCTTAACAGGGGGTGCAACAGTGCTTCAAGTTTCTGCCTCAGGATCAAACGTCCATCTCATAAATGTGTATCCCAGCTTTTGTAATTCACCTCTGCCAGTTTTAGTCCTAGTAGAATGTGCCCAGGTTTTAATTAATTGTCACAGTGACTTTACACTGTTGTATATCTCAGAGCAGCTGACATTTAAGAGCGTTTTCTGCATAATATTTTATTGTAATAGTCCCTTTACCAATAAATACGGGAAAGGACAGTATACAATTATTATGAGGTGCTTTCCAAACAACCCTAAGCCGTTAATAAGATGAAAATATATTTAAATCAATGGTCCAATAAAATATGCAGCCAGGGTTTGTGTGCTATACTTTTTGCTGCACATTACATCACAAGGTAATTACAGCGTGATGCAACGTGACTGCAACCGAATTCAGTAATGAGGTTTTCTACTTCACGGTTTTATGTACAGAAAAAGATTCTTGGTCAAATCGATACGTGTGTTTATTAAATAAATTAAGGAAAGATTGGGGAATGGTTATTGCTGTTGTGTTCTCTTATTCTATTTACATAAAGATCACAAACCTTTCATTAAATATCATTTTGATATAAAAATCATTTCCTCTTTACATTAAAAGTAAAATAAATGTAGCGAGCATGCCCCCGAAGGCCCAAATTCAGTGACACACCCGTGGGCACCTCTCTGTGCTGCCACTGCTCAGAGAAGCAGACCAGGCTAGCTTTCTGCTTGTCCTCAATGTGCTGCTTCAGTTTTCCAAACAAAATTTAAGAGCATCTCCAAGGGCTGCTTTTCAGTCTTGGCCAAAGCAAACGAGAGAGAAGTGAGAAGGTGTTTCCTCTGTAGAAAAATCGCCAGTGCATGCGGCACATCCTCCACGAGGGGGAGAGGGGAGAGTCGAGCAGCATAACTGAGGCGCTGAGTGAGGGCTCCAACCGGGCCTCGGGCGCAGCCCCCGGACAGGGTGCGATGCTCTGTGCGGGAGGCTCAGGTGAGACCCTCTGGCTGCACGTCTCCGACTTGCCAGCCTGCGACCTTCAGTAAGTCATGTCCTCTGCGAACCTGAGTCCACATCTGCATGAAGTGATGCTACCTACATGGCAGGTTGTGAGGGCTCGAGACAGTGTTAAACTCCGGGAACGTGAGTGGCACATAAGATTATCTCACGTGGGCAGAAGAACTGGGAAGATATTGAGCAGAGGTGATCTGCTCTGAATGCCTCATCTGTACCAAAATACATAAAGTGTTATTAAAAATAAACAACTTACATAGCACAGGGAATTATATTTAATATCTTATAATAACCTTTAATGAAAAAGAATATGAAAACGAATATATGTATGTATATGCATGACGGGGACACTGTGCTGTGCACCAGAAATTCACACATTGTAACTGAACTATAATTCAATGAAATAAACAAATAAGCAACTTATAAATAAATTCATTTCACACAGCATGACATTTCAGTATTTGAGGTTACGATATCTTTGAGACATGAGTTTCCATTTGTAAATGGCAGATAATTGGACATCAAAATCAATTTGGAAAAGTTTTGTTTATGAAACCATACTTCTTACCAAGCACCACTCCAGGAGCTGCAGTCCAGGCTCCAAGTACATAATTTCTCACTCTTACAACCACTTTCCAAGGCCAGCATTTTATCCCCATTTTACAGGCCGGAAGAACAGGATCAAAGAGTCTGAAATACTTGATAAGCAACAGGTTCCAGAGCTAAGACTAAACCCCAGGTCTCCGAGCAGAGTGACTTCCTTCCAAAGAGCGCAGTGTGGACAGGGGGATAAATCACCACCTCCACAGGGGGAAGCCTGACTCAGCCCCAGCCTGGCGGTGAAGACCAGCACCGACAGTGATGAGTCCTGTTGACCATGAGCCCCCCGGAGACGATGCGATGAAAAAGGCACTCTCTGTCTGTGGTCGTCCTCCTCCAGACCACACCCCCAGTCTGATCATAACAAAACATCAGACCAACCCCAATTATGGGACATTCTACAAAATACTCCGCTGGTACACTCTACAAAATACTCAAAACTGGGTGAAGGTTATCAAAAACGGGAATGTCTGAGAACTTTACTTGGTCTAAAAATCCTAAGGAGACATTACATCTGCCTGCAGTGTGAGATCCTGAAGCAGGGAAAAGAACATCAGGTAAAAACGAGGGAAATATGAGACAACTGTGGACTTTAGTTAATAACAATGTGTCAACATCAGCTTATTAATTGTAACAAAAGCACCGAGCTAGTAAGGCATTAATAATAGGAAAAACTGGGTTTGGGGCATAGACGGAATCGCAGCACTCTTTTCAGTATTTTCCTAGAAATCTGAAACTGTTCTAATTTTTTTTTTAAGTTTATTAAAACAAAACCCAACTTAGAATAGGAAGAATATCTATTGCATCACTAGCTGGAGTCTCACTGTTGCCGGGTAGTCTATGATCATTATGTTAAAAAAAAAAGTGAAGGTTAATTTGCCTGAGATGTAAAGATGCTTGGCCTGGGATTAAGAAAGCGAAGGATCTTTTTGAGGTTGAGCTGGTGCTAAGGTCCCCTTTACTCTGCAGCCTGTGCAGCTGGACAGGGCATTTCAGAAATTCCTTGGCAAAGACAGCGTGACATGATGCTCATCCCCCCTCACTGTTGTCTCCTCCGCATCCAACAGAGGGGCTGGAGCCTCACAGATGATGGAGGAAGAAAATAATGATGGGGTGAATGAACTAAAGCAACATCAAGTCAACCGAATGATTAAAACGAAAGAAAACCACCACCTCCAAGCAGAAAATAATCAACCCAATGAAAAGAAATCAAAGATGTTATTTGGCACATTGACAACAGAACATCACCCAGTGGACAGATCGTTTCATCTCTTCAGTTTTTGTCTGGGCATTTGACAGGAGTGGGCTGTGTTCCCCTAATGCTCTAAGCACTGTTTCCTTGCTGATCTTCAATTCAGTGATGCATTTAAATCCATCCCACCCAAACCCTCATTCCTGCACCAGCAGCATAAAGTAAATTTTCTTTCAAAATAGCCTGGGCTGAAACGGTCCTTGTCTTTAGAATAATGTGAAATAAAAATGTAAAACATACATTTTGAAAGAAAGGGGATGCATGAGGAAGACTGAGTGGCCTGAGATGGTAGCACTATTTTCAGGTAAATGGACGAAAATCACTGCTGTTGTGCCGTCCTCTTCCCGTGTGACATTTTTCTTCTACTTGGAATTGGCTATTACATGCAAGTAAACAGGAGTGTCCGCAACATGCCAGAGCGATTTCCTGCTGCAAAAACCAGTGCTCGTTCTTTACAAAGATGTTGGACTTCATTTTAATGCTCCCTAAATTATAGTCTGCTGCAAAATTGCACACTGAGACTTTTCTGTGTGTGAAGAAGACCTATTATCATACATACAAAGCCACAAGGCAGCGACTGCTGATTCTTTAATAATTCAGATGCATGCATTGACTTCGAATAAACACTGGGGACAACAGAGAAGGACGACCCTGTGGACTGTGTTTATTACGGCCAATGGCGTATAACCTCCTCCTCTCTTTGCTGTGTCATTATGTGATGAATCTGCCTCGTTTGTTTGTTTTAGTTAAAATGCAGATATGTCTAAGAATAGAGTTCATAGAACTTCCTTACTGCAAGCCTGAACCAGATTCTTTGACCAACGTTTGTGAAGGTCTAAGATGGGTGGTCCTGCAAATATCAAAATATCACACATAAGAAAGGAAAGAAGAAAAACATGCATTTTCTACCCGGTGCTCACACCCCACTCTCACCGAGTGCAGGGAAAGGGGGCTCTCAGTGGAGTGCCCGCACTGACAGCCAACGAATATACTCTTCCAAGGGGGCTTTAGGTTCTAACTCTTTTTTCTTCTAATTTATTTTTATAAATTATCAAAGCAAGCCCATGCTAAGCACACACACACACACAGATAACGATGAAGACCAGACAGCCTCCACTCTCAGAGGAGACCCACACAGCCAGTGTTAACTACGTGTTTCTAGGAACCTTCTGTGCTAATATTAAAAACATCTATATAAATGTTGACATGGATATAGGTATGCGTCATTTCCTGTGGCTTCCATACGCAAATTCGCAGACTGAGCGACTTAAAGCAACAGACACTCACTCTCTCTCAGTTCTGGAGCCAGAAGTCTGGAATCAAGATGTCAGGGGGCCCATGTTCTCTCCGAAGGCTGGATGGCGAGGGCGGGTGTCCTTCCTTGCCTCCTCCAGGTTACAGTGCTCCAGGTGCATCCTGGCTTGCGGCACGGCACCCAGTGGCTGCCCCTGTCTTCATGGCTGCCTCCCCTGTGTCTCTGTGTGGCCCCGCTCTCTCTCTGCCTTTCTGTCATGAGGGCACCAGTCGTCGGGTGTAAGATCCACCCTAAACCTAGGATGACCTCATCTGCAGACACTTAATTTCACGACTTCTGCGAAGGGCCAAGGGCTCAGAACAGGAGCATCCTTGGTGGGGGCACAGTTCGCCCACTACAAGGAATACGTGTGCGCGTATGACCACACCTAGAGAGAGAAATCTATTGCTCCGGTCAGATTCCCAGCAGGAAACAAGCGGAACCCTCAAATCAGGGTCCTCTGAGGGGGATTTCCCGCAGGTCTGCCTGCAGAGGTCTAGGTGGGACAGAGGGAATCCCGACAGGCCGGGTCGGCCGCTGAGGCTGCCGTCAGCCCGGGGCCACGGGGCCGAGGGTGGGAGCCCAGGGAGGGGCGGCAGGGACGCTCGGACCTCCCGCCTCCGGCTCAGCCCTCTCTTCTCCGGCAGGACCCCCCCCCCACACACACACACACCGGGCCCACGCGCCCGGCAGCCCGAGGGCAGGCCCCCCGCCCCCGCAGGCCGGCCTCCCGGGCCCAAGCTCCGAGCGCGTGAAGGGAGCGAGCGGCTCTGGAGATGTGAACGGAGTGCTCGGAGCAGGAAAACAAACAAACACAGATTCAGGGATTTTTTTTTTTTTTTTTTCCTGCACGAATGAGATTATTCTACAAATACGGCTGCATAAGTCTTCTTCCCCGTAGGGCTACGTGCTGGGTGTAGTTCTTTAAAGACACGTGGTGGTCCTCCTCCGTTTTCACAAATCTCAGTGCAGTTTACTGCACTGGTCTCGTGCTAATGGACACCCAGGCCTTCCCCGCTCTTTTCCAGGGACAGGAAGTCCGCAGTGAGTACGTTTCTGGACACGTGTCGCTGTGAAGGCAGGCGAGTAAAGCCCCGAGGTAGACGCCGCGGGGGCAGCTGCGCCTCGGCGCGCACAGCCCTCCCCGGGGGCGCTTCGCAGGCGCCGCGCCGCCGGCAGACGCTTCACAGGCCTTCGCTGTGAGCCTGAGCTCTTATTCAGCTCATTCTTCCCCCTGCAGTCGCCTTTCTTTCCCTCCCGCAGGATGGGCCGCAGTCCAGCAACAGTGCCGCGGAGGGGGAAGGGGGCTCCGCAGGCGGTGAGGCCTTCGGCCCAGGTCGCAGCTGTGACGTTCACTTGCTGTGTGCTCACGGCAAGGTACTGTACCTCTCTGAGCCTTCCTTTCCTATAAACTCTGCCTCAACCGACCTTAGAGGACTGTGAAAAGCATGAAATCATGTACAGGAACAGGTTTTAAATGTTGCCATTCTGATGCCTTTTTAAAGTACAGTTAAGACCTACTCTTCTGAGAAAATGGGTGCCGTTAGGGAAGTTTTCATTTACGTTCCCCTAATAATTATTGAATTTACTGTATTTCTTTGTATTAGATTTCTGGTTTAAAATTTAGATCAAAACCTAAAAATGTTCATAATAATTGATAACTCTAGGTAGAAAATGATGAATATGTAAGTAGAGAAGTATTCTGTTCCTAAAACGTTATGTGCATTTTCCCCAAGGGGCGTGTGTGTGTGTGTGTGTGTGTGTGTTTGTGTGTGTGTGTCTATGTAAAGCTCATCAAAAGGATATTTAAATTTATACTAGGAATAGAAAACTTGCACAATGTTTCTCATCTATCTGGGACAAAATTTTCCTCTTTAACTGGATAACATACGTGAAGAGGAAACTTTGAGTCTCAGGGAGCTCATCTGGAAAACGGGTTCATAACAGTTACCCGACTACCCTATTTCACAATCCCAAAACTTCTGAGGGTCACAGTACCGGCTTGCTGTCGGAACGGAGCAAGAAACCTATGGAGTCTGATGTAGGAACTCCATCTGGGTGGCAATTTCACGAGGCGATGCCGAGGGACCGCGTGGAACCACACCGTTAGCTCACTCGCCTGCTGCCTGTGCACGGGCGCGGTTCTTGGCTGTGGTTTCTGCCTTCTCTGCCTTTCAGGAGAGACCAGCACATGCAAGACGTAAACCAGCAAGGTGGGAGGATAATTATTGCTCCGAAAGGCCAGGGATGAGAGGTCAGAAAGGCAAGGTTTGGAACAATTTGTTATTAAAGTTGTCTAGAGCCACTGTCACATTCAAAAGGCATTTAGATAGATTTTAAACGACCAGATATTTCTGAATTACTCAGAATTTTTTTAAGTTGAAAATTTTTTTGCCCTTGGATTTTGGAATGAGGATTTCATGTTTACTCAGCCCAAAAAGTAATGTGGAGACAGCATTTTGTTATGTAAACAACAATTGAAGATAATATCATGGTCTACTCACACATCACAGAATAGAAATTAAACACATCATCACAGTGAAAATCAGGTCCCATCTGTATGTCGGCTAAGAAAAATGGTGGGTGTATCTGGCGATATTCTGTTCTGGCTTCTTTGAGCTTTGCTAGTGAAAGACAATGATATATTGTGCTTTGCATGTTTGGTTAAATCGCTGTATATTATAGTTTGTCTACTCTGTCACCAAACATAATACATGTTAAACAGATGTAATTCCGTAGTGGAGTGCCAAAATCAGGTCTCCTTCATGCTATAAATTATTTTTCCTGTACAGAAAACACTTAACTTTTTGCCCCAAGCCAGTAAATTTGTATTTGTTTATTTTATTTGCCCTAAAATTTGTGTGAGTCTCTCCCGTGAATAAAGAGGTGGAGTTTCACTGAGTCGTCCTGTTCATCCATTTTCTAAGAATTTAAATGGAATCAAGGACACTCAACACTAAAGTCTCACTGAATTAACTGAGTTTCCCTTTGCCAATTCCTGTGTCACACTGCACCCCCCAAATATCTGAGGGTCACCTTTAGTTTTGACTTGACAATGTACATTCTCTGAGAAAGGCAACTTCTGGTGGGAGAAGGCTGAGGGAACATGCTAGTAGGTTGCACATCTGGAGAAATACTATTTAGAGCGCTTCTTTCTTTTAGCTTCTAGAAAGAGAACAGTTTGGGAAGCAGGAGATGGATTGTGACTGAGCAGGACCCTCTGGGACCTTCCCTGGACAGAGCCCTCTGTGTCCTCTGCCTGCCTGTTGTTTGTGCAAGAACTCTAATCAAAAGAATAAATTTAAGCAGAGAAATGACAAAATGCAGAAGCAAAGGAAAACACTCAGACAAGACCAAATACTAGTAGTTTAACTATGAAGCAAAGCAACATGTGCACCCATGTTAGTTTTCTTGCCTCAGCTTAACTCCCCCCCATCATCCCCCCTGGATCTGCTGGGGGCCCCTGCCCACAGGTTGCTCTGGTGGCAGCTCGGGACCAGTCACAAGGCTGGCAGGAAGGACGGTACAGCACAGCTGCCCCACTGCTGACGCTCCCCGTGGCCCGCAGATCACGCGTGGGCACGGTTGTGACTGCTAGGTGACAGCGGGGACAGCTGGGGGGCTGCCGCTCCGGGACCAGGCCGTGCCCCTCCCAGCGTGCGCTTACTGATGCCTCACCTCACCTTGCTAGGCACAGTGTACCCCACAGATCAGCTGACTCCAGTTTTCCCTCTTCAGCCGTGGTGCACTGTGCTGCAGGCACCGGCGACCTAGGAAATACTGGTATAAAAGACAAAGCTGAAGAGATAAACGCAAGATGAAAATAAACAGTCGGAGAGGAGAGGAGATAGAGTCAGGTTTTTCTCCCCCAAGATCGTGGACCATTCACTTTAGTTAACTGCTTATAAATCGTTTGGCATACTTTACTGTGTTCAGGACAGAAAAACACATCTTGAGTTGAGAAACAATCCTATTGGCTTTGTAAGGCTTTGCATGTTTTGAAATTGGCCCAGAGGGAGAACACCCCATTCTAAATCTCGGCCACACCTGTCCTCAAGCTCTGGCGGGTGTGCTGTCATAGCCCTAAGTGAACTAACTTGACTTTGCGTACAGTCCTGCTCTTCTTAGATTCCGTGTGCGTTGGGCTGAGGTAGATGACGTCTGTCTCACGGTCTCAGGATGCTGGTGGGTCATGGTTTCAGGGGTTTTAGGGGCATAACTCTGTCTCCTTCCTGCTTTGCACTTCAGACAGAGCCAGGTGAGAGGTCAGAGAACGACCCTGAGTTTCTTACTCGCACCTTTCTTCCTAGTCCATTAACCAGGCAGTGGGACCCTTGTTTAGATGCCCAGGAACATCTCCAAAAATTGATAAATTTCTGAGGCCTTTATGGACAAGACCTCTGTTAGAATAACTCATATCTGTTACTGAACTTGTAAATTAGTTATTTTTGATTAATATGCGAATTAAGAATTTGCTGTTAAAAAGGTATAAATATCTCTCATTGCCTAAAGTGATTAGAATAAGTAATTACTTAAACATGATAATTTTGATGTTAAATAATTACTATAGGAGAAAAAGGAAGAAGACACAAATACGCTTGATGTAATTTCAGCTGTTGAACCGAGTGACAACATTTGATGCTGTTTGTATAAACATGTACATATGCTTTGGGAGACTTATTACTTGCTTCTCCTTTTATACAAGTCATTTCAATTTTCATTTTATTGCCAATCTAGAATAGTAATTTTGCTCTCCTCAAAGATCTTTCTTTTAAAGAAAATATAAACTATTTCACAGTATTTCTCATGTAACTGCACCTCTTTCTAATGTTTCTTGGCTGATTAGCTTTAAGTAGCTGTTATGACTTGGTGTGACGCGCGGCGCTGAGGCTGAAGCGTGGAATCAGGCTTCAGAGAACCCCGGACCATTTGCAAATTATTCTGGGTCATTATGGTGACCACCAGAGTACAGAATTTTGCCCTTCCTTGTACACAGTTACCTCCAACTTTCATGTAACTTCCTTTTTGACCGTGTAACCTTATTTGTTAGAGAAAAATCTTTGATTCACACCCCGTAATAATAAAAGTATGTACATTTATTTTTAAAATAAATGCATGTACTATTACTATGAGCTAATGTTTTAAAATCAATTTTCCTATGAGTCCAGGCTTTGATGTTCCTACTTTTACTCTGTGTCCGTACCTTTACCGTGTTTTGGTCTATTGACCTGAATTATTTAACATTTAGTCTCAGTTTACTTAGACTGTAAAACAAAACATAATTTCTAGGTTTTAACTGTTCATTCATCCTTCCAACGATGCATTACACGTACACGTCTTTATACGACACCGCGTAGGGTGAAGCATAAGACGGGTAACTGGGGCTACGGATCCGTAAGTGAGTCTTGCTGCTGGCTGTGGTTTTAGGTGGTCGCTGTCTGCCCTGGGGCTGGAACAGAACCGAGCATGGGATGCAAGGGATGTGGGCTCCATCCAACTCCCACTGAGGACTCTGCAACACCGTTACATTTCTCTGTTAATTAATAGAAAATAATATGACCTGTACATCCTACTACCAGCCACTCTGTGATGTATACAGCAGGACAGATGAGAACGGGGATGCGAGGTTTCCGTCCCTCTGGGTCCTGGGATCCCATCCTTCCCTGTGCACAACTCAAGTGTCAAATATGGTATTTGGTTCCGGATCAGAGTACCAGTCTCAACAGTAAATTGAATATTAATAAAGAGAGACTTTTTAAATTTTTAAATAAAGCTTAATAGAATTGTGAAGTTAATATACAGTGGGGCGCCCTGCACATGTCAGAAGTGGGCCCACATGCACTCAGGGACCCCGTGCTCCCGGACAGCAGGCAGGCTCCGTTCTCCCGATCCCGCCAGCCTGGACCATTTCTCCTAAAGCCTCATGGCTGTTTATGCTACCTCGTTCATGACATTGCTTCCTTTTTCAAAAATAATAGCTAATATGCAATAATGGCTACTCAAATAGTCATTTCATATCCTCCTATGATCTGGTGGCTCCTAAGTTTAGAAATTTTCTCCCGTTTCTGTCTGCATCACCATGGCACCCAACTGAAAATCATGTACCAGGAAGGTTCTTAGCAAACACCAAAAAGTGAGTGATCTGAATCTTCCGGTGACTATTATAGCAAGATAAGACAGCAGGTTTGAGGCCCTCTGTGGAAGGATGTGACTAAGAAAAAGAAAAAAAAGGAGATTTAGATTTTTCAATGCTGAGGGAAACCCTGAGCCCAGATTCGTGATTTATATCTAGAAACTCTGATTAGCAGTTAGTTGATGTAGATCGTTTATTCTCATGCTTCTCTGTGACATGTTAATAGAGGCTTGTTCAATTCAAATGGAAGAGATTATGAACCACATTTGGATGCATGGAAGTGATTTTTCTGGATCAAGACAGAAAAACATGAGTGAGTACCTTGAATACTATTTATCTCATTGTGTATTTAAGTCTAGAATAGCACACAGTGAAGTCTCGGAAGCCTGCTGCACGCAGGTTGAGTCCCTGACCTACCTTCTGTGTCCGTGTGAAGTTGGTTAAGTTCCTCCTCCACTCTCCACCTCAGTTTGCTCCTCTGTGAACTGGGACCATACATGCCAACTATCGAGTGTGCCTGTCAGCTTTGTGATGAGTGCTGAGGACCTGGTACATCACAGGTGTTTGTAATCACCGGTTTCCCTCTGATTTTCAAGTCTACCAAACTCTCAACAAATCACACAAAAGATCTTTGAACCAGATCTTTGAGAAAGAACAAGAGAACTTGTCACCAAAATGATTCCATTAAAAAATATTTTTTAAAGAGCATTGGCAAGGAAGTTTAAGAGAACAATTCAAGAGTTTTGTGCATATAGTTTTTCTACGGTGGAAGAATTCCAAACCCTGGAGAGGAGGACTGTCCCTACAGGAATCCTTGGAGAAATGCACAAAAGAGCAGACGAGAGACACACACTTGAAAGGTGCTTTCCTGGGATTTGCTGCCTCCCCCACTAGTGTTGGTCAAACGTGGTAACACTTGTGAATTTCTCCATTTCTAAAAGCAAAACCTGTCAAGTGGTTCACGAGTTGAAATACTGAGATCAGTGGGCGAAGAATCAGAAGGAATCTTACTACCTAAAGGGAGTTTAGGCAAAGCACGCACACAGCGTTTACACGCTCAGCTGGAAGGGCAGCAGTGGTCACCTATGAAGTCAGATTGAGTATATCTGAGTTTTTACAGTTTTTTCCTATCTCTCTTCTATCTCATTCACCCAGTAATAGATGCAGCCTAGTGAACGGAAACCCTACAAATGCCTAGACTCTGCAAGGGAAAACAGTCCTTGTCAAAGGCCACGTGAAATATCTGGGAGAGAATTTGCTGCCTTAGTACATTTCTGCTGATGAGAAAGGGGACTGGGACACGGAGCAGGCATTTCTCGTTTAGTTTGACCCTCTTACCTATATCTTTGGTTCTCAAAGTGTGGTCCCTGGACACATTGAAACGTGAGTTACCACAGTTGCTTTCACAGCACGCAGCTCCGGGACTGGGGGACCAGCAGGCAAAGCCCAGCCTGGGATGGTTTCCACGTCGCTCTCCGTGACTCCTTGACTTTTACTGTGGAGTCTCGACATGCACTTCTAGATGGGTGGTGGGCGTGGGTGTAGACGCGGGCACTAGACACAGAGATACAGATCTGGGTCCCAGCTTCACATTAGTTACGCGTCTTGGGAAACGGAGCCCTGCTCGAGCTGCCGTAACGGAAGTGGACTCGGCCGCACGCGGAGTAAGACCTATAAAGGCTGCTTCCCTTCCCCCCATCTCCCGGCTCTCCCTCAGTCCTCCAGCTCCCCCGCACCCTCAGCTGGCGGTGGCTGTGTCACTGCATTGGAGATGAGGATGCAGCTCGGAGGTCTCCCAGGTGGAGGCATCTCACCTTCACCGATGCTCTTGTTTCGGACAAGAAAGCCAAGGCTCCAGGGATGCTCTTCCGACTCTCCGCTCCCCCGGGGAACTCCAAGCAGAGGCTGGTACTGCCGCTCTCTCTGTACTTAGACGTCGTGATGAAGTGGACAGTAAATCTAGGTGAACAAAGGTGAGGGTCTAATTCTGTTCTCAGGCTCCAGGCTGGTTACTTTGCGTAATGACTGAAACGCTTTCCACATCCTTAAGGGAATGAACTCTCTGAGTACCTCTTTCTAAAAACAAACGAAAACCACTTACACTGTTATTCAGAGAAGAGTGATTATATTAAAATATTAGTCAGTCTACACTATGAAAAATCTTTGATGCTTTCTAAAAAATTTTTTTCTTAAATGGAAGTTTTTTCCACCAAGCTTAATGAATAGAATGAGAAATCTAATTCACTTTTCCATCTCCAGATACTTGCCTCATATGTGGCATATAATAGATGCTCATACAATTCTTAACTGGATGATGGAACAAATAAATATGGAATAAAGCAGCCATTTTTATTTTTTATTTTATTTTTTTAACATTTTTATTGATTTATAATAATTTTACAATGTTGTGTCAAATTCCAGTGTAGAGCACAATTTTTCAGTTATATATGAACATATATATATTCATTGTCACATTTTTTTCTGTGAGCTACCATAAGATCTTGTGTATATTTCCCTGTGCTACACAGTATAATCTTGTTTATCTATTCTACATTTTGAAGTCCCAGTCTGTCCCTTCTCACCCTCTAAAGCAGCCATTGTTATGAGCTGAGTCTCAGTGTCTAAGTACCACCCACATAAGGCTTCCTGTCATCTCATCCCTAAGGGAAAGGGTGTTATTTGATTCGACGTTCCAACTATGTAATCCACTATATAATCCACATAGACTTCTAAGCAAATAAATGTCAAAATATAGCGATACATGTGTCAAAAATAGTATTTGTGAGGCAATGAAACAATACAGATGGTGTGATTTATTTTTTCACAGAGAGTCAAAAAATTCTTCCACCTGAAAATGAACTTGAAGCTTGGTTTTGAAGGGTGAGTGTGAGCTGAGCGGGGCCACGGGTGGAAGGCTCTCCGGGGCCAGGAAGGGCTTGCACGGGGCTCAGAGGCTGGCCCCAGTGGGCGTCCTGCATCCCTCCTGCTGTGCTCTTTGAATGGACAGCAGTGGCTTCATTTCTGGAATCAAACATAATAAGTGCATTTCTTCTCATACATTCTAAGGGGAGTGTCACATGGACCCAATACGGTACTTACCCAAAGCCATCTTCTGAACGTTTCCTTGGATACTGTGTTCCTATGCCCTCCAAGAAACCAATCTTGAGTGAACTCATCAAGTCCTTCTGAGTGCACACACAGCTCCTTAAGCAAACTGGGCTACCTTAGTTTCAGTAATAAACTGCTCAATGTTCTCTTCCCTCCCAGCACTGCTGTGAGCTTTTCTGTGATTGTATTAAACACAGTAGTTCCAGAACACCTTCCACTGTAGTCACTGCTGTTAAAGAAGGAGCTGCTCACAGAGGTACCCAGACTCGCAATAATTTATCTCAAAATCAACATTGAATTATTAGACTAATGATGGTCAGTGTGGTGAGGAAAGAAGCAGATGTAAGCCAGACTAAGAGAAAACCTGAAGCCTGGAAACCCCACCTGTGAGGTCGTCTTGTGGCATCCAGCTTGTTGTGGTGCCGCCTGCAGACCTGCCTGGCGTCATCCCTGCTGCAGAAAAATGTGTCACAGCTCAGTGTCACAGCTCAGTTGTGACAGTAACCCGGATCCAGGCGAGAGACCAAGCAGCACTCGGAGAGTTGCAGAACTCAGGTTTACTACAGCAGGACCAGGGGAGTCAACACTCTGAGCTCTGGACCCCAGCTGTAGGTTTACACCAGCTTTTATAGGCTGCCGGTTTACACGTTGCAACATCATAAAAGTTGACTAATTAGGAACAAGCTTTGTAGAAATAACCAATCAGGAATGAGGGAAATGGACCAATCAAGAGTGACAGAAATAACCAATCAGGAGTGAGCTCCATGCAAATAAAGTCCTACGAATGGACCAATCAGGAGTGAGGGAAATGGACCAATTAGGAGTGAAAGAAATAACCGATCAGGAGTGAGCTCAGGGAACCAATAGAATTTTAGGGGTAAGTTCCACTTTCCTAGAAGTAAGCCGTTTGCGAGGCAAAAAGTGAGATAGAGCCTCTGGGCCAGGGAACCGGAAGGTGCTGGCAGGAGAGTAGTGGCCCTGCCTGGGGGTCCTGCCGGTCTTTTCTATGGGGCTTCCTAGCTCATCACAATAAAATATCCCCGTGGAAACACATGGTCGCACGCCCCTCAGACCAGGGAACAGGGGATAGCTCCTTGTTCCATTTGCACGTCTTTTGATAGAGGAGACTTGCAGAGGTTTTTATCACATTTAGAATTTGGGGAGATATTGTTACAACACTCAGTGCAAACATCATACAACACAGAAAGCCTTTCTCATGAAGATCTGCACTAAAACCAGGGACTGTGCCGTGATAGGCCATAGGTGGGCTAACCGGTCGGCTAGACGGCGTCCCTGTAATGATAAGAGCTCGCAGCAAGTGACCAACCCTGCTGCTCGTGGAGTGCTGTCTGCCCCGGACAACGGGCCAAGCAGGCTCTTTGAATCTCGTTTGTGTAACGCCCTCTGAAGTAAACATTACCTTCTCCGTTTCAACGGGGAGCTTAGAAAACACGGGCTAACTTTTTGAAATGCCAGTTAGTAAGGGAAAGAGCCGCGATTCAGGCTCAGGGGGCGGCAAAGCTCTGTCCTCCGGGGCGCACTCGCGTTCGGACGGCGTCCCGCGCGCCGGCAGCAGCTCCTCGGCCTTCTTTCCTCTTGGCACTTGTCCTGGGCCGCGTGCGTATCTTGGGTCCTGTATCACCTAACCACTCTGAGCCCCAGTTTCCTCGTTAAAAGAAGGCTAATATTTCTCCCTGCACAGACTTTTCTGAAAGTTAAACGTGTCTCGTCTGCAGAGAGCCCAGGGCAGGTACTGTGGTTTCTTCTCTTTCTTAGGATGTGGCCGTTACCAAAATCCACTCAAAGGGATGTACGTCTTGGGTTTGTCGTTGCTGTTTTTAGTTCTTTTGTGCTGCTGCTTGTGATGGTTGAGGGACCACCGCCTTCCAGGTAACACACGGGGTTCTGGCTGCAGGACGATGGATGGGGAGCAGCCTGTGAGTCCGGGTGCACGGCCCGCGCCAGGTCCTCCGCGGGCGGGGGTCTGTGAGGTCACGGGGAGGGCCGTGCGTCTGCAGGCTCGCCTCGGGGGAGTGTGGCCCTGACTGTGCACGACCTCCTTTCCTCGCTGCATCGCCTCTCGCTCCTGCTTGCTTAGCGCTCAGCCCTCACACAGGTTCGTAAGGCACGCTCACTGGGGCGTTCCAGTGCATGGAAAGGGCCTCCTCTGACTCTTATTTTTTAAAACCGTATTATTGGTTTATAAAGTACACAAAGATGACAAGAGTTGGATCTACTGCGTTAAGTACGCAGAAAGCAACACCTACCCAGCCATTCCTTGCCGGCTGTGCTAGCTTAGAGCTTCCACCTATGTGTTGTAGACACGATTGTTAGGACTTTTAAAGAATGAGTCTGGGCTGCACAGAATTGCTAAAAAAATCGACGGCTTTCTCAGATGCACCTTTCCCACCATGGTTCCCGTGGTTCCATCCACATATCACTGTTTTCCGTGTGCCGTTAAAGCTGCTCTCTGATTCCCAGCACTGGAGCCGGGGCCCCGGGGAGGCCCTCCTCCCGGGCGAGCACTCATGGCCGCAAGCGCCAGCCCGGCCGCCGTCGGGCCGCAGCCCAGCGCCCTCCAGATGTTAATCATCCGGCAGCAAGCTGCTTATCTAGCCTTGAGAGAGAGTTCGCAGGGAGCGAGATAACAGAGTTGATTTTGCTAGAATAAAAGCTCTCAAACGTAAACATTCCGAAAGCCTTGTATATATGCGTCTATTTTTCTTTAACCTAAGATTGCAAACAGGCAAACATTTCTTGGGGAGTCTTGATAATGCAAGGGTGGTTTGCAGAGTAGAAAGGATTTTTCGTGTTACCATGGGGACACCTGAGTATGAAAAAAATGTAACCTTTCCCTCCCCTTAGCTCTTAAGTGCAGGGATCAGAGCCTTTTATCTGGGGCCATTTATTTACCTCTTATAAGAAAAAGCACAGCCTGCCTCGTTCTCTTTCTTGGCGATTTTAGGAAAGGCAGTATCTTTGCAGAGACAGGACGGCAAGCTTTTAACAGCAATGGCTTTAATGGACCCGGCTGGGCTCCAGCCCTGCCCCTCGCCCACCTCGGTCCCCAGGCTGGGGCAGATAGACCTGCATGCAAATCCTGCCCCCACTGCTTCTCAGAAGGGCTTCTGTGACCCTGCCTGCCTTGCAACTGAGAAAACATTTGTCAAGGGTCCAACACAAGGAGGTGAACTGTCTCTGAATGCAAGTCAGTACAAACCAAGTGCCTTTTGACTCAGTGTAGACCTCAGCAGGTGACACACTCACCCTGGATCTGAGTCAAAAGAATCTGACCCTTTAGAAGAGTTTCTCACTTACACAGCAGAAAATGCCCCTCCCATCCCCACCTCAGGAACAAAGAGGGCAGTTCCAGCCGGGAACCTCCTTAGAGGCAGGCGTCAGGGCACTTCTGTGTCCTGCTGAAGTCCGAGCATCACAGCCCTTCTGAGGGAACGTCGAACATCTTAGGAGACCTGGTGACTTGCCCAAGAAACAGCCAAAATTGACCTTAATGTTCAGATCTGTTTAATAAAATGAATCTGAATTTATGCATGAGGAATTAGGGACCTGAGGTTGAGAAGTTTCATTCAAAAAACATCTAGGGAGAATCTGTCTGTAGAGGAAACAGAAAACAGCCAGGAAATGTGGCCCCCACCCCAACAGTGAGCAAAAAGCTGATAAACGACAGAGAGAGAACTCTGAGTCCACTGCAGGGCTGACAAGCCCCACCGAGGAGGGACGGGCCCACAGCCCCGCTTACCTTCCGCAGAGCTTGGAGCTCAAAGAAGCTGACGTGATGAAAGCATCCAACTCGTCATCCCTGTCCTAATGTCCGTGTGGGCCAGGGTCACAGCGCAGAGTAGCTGGCACCCCAGACCCCGGTGGGCCTCACTCAGGTGCGCCCTCTGGTGTCCCAGGCGTGCAGGTGCTGACTGGCTGCTGCTGAGAGGGGGCTGAGCCCCTTCCCCTCTCAGAAATCCCCAGGGTCCTGAGGTGCGGGGGAGGAGCAGGAAGACCTCCAGACGCAGAGAGTGGCAAGCATTTGCTGCTTCTGGGGAGGGTCAGATGCAAAGCTGTCTGTCCTTGGGGAGGGGGACCGGACCCTGTGCTGGTACAACGGGATGGGCTCCGTCCAGCCAAGCTGTCCGCAGATGTGAGCCCAGCACCAAGCACACGCAGCACCAGCCCACCCCTGGGGAGGGCCAAGGGCAGCACGGGGCCGCTTGGGGGTGCGCTCACTGGGGGCAGCTAGTGCTGAGATGGGGCAGCCATCCCGGGAGGTAACCTGTGGATGCTCCCCCAGCGCCCCCACTCCAAGCACCCCCAGTGGTGCATGGTTTTCTCTGACCTCGTTGACTTTTGTTTTTCCAATTTTTTTTTAACATTTTCTCTCCTTTCTCCTTTCCTAGTGACATCCCCCTGAATCTTGTGGGTGCCTGACACCCACCCCACCACCACTGGACGTGCTCCCTGAGTACCATCCAGTCTCAGGGCGCCAAGGATGGAAACCCCTCTCTTCTCCAAATGGTCTTCACATGCAGAGTCCAATTAACTACGCTTCTGGGTTCACTGCACTTCGTCCTGTTACAGAGAAGCAGGTGTTAGCTGGCTATGCAGCTCTGTAGACACAGTAACACACGCCACGTCCTCAGACACACGCACGACTGACGGCGTGGTGTCCTCCCAGCCATGTTAACCCTGCGTCACTGAGGGAGCATATTTCATAATGATGGTTATTTTCCATACAGTGTACTTGGCCTGATTTGAAAATTTATGTACGAGCTTTGCCTCAGTGGGAAGTTGCTAGGATGTACTTTTTTTTTCTTTACTTTTTGGAGGTGTCTCTTGCTAAAATCATTTAATGATTTTTTAAAAATTTAGTCAGATTCTATTTGTCTTTTCACTGCTGTGTTTTGTCTGTTATGTTTAGATTAATGGTTTGGATTTATATCCACCGTCCTCTTTGGCACCACCTCTCACACTTGCCCAGTGTTTCTTTTTATCTCCTCTCTCACCATTTTGGGGCTATTTTTTTACTCACTCTTTTGTTTTCCTTCTTTGAATTTGGGAGCTGTACCCTCCCTTTCTCTTCTTTTAGCACTTAATCTGGAATTTACACACTGTGTCCCTAACTTGTCGAGCATAAAATGTGTGGGTGTCTTTATCTTCCTTCCCAAAACAGAGAAATCCTAGACCATTTTAGTTCCTTCTATTCCTTTCCTGACTATATCGTCTGTTTTGTGTCTTTTATCTACATTATATTTTTAACCTGATAAAATATGGTTGTTACTTTTGTATGTCAAAGCTTATTTACATTTATTTAAATTAAATAACACTTAAACATGTTAAAGTACATATTTATCACATTCTTTGCTCCTTATTCCTTCTAGTAGCTTAGAAACTTCATCTGAGATCTCTGTCCTTCTACGTGAAACATAACCTTTAAAATTTCATTTAAAGCAGATCTGCTAGTGGTGAATTCTCCCATTTTTTGTTTGCCTTGGAAGTATTATTTTTTTAAATTTTTGTTCTCATTCTTGAATTAGGTCGTAGAATTATCGGTGGAGAGTTGCTTTTTCTTAACACATGGAAGATGTCCCACTGCAGTCTGTTTCATTGTGGATATTGAGAATTGGGCCAGTGTCACTGTTTCTCCTTTTGCAGATTTTTATTGTTTTTGTATGCCAGGCTGCTTTCAAGAGGTTCTCTTTGCCTCTAGTTTTCTGCATTTCAGTGAGACTGCATCTAAGGGTGAAAATTAGCTTCCCCTTTGGGGGCAGGGCACAGTGCAGGTTTAGGGGAGTTTGCTTTTAACTTGTCCTCACAAGGAGCCCAGCTTTACGTGAGATGCTCTGACTCCCGCGCTGGCCTCTGTCTTCTGCCCCTCACTCCTCCTATAGTGAGAAAAGTAAACTCAAATTCGCTGGGGTTCGCAGTGGGCTTAGTCATTGCTTGGACTCATTCTGAGCCCCCTCTTCTCTTGGACTACGGGCTCCCTTCATCTCCTGTAGGTGAGGAATCTGTTGATTGCCCAGGGCTGCGAGTTTCATAGCCTTGATGGTTCTCAGATCACTTCCCGAGCTACCTGGGTTCAGGTCCTGGTTACCTTCCTCTCTTACCTTTCTCTGTATCTCCGTGAAAGTGCCCTGAGGGTCTCCCTCTCCTTGCTCCAGAGGGAGAACTCAGCATCACACACGCCGCGCCCGAGGTCTTGTGGGTCTTCAGTGCTTTCCTGTTGCCTACAGGGTAGACGCTGGGCTCCCTGGTTCAAGCCACAGCCCCGTTCTCCTCTGCTCACTCCTGCACAGACCGTGGCTCAGCCGCGCGCAGGGCGCTGCTCCGGGGCTGTCCGCGCCACGCCCGGGCCTCTGCGCGCTGCGTCCTCGCAGAAGGCTGCCCACTCTCAGCGCGGCCCCCAGGCTAGACCTCACCTGCCCTGCCCTGCAGGGCCTCTGTTCCTGCCTTCCGTTTGCTCTGACATGAGGACATTTGATCGTGTTTTCCTGCCTGGAATTCTCTCCCACAAGATATTTGCTGAGATCCCCCTTTGCTCAAGTAGAGCCTTCTCCGCAATAGTGTAAGTGGTGGCCCGCTTGCCGCGCTCCGTGCCCCACTCCTGCCCGCCCTTGCCGTTCCTGATTTACGGCTTGCACACCTGCACGCTGCGCAGCCCGCAGCTGGAGCTGTAACTGCATGTGGGGACAGTCCACGGATTTAACTAAGCTGCGGCTCGGGTTCTCGTTCCTTAGGTGGGTCTCTACATTAGAACAAACGCCTCGTTGTGTCCTAGTCAAAACGACAAAGTCTATAAACCACCCCACCCCATTAAAAAAGGTACATACGCACTTGGAAATTTCGCAAGACACAGAAAGGCACAAAAAAGGACAAAAATAATTACCCCAACTCACTACTCACAGGCAACCATTCCTTTCTAGAATTTCTGTAACATTGATTTATGATCCTTTTAGTGCTTAGAGTTATCATTTTATCTAAAGATTTGTGCTTCCTGCTTTTTTCCATACACACACCACATATATTTTCTCTGCAGCTGTAAACTCTTTACAAATATATTTTAAAATTTCTCCACATTGCTCCATTAAATGGAAACCTCAAACTATACCTAAACCCTCCCGCGCAGTTGTAACCATAGGCTGCTTCCAACAGTTTATTAATCTGCATGAAACTGAGATGTACATTTTTGCATAATTTTTCCTGTGTTTGTATTTGTCTTATAGCAGAGTCACATATAAGTATAATTATCAAGCTAAGGGCCATAAATTCTTTAAGTTTCTTTGTATATTACCAATTTTTGAAAAATTATCTTTTAAATGAGGAAAACTCCCGTAGCCATGAACTATACCACTGATTCCATTTCCCTTTTGCAAGAACGAGCTGTTTTATTTGTATTTATATGGGTGAAATTATTAATACTCTTAGTTTATTCACACAAGAGAAAGGATCAAAAGAGAGTTTAATATTACTGCCTTGCCTCCTGAATTGTCTAGAGTGGTGAAGTCTAGGGCAATTAATCCCCAAAATGCCACAGTAACTGTCATTATAGCTACGGAGTCTCTGTCGCCTTCTCCTACCTTAATGTTGTTTAGCCAACAGTGTTAATCTTAGTTTTTCAAGCTCTTTAAACACCGCAGAGCTAGATAAATTTAAAGTTAATATCCTAGTCTATGAATTTATTACCTTCTATATAATCTCTCTCTATACATTCTATATAATCAGTAATTTATAGTTAGCATTTTTTTTTTTTTTATCAATAGGTATCCCTGACCTTTTGATTCAACAGAAACGATTCTGTTTTTCAGCTGTCCTCATTTCTAGGACATGACCCGCAGAAAGAGAGTGCAAGCTGCTCTGAGATGTGTTCTGCTGTACGGTGATCACAGCTGAGTGGGCATTAGTTAATGGCCTTTATTACCAAAGCTGTAATATATCATAAACAAGCATAATTAGCTGGGGTTAGCTGGTGCCTTCCCAGTAGTTCCTGAGAGTCATCTGTCTTCTTTTCTTTACATGAGTTAAATACAGTTGTGGCAGATCTGAGTCTGGATCATCACTAGCTGCCTGTCCCAGGGCAAACGGGGCTGACTTGTAATCAATAGAAAATAAAGAGTAAAAGCTATGGAAGTCAGAAAAAGGCAGCATTTCTATAAATTACATCAGAAAAAAAAGCCAAAGCGTAAGTTAGTTCCATTTTGGATAATGCGCAGCGAAAGCTTGTTGTGAATAGCCAAACATGATTTAATCCTCACTTGATTTATATGGTTAATGGTGGTTTTGCCTTCATGGGGGTAATTTATGGGTAGTTTTAAGAATCTCTTTTATTGGATAAAAAATAAAATTAGAATGGTAAATAGAAGTTCTAAAGAAATGCTTGAAAGTATCTTTTTTTTTTTTTATCTTTAAGGGAAGCTTTTAAGGGGGTTACAAAAGCCTTGCTTTGAAGTCATGAAATGAACACTCTTGCACACTCTGCCTATTATACTATGTTTTTGAATCATATTTTTCTAGCTTTCTATTTTCAACATCAGTTTTCCAAGAGAAGCATCATTTATACTTTTAAAACAACTTGAAAGACAATCTCTCCAGTGTTGTAAAATGCATTGAGATAAATTGACAGTAGCATGCATTTTTTTTAAAGCAAGGGATTATGAATTTTCACTCTTGCTGAAGAGTATGTGTGCATTAAAAGAAGAGGGAATTCCTTCTTCTTTGCCATTAATTGTTGGTTTTAATGCCATCAGCCAGCTAGCCATTTTTTTCCTGCTGTTGTAAACATCAAGGTCATTTTGAGGTTCTGCTAGAATGGAGATCATTATCTGCAGAGCGGTATTAAAGCAGAGTGCCGAGCCCTGGGGCTGTCGGGGGTTCTGAGAAATGAGCCTCTCAGTTAATGCTGGTTTTCTGTATGGAAAGGCAGACTGCTGCTTAAGAAACATTCTTACAAAGCCAGTTGAGCTGACAGTAACCACTACTGAAATGTTCCCCTTCTCATGCAAACAGTGTGCACGGTGCAGCGTTCTCAAAGCCCACGGGAGAGGGATGGTGGTGGGGGATGTGCCACGGGGACCTTCTAAGAGAATAGTTGCCCAGAAATCAACTCCCAGCATGGATGCACGAGGAAATCCACTGACCAGCCTCTAGTAAAACTGCCAAAAACATTTGTAAAGCAACCATCCAAAGGCTCTGAAAATGGTCCTAAGGAAAGGCAGCAAATGAAGAAATACCTATTCAAAGTAATCTACAAAACCTGGTAAGACAACACGAGCCTGTGGTACCTGAGCCAAGGTTGCCCCGTCCTTCCCTGTTCCCATCCACTCCAGGCTGCAGCAGCCAAGCACACAGGGCTTTCTGCTTCCTCCCCCAGCTCCTCGCTGCACGGCGTTGTTCCTTTGAGGAGTGGGATGTGACAGTTCCTCCTTATGCCCCCAGCTAACTTCTGCTGGCGGTGAGTCCTGGGCAGATGCGGTCAAGAGCTGGGGGCTGGCGTCCTCACCCAGCCCCCTCGGGTGTAGCAGGCTGGGAGTACTGGGGACCTCATAGTCCTTCTCCTTACCTGTGACGTGGAGCGGTCCATGCTGGGAGACGGATCTAAAAGAACAAGGAAATTGTTCCTCCACTTTCCATCAGACTCTCGACATTCAGAACAGACTCTCACTAGAGTTTTTTTATTATCCCTACTCCCACCTTCAGAGCCCTGACTCGGAGATTTTGCCTGGGAGTTTGGAGAATAGCCATTGATCTCTTCTTGAAGGAATGACTACTTTTACAACACAGCTTGAGACATTCAAGACTAAGGTTTTCCTCAAGAACAGGGAGGTTGTGGTGAAAACCAATTGTGAGGAGACACATGGATCTAATGAAGACACAGTCTATGAATAACTGCACCAACAAACTAAATACCTTAGATAAAATGGACATATTTCTGGAAAGACACAAACTACCAAAACTGACTCCAGAAGAAATGGATAGTCTGAATAGCCCTGTAGCAAGGGGGGTGAATGGATGAGTAATTTCTACCCAGAAAAGGAACCCAAAGAGCCCAGATCTAGAAGGATTCAGTGTTAAATTCTACCAAATATTTTAAGAAGAAATAATACTGACTCTTTACAGGCTTTTTAAACAGAAGAAGAAACACTTCCCAACTTGTATTTGCAAATCATTTATCTACAAGGGACTTGTAACCATAATATATAAAGAACTCTTACAAGCAGTAAAAAAAACCCGAATAATCCAATTTTTTGAAAATGGTTTGCAGAGTCCTGGTTGAGCATCCCAAATCAAAATAGAAAAGACTGGGTCTGGAGCTGAGAGATGACAGCTGGATCACTGGCACAGGCAGGCTATAAAAAGTTAGACTTCATAAATCTCAGTTATTACCAGTGGAAAATCTGGAAGTGGAAGGCCTCTAGAGTTAACATCCATAAATAAAAATCACTCAGTTTGCGGGGTATTGAGAGATTTTTGCGTTTTCATACCAGACTTGTCAAATAACTAATGTTCCTTTTCATTATTTTGCATTAAGGCAGCTAGCAAAAAAAAGTATGTGAGCTGTGCCCAGCCCATTCGGCAGCATTCTGTACAGTGCTGCAGAAGCTTTGCTGGGAGGAGATGCGTCTGGGATAAGCGCTACACAATTTTCAACAACAAAAAAAATCACGGTCATGTCATTTATGCTGATTTGGGATTTAGGAAATATGTTCGAAACAGTCATAACACTGGATTTGCTGTCTTTTCCAGCAGAGTCCTGCTATTTCCACTACAGGGAAGATTTCAAGATCCAAAACATGACTCACTTCAGCACCTCCTGAGCAGACGTGAAGGTACCGTGCTCAGAATGCCCTTGACGAAAGCACCTGCTGGTCAGCTGTAAGAAGAGGAGGCAGGGCGTGGCCTCCAGCAGCTGCACCCTGGGAGCCCCCACGGCATTTGAGCTGAGGCCCTGCTCTTCCCAGGAAGCTCCCAGCCAGTGACTGGGCGAGACACCGGTAAGAGGACCTGCTCTGCCCAACAGGGGACCGTGTATAGGCAGCCTTTGAACTAAGTTCCTCGTCGGCCCGGTGGCACTTCCTCGGAACCGCAGTGCACTCTGAGTTCTTCCCGCCCAGTCCTCCGCCCTCTCCTTCCTGCATCCCCTCAGGGCTTCACCGCGCTCTGACCTCCTGCTCCCTTTCCGTCTGTTCCTCATGAGCACAATCCCTGATCGTGCTTTTGCCGTCTGGCACCATCGTGACAGTGGTTACTTTTTTATTTTGAAGTCTGTAAGTCCAACATGCTCTTTCTTAACAGCTTTACTGAGATAAGACTTACGTCCTGTACAAGTTACCTGTGCAAAATGTACAACTTAATGGACACTAGTATATTTTAGTGTATTTACAGATATGTGCAACTGTCACCACCATCAGTTCTAAAACACCTTCATCCCTTTCCTCTCCAGCTCCAGCCCTAAGCCGTCACCACTCTGCCTCTGTGTCTATAAATATCAGTAATCTGGGACATTTCATATAATTGTATAACATGTAGTCTTTTGTGACTGGCTTCTCCATTTAGCATGTTTTCATGGTTCATCCACGTGGTAGCATGCAGGGATCAGGGGTCCCTTCCTTTTTATATCCAAATAAAAGTGCATTGTATGGATATATCATTTTCTGATTAACCATTCATCTGTTGATGAGCGTTTAGCTTATTTCCACCTTTTGGAAAATTATGAATAATCCTTCTATAAACATTCATGTCCAAGCTCTTGTGTGGGCAGAAGTTTTCACTTCCCTTGGTTATGTACCTAGGGAGTGAGTTGCCAGCTCACACAGGAACTCTGTGTTGAATCATTACAGGAACTGACAGACTGTCTTCCAAAGTGGCTGCACGGTTGTACATCCCCCTCAACAGGGCACAACTTTTCTAATTTCCTCACATCCCCACCAGCACTTGGTATCTGACTTTTTGATTCTAGCCATCCTAATGGGTATGAAGAGATAACATAATTGTGGTTTTGATCCACATTTTCCTAAAGACTAATGATGCCAAGTATCTTTTCAAGCGCTTGTTGGCCATTTGAAGATCTTTAGAAATCGTGGCGCTGTGGATGAATTCCTTTCTGAGATCAGCGTTTCATTCTAGTTCTGACCCCAGGAGGGCTCTACCCAGCTGTTTTATCCCCACTTCTCACTACAAGCTAGCTGGCTGATAGTCAAGCCTGCATCATTATTAGACTTATTAATCACATCCAACAACCTTTCACCACAGCTTCACTCACTGTCCTTGTGAGTGCCCCGAGGCTCGACTCTCTCCGTGCTTAGATGCCTTTGGAGACAGATCCTTTGAGATGAAATCAAGAGATAGCTTTTTTAAGCCTCATTTCTCCCCCACTAGGCATCTCCTGGGCCGGGGCTCTGGATCTGGGGAGTGGGGACAGTACCTAGCTTCTGTCTGAGTGGCACCACTCTCTAGTCACTGAGTGGTGGGTGGGGCCTGGGGAGCAGTCACCTGAGATCCTCCCAGCTTGTATCTCAGGAGTGGAGACAACACCCCAGGAGGGGCAGGGACTACGGGAACCCATCAGTTTTGTCCTGCCACACCCAGGGTGGAGCTGTACTTGTCCAGGACTCAGCCCCACTAAAGGCAGCTGGAGGCAGGGGAGAAATGCTTGCAGCCTGCTTCCACAGAGAAGAAAGCCCTCCTGTAGGGAGCTGGGAGGAGGACCCCGAGCGGCGGACCCGGTCTCCAACTGCCTCGCTGAGCTGGGGTGGGGAGGGAGGCGCAGCCTCGGTTCACATGTCACAGATTCTCACCTTTCTTACTGAACTTTTGTAGATGTTCTTGACTAAATGTTTCTTCACTTGCTATTTGTACTTAGTACCATTTCCAGAGGGCTTCACTTTTTTAAATAGTTCTCACAGTGGGAAGTGGGTTACCGGGGCACTTCCTGCCATCATGCTGGTATAACTTTTTTTTTTAATTGAAAAAATATATTTTGTGCAAACAGGACTAGTTTAGAGACCAACCAACCAACAGACATGGGATGACGTAATACCCACCACTCAGAATTATAGTTGTGACTGAGCACGTGTCACGGAGATAAAGTGCTTGTCAGTGCCCGAGGCCTGGTGCTTCCCCATGGGCAGCTCGCAAGGTAATGCAGCAAAGATGGCGGATTATTCCTCTAGTAGGGAGAGAGCTTCTGATACCTGGGCTCTGCTTCAAAGCAATGAAACCAGAGTCCAGGTAGGGAAGAGCTGGCCGTCCATGGGATTCAGGGTTTATCTGGTGATTCTAATGGGCAGCCAGGATTGAGAACCACAGAATTAGGGGCTTTGATAGGAGGGGGGTGATCCCAGTCTTAATTGTTATGTCAGAATATTTTAAAATAAGGACAGAACCTCAGGTCACCCCCTGCAATATACTAGTTCAGAGGTCTTTGGGTGGGGGCTTGAGGACGAGGAGGAAGAAATGCCTGATTTTACAAAGCCTCCCACGTGGTGCAGAGGAGCAGACCTAGCCCTCAGATGTGACCCTCTGGGCCGGGTGCCAACAGCCAGCTGGACCCTGCCCACATCATAGACCTCTTCTAGGAGAAGCACTGTGTCCCCAGCTCCGTCCAGGTCTGGCTTATCTCATTGTCCTCTCTCTCCAGGTGTCCCTCTCTTCAAAACATGCCTCAACCCACTTCTGCACATGTTGGTTTTCTTGAGTTCTTGCAACACTGACCAACCACTGGAGTCCCCAGACGGGTCTGCTCTCCAAGGCGCCAGTGTGTTTGTCCTGGTCTCTGCTTGGGCAGAGAAAGCACCTCCCTTCTTCTGGGCTTAATTTTACTTTGCTTTGTATTATCAGTTCTCTCTGGGTGCCTTCCAGGTCTGGGTAGGAGATTTGAAAAAGATGGAAGTTATTCAATGCTGGGCCTTTGCAAACTGCGGCACAAGGTGGATGGGAACTCATTTTTATGGCCTCTTTCCCCAGGAGCGAAGGGCCTGGCACTGGCCATTCTTTTCAGCAACATGAATGCTTTCAGTGACAGGAGGTAGCATGTTCCCTGTCATCGCTGGTGTCAGCTGTCAGCCGTTAGCCACAGGCACAGACAGATGTGCATCGGTCCATCCCCGGGAGGCTCCTGAGCACATCTGCCTCCGGGCTCCTGGCTCCTCTGTTTTGTCCCAAGTAAATACAGGTGAGCTGCATGTCAGAGCTCAAGCCATAGGCATCTTTCCTGAAATGTGTAATTTTTAACACCAATAAAACTTACATCACTTCATATGTGAGAAAAGCGAAGCATGCTTCTAAACTGGTCTACAGATACAGATGAACTTTATAGATGTGCATAAAAATGGTCAATTTACACGGGCCAACAGATACCTCAGAATGATGAGTCGATAAGTGTTTGCTAATCACTGTATATTGTTCAGTTATCTAATATCAGAGAATTTTGGCTGAGCGTAAAATAAACTCACATTTGTCTTTGTCTTTTGTTCTCTCTGTGTCTCTGCCACACAGAAGTTCAAAGTCACTAAAGGCAAACAGAGTCATTATTTCCAGAATGAAGTCACTAAAACCAGTATTCTATGCCACCCACTCTGGGTACTGCTTACAGACACTGAACCCCAAGAGCAACGACATTAATCCAGTCTTCCTGGTTAGTCCACAAAGTCCAGTCTAAATGCTGATGGTGCTTTTGCGTTAGCTTTTAAAGGAAATTCTTTGCAGGAAACTCTATTGCTTCTCCAGCAGAATGTCTTTAGATATGCTCAACTCTGTCATGAATCAGCCGTGGAGTTTTTCTTTTTCAATAATAGTGAAGTTAAATATTGGTATTTTTGCAAGGTGGATCATGCAGGTGTAGTAAGATTGGGCACAATTTAATCTGTGCCTGGAGCAGATTACTGGCTCGCCCTTCTTTGTGGCTTTTGAACGTGCTTCTGCGGATCACCCTGGTGATCTGCTGTGCAGCGCAACCTAATGGTCCAGCCAGAATCAGAATCAGCCCACTTGGTGGTTAATGAAACCATATCGACTGAGCTGTATATCTTTGTCAGGGCTTTGTTTTCATTCTCGGAAATATGGGTTGAACTTTGGATCTGGCTTCCACACTTTACACAGGTAAGCATCATCCCCTGGCGCAAATAATGTGAAACACAACTATGTCTGTGCGGAAATAACCACTCTGCACTTCTGTTACCTAGGACACTTGCTGTTCTTTAGAAAGCCACCTAGGCACTAGGCTTCAATCTACAAGCTTCATTCCCAGCTCTGAACAAGGACTTCCCAATTCCAGTATGTGAAAGAAACAGACAAGAACAAAAATACAGGGCTGGGGTCTGTTTTAAGAAAATTCATTTCACCTGAGATCAAGTTTTGTAAAAGCTGAGAATGCTTTGACTCACCTAAATCCGTCCCTTTGGACAAGGAGCTCGAGATCAAGTTTTGAACCAATGTCCGTATCCCCTTTAAAATGAGATTGGTTTGACTTTCCATTTGAGGGAGATGTTTGTTTTAATGCCCGTCTCTGTGTCAGCAGCCTTCCGCTGAGGCTGAAATCGGAGGGAAACACGAGCTGCTCTGTGAAGGTGTTAGTCTGTCTTTAACATCGTGAGCCTTTAAATCCCGAGCATGCTCCAACCAGAGAAAGGGAATTCTTGCAAAAAGGGAAGTCCGCGAAAAAGTTAACTTCAGATTATTTTCAAGATCACTAGAGAGCCCCCGATCCGGCTCCCTTACATCTTGGTCTTCTTGCCGTGTCGTGACTGGTGGAAACAGGCAGAGAGCGTGCTTCTCCACTGCCTGGCTGCGGGGTCTGCTCCCTCACGTCTCCTACCAGGAGAAGCCTTCGACAGAGCGCTTGAAAGGTATTTCTGTTGTTTGAAACAGGGAACGGAGGATGCAGACTCAAACATGTCACTAACGCGTCTTCAGACACTGTGGTAGAAGAGATCGTGTATCCCACTGGATGGACGTGGTTTTGCACGTTAACAACTTAAACTCCTTACTAATATAACATAATGCATGCAAGTAAGAACGCAAACAGCTAATGTATATATGTATTTTTTGTATACATATATTTCTATTGAAGTCTAGTCAGTGTACAGTGTTGTGTCCATGTCTGGTGCACAGCACAGTGCTCCAGTCATACATGAATATACACATATTCATTTTCATGTTCTTTTTCATCATAAGTTATTACAAGAGATCGAATATGGTTCTTTGTGCTCTACAGCATGACTCGGTCGGTTATTTATTCTGTATATATCAGTTAGTATCTGTAAATCTCTAACTCCCAATTTATCCTCTCCCACCCCCACTCCCTGAAATGCAAATCAAAGCTAATGTGTATTTTTAGAACATATGTAGTTCCATTATCTGCAATACTTGCAGGCAGTAGAAAATAACAGTAGAATGCTCATCACTCTACTAAATCTCAATAAACTTACATTTTTCTCCTTGGTATATTATATAAATTAATATGTTATTTATTAATATTATTAATATTATTAATTACTATTAATATGTTATTTATTATTATTACTTTGCATTTTATTTGATCTGAATTAAAGTGTGCAAGTTGTGACCCACTGAACAGCAACCTGTTACACATCAAAATATGCCAATATAGATAAGAAATAATATGAAACATATGCACAGACTAATACAATCCTGTATATAGAGGCAGCCATGGTAAAGGGTAAAAGAAAATGTAAATTAGCACCATAAAAGTTGGGCTTAAATTCTAGATCTGTTTCCTACTACACTCATCCTCTGAGCCTCCATGTGTTTGGTGTGTTTATCCATCAAATAAAAATAACATTTCTATGATGACACATACCTGCATTATGTGCTCTTAAGGTCTCAAATGGAAGCATTTCTACACCTCTCCCAAAGCATTGCTCCTCCTTTCTCATGCTGAGCCTGAACTCCACCATCACCATCAGCTCACTAGTTCATCTAAGAGCTTGGGAGTGATGGATATACACTACTATATATCAAACGAGGACCTACTGTATGGCACAGGGAACTATATTCAAGTTCTTATAATGAGCCATAATGGAAAAGAAACTGGAAAAAATATATATGTATGTATGTGTATGTTTAACTGAATCAGTTTGCTGTACACTTGAACTAACATTGTAAACAGACTACACTTCAATAGAAAATAGGAATTAAAAAAGAAAGCACAACTAAAGGAAAATTTCTAAAAAGAAGACAAAAGTGAACCTTAGAGAAAGGAAATATAATCTGAATTGATGTCTTTCAACTTCATATTTTAGCTAACATTTATTAACTGCTCACTTGGTGCCATGAGCTGCTCTAAGCACTTCTAAACGAATGCACCGAGTTCTTGGACAACCCAAGGTGTAATTGCTGTCTCTGTTTTGTGGAGGAGAAATAAATGTCAGAGAGCGCGGGTAATTGGCCCAAGTTACAGACACTTGCTGAAGAGCTTTGGTTTTGTTTGTTTCTCTTTTATTGTCGTTGCTTTGTTCTGAAGTAAGGTAGTTTGGTTTATGTCAGGGTGTTCTGACAAGTGAACTGAAGCAACATCTGTCCAGCCACGTAGGATGTTTGCTGTCCAACCTGCTGAAGTGACTGAGAAGACAAAGTACCAGCTGAGAACTGTTTGCTCCCAGGTGTTTTGTAAGCATCCTCACTCACCCTGGGAATGGTAAGGAGAAATCGGTCTGGTTCTGTGTCTTTATCAGAATTAATGTTAAACTTTGGTAACTAGGTAATGAAAAGATGCTCTAAGGAATGCGGGTGATTATAATGGCTAAGTGGTACACATCGAACTTGTCAAGAGATTCTTTTTCTAAAAATCACTTTTCCATTGAAATTCTGGGCAGCTGCTAAGAGTTACCATCGCCTGAGACTACATTATTGTTTTTCTACAAAATATTTCTAGATTCTTCTTCCAGACAAAACCTATAGACAGCTGTTTGAGAATTGGAATTCAGAATGACAAGGGAAAAAAGAAAAATGACTTACGGAATTCTCAGGCACGTTTGCGGTTTTCAGAGTTATTCAATGATGAAAGTATTCTTACCCCAGTTTTTAAACAAATCAATAAATAATTTGACCAAACACGTATTTGTAAGGGGTAGAATTAAAATTGAAACATTTAGTAGATTTTTTAACTCTAAATCCATTTTGTTTTCTACTGGTTCTTTAAAAAGTAGACTAAATGTTTAAAACTTCTGACTTGCTATTAAATTTGTGGAAACACATTGCAATGACCCTTCCGGAGTATAAGGCAACTTCCTCATGCAAGCTGGGATGTGAATGCTCTCAGATATATTTCACTGAATCTAATTTGTGTCTTCCAGTGTGGGTCATTGAAAATATCCAAATAATTAAAATGGTTATTGGTTTCAATTGCTTAAATTTGGCTCTTAAAATACGATGTTCATGTTAACATTGCTGGAAAGTAATTTCAAAACACAGGGCTGTTTGTGCATCCACTGGCCGATCGATTGCCTTGTGCCCGGCACTGTCTGCCAGCCCCCATGACCACTCTGCGCGGTGAGGATGTAATGCCCTCGTTCATTTTCGGAATCAGGATGTGAATGAGTAACCTAGATTTTACCAGAGACTCACGGTAAAGTCAGTGGTGGTTTCAGGAGTGATAATTAGCTTCCACTGACTTCAGAGCATAGAGTGGTTGTGTCAAACCGCCCGTTAAACACGACTGGGTCCATGTGCCCACGGGGGTTTCACTAGTGCCACCTGCAGCTTCTCCTGACAAGGGTGGTCCCCGTGCTCGGGGAAAAGAGGGCTGATTTCCCAGGGCCCGCAGGCTGCTCGGAGCCATCACATCCGCCTTCTCAGTGTCTCCTCCCTTGAGTGTTTCTCCACTTCAGTCCTTTTGGTTCGTAGGGACCTGCCACAGGAATCAACAGCCAACATTTTTTTCAGAGATGCATGGAGAGCCTCCTTCTCTCTGCCACCTCGGGTTTGGCACTAGAGTTCGTGTGAACGTGAGCAAGTGTGTGAATTACAGAAAGAGCGGTCGAGGGTGTCTGCTGGGGTGGAGGGTTCCAGGACACCATGCGCCGTGGTGAACACTTACTTGTTGTCCGTATGCCTGGAATTCTGCCAAGTCTCCTTCCTTCTGGAGACGGCCACGCGCTGTCCACTTCCTAGGTGGACAGCTGAAGAATAAGATCTTCAGAGCAGGCAGTGGCTGGGGCCATGTCACGCGGGGCCAGAATGTTAGGGCTTGTTTTGTTTTGTTTTTTTCAGGAGTTTAAATTTTATACAGTGAGCAATGAGGAATCAAGAGGGTTTTTAAGCAGAAGAGATGTGTATGCTCAATTTTATATTTTTAACAGCAACTCCTGTGCGGGAAAAAAAAAAAAGATTGGAAAGTGGGAGCGCTGTTGACTGGCTGTTGATGAGAGCAAGCAGAAGTGCTGAAGGCCAGCTAGCGGGGGCACGAGGCCGCGCAGCACGATGACATTCGTGGGCTGTTCTGGTGGCAGACAGCGACAGAATTATTAAAAACGAGGCGAGGGAGGGCCTCTAGGAGCAGAAGAGGGCGAGCGAGGCATCTGACGCGAGTGGCAGCGTGGGAGTGGAGCCGCCGACTGCCTGAAGAAGGAGGCACGTGGACAGGTTGTTGACGACTTTTCGGAATTGTGAGGTAAAGGTGGTTTTGAGCATCTAAGTGAAGCTGCGATTGGAGGTGCGTGTCTGTCTTTAAGAGACGTGGAGGCGGGCACTGGAGACTTTGGCTACTGGGAAATAAAAAAAGATTTTTGAAAAATTGAATTGGGCAACCTTTCCATCCAACACACAGTCGGTTGTCTTTCCAGCAGCGCCGTATCTTTCTGACAGGATGGTGCATTTGGCCACGTTTAGCAGGTATGGATGTCCGCTAACGAGGAGACGGCAGTGAAAGACAATTAAAGAAGTGGGATGGCTGCTGAGTGCAGACTCTCAGCAAGACAATGGGAGAAAAAAACTGCTACCAAATACCGCCTGTAACCACGGTGGGTGCCGGCTCTGAAGATGGGTGGCCTGAGAACCGGGGAGGCAGAATCTCAGACAGAAACGGAGTAAAGGGGACCAACATCCCTGAGCACAGAAGCAGGAGGAGACTGAGGAAGCAGAACTGAAAGCAAAGCACGAACCCCTCTCCTGGGGGCAGCGCCCTTCCCGACGGGAGGAGTGCATGATGTGAATCACTGTGAAGCATGATTCTGAAGGACGACGCACATTTCAAAGCAAACGCTGCTATCAGCTATTTCCTAAGGTTGGGAGAAGTTAAAATGCTATTTTAGCATCCTGATCGTTAGGAACAGTTCCTCGAAGTAGACAGACGGAAAGAGTGCAAAATGCAATATGTCATAATTTCTGCGCCAAACATTAGGGCTAATGGGACGTTTGGTGTAATTTGTGTTGTCCTGAGAGGCTCGGAAGGGACCTTCAGTTAAATAGTTAAATGCATGTCAGCCATGGGAACTTGTGTGTGGTGTGTATGTATGTAAAATACACAGATACACACAGGTACACATATGTACGCTATCTATACATTATATATGGTGTATATAGTGAATGTATATACACAATATATAGTGTATGTATTTATATATGTATTTTTCCCTTAGCCTCTGTATTTTAAATCTTTAAAAATGCATTAATAATACTTTCCTGGGATCAACACAGACAAGTCACGTGAAGAGTGCTAGCTGATGGTCCCTTCGTGCTAACTTGCCAAGGAAGAGACTTTCTCCTTCAGGCTGAGAACGTGGTTAAAGGGTGTGCACAGCGGTGGCCTCCCTACAGACACTCTGAGACCCCACAGTCCACCCGGAGACACTGCTCCCTCGCTGACCTTGTCCTTTTAATGTCCACACTCCCTGCCTAAGGCAAAGGCTCACGATCTTGGGGACACGCCATCGTCTTCTAGTCGGAGCCTCAGCTGGAACATGCCGTTACATCCGTGAAGAACACTGACTCCTTATGAGCACCCTCCTGGCTGCAGCCATTTACAGTGTCTCTGCACACCTGCGCCATCTAATCACAGGAGGTACCTTTCTCCAGAACTCCAGGGTCAAGAGAAAGGGTCTTTCTGGACTGCCCTTTCCTGAGCACAAGATGAATGTTATACAGATAAGCAAAATTGTCTCTTTCTTTCCCTTTTTTGTCCCTAGAACGAGAGTAGCTTACTTAGAGTGAGACCTAGTCCTGCCACTGAATGAGAGAAGAGCAGTGATGTCAGCCTAAACTCTCAAACTGCAGAAGCTGACCTGGGAGGGAGTTTGGTGCCCCGAGGCCCCTCCCGCCCAGGAAATACTGCGGAGCTGATTCAGACCCCAGCTGTGGTTTAAATCTGGCCCTTGTGAGAAGCGGCACTTGAGTGACCAGACGGGGCTGGTTCTGCAGAGGCTCAAGGGGGCAAGAGGACAGGTACACAGGAGGCGTCAATTTGGCAGGACAGGCAGCCCGGGGAGGCCAGGCGCATCCAGGAAGGTCAAGCTACACAAGAGACAACCCTGATTTTCTCAGGGTGATTGCTTGGCGCCTTCTGCACGGACTTAAGGAGGACTAATTAAATGGAAGCCGGAGTGAGGGGCATTTGTGGCGGCGGTGGTGGCATGAGCCCCCACCTAGGGCTCCGTCCAAGCCCCGCACCCTCAGGGAGGCCCTCCCGATGCGCTGTCCTGCATGTGCACGTGCACCTGCTTTTAGGTACATTTCACCCAAACTCTTACTCATTTTCTTTATATTATAAATTCTCCAAGAACAGTAATTACGTTGACCTTGATTGAATTTACAGCCCTAACATGTAACACAGCAACTGCACACCGGAGTGGGAGGGAATGCTCATTGCACGTGAGGACACCACAGTGACCAGCTCCGCGTACCGCGTGGCCATCACCGCGCCCCTTCGTAGGGCCGGGGCTGTGAGGCAGCTCAGTGCAGCGCCGCTGCGCCCCCTGCTTGGTGTCCTCTCCTGGGTGTGCGTGTTTAAGACACTCCCCTTCTGAGCCCAGGGTGCATCAAACACAAGATAGTTCATATGCAAAGTTTCCTCTGGTGTAATCAGTACAATTTCTTAATGAAAATAATACATAATTAGTTGGGACAGATGTTTTTATGAACCTATAGTCTAAACAAGATTGCTTGTAAAGGTGGAGAATTGTTTTCTACCTCATTTCCTTATAAAATAGTGGCTATCAGGTAAATTGTAGGTAATTAAAATAAAATAAGTTGTTTAAAATGAAATCTTTAAAAGCTGCCACTAATTTCCATTTTAAACAAAATGAGATTGGAAAACTTCAGTTTGACTACTTAATGTGGGTTATAAAATATATAGACTACGGACGGACATTATAGAAAGAAATGCACGTTCTTTTGTGTTTACGTGAACCCGTGAGGCATGCTGGCACACAGTCTAATTTGTAGACGTTCAGTATTAGTCGGTTTCCATCCTTTCATTTCTAACTTCAAGCTGAGCATCCAAAAGCATGCCCTTTAGAAGTGTTCTTGGAATTCTTGTTAACAGACTAAAAATTTAATCAATGAAGAAAATCAAGTGCCGTATTCGATGGTTCATTTTGTTTTTTAAAAACAGCTTTTCAGGAGCCATCTAAGTGCATAGCAAGCAATCAGGTTACAATGGGAATTACACTAGATTTTTACACTAGAGAAAGTACGCATGTGCATTTCCATCTCGCAGTTCCCTCCTCCGCTTCCAAGAGAAAGACTTCCATATTGTAAGCAATTGTTTTTAGCACTTTTGGGAAGAAGCTTGGGGCAGATGAGCTTTGTGGCTCGTTCTAACTCCATGGCATTTTAGTGTATTTTCTAAAGGTTTCTGAAACAAGAGCAAAACGTTTCAAAGCAAGCCCCAGGAATAGCCTAAGAGATATATAAATGGTTGCATCCAATGGTCTCTTTCAAACATATCCTCTAGTGTGTTTGTGAAGAGAATGTGTAAGAGACCACGATAGAATACAGAAAATGTCTGGCCTTTGCATTTATCATGCTCTGGACACAAATCCCTCCTGATCGGTGTGCCAACAACAAAAACTCCACCCACAGAAACCACGTTAATCACAGGACACGGACGGCTTCCCTTTCGTCTGCCTAATTCTCCCTCACAGCCTGTGTGTGACGCTTACTGAAGTCACGAGGGGCGTTTTTGTGGAGTGTTTCTCTCCTGCTAGATCATTTTTAAGCTGTGGGCTGACGGTGTTCGAGGGGAGCTGACGGGTGCAGACGACAAGCCGGGCTAATGAGCTCACCCAGCTGGTCGCCTCCACGAGACAAGGGCTCCCACGGCAGGACTCAGGCTGCCAGTTCCTACTCATGGCTTTCCGGCGGCCTGACCAGGTAACTCCTGCCCTGCGATGGCTTCCCATGAGTCCCCAGCGCTCTGGCCACGTGCACACAGCTTGGGGTTTCCTTTTTCTCACACCTAGAGACAGTTAAGCTGCAGGTGGCAGGAAGAGGTCTGCTTAAGGCAGCTGAAGCGCCGTCTTATTCTACAGTCCAACAAATCTAACTCCACTCACAGTAACTGACCCTCCTCTAGATGTAAGAAAGAAAGTAGCCCTTGTTCTTGAAGAATTCACAGAATTCTGCAGAGAACATTGTGGAAACACACAAAAAAACACTAGAATACAGGGTCTGCGTTCATCAGGCGACAGATGCAAAGGCGGATGGAGAGTGGAGGGAAGGGACAGGGGAGAATGGTCTGAGCTTGTTCTGAACCTGAGCTGGAAAAATACCAAGCGGACGATGAGGGAGCAGATTTCAGGGGGTGGGAGAGCCTGTGCAAGGCCACGGTGGCAGAAAGTTCTGGAAAAGTATGAGCATCGTGAACCTGCGTAGAGCCGAGAGGGTGTGTCAGGATCGCCCTCACAATGTGTGAGATGAGACAGGGCGTTCTGAGGGCGATTGTCCAACGTATGAACCATCTACCTGGTTAGCACACATTTATCAAGAGATTTTTGCCCCCTCGCCCTCCCAGCACTATTCCAGTTTAATCCATAAAGTTACTTGCAGGCTGAGTACAGGCGCAACCCAGCTGGCTCTCAGGGGACCAGGGGATTTCAAGTCACACCTTGGATGCACTTTCCCTTTCCTCTGTGGTTCTTAACCTGCTTGCCCCTCCCCAAAGTGCCACACCCCGCTTGCCTGTCATTACACTGTGATCTGTGAATCAGCCACAGTCAATGTGACCAAGACCATCTCTTCCCTCGAGTGTAAGTATTGCATGATCAATAAAACTGATCATTTGAAAGCATTTTGTAGACAGTGCATTCCCAAATCAGAAGAAACAGCAAAAGGGAGCATTTTATATCTACTCAATGAACCACTTAAAGGTTTATCATTCTTGTCTTATAAGAATACGTTAATGGTTGAGGTTTTTTATTTATTAAAGAAAAGACAATGGAAAAAGGGAATGGAAGACCTATTCTTAATTCAAAGGTAATGAACAACAAGGCTGTATTTTACAAGAATATTAATGTTCATGAAGACAACCATGAAGCAGGTAATTATGCACACAAAATCTCACTTGGCAATGCATACACAGCAAGTAAAAGTGCATAGTGTAGGTACTTCTTAAAATCATTATTCATCCCTGTAACCTATCCCCTTACATCTCATTCAGAGAAAAGTTGAGGAATTTTATTCGTGTTACTCAGATAACAGGTGAAATGGGAAAGCCGGTATTTGATATAACGGGATCCACACACGAGACGCTCAGTGTGTACCATGGAAACACGGTGACCTAGTGGGAGGAGGGGGCCTTGGGAACCGGCGGTCAAGGGTTCCATCTTGGCTTTACCCCTTACTTTCTGTTTACAATTTTAAAAAGTCTTTAACCTCTTTAGGCCTTAATTTCCTTGCATTTATAATTAATTTCACTCTACCACGCTCAGAGTATGGGCTCGTGAGCTGGCTCTCACGAATGGATAAGTATTAATCTCAGCTTCCTCAATCTTTTGTTCTTGTGTCCTCAGTGTATGTGTTCATTAAGTGTCTGGCGCAGCACATTCAGAAAACAAAAGGTTTTAGAAGCAGATACTTCTTAATCATGTGTGTGTGTTCCTCTGAGTCACAGACTGTTCTCTGCTTATTGGAGATCAAGTTCCGGGCGAGGACTGATGAGCAGGAGTAAGTCCCCCACACCCAGGAGGGCTATGGAGCAGGAACCGCGCACCTGCATCGCCCAGTAGGAGACGAGAAAGAACAGAGGCTCCTCCTCCTTAAGCTTGGAGCTTATGTACAAATCTTACATATTTCCAAATCCGAGTTTACACGGATCCTACGTATGTCCAAAGGTCTACTCAAGTACAAAGCCAAGTTTGAAGCTTACGTATAAATCCCAGAGCCTCCGACTCAGCTGCACGTGGGCATCGCTTCCTTTGCAGAGGCCGCGTGGGTCTCAGCTGTCCCTGCAGCGCCCAGAGACACGTCTGTATAAATTATTTTTATTAAGGAGGTTAATAAAATTACAGAATTTTAAAACTTGACATTAAGTCAAAACCCCTACAGGTCAACATCCCCTCACCATGGATTCACAGACAGACAAAGTTTATTTCCTCTTTTCCTTTTTTGGACACATAACACTGTGGGGCTCTCTTCACCCCTTCCCTTTTTTGTCCCCCTCTTCTTCCAGGGATCTGAGTGGAGAATTCAAATACATTAGTGTAACACAGGATGCTCTATGTTAAGAATAAGGACCTCGTGGGGAGGGTCTAGCTTAGAGGTAGAGCGCGTGCTTAGCATGCCCGGGGTCCTGGGTTCCATCCCCAGCACCTCCACTAACAATAAAAAAAAGTTAAAAAATTGTTTTTTGAAGAGTTAAAAAATAAAAAAGAATAAAGATCTCGACCAGGTCCCTCATTTCAGGGTGGAGCGCATGGAAGCTTCCGGAGGGAGCGGCTTACCCCTGCCAGGGGCTGTACGCTGGGGTCCTGGCACCTGCGTCAGCCCCTCTGCTGCGGCACCTGCCCTTCCCCTGTCTGCCTGGCACCTCCCGACACGCCCCCCACCCCAGGCAGACTGTGGGGTTTCTATGTTTTTATTTCCCTAATCGCTATCAAAATACACAGGCTTGATTCAGACATGGCCTCTCTCTAGGCAATTAGCTAGTGAATAGAAAAAAAAAATTCCTTCATTAGATTTAACAATAGTCCATTTTCAAGTTCAGCCCGATCCAGCAGTGTGGAAAAACAGAAGTAGCTCTGGTGAAGCGTTTTGGAGACCTTGTCCTGCTTGGCAGCCCCTTCTCTGTGTGATCTCAGGGAAATAATTCACTCTAAATGGTCATTATTTTTGACATTACTGAAACAGGGGTTTAAATAATCTCCAAAATTCCTCCCACAGTAAATTCTACAGTTTTTATGTTCAAATCTATAGTTGATAAGTATTCACTTTCCTTTCTAAAAATATTATTTCTGAAATATTTCAAAATATAGAAGAAAATATTCTCTTCCACTTGGGGTAAATTTCTTTCTTGATGAAATATATTCTTTAATAGTTCTTTCTTACATGCAAGAATAATTAGACTCCAATGCTGAGACATCTGTAGGTTCACATAGGCTATAAGAGATAATATGGAGATCCCGTCCACCTTCTCCAGCACAGGCCCTACCCTGGGAGGCAGTGTTGAGTTTTCCCCACGAATGCTGAGCACAAGAAAACAGACCTACCATATGATCCAGCAATCCCACTCTTGGGCATATACCCAGAGGGGACCTTAATTCAAAAAGATGCCTGCACTCCAATGTTCATAGCCACACTGTTTACAACAACCAAGACATGGAAACAACCTAAATGTCCATCGACAGATGACTGGATAAAGAAGATATGATATATTTATACAATGGAATACTACTCAGCTATAAAAAAAAATAAAAGAATGCCATTTGCAGCAACATGGATGGACCTAGGGATTGTCATTCTAAGTGAAGTAAGCCAGCAAGAGAAAGAAAAATACTATATGATATCACCTATATGTGGAATCTAAAAAAAAAAAAAAAGACAAATGGACTTATTTATAAAACAGAAACAGACTCAAAGACATAGAAAACAGATTTATGGTTACTGGGGGAAAGGGAGTGGGAAGGGATAAATTGAGAGTTGGAGATTTACAGATACTAACTACTGTATATAAAATAAATAAACAACAAGTTTTCTTCTGTAGAGCACAGGGAACTATATTCAATATCTTGTAGTAACCTATCATGAAAAGGGATATGAAAATGATTATATGTATGACTGAACTATTATGCTGGACACCAGAAATTGACACAACATTGTAAACTGACTATACCTTAATAAGAAATAAAATAAAACAAAATACATGCACACACACACAAATGACACAGGCTTGTTGTAAAGCCTGAATGGCATCAACTCTTGTGAGTGACACAACACAACCAGTGTGACATTGCTGCCTTAAAAATGGTCATTCTACACCCTGAACACCCAAGTACAGAGATGCAGAAGGTTGTGCCTGACTCCACATTTGAAAGGCGGAGATGGCCAAAGTGACTGACGACAGACCAAGAGGGACACGGAAGATGTTAACACAAGACAAGAGAGGGATTCAGGGATGCCTCCTTGCAGAAGGTAACCAGAGCTGAGACTCAGTGATGCAGAGATGGGAGGGGAGTTCTAAGTAGAGAGATAAAACATTGGAAAATTAATAGATGTACAGTTGAAAATTAAGTTCAACTGTAGTGTAAGGATAAGAGAACGTGCCGACTGTGGCCACAGCCGCCAGGGTCGTTGAATCCTGAAGGTCCAGAAAGGCAGTTGTACTTCCCAGGGCCGTGACAAGTTGGTGCTGAGATCCCGTGCTTCAGTCTGCAGGACGCTGGGTAAGAAGATGTTTATGTTTCACTCTGCTTCTGCTTCCTTTTCTCTTTCTTCACCCAAGTATTTGTGTCTTAAGAGGGAGCCTTGGAGGCTCGAAAGCTTCATTCCAAGTCCCATGAAAGTCAGCGAGAGGGAAACTGAGTCAGCGCTCGGTGACGTTGCTCCCGCCACGTGGTCTCATCTCATCCATGGGCAACGTGGTGCTGGTCCTTTAAAACGGTAAGTCAAAAGGACGCAGCAGTCAGCGACGCTTAGCCCTGAAGAGTCCATCGGGAGCGCCTTGGAAGCAGCATCAATCTCCCACCAACCAAGTCGACCTGGCATATATACACATATGGCAGAGATATAATTACATAGGCACGTGTGTCCCAGTCTACTGTAATTAATCCCAAGGTGCTTGATTTTTAGTGCAACTCATAAGGAAAACATGCTGATGAGCACCTTTGTTGATGTCGATGGCCTTCTGGAGACTCTGCCGTCACCAGCCCAGGCCCAGCCCCGAACTCCTGGTCCCCTCCCTACGTCGTGGACTGTCTTCTCAGTGACAAAGCCCTTCAGGGTTTCCTGTCCACACTGCCATTTCCGTTCCTTCCTAACCGGTAACCTGGCTCCAGTTCCAAGAAGGGACTATATTTATACATCTGCATGGAAGAGGGTGCAATTCCAGGCAGGGGTACATGTCTATGTATTTATACATATGTATATTTTATATATATATATGCACATATATATGGAATGGGATGAAATTCATTTATTTTTGTCATTCAAACCCTTCAGTAGCTATGATCTAGCATTGTCCTTGAATCGGTAAATCTCAAAAAAAAAAAAAAAAAAGAAACTAGACATCTAAACTCACTAAGGGTCAAACAGCACACACAAGAACACAGTGGCCCGGGGAGAAATTGGAAGCACTTACGTCTTCCTGCTAGACAGCACGCTTTTTAAAGGGAGCAGAAGACAATAGTTCAAGCATTTCCTCTCCCAGCCCGCGCCCGTGGCGTAGGCAGCGCCGAGCATGGTCACAGCCGACCGAGTCCGTGACACAGAGGCCGCGCACCTGCTCAGCACTTAGAATTATGTCTACGTGGAAACCACAAGTAAAGTTAACGAACCGTGCAGTTAGGAGCAGCCCAGGATCCGGTTTTAAAGCAAAGGTCCTACAGTAATGCTTTCACTGCCCTGCTGTATGTTTTTAAAATTTGTATTTCATTATGTTGCTGTTGTAATTACGGGGAGCTTTAAAATGCCTGGGATGTTTGCAAAGACCTTGATTTATTACCCCTGGCCGCATTCCGAGCAGCACTGTCTCGCTCTCGTCAAGAGGAACAAGGAGGGAACAGGTGAAGCACGGAAGTGCCTGGCGGCGCGGCTGGCGCGGCGGGGGATCCGCAAGCCTCCTTCCCTCTAAATCTCCACCGTTTATACATCTCAAGCTCAGAGAGAGGCGCCGTCGCTGAGAGGGAAGATAGCACGTGCCGCGCCTCTTTTTCCCGGGAGGATGGTCTCGGCTGACCCTAGAGCGCTAGTCCGCTAGAAACTGATTCATTTTACCTTTATTCACAAAACATGAGTGGAATTCACTGGTCTTTGAGCTCAAATTAGACATGAGTGGTTCTTTGCTGATGATAATAAAGTCCTTAGCAGACAGAGACCAGCAGTGGGCGTCTACCTGAGTTGTGTACTTGACTTTGAGCATTTTGACTTTTCTCAGATTGCCTAGACTTAACTATACACATTAATGTATAACAAATATGTATTTATAAATATTTATATGACATTTATATATGTGTGTGTATATGTATACATATACATGTATACACACACGCACATATATATACACACATCAGTACGTCAAACACCAACAAACAGCCTCTCACAAGGTCACTGGAATCCAAAGACTGTCAGCAGTGCTCCTCAACTTTGGTGTCACCAAAGAATCATTTGGAGCTGTTAACACGCTCGGTCCATGCCCTAGAAGGTTTACATCAGAATCTCTGGGGGTGGCCCCAGGTGCCAGTATTTTTGAAGTTTTCTACCTTCTTCCAAGCGCACACAAAGCTGAAAATGACCACTGCCTGAAGTAACTCCGGAGTACACTTAGTTCTACTTAAGATAAAACTGCTACCTTAGTTAAGAAATCTGAGTACATTTTAAAGCAGCGTGGTAAATATTAGTAGTAATGATGGTGATCGTGATGCAGGTGGGGTGATCGCTATTCAGGGGTAACTGTTTCTGTTGTCCAAGGCCCCTGGAAAGCTCTTTGCATGTGTCCTATTACCGACATCCCACGGTAACCTTACACGACAGGAATTTTCACTGTCTTCATTTCATAGAAGAGGGATCTTGGATGCAGGAACTGTGGGTACTTTCCCAAGATTACCTTTGTATTTAGTGGTAAAGCTGGGCTGGGATTTAGTTCCAGGTCTGTCTCACTCTAGAGTCACAGAACTTGACCATTGAGTTTCTGCTTATTTAAAAACCTGCAGGCTACCATCCCATCTTCACTTGATTTGGGTGAATTTATTTGACCTACGACAGCATTACTTTCATCATTACTCATCGAGGAAGGGTATCAAGTGATTCCAAACACACCACACTGACCTTTATTCCCAACTTTTTCTGATATCAACACAGACATTATATATTCCAGAAACAGACACTATTCTCCCAATATATAACTGTTTCATTCTTTCCTTAACACACACACACACACACACACACACACACACACACACACAGGCAGGACTTAGGAATAAATTTAGAACACTTGCTCTGTGCCAAATACTTTGCTATATTCAGACACAGAATCGGACCTTACTTTTTTCCTGAAGTGAGGTACACTGTCTTTAAAACATACAATTACAAAATATCATACATACAATGAGAGCAAATACAGAAATGTTATAGAGTTGTATGAGTAAGATGTCTGGGGGACTTTGGAACTATGAAGAGTCAACATTTTTTTTAATTAAAAAGAAAAAAATAGAAAAAAATGGAAATAAATGTAAAATATATCAAGTAGGAGGCAGAGAGACACAAAGAATCATTAAGTGATATCCAATGGCAAAAATAAATATAAATAAATGTTACATTGCACTTTTAGTCTGTAATAATTTCATGTCATACTTGTTCTATAAATAATGTCAGTCTTGCTATACAGCTGTTTTACAATTTAGAAACTATTTTATATATGCACAATAGTTTAAATCGGATAAAGAAAATGCACACCTGTGTCAACATTATTAGGAAATAAGATTTCTATAAGAGAAAATAAATCCAAAAATAAAATTTAAAAATTTTAATAAAAATCAAATCACATGATCTTCGCATGGATTGCTAAATAATTTATGAACTTATTCCTTCTTTTTTAAGAAACATACACTGAAGTTATGACAAGGCAGTACTATTTAACACAGCTACCACCTGTGGCTTCTAAACACCGTTTCCCCCTAAAAGAACCAGGGGTCCTTGGGGAAGGTGGCTGACTCCTGACTGAAGAAGAAAATGTGCTCAGTTGAATTGCATGAGAGTGCCCCTTTGTGGGTTAAAAGTGTTTGAGTATTGGCACTTTCAAAGGGTTCACTTAACACAGAATGAACCTGGGACACTGGGTCATGTAGAAAAGCAAAGAAGTTATAACGGATTAGCAGGAGCCTGCATCCATCACAGGCAGCTTGAAGACCTGGCTCCCGCTGGTCCACGTTGAGAAAATTAGAGCAGCCAAGAGAATGACAGTTCAGTGGATTGAGCTAAGTCATACAAATAATGAACACATGCATCCATTAATTCACAGCAGAAATACTTTTTACAAGGTAGCACCATCATTGCTCAACTCTGGAGGCGTCCAAGACAGCCGTTCTAATATTATTCTAAATATTGATAATAAAAGAAAATACAAACATTTAATATTAAATTTGTTATAGAAAAGATTATATGCATGTAGGAGAAGTTAGAACACAGAAATCACTGTTTTGCCCCCCCTAATGAAGGAGCAGATGCAGAAGCATCCGTGCCTGGCAAAACCCACTTGGGAAGACAGGCTGCCCAGTGAATGGGTCAGACTGACAGCATCTAAACGTGAACTGTCATAAACGCGACCTGCTTAAACATGGAACAGGTAGCTTCCACCCAGGATGACACATGAGGAGATGCTTGACAGCCTACTTCAAGTACTCTTACTAACAATAAAGAAGGAGGCTTTAATCAAACCTCCAGACCTAACAGGAAATATTAACCAGAAACGGGCTAAGGGAGCGTAGCAAACAACACAAGGAGCAGTGAGCCAGAATCCAGGCTGTGGCACGTTCCACCATTTCTTCAAAAAATGAGACATCTGGGAAAACATGCGGCCATAGGTGAGACTCAGGGGCGTAGGCTGAAGGAGACGAGTTTCAAATCAACCAATTTTGGTGTGAGGATCTCATCTTTCTCCTCAGCTGAACGAACCAATTTGACAAAATCCAGGACAATTGATGACACCCTGGGAAATGGCATAAAGTGACTGTAGTTAGGTTAATCATGGAAAACGGAATTGTATTTTGTGGGATGTATGTTGAAGTGTGACAGATGTCTGAATGTGTCTTGAAATATTCCAGCCAAAATAATAAATAAATAAAAGCAACATGTACACGAAAGGGAGCGGGCAAGAGTCAAAAAGGGCGAAGACGGATGAGGGTTGAAGCTCTACGTTGGGTATGCTCGAACGTTTCCATAAAGAAACAGTTTTTTAAATATTTTAAAATATCAGAAAGCATGAGGTCCAAAGAGATGACATCATGGAGAATTTTATAGGATCCACAGGAGCTTCACTGCTTCTTGGGAGAAGAAGTCCGGCGATGAGAACTCCTGAGAAAGCCACGGGTGTGTGAAATTACACGGCATGGTCCGCTGACCAACAGCATTTAAGTAAAACAGGAATGTCCACTGACGGGCTGAGGATGGCAGGGGAAGGAGTCAGATCATTAACAGACAGAGAAGCAGAGCCATAAAATGGAAAGGGAGACGCTCAGTGGGGCTGGAGTCCTGGCCGGCCTGGCACACTTTATTTGCATCTCTTTGGGCCACTGCCTTCACCTCCCTCAGCCTCAAGTTTATCACTTGGAAAATGGAGTAGGACATACTTACCGCTCAGTGTCATTGGGTGCCGTGCACACACGTAAAACTCTGCCTCCGGAAATGGCTCCTGGTGCTCGCTGGTGTCTTAACTTCATGTCGATGTCTTTGTTGTTCTTAAATCACGTAGATGTCACTTCTGAATGCACTTTGGTGAATTATAATCATGAAATTGGAATGACTAAATAATTTTACTTTTTTTTCCTTCACTAAATATCAAGCACAGAAGTATGTCATATAATTGAGCCTATTCTGGGATTGACAAGCAAATGTACTAGAAATCAAATTTCTCCATTGCTCCCTGAAAAGAGTTAATTTAATATTTAATAACTTTATTAAAAAACAAATTGTAATTAATTTATAAAACTGTTCATATTGGATTTTCACATTATACATTCTTCTTGTTACAAGAGGTTATGGGGAACATATAGAAAACAATTGAAGGAAAAATTAAGGAGAAAATTAAATACTTTTATCATTGACTTTTATTATTTTTACACTAAACTGCCTTGTAACCCTTTATGACGCATACACTTGTGTGGGTGTGGATGAGGGCAGTCTTGGTTTGGTCATGGCTCAGGGACCCCTGGTCAGTGCTGGTACCCCGCGCTGGTGGCTGCCAGAAGGCCGATCTCTAGTTTCCCAGCAGAGCCATCTCTGGCTCATTTACAGCCCCATTAATTCAACCTCCCCTATTCTTTTCACGAGTCATATAATCATGATAATGAACCGGGAAGTGGCTGTTTGAGAAATGCACACTAGACAGAACCGATTTGCCATGCTCTGTTACATGAAAGGGTGAAAATAAAAACAAAGTTGCCCACGATGGCACGAAGCCCTCTGAAGGATTTAGGAGAGCGGACGGTCACACAGCAGACTTACCACCAGCAGTCTCCACGCAGACCACCAGATGACTCTGAAAAATGTGGTCCATCATTCTGTATCCATTCTATAGTGGGGGGACATGTGAGCTTTTTCCAGATTCATATTATTTTAAAAAATCCAACTATGAAAATTCTTGAATATGTATCCTGATGGACAGCAGTAAGAGTTTCTGTCGGGTCTGCATCTGGGAAGAGAACTGCTCATCACAGGTCCACACATACTCACATTTTACTGGATAACCACAAAAGGCTGTCCTGAGTGTTGCACACCGCAGAGTGCGTAAGAGTCCCCACTGCTCCACGAACCTCAGCACTCAGTGTTCCACACTTTTCAGTGTGTCCCAGGCATGGTGTCTGACATTTTAAATTTGAATTTCCATTCTTATAAGAAGGTTGATTCCCTTTCATTCATTTAATGTGATACAGGTTTCTTATTTTTTTAATTCACAAAATTTGTAAAATTTCATCTATGATTCTGTTTGTCTTTTCCATCGAAATGGGGTAGTTCTTCATGTAGTCTGGGTGTTAGTTGTTTGCTGGCCTATGTGTTGCAAACTTCTCTTCCCACTCTGTGTCTTGTCTTTTTATTTTCCTTATGGTGACTTGGAAAGAAAGGAAATTTTCATTTTGATGAAGTAAATCTCATCAACTATTTACTTTAAACTTAATGATTTTTAAAATTGTTTTGAAAAACAACTTTCACTGAAGTCATGATATTATTTTATTGGAGTCAATTTTTTTTAATGTTTTATTTTGTCTTATTTATTTTATTTTGGGAGGAGAGGGAGGGAGGTAATTAGGTTTGTTTATTTATTTATTTTTAGAGGCGGTACTGGGAATTGAACCCGGGACCTTGTGCATGCTAAGCATGTGCTCTGCCTACTTGAGCTACACCTTTCCCCTCATGATATTATTTTATAGTCTAATTTAATTCATAGTTTTTGCCTTTGATATCTATATTTTTAATCTATAAGGGTTTGATATTTGTATATAGTGTAAAACTGGGGTTTAATCTTATTATTTTTCTTCTGGATATCCAATTGTTCCAACAACATTTATTGAAAATACAGTCCTGTCCTCTCTGATCTGAAATGCCACAAATAACAACTGCCAGGAATAATGCAATTGGTATTAAAAAGATTAAAAGAGTAGAATGTTTATAATTTTATGTGAGTCAGCTTGAATATTTATATCAAATAGAAAATTTCCTAGATAACTTAACAAAACTAGCCCAAGATAAAACAGGAAAACCTAAATAATCCTAAATCCAATAAAATCACTGAATCTGCAGTAAAGTCTTCTCACAAAGAAGATACCAAGCCCAAAGGCTTCGCCAACAATTTTGCCAATTTTTTAATACCTAATTTAAAAATGTTCAAACTTTTATAGAAGATGGAGAATGAGGAAGCAAACACTGACTCATTTTGTAAGGTTATCATGGCCATGTTAATGAAAGAAAAATAACAGACAAGGACACAGTGATGAAGGGATGTTTCAGACAAATGTCACCAGTGTTGACACAGATGGAAAAATCTAAACAGAATATAGACAGTCAAATCCGACAGTGTTTAATATGGCCCAGTTACAGCCCTCACCGTCCAGAAATAAAAAACTTAATTTAACTGTTGAAAATCAATAAATGTAGTGAAACATACTAAAAGATTACAAGTCACAGAATACGAGAAAATGTTTGCAACAGATACAGACAACAGAGAACTTATGCTAGACTATAGAAAAACCACAATATATTAACTTAAAAAAGAAAAAATTAAAATATCTACAAAAACTAAATTTAGATCTGTATCCCTTTAAATGTACGAAAAGGAGAAAAATTCATATGATAACAGTTCAATAGATATAAAGCTTTTAATAAAACCTAAAATGCATTCGTGTGCAACACACACACACACACACACACACACACACCCCTTCTTGGTAATGGGAGCACTGAGAAGGGTCTTCACCTGAGAAAGTGCGTCTACAAAAAATCTACAGGGGTCCTTCCTCTTCCTCTCCTCCTGTCCCGTCTCCTCCCTTCTCTCTCCTGCCTTTCTTTCCCTTCTACTCCTGGACAACTCTGTGCAGAAACCATTCTGCCTTCCAACAAAGTGGGCTTCTACGCCGGGTTGGGGTGGGGCAGCGGGCGGTCTGACAAGGGTGAGGAGTGTGTCCACTTGGGTGATGGCCTCGCATGGAGTGTGGAAGATGGAGCTGGGGTGAAGGGTTCTGGGCACGATGGCCTGGGGAGGGGTCTCAGAGCCTGAGGGTGTGAGGAGGGAGGGGCACAGCTGACGAGAGGTGGGGGCATCCAGGGCACCTGGGTGTGGAGAGCGGGCACAGGAGTGAGGTGACAGGGGCTGCAAAGTGGGGGGGCCTGTGGGGGTGGTAGGATACTGGTTACTATCAGTAGTAAGGGGGGTTGGTCAAATCAGGGTGCATATTAAGGAAATGGGAGCCCGCTTTCTCACAGCTGAGGAGGGAGCTGCTTACAAAGATGAAAAGTGGGAGAACCAAGATGATCTCTGAGTGTGGGACTGAGATTAGGGTGTGAAGTCAAGGCTCGACAGAGAGGGAGGGGCAGGAGATAAACACTCACAAGTGCACACTGGGTCTTAAGGGCTGCACCCTGAGTTGTGCAGGGAGATCCAGAGTGTGCTCACCGCTGCATTCCTGCAAAGCAACACAGTCACATTCAAGGTGTGGATGTGGGGAACCGCATATGTCACCGCACGGGGGAGAGAGAATGGTTCCCAGAGACAACGGAGTGACAAGTTCTGTAGTTTGTCTTTTTTTTTCCTTCCATGGTCCTTAAAGTAAAAGGAAGACCTAAGCTGCAGCTACTTAATAAAATACCCTTCATGCTTCATCATGTTTGGATGAGGTCATCAGGGTGGAGCCCCCATGAATGGGATTAGTGCCCTTTTAAGGGCACAAGAGATCTCCCCCCGGACTCGCTCTCCGCTGTGTGAGGCCGTGAAGAGAAGGCGGCTGTCTGTGGCTGGAAGCAGGCCTTCACCAGAGCAAGGACACAGAGAAGACAATCCCTAAATCCCTAAATTTGGGGGGAAATAAGCAGCATAGTGGAGTAGTTTGGTTGATTGTAAGCATGTTACAGACCTTGGGAGAAAATGAGATAAGTCATGAATTTAGATTTTCAACTCGAGGTTTCAATTACAAAAAAACTTCTGTGATTGCTCTAAAAGTAACCTGGTCTCCACCAGCCACAGAACTGAGATTTCTGAAAACCAAACCTTAAGTCTCATCACCTAGTGGGTGCTGAATCATCGTGCAGGTTACTACAGATGGGGACTTACAGGAAGGTTCTTATGTGGCCAAGAACCTTGCATTGCTAAATTCTGGAATACTACTCAGCCATAAAAAAGAAGGAAATTCTGTCATTTACGACAACGTGGATGAACCTGGAGGGCATTATGCTAAGTGAAATAAGGCAAAGAAAGACAAATATAATATGATCTCACTTATATCTAAAATCTAAAAAAAATTTAAAAACTAAGTCACAGAAACTTAGAGTAGATTTGTGGTTGCCAGGGGCTGGGTGAGGGGTGAGGGGAAGGGGAGGATGTTGGTCAAAGGGAACCCCATCCGGTTATCAAAGGAGTTAGTTCTTGGGACTTGATGTATAGCATGGTGACCACAGTCAAAAGTACTGTGTAGCTGAAAGTTTCTGAGAGAGCAGATCTTAAATTTTCTCACCGTAACCACAACCAAGTGGTAACCATGTGTGGTGAAGGGTGTGTTAGCCAACCTTGCTGTGGTAAGCATTTTGCAATCTGTACACGTATCAAATAATCACATTTTACATCTTAAACCTACACAATGTTATGTGTCAAGTATACCTCGATAAAGCTGGGAAAAAAGAAGGAAGTTTGACCCTTAATAGTCATTCATTCATTTCTTACCATTCAGCAGATGTTTGAAAGGAAATGGTACACAGAGCTGAAAGAAAAAATACTTGGAATTCATTCTCAGGCAAGCGTAATTTCTGACCAATGGCATGTGTGCACCTGTCGGGCACTGCACAGCTTCCCAGATCCTGTGCTCAGACGTGGACGCTGTGCCCTCGTTTCATATTGCCCATTGTTTTTACATGGTTCTTGCTGTTCATCCTGTCTCCTGATACCAGTTTTGAAAAGATAAACCATTGGAAAGACTGCGGCATACTTCATACTCAGAGCTCACACAGTGCCTGACAGAATGTCAGGGTCTGTACCTCCCTGAAAATACCTCGTGGCACCTGGTGACCGTGCTGTGGCGACCTGGGCACCCTGGCACACAGTGGGGCCTGGGGAACTGTACTCCTACACCTATGAGCAGAAGGGAGTTCAGGTGGCTCCTGGAGACGCAGGAGCAATGCGGCTCCCGGGAGCGGATGCGGTGCACACCAGAGCACTGCCGGGTCCTGCCGGTTTACACTGACGTTCTGGAGGAGTGTGTGTGGGAGTGCTTTCTAAGTGAGTTAAATTAAGCCGTGTCCAAATGGCAGGTTCATGTGCAAAGCCGCGGGTTACTTTTGTTTCACAGCCACGGAGACGTGGGGCGGTGTGCGCCGCTTCAGCAGACCACCAGGAGTATCGTTAGACCAGGAGCAGCGCTGTAAACTTGCCGGAGACAGACCACGCTGGCTTCGGGAGAGAGGACGAGGCCGGACGCGGGAGCCAGGTCAGTCTCGGGCAGGAGCGCGCCGAGGCGGCCCTGAGGACACCGGGCCGGCGGCCGTCAGGTGCAAGGCGCGCCGAGCGGGCTCCGGCTCTGTGCTCCGAGAATTTATATGTAAAAGCTCGGGCACCGCACAAGCAATTAAATGAACGTGAGAGACGTTCCGTGTGACAAACGCAGGCCCCTAAGGGGTCCGTGCGTCAGTGGTAGAGGCAGGGGTGCGTCTGAGGGGCTCCTAGGGGACCTGGGGTGTCACAGACCCGAGGTCGCGGCCAGGGACGCGGTGCAGAGCGGGGGGCAGGGGCGGGGGCCCCGTGTGGCTGCGGGGGCGCAGGCAGCACCCCCCCCCCCTTCCCCGCCGCCAGCGAGGCACCTGCCGCGGAGGTGCGCCCCCTCCGCTCGCGGCGTCACTTAACAGGACGCAGACTTGGAGCTTGGGGAGGTTTCACGTTGGCTTTTCTACCCAAATGAGGATAGGAATAGCCTCCGTGTCCTCACCCATATGCCTTCTTGTCATGTTACAAACACTGGCAGTCATTTGAGTACCGCATCAATCTCCCCCATTAATTCACTCAGAGCTAGTGCTAGACAGCAGATGGGCGGAAATGTGTTCCCACCAGCCAGCCGCTCCCCGAAGACTGGCGGGTGTCTCCCAAGGCCGAGTGCTATTAATTACCTGGCCTGCTCCGCGCGGGGGCGGCTCGGGGCCCTGCAGGTCCTCGGCGTCCCGGCTCTCCGGGGTTGTGGACGCAGAGAGCGGCTCCTGTTGGAACCTCCCTGGTTCACCATTTCGCTCAGCTTTCAGCCCCTCCTCTCGTCTTGCCCAGAGCTGGTTCCGGCCTCATCACCTGTCATGAGTGGCAGGGCAGCTCGCGGAGATGTTCAGGTGTCCCCAGGTCCCGTCCCCCCTCAGCTCTCAGGGCAGACTGTGCTCATCATGTCGGGACCCATGGGACAAATAAGGGAGGTGGGCGCGGGGGCAGGCTTTCCTGGTGCTCAGTTTGGGCGTCCACAGGGAGCTGGTTAGCAAACCTTTCGAGCTAACTTGCTGCAAAAAGGAAGCTTCACTTTGGGGAGAGCAGATGGTGGGCGCCCCACATGGGAGACTCTGCTTTTGCCCGGGGCAGGAGGGGGCTGGCCGGGAAGAGGGTTTGCTCCCATTCACTGGGAACACTCCTAGGGTGAGAAGGGTTTAAGACGACAGTCTGTTGTCACCTTTTTCATCCACACCCCTTATAAAAACACCTCTATTCTCTTCCCAGACAGCAGTGAGAATCAAGAAGCTGGAATAAGGGAGGCGGGGCGGCACAGAGGTAGGGGACTGAGGGGCACAAACTATTATGTGCAAAGCAAGCTACAGGACATATTGAACCACACGGGGAACGAGCCAACATTGTGCAATCACTGTACATGGAGTGGGACCTTTAAAAATCACTGCACTGATTGAATCACTATATTGTACACCTGTAACTTACGTAGTATTGTACGCAAATTAAACTTCAGTAAAAAAAAATGCTGGAATAAACCAACTAACCTGGCAGATGACTAGAATTCAGTCAGTCTTTCCATCAGGCTTTTGGTTTCTCTCTCTCTCCGTGCATTTTGAGAACACTTAATTGCCAGCCAGTGACTCTGCGTTAGTCACTGAGGACGCACACGTGGATACTGTGGCCGGAGGGCTCCCAAGCCTGGGGCGGGGGTCAGGCAGGGAAGGCGGTGGTCGCTTGCCTGTGGTTAGTACCGCCGGCAGAAACCAGGCAACGGCACTAGGGGCGCAGCGCTGAGCACTGCCTGGTTCACTTGGAAATGACTTTTCAGGGATTCCGGTGTTTGAAGTGAGTTTTCGGGAGTGTAAGCAGTTTTGCCAGTAAACAAGGACAGCTTCATGAAGTCATGGACGTGTAAAGGTCCTCGGCTTGTTATTCTGGGCAATTCCTCTCGTGGGAAATGAATGTCAGGTGTGGGTGGGAAAGAGGCAGGAGACGGGACTGGACGCGTCAGGGCTGCTGACCACGCTGTCATGCTGCTCGGACAGTGAGGACTCCACACTTTATCTTGTAGGCAGTGGGCGCACATGTGTGCACGCATGTGTGTGTATATGTGTGTGTACAACATTAAGCAATGGAAACACGTGCGATTTCCCCCTGAGGACACTGGGACCACCGCCCCCATCTTCACACGAGATGCATCCTGGCACAACCCTGTAATGTTAGTAGGACCACACCGACACTGAGTGCATGGTCTGCACTGCCTCGTGGTTCTGTGAGAAGACCAGAAGGGTCTCTTCTCACCTCAAAGGCTGCTCACAGCCGCCGGCTCTCAGCCTGGGCACCCTCGTCCTCCCTTGAACATCTTCTACTATGTTCCACAGCCCTCTGTTTAAGGTCAGAGAGGACCAGGTGGCATCTTGGATGTATCCTCCAGTTAACTGAGAATTAACTCACAAGCCAAGAGTTAGGTGTCTGAGCTGAAGCAAGTCTTGAGCAGTTAGGATGGAAACTTTTAGTTCTGCCTCTGGGAGGCTTTGAGAAGGTCACTGAAGACGCATCTTCTATCTCTCTCGCTGAGTCCCGGGGATGAAATAACACACGGTGGATCCGTGTTGTAAATGGATGAGATGGCGCACAGTCAGTGCACAGCACAGCACCCAGCACAGCACCCAGCACGGCACCCAGCACAGCACCCAGCACGTACAAACTGCTTAACAGGCACTGGTGTTACTCTGACACGGACGACGCAAGGCACAGGAAAATAACGTCGTTCCCGCTGCACCTTTGAAATGTGCCAGGTCTTCCCAGGGTTCTGTCAACCCGTAACAGCCTTCATGGGAGCTGGGCTCTGACCACAGACTCCCGGAGGTTGCTGTTCGATACCTGTGTTAATCTGACTGAAGGGAAAATGGTAAGAACTGGCAATCAAGTAGATGGTTCCCAAAATACATAGCTTTCCAAAGGAGGTATTTAGAGAGCACACGGCTGTTACACGGCTCCCCAGGGCTCCCTCTTGGCCCCGCGGTGACGAAGGGAGAAATAATTGCCCTAAACAGTCAGGCATCCTCATAAGACCAAAATTAAAGTCCATCAAATGTCTGGAAAAGAACAGAGCTGCCTACAAGGTTGGACTTCTTCCCTTCCTCCCTTCTTTATTCCTTTGTTATTTATTTATTTTTTACCTTTGCTTTTCCTTTCTTTTTTTTCTTTCCTGGAATTCTTAAGACTTATCAGCTTGCTGATAGATTGTTCTCTTACCAACCTGTCATGTTGCCTTGTGTTAACATCAGTCCATCAAAGTCCCAGTCAACACGAATGAGAACGGTTGGCTATTTATCCATTAGTGGCAGTTATAACCAAGTCTGCTAACTATCTGATGAGAAACTATTAGAATAGATGTTGAGTCAGTCTGGAGACCAGAAGGTGGTGGGACATGGGTTTAAGTCACAGTCTGCAGCCGTCCAGCTTAGCTTCTCCATGATCTGTCCCCTCTGCACTCCTACACACACAATCGTACGGGCACATTTCTCTGATTATGTGTCACCCAGGTTGCCTGTGCCAGCTCAACAGAACCTTCCCACCATGGTGTTTTGACAGAAATTCTCTTCCCCTAGTTCAAAATTGAATCCCATCTGATTTGCCTTCCTCTCCAAATTTTCATCAGCTTCTGGCCTCCCAGCCCTGGAGGGAGGCACTAGGAGGCTGGCTTGGGTTTTCCCTGAGGAGACGGGCGGAGCAGACAAGCCGGGAGGCGCTCATGGGGCCCTGGAGGTCCTGCGAGGTCTGGAATGAGCCACAGATTTGAACTAACAAGGGAGGGAGGAAAGCATGACCGATTTCCCCGTGTGGCCTGGCCGGTCAGCTGACGGGGAAAGGGACTTGTCAGGGGCTGTGAGCACCTCACAGGACAGAGCTGACCTAGGCTGCTGGCTTCACGTGGCTCCAGTGGTCAGCAGGGGCGCTGGAAGGACAGCGGAGCCATCGGTGACACTGTGCAGCGGGCAGTGATGAACCAGTCCCTCGTGCCTTTGGAGCATAATAACATAACCTGGTTACAGTATAGCAGTTACTGTTGGCGCTCCTTGTGCTAGCAAGTGTCGAGGAGGAGCACACAACAGCTTTGCAAATACTGCTTTTAAACTTTGCCCGGTGAGAGAGTGTGTGGAGCTGCAGGCCGCTTGGTATCTGGTTCCTCTGCACTTTCTGGATACGCGAGAAGCCCCCCCTGTCTCTCTCGGAGACACTGAAGCCGCCGGGAGCGCTCTGCCAGCAGCGCGAGAAGCGTCGTGTGCCCGCCCCGTCGGAGGGGCGGAGCGCAAGCGCAGGGCTCTGGGCCGCGCAGCGCCGGCCTCCGGCGGCGGGAGCCTGCGTCCCAGCCCCCATGTGGCGGGGAGCCGGCCCGGGGCGCTCGGACCTGCCTCGGGCTGCGCAAGAGCAACGCGCAAAGGCTGGGGACGCCCAGCCAGGGGATGCTGGGGCCCGCCCCTGACGGCAGCGGCCCCGTTCCGCCCTGGGCGGCCGCCGCGGTGCGGCGAGGCCGAGCGGCCGCTCCCAGGGCACGTGCCCGGGAGAGCGGGGGGGGTGGGGGGGGGCAGGCCGACCCCGCGGCCAAGCGCATAATCAGTGCGCTTTTCAAGATTCACTCAGAAAGGGAACGGGCTCAGCGCCCGGGAACAGGAGCGCGAGCCCCCGGGCAGGTCCGCAGACGCCGGCGGGCGCCTCCCGGGCAGCGGGGCCGCGGCCCATTGGGAGGGACCTGCTCCCACAGTTTCTCCCCAGTCGGGTGACCCGGCACTGATTTAAACCCATGCTTCTCTTAGAAATAATGTTAAAAATACGAGTTTACATTCTTTGCTGAGCTGACGGTTGTAATGAACGTGAGTGATGTTTGGCATGTTCGCTGTAACTCGGAAGCAGCAATAGTAATCAAAATATTTAAAAACCAGAGAAGCAAGTGTGACAACCAATCGAATCAGGCCCTGGTTTGCTACCCTAAGTACAGAATAACTGGTTTGATCCTACAAATACGTACGGGTGGATATCAGCACTGTCTAAAACGAACTTCAGAGTCCGACAGTATCTAAGAATAAGAGTGGATATACTGAACATGCAGATCAAAGTAGACAGTTAATCACATTAGGATAAAACTGATTTTTAAAAGTTGGTTTGCTTTCTTGTTGATTTTTAATATGAATATCTGTAAGAGTTTCTTGTTATTTTCTATTTTTATTCTAAATGATTATTGCAAGAAAAGCATTCCGTATAATTGACAATTTTGATTATTTAGATTCCTGCTAATTACCACGTTGCCCTTTTAGCATATATCCGGTAAATACTAAATTTTTACTATTCATGTTCTCTGTAACAATTTTGAGGAAAAGTCAACTTTTTGCCTTTAGACGCATGAACATTTAAAACTTCAAGAGTATATGTGTGTGTGGGGTGTGGATGTGTACACAAAAAGCATATTTTGGAGATAGAATTCTTATAATTCAAGATCGTAATGATGCATTAATTTATCTTTCCCCATTTCAGCATGACCTTTAAGTTATTAAATGTAGAGCAACATTTCAATCCGGCAATTCGACAGCTGGGGTCTGTCTAAATGGAGAATCGTGTTTCATCAGGCTTCGTGTCAGATTGCAGCTGGATCTTGATGGCAACAAAGCCAATAGAAAATGTTTGGAATATGCTGGTGACATCCATGACTCTTTGATCTTTGCCACGCGCTACGTTAGGCTGGAAGGTGGCAAGACTGGGTGTCACTGTCTTATGAGCTTGGTTCTCCCCAGGGAAGGTGAGAGGACCCTACGTCATCCTTCTAGAGATCACGTTACGTAAACAGGACTTGGCCGCCTTCTTCCACAGGAGCATCTGCTGCACGGGTGGTCCCTCGTGTACCCATTTTGTTTTGCCCAAGACAGTGATGGTGAGTAATGGGTCAGGCCGCGCCTGCTTGCGCATGATGCAATCGGCAGAGGGACTTAATTGCCAGCACGTTGCACGTGGGATCCCTGTGCTGTGCGCGGTCTGGTTCGCTCCCAGGCAGCTTAGAACCAGCGTGAGTCACAGGAAGTGGGGATCTCCAAAAAGCCACCAGCGGTGCGTTTTCTCCCCTCCTATCTCTGGACAACAGCGACGTATTTTACTTGCTAATTTCAGTAGGAAGTCTGCAATAGGTTACTGGTCCTCATGTATCTTCTCACCACCGCATAAAGACCATTCACCTCCCATGTGAGGCTTTTTTGAAAAATACTCAGACGTGAAGACCTTCACTCGCTCAGTGCTCGATGCTTGACATGAACTCCATGAAAAGAATAATTGCCAGGTATATTTTCTTTTTTGTAGAAACAGACCATCTAAATAATGAAATATGAATGTTTGATGTCAAGATAGGTTAAAGAAAGACATAGTTAGTAATAAAATTACATAGTTTACATAAAAAATTATTCATATCAGTCACTGATATCCACAGCCATCAGTTCATGTATAAAGCACAGAAGGAAAGTGTTAGACTTTTTGCAGCAAAGAGTTGCTTTTAATTGAATGCTGTGTCCTAAATAAACACACCATATAATTATACAGATATTCTATATATTGAACATTTGCTCTCATAACTATTAAATCTATTGTATAGATTAGGGGACAGATTCACAGATGCCAGGTACTTTGTCAACAGGAGGTAAGAAGAATTTATGTACGAGAAATAAAGACAAAGGAATAAAGACAAAGGCCAGAGATTCACTTTAAAGAATATCATTGAAGAAATGAACTTTTTTAAAGTTTAGAATTTTTTAAAGCTTAGAAAAGTTTTTTTTTTCTTTCAATACCCTAATGGAGGAACATCAATCAATGCTGAGATTCAGAGTTTCTGCTTCAGGACCTACACGTCTTGCATCACCATCCAGCTTTTCCAAGACTGTTCTCACTTGGTTAGGGTTCTCTTGTTTGCTAAGAAGAGTAAGACATTGGTAAAAAATCTACTAACTGAAAGTGAAGAATTAGATAGAAACACAGGAAATCATTACATAAACCCACAGTCCTGCCACTGCTCAAATGGAATAGATGCGACCAGGTTCCTTGCTTTAGAAATGGCTTATTTTCAGTGGAATAAAATGGAAATGAACAATTTCTTCTTTGGCTATAATTTGGGGACAGTGTGTCTTCAGCCTGGCAGGCCTGAATGCTGTGTCAGTCCCAGCCCAGTCGCTCCTTGGAGATGTCCCGTCTGACCCCCAGACGTGCAGGCGTGCTCTGTTGTGCTAACGGGGTTCCATTGCCACGTGTTTGCTCACCTACCAGACTGCATGATCCTGGAACTCAGATCACCTGTCCTAACACACTGCCCACCACTTCCCTTCATATGTTTCATTCTCCAAATAAATTATAATCGTGACAGAACTTAGAAAACATGGATTGATGAATGAATGGATAGATGAATTAGTAAAATTTTTTTTAAAAAAGGAAGACAGGGAGAAAAGAAGGGGCAGAGGGGTGGATTTTGGCCAATTTCTTACCCACTTCTTTAAAATATGTGCTACATCAGCCAAAGTCCAGAAGAGAGCTCGACCTGTTCACTGCACTTAGAAGGAACTTTTGTTTGTTTTGAATTTTGGTTAAAAATGTAAGGCTTTCGTAATTGCAAAATGTACATTCTCTTGGGGAAGGTAATTCCCTTTCTTATTATCTTCCTTTACACATTTTTTGTTTATCTTTCTCCATATGTGTTTCCTTATTTTTTTTCTGTGGCATCTATTAAATAGGACAGAGGCGAAGAGGATATGGGATTTGTTATCAGATGAGGAAATCATGTAAATAAGCATCTGCCTCACGATAGTTACAGGACTTTTAGCAAGCAGCGTGCCTTTCTCAGCTGCATTTTCTGACTTTTATAATTGGCATACGTTGTAATTTAGAGCTTTGGTAAAGGTTAAGTGATATAATTTGCAAGGGATTCATCAGGTGTTGCACGTGCAGTAAAAAGCAGACTGTCGTTCGCAATGATTCTGTGTGTTGTCATTGTCGCTGCTGATACCAGTAAGACAACGTCCCTGCCGTCTGGCAGTACATGGGGGCAGTTATAGGAAAGGAAATCGTCCATAACTGTATTCACGTGGTGCCAAAGGGGCGCCTGGCCACCCAGCTCCTTCCATGCTTGACAGTTTGATGTCGCACCATAGACTCAGACTGATTTGGGGGGTGTCGTGGGTGAGGATCCAGATCTACCCGATTTACAGGAGAGCTGTGTGCAGGGGCCTCGTCTAAGACCTGTGGAGCCCAGACTCCCCAGCAGCCCAGCAGCGTCCTGCCTCCTCCCACGGTCTGCATCACTCTCTCTGACGTGGCGGACTCAAGCGAACAGACTTGCCCGCCTGCGGGCGCCCGGGACGTCCCCCTCCCGTCACTGTAACACGCTGCCTCCGTCGCTCAGTGCGTGTGCACAGCAGCCTCGCCGCGCGCTGATGGTGCAGCACAGCCCCGGCCGCTGGAGCTGAATTTGCGCGTCAAGCGCTTCCCCTGGGCTTTGGATGTCTCGCTGCTGCTTCAGCACCAAAATGGTTGGAGCCGACACACGTCTCCCGTATCCGACGGTGGGGCTGTCGCAAACGAGCTTCATGATTCCTTTATGCCCCCGACTGTGCTTGTGCCTCTAGTTTTAGATCTAAGTATCGCATTGTAGTGCTTAACTTTAGGACATATTTCATGCGAGATGGATTGATGAAGTACTTTGTAAACCAGGCAACTTAGAAGAAATCTACAAAATCCTTTTACAGTTAATCAAAGTATATTATTCTATGTCTTCTTCTAGATCCTAAATTTTTCTTTCCTGAATATCCAACTAATTTACTGAATATTTGTATCAGAAACACCCCTCAAATCTCTTAAGATTAGAAACTCAGTAGTCAGCCAGAAAGAAAGGAGCCTGGGCACCTCTGTTGTTAATGGGATGTAGCTGTGTCACTATCTCTTTTCAGAAATACTGAGAGAAACCTTTTCGTCACAATGTCCCATTGTACGTAGTACTTGTCAGTCAAGACAGCTATTGGGATGACTGGCCTGGCCACTCATAACTATATTCATAACTTAATTTGCCAAAAATGTTTTTATTCCACAAAGATTTCTGTATTCATTCTATATTATTCATTCAAAATAAAATTTATTGAAATTCTGCTGTGTAGTGAGCAGTTGTCCACAGCATCTGGATGCATGGAGAAAACAAGTCAATTCATGCACGGTACCGACATTGAATTTCTAACTTCTGGTCCCTAATTTTCTTCTTTATTGAACAGCTATAATTTTCAGCACAATTTCCAATCCCTGATTCTAATCTCTAAGGTTGTTTCCAACCAAGCATCCATTCCTTCCTCCAGTCCAGCGGACCTTACGCTGGGAGCCGTCTGTTCTCTGGGTGATGAAGAACCTGAGGACAGACTTGGGGAAGCTGAGATGGAGAACAAGGTCAGAGGGGCTTGGAACGGGGCGGAGGGTGGCTTTGAGGACCTCACTCAAATAGTTTGCTTCCTCCCAACTCTCACAAATTTAGATTTCACTCACTAGGAATGTGATATCTTTGAGCAAATAAATAGGACAATTATGTGTCTTCTTTATAAAACTGTTTTGAAGGGTTTAAAAAGTAACATTTACATGAAATAGCATGAGCTCTTGTGATGCTGAGTTAATTACAAATTATCCTGACTTCAGCCAAAACCAACACCAAGTCAGCTGCTCTAAAGACTCTCAGAAGCAACGGCTTGCTCGTCCAAAAACGTTGCTGTCTGGACTTTTCTCTGCTTCAGCTGGATCTCGCCTGACTAACCGCAGCAAGCCCCTGTGCAGAGGAGGCTGTGATGGAAAACCTGGAGCACAGGTCTACTTCGAGAACATTATTTTCTCCAGCTGCTTTTTGAAAGCTTCCTAGTGAGTTCAATCTCAATTTCACTTTCCCAAAGTTTCCCCATGATTTTAAAAGCCAGGTGGTTCTCAGGGGATGTTTGGCTCAGGAGCCCAACCGACTCTTCTTGTCTGTGGGGTGCGCCTCACACTCTAAAATCAGGTGGGGTCCTTTGTGGCCCATCCCTCTGGCGCGCAGTGCCATGGGGCGAAGGCAGATCGTCTGTGCACGGCTTCTGAGAGCTGGGCTGGCACGTGGCACGTGGCCGCTGCTGCGCTACGTGTGAGCGTCTCCACAAGAGGAAGGACGCCCACTCACGGGTTCTGCCACGGAACTGATACCCTTTGAAACTCAAGACTGAGGGCTTGAGAGGTTAAAAGGTTGTACCACTCGCCCCTGAAACCGGGGAGCAAGTTCCACCACCTCCCGGGGCGCACGCGTGTCATCCAATGCCCCCTGGGAGGCGGGGAGGGGGCGGGCAGCTGCGTCACCCAACTCCATCCAAGCTCGGTGTCTCTGGAGTGCACACCTGCCACCCTCCAGGATGGGGCCCCAAGGTCGGTTTGTTTGCTGCGTGTGCTTGTCGTATTTCATCTTCCTCTCCAGGAAGCTCTCCGCGCCCCTGTGAAGGAAGCCAGCCGAGGACGGGGTGTGGGTGAGGGGGTGCCTGCGGGCTCCACCCCGCCGGCCCTGGGGTGAGCAGAGGGGCAGGACCTCCTGAGCGCAGACCTGCTGGAGGCTGTTTGCACTTGGCAGGCCCCAGGCCACGACCGCCAGCCCTCCAGGGACCGGGCCCTGCTGGCTCCTGGCGCCAGGTGGCAGCTCCCTGGGCCCAGGGCTCTCCGGAGGGCCTGGCTTCTCCAGCTGGCTCAGCAGGCGGGGGAAAAGAAAGACAGGGCGCCCAATTCCCGGGGGCAATGCTTCCACGAAAGCACTTTGACGACATCAGGTTGATGGTTACTTGCCTTTTCTTTTCTTTTTTCCTCTTGAAAATCAGCCCAAGGCAAGAAACAGAGCAGAGCTCAGGTGTGATCCTGGCCAGGGTGAGGGCGATGTGAGTCAGTGTGGATGAGAGCAGGGCTGTAACCGCTCACCCACTCACAGGCCACGCGCTGCTTAATTTCTATCAGCATTTCTAGGCCTGGGCACTGCCGACATTTGGGGCTGGACATGTCCGCGTGCTGGGGGCCGTCCTGCACATTGCGGGGTGTCTAGCAGCGTCCCTGGCCCCGCCCACTGGGTGCCAGTAGCCCCCACCGATTGTGACAATGGAAAAACGTCTCCAGACAAGGACAAATTTTCCCCATGAGACCAGGGTCAAAAACACCCCATTAAGAATGACCACATTTGATATTAGACTTCCTCCTGGTAACCCAGCGGTTTGAAGAGGGCGGCCAAGGATGCTATGACATTCTCACCGCGGTCTCCTTCAGATCGCGCCTTATCTGATTCAGGGCTGTGCTTTGTAATTAGACAACACGATGCCTTAGGCTGAGGTGCCTGTAGAGGGTTACGGTGTTCTATCCTGAAGGTGCCGTGTCCACTTTTACAGGGGCCTTCGAGGTACCAAACAAAAGGAATTTCTTCACATATCACGGTAGGACCATGGCAGTGGCAACCAGAACACAAAGTCCCCTGGGTTCTCCGGCTTCGTTTCAGAAAACATTCACCGTGCACTCATGTCTAGAGGGTTGTGCTGGGTTTCATGGCGGCACAGACGGCATGACGCTGTCCTGTCCTCGAGGAATTTACTAGTGCTGAGTGGACAGGATGTAGGGGACTGACTGCACCTCCTGGAAGCTTGGGTCACATAAGGGCTACGTAACCGTGGGATGTGCAGAGACAGACGTGAATACAGACACAGGCCAGCTTCTCAGCCTCGGCACGCGTGATGTTAGGGCTGGAGAGCTGCTTTGTCAAGGGCTAGCCGGGGCGTACTGGATGCTCCCCGGTGCCCCAGGCCTCCACCGTCAGACACCAGCAGCACCGTCGCATCCCCCAAGTGGGACCACCGAAAATGTCTCCAGAGGCTGGCCAGCGTCCCCTAGGGGACAAAGCCACTGTGCCTGATCACCGGAGACGTGTGACCTAATGTAGACAGATGCGTAGACAAGCCTACACAGCATTTATCCACCAGTGGTTGCATCCAGCCAGCCTTCCCTCAAAACCCAGGTGGAGACGCCCGGGGGAGACAGACCCCGAGAATCGCATGCTTCTCATGCACAGGGGAGAGCGGGGTGACTGTTCATTGTAATTCAAGCAGAACAAATTGCAGTAAGCGGAAAGCCCTTCTCTCTCATTGGATTCAGTTTTCATTGTCTTTGAGAAAATCAAGAGAACAAAACAGGACGAGGTAAGTCACCTGGGAGAAGCGGACTGCGAGAAAACAGGTGCCGACTCTTTCCTCACTGGCCATGAGTACGAGGAATAAGGTGCACATTCTTTACCGAGTAAACCGCGGGCGCCAGAGCATCCTTGAGTATCTTCTGTGCTCAGACTCCAAAGCCATTGCACTGAGAATGAGAAGTTTGCTTTTGGAATAGATTCATTTTTATCATTGTGAAAATAATCTTTTCTGCCTGGGAGGAAAACGCCATTTTTTACACATTTGGGAAAGTTTGACCTTATCTAGCACTCAGATGGCTTTAACTGCTTTTCAATATGTGAGTAATATCTGTTGTATCTCCTTCTAAAACAATTATTCCAAAATCCTTGGCTGTACCTTCCAGCTGGGAAATTGATGTCTTATGAACATTTAAAAAAACAAAATCTAGCAGGACACGAGACTGCACGTAATAGTAACAAGCTGCCCACATGGTACAGTTTGTAGGAAGCAGAAAGCTCAACACAAAAATGCCTTTCCCACCTGCCTTCCCCAGCGGGGGAGGCATTTCTTTGGGTTAAGTCTTGACTGCAGATGGCCCTGTAGAGATGCAAATATGTTACTCAGAACAAGATAATGCATTAATCAACACATTATCACCAAGTTATTACTGAAGGAAGCCAATTAGGACACTCAGTCACTCCACATTTATTGCAGGATCACCATATGCCGACCACTGGGTAGGAGCTGGGGACACAGAAGAAAAGCAGACGTGCGCTCAGTCTGGGGGGGCGCAGCACATTGAGAGACACAGACATCAGCCTATAAGCTGCAGCTGCAGTGTTACGTGCTTTCACTTAAGCTGCTGAGCTCCCCCCAGCTCTGTTGCCAGGCCCCACGGCCGGTACACCCGTCATCGGTCCCAGCACGGGCTGCATGTTAGACCCCCCCCGGGGCGCCCCTCTCACCTGCAGGTGTCCACACCCCCCCAGCCCCGGCAAATTCAGTCTGAGTCTGCGGGACGAATCCACTAGGCAATAGAATTTGTGAACTCCCTGAGGTGGTTCTGCGCACAGTAAGGGCAGGAAAACACCGCTCTACCGGCTCTCCCTCAGGTAATTACACCCTACGTCACGGCTTCAAATTCTGTGTTTCCCGGTCTCGCCTAATTGCTGGAACATAATTTCTCAAGGGTCTTCCTAGAAGGACCAATTCAACCCATTGGGTTAAAATCATGTATGCACTTTGAAGATGCATCTCTATGTGAGTCTTATGATAGAAAAGTTTGAAAATAACTGAGAAATAGACTTAAAACTTCAAGGTTAACTTCCCCTGCTCAGTAGGCTCAGGACCCCTTCCATACATATGACCAAACCCCACCTGGGCACTTACCCCAGAATGCTCACCAGGGAGGCCAAAATAGCAGTTTACCTTACCCGGGGCCTTCCCTGTCTTCTCTCCTCTCGATATGGGGGGCAATTCCCCACTCCCCTCTCTGAATTTCCCACCTCGTAACTTCCCACAGTGGCTAGAAAGCCAGCACCCCCGCGGTGGGCTGGAGCCAGCTCCCAGCAGCCTGTGACGCGCACACTTCTTACCAGCTCCAAACTCAGTCACAGTGTTGCTTTGAATTCAGCAATCGTGGGAGTACGTGCACCACAGAGACTGGCAAAGACCACAGGAACGGCTTTTTTACGGGCAGCTGGTAAACACTTACCAACACACCGCTGACATCCACCCACTTCCCAGGGGACAAGAGAGACGGGTCTTGCTGAGTGGAGCAGAATGTGGACTTAAGCCAGAGTAAGTCAGACGTCTGAGTCCAGAAAATGGGTGCAGTGAAAAAATGTCAAACTTCTGACAATGACAGTCAGACAGGACGCCAGGGTTGGGGAGGGATCCTGAAAGACGCATCATTGGCTCGAAACAGGCACATCCCAGCCTTTTCTAGGATTGCTCTTGGACAGCATTGATCCATTTTAATCAGCCTCATTTCCAGCCTTGTAACAAAGTGCTTCCAGACTCAATTTTATAGTTAGTTTGGGTCCCATCTAGAAGGTGTTTACTTTTTGGAGAAGGCTGTGAATTTTCCTGCTCTCAGGGGCTTAATTTAAGCATTTTCTTGGCAAAATAATGTATATTATCTATGTTTAGATACAAATTATCTGTATCTTCATTATTTTTGCTTCGTTTTAGTTGATACTCAGCAAAGACGACTTCTTTCTGTTTGGACCATTCCATCTGACGGTTCACGTCCTGAAAATGCTGTTTTACTCATAGAGAAAGTGTGGGTGCTAGCGTGGGCCGGCCCCGGCACCCATGAGCCTGGGGTGACCGACGTGCGCGGAGACGCGGGAGGCTCTCGGTTCTCTGACGCCGGCGCGCTCAGACCCTGTGCCTGGGCCGCTCTAGCGGTCTCTGCTCTTCATGCCAGTCAATAAAAATTACTGCCAGTCTCTGAAAAATGTACACTCAACATTACTGCCGGAGGTTTCCAACATAAAAAATAAAATGAAGAATAGCCAACGTGGAACGTGGTGATATTATTATAGACAAAAGAACTGCCTAAGAAATGACAAATTATTAGTAACATTAAAACCACAAAGGAAAACCTCAGAAAAGTTACACGTTTGAAATAACACAAAGTAAATAGCATTAGTTTAAAAGGCAATAAAATAATAGAGATTTCTTAGCAGACACAAAATCAGTAAAATTTCCTTGAAAAATTAAATTTGGGAAGATGATTTCTATTCTCTGTCTATAATTGCTAAATTTGTTACAGGTAAACATATGAATATTGTAAATCTTCACTTTAAAATAAGTGCGGCACGGCGATAGACGTAGCTGCACACCAGCGAAAGCACGATGAAAAGAAAGTGAAACAGACTGACTTGCGCTGCGTGAAGCTGCAGCCTGGGGAGCCGGCCGCGCCCGCGCCAGCAAGGCTTTGAGGCAAAATCCGTCAGTGTCAGTATAAATTCAATTTAGCCGCTTGTACTTAGCAACAGGCAGTGTCCGCATGTTCCTCGGCGTCAAGGTTCTAGGGTCAGATTAGCCAGCGTTGTCTTTTCAAGGTCAAGGAGTCCAAAATATTCGTATAATGACGATCTCAAGACAGCAGGAAGAGCTGCGACCCTCCCGCACACCCAGGGCCGCGCCGGCCCGTCGATGACCAGGGAGGAGCCTGCGCTGCTTCCACTCTGATAATCCAGATGCAGCGGGTCATTTCAGCCTTTTGCTGGAGGCTGGCGGCCACGTGGCACTGGTGAGACACAGACCAGGTGATCTTGTGGGCCTGTGCATCCACAGGGCGGATCAGGCAGAAAACCCTCAGAGAAGGGTCCCCAGGCAAGAGGGGACCCCTGCACTCCAGCAGGCAGGGTGGCAAGCTGTTATTGACGTTACAGCAGGTGCAGTGTGCCACAGCAGGCGCAGAGACCCGTGCCAGCGAAGCTGTTATTAAAGATGTTGGTATTACAGTGTCCCGTGGTGCCTAGAGCTTGCAGAGACGTGGTGACACGTGCCCCTAACTCCATCCACTGACCCAATCCAAAACATGTTAACAAATATTCCAAATACAGGGAGACCCTGGGTAAATGTTCATATACGTCTATGCAAGCGAGCAGGTGTGCAAGTGTGTGTGTGTGTGCTGTGCAAACCTGAAAATGGGCCAGGCTTCTCATCTGGCTTCTGTTTCTCCATAAGGAACTTGCAGAAATGATGTCAGTGTTTCATCAACAGCCCACCGAAGTGAGGCGAAGCCAAGTTTAACCAGCTTTCCAATGGATAGGGGTCCTCCATCGTTTGTGCTTTGTCCGCATGACTCTGGCCTCTTGGGGTCAAGGCTGAATGAAACATGGAGGAGAAACCTGAGTCGCCCCAGTTTATGAAGCTCACTTTTGATGGCATCCTCTGTTCGACAATAACACACATTTATTAAGTGCCTGCAACGTGTAAGGCTGTGCTGCACACTGCACGTACATAAACCAGAACAACTCTGCCTTAGGGCAGCTAAATTCTGATGGGCTTTTATACCTACTGGAAAGTTAACTCTGTCCTCTATGCGGATGGAGACAATTGGGCCACCAGTGTGAGATGGAAACAGTAAGCCAAGTTCTACCAAAAAAGTCTTCATGCGACCAGTAAAGGACTTGTCTCAGCTGAATTCCCAAACCTGGACCTCGTTCTGTGCCCTTCTTCCCCCTTCGTCCATCACCCTTCCTTCCCTGCTAGAATTCCACTGTCCTTGGGGGCCTGCCCTCACCACCACCTTTGCACAGATCCGATGCAATGATCATTTTCAGCAATCTGTCTCCCTGCTGGATTTTCATCTGCTTAAGAGCAGAGACTGAACATTTCTCTGAAGAATTACCATTCTATGCTAGCCCCAAACAGTGAAAAGAGACTCTGTACCTTCCTTTCAGCCCAGAATTCACCCAGACTTCCCACGGCCTTAGGTTGGACAGCTTCTTCCTTTTGGCTTTTTCTTTCTTTCCTTGATTCTAGTACATGAACAGGTACCACGGCTGCCCCTCACCTGCCTTCTGGACTCTTTCTTCTTCCATGATGAGCATTCTGTTGACTTGGTTTTCTGTGCAACCCATAAAGCTCCATTATTTGATTAGAATCACATATTTGAACTCACAGAGGGCTGTGATGTACAGACTTCACCATCTGAGCTTCAATCACCCTGAGTTTCATCTCAAAACCATTTGTAGTCATATAACTCTTTGGTTTCCCTAAAGAGAAGTAAGGAAACAGCATGCATTTTATGGAGTTGTAACTTACTGGGTCTGTTAAGTTACACATTTTTCTCTGTATTTAAAAGACTACTGAATTAACGTTGATGATTAAATCACTCACCGACCTTCACAAAACACACAGCAAATTAAAATCACTAAATTCCACAGTCACATTTCATTTGATTAATCGTCACTTTAAGGTAAAAGAAGGGAATATATTGTTTGATTGCCTACTGGATATTCTTCAGTAGCTGCTTCTCAATTTTCCACATTACAGAAATGAAATTATTTGATACTATTCTTTTAAAGGATTCATTTCCTAGCTCAATAGCAATGCCATGTTAATACGAATGAACTGAAGTGTCCTTTCCCTCTGCAGATTTGTAGTGTCCTTGTCCCTGGAGTCTGAGCACGAAAATATTCTGTGGACTAAATTGTGGTTATTTGCGTGTGTTTGCATTTGTGGAACAACTTCCTCCACTCGTTCTTCTAGTGAGAATGAGCATAAGAAGCTGCTACTCAGACCAGGCAGGACTACTAGTGCCTGCTCCCAAGTATCGCGGAACTTTGACATGTTGCCTGCTTAGAAAATGAACGGGGTGAGAGCGTTTTTACATCCATGACCCAGCTCCCTGCTCGATCATTTCTTGGTTCTTGGCCATTCATCGCAGATTCAAGTGATGATTACATAACGGGACAAATGTATGTGTCCTAGGAATCTAACGCCTCTGCTCTGTTCTGAGAAGAATGTGAGTTACCTCATTCATTAAAAGACCACAAGGGTAAGAAGACAGTGCCTATGAATTCCTTCCCTTTACAGTTCTCATTTAAACGTCTGTGTACACACACACATCCCGCATGCATATTCCTTTGTTTGGTTTGTTTCCTGGATTCCTGTCTCCTTAAAACAGCTCCAGCGGCATGAAGGTCCACGTTCTGCAGGCTTGGTCATCACCCAGGCCTCACCCCTAAGCACAGAGCCTTCACAGAGCAGGTGCTGGTTAGGCATATTTTGACTCCTCGACTACCAAACTGACTCACTAATAAATAACTCTGCACGTGAGTGGATAGCTGTCTAAGTTCTAAGAAAATAAGCTTGAGGAAATAGAGATTCTTTCTGACAACATATTTTGTACTAGATATTTATGCCTCATTAAGAAGAAGCTAAGTTGGTGCTTATAAGCAAAACAAAATTATTAGTAAAACCATTATTTAGGATCATTTTGACTCCATTGTAAAGGACGATCAGTCTTTAGTTTGAGGTTCTAGCCATTGACATTTGCCACGGAGTAAAGATATTGTGATAAGCGTGTCCTCCTCTGGGAAATCTCACAGGTAACTGTGAAATCCATGAGGTTTTAACTCGTCATGATGGTCGAGAATGACTGTAATACACTAAGAACGCAGAGTTTTAGAATCCAGCTCAAACAAACGGGAAATTTATATGATTAGGCAAATGTGAACATGCTAATCAAGGGACTTCTAGGAGTTCTGCTTTTTTAATTGAAAAGTACTTACTGGCAGTTTACCAAATGCTAAGGAGTTTTCCTGCCAGAACCTTGTAACAGGCGGCCTCAGCTCCACTTCATACTACGCGACTTAGGGCAGGGTACTTATAGGCTTTTTTTCTGTATATAAAATAGATACAATAATAGTAACTATCTCATTTTTTAACTGAAGTATAGTTGATTTACAATGTTGCGTAATTCCTGTGCAAGTGCTTAGTATCAGGTCCACACTCTGAAAAGTCTCAATGAAGACTAGCTATTAATTAAAAATAGTGATAGAAGATTATCTGTAATTTTCTGGAGTAACTCTTTAGTGCTCTGGATATGCCAAGATGTGATTATTACAGCGAGCTGAAATAGGAAACTTTTATAGAGAGTGTTTGACTATCTGAATCCCAAAGTCAGGCAGCATGAAGAACTGCTGAGATCTTGGGCAGGGTCATGAGTGTGGCTGACACGTGGGGACCTTGCGGCAGACCCTGGACAGAGCCGGGGAAGCAGGGGGCAGAGAAGCGCCAGAGGGTTGGACAGAAGCCGCCTGTGTCTGGAGGCAGTCCGATCCCCCTCGCCGTCCGTGCGTCTGCTGCACCACGAACAGCATCCCCCAGAAGTCCCAGAGTGCGGAGCTTCAGGACCTCCGAGGGCAGGCCCGCCAGGTTTAGCAAAGAAAAATTCAGGGTGCCCAGTTATATCGTAATTTGAGAAAAACAATAGATACTATTTCATTATACACACGTCCCAATGAGGGAAATGTCTGAACAGGTGGAAAAGAACAGGGAAGCAATCCCAGTGAAAACAGAGCTGTAGGTGGAGCTCAGAGGCTCCATTCACCGGCCGCGCACTTAGGGACCCATGAAGAGCTTACGTCATCCAGCGGGCGAGGTGCTAGGCCCCAGAAGGGGACGCCAAGCTAGCGTGTGTTCCCCGTGTGCCGGGGACTGTCACACGCACTGTATCCTTAAGCTGACTCTTCCCAGCAGGTGAGCGAGGTCCGCATTATAAAACTGTTTTACTAGTGGGGAAAGTGAGCTTCAGAGCTGTAAGTGGCTGTGCCTTAGAGACACATGAATGATAATTATTTCTTTAAAAAAGGACACAAATTGAATATTCCGCATGTGCTCATATTCTGGAGGCATTAAAAGTAGAAAATAATTCATTATTCAATGTGTGAATGTCTTTTCCAGAAACAGAGACACGTAACCATGTGTCTCCAACCCACATCGCTCACACCGGCTTTCCTGCATCCCTCAGTAAAGGCTCTAAGCTCCGCCCAACACAGCAGCTCTTCCGTTTAGATAGGCCATTCTGAATTCAATTCTCACTTCCTTGCAGGTGCTAACTTCTAAATCCCTGATCAAAAGCAGCTGTTAATTAAGGATGCTCAATATCATTCTCGCCTCCAGCACACGTTAGCTCCGAGCTCCCTGCTCAAGCCCAAAGCTGGTATGCTCCCCCCAGCAACTGCTGACTCGCCAAGATCGCGCTTCCCCACAGTGAGGTGGACAAGACCACGCTTTCTTCATTTGTGGGTAATTGTATTAGTTGTTGTGAAATTCACCGTAACGGTCTACATGGAGATCAATTTTATGGAAAATACAACAATCACAAAACCGCGAAGAACGGATTCGGGCAAAGCACACTCAAGATGGGCTCCCGTGCTCCCTCAGTGGCTCTTCTAATGGTTTTGATGGCGTGTCTGACGGTACCGCCAGGGGGGCTCAGCAGCACCGGATTTGCTTCAACTAGAGAGAAATACGTAGATAATTATGAGATGGCTACAGGTTTCTTTCTTGTTACTGTTGCTGTTATTTTTAAAATACAGAGAAATAGGCAATAAACCATGAATACAGAATAACTTTGGAGAAACAGAGGATTCTTAAAAAAACAAAAACAAAAAACTGCAGGTGGGGAAGGACTTCGGGCATGAGCTATGTCGTTCTGTTTCAATTCTTTGACCTGAGTTTGGAGAATTATATGATATGGGAGTGGCATGAAGAAAAAGTCACAGGAATTTCTGGGTAGACATTTAGAAGATGTGGTAGAAAGGACGTAAGATTTACAGCTAGACAGACCTCAGTGCGAGCGCAGGTCCCTCTTGGCTTCTAGGTGCCGAGGTGCCGGCAAGCTGTTTGTTCTCAATGCTGGTTCGGGTTTCTCCCTGTACCGTGGGAAACAACGGAAGCGCACAGGGCAGCATTAGCAGGCAACTTCTGAGTGTTCACACCCTGAGCAGCCTCCAGTGTCCAGCTCTAGATGGATTTTCTTTAACTTGGACATGCCTGTATTAGTCCAGTGTTCAAACAGTGTTAGAAAGGATGGTTTTTTAAACTTAGCTATAGTCAATTTACAATCCATATGTTAGTTTCTGGACTTTAACATGTAGATTCTAACATGCAAAATAATTTTGCAGCGTGCAGACGCGGTGCACAGCCTGACAGGTCTGGGACACGTTTCCACCCTGGGCATGTGGCCATGTCTCCTCTGGCCGAGAGCCAGGGCCAGAGTCCACAGTCACTCCTGCTCACTCTCTCTTGCTGTGATGTGTTCCCAGGCTTGAGTTGGATCCTAGAAAGATTAGCGGTTTCATGACAGAGAGAACATACCTCATGCTCAAGACATCTTTGGTCCTCGTCTCCTATTTGCCTCTTTGGTTCCATTCACCTTCATGGTCTTCCGAACTGTGCGCTCCCCGCCTCTCACTGCCTGTGTGATTCCTGGTGGCTCCTGTCAGACTTTCACATTCTTCGTGTGTTAAATAAGATTGTTGAGATGAACAAAGGCCCAGGGCAGTGAGCGCTGCCATCGTGGGTGCTCCTCTCTTCCGGCCGGTCACCAGCTCCTGCTCCCGGTGCCTGGTCTGGAAACCAAGCCCGTCTTTGTTGGACTCGTGTCGCACTTTGTCCACTTAGTGTCTCGGTTTCTTTTTTAAATTGAAGTGTAGTCGGTTTACAACGCTGTGTTAATTTCTGGTGTCCAGCAGAGCGGCTCAGTTACACATACACACACATACACTCCTTTTCATATTCTTTTCCATCATAGGCTATTACAAGATATTGAGTATAGTTCTCTGTGCTGCACAGTAGGACCTTGTTGTTTATCTGTTTTATGTATAGTTAGCATCTGCAAATTGCAAACTCCTAGTGTATCCCTCCGCACCGCCTTTCCCCCGGTAACAGTAAGTCAGTTTTCTGTGTCTGTCAGTCTGTTTGTGTCTTGTAAATAAGTTCACTTGTGTCATTTTCTTAGAGTCCACAGATAAGTGACATTGTATGATGTTTTTCTTTCTCTGTCTGACTTACTTCACTTGTATGATGATCTCCAGGTCCACCCATGTGGCTACAGATGCCATGATTTTATTCTTTTTTTTAAACGGCTGAGGCTTCCTGGTTTCTGGCTCACCGACTAGCCCCCGACTCTTTGACTTGTGCAGAAGCAGCCCACGCAGACTCTGTCTCTTTGTTACCACACTGTACAAGGACAATCGTATGGAATCCAGATAAAAATCGGTGATATTTTTGGGTTTTGGGGTTACAACAGAGATTAGTGACGTATGTCACATTCAATTTTTCACGCACAGGTACTTATCACAGAGTTCAACTTTCTTCCCGACAAACATAGGGAAAGGTTTATAAATTCACTTATTGAAAAGCCTTGGCTGCTTCCAGTATTTTTTTTAATTATGTGTAATTACCGGTGCAGGTTTTATGTGGGGTGGCATTTTCAGATCGTTTTGGGTCAATACCCAGGAGCACTCTTGCTGGGTCAGAGGATAAGACTGTTTTTAGCCTGTAAGAAGCTTGCACGCTCCTTCAAAGTGGGGCACCGTTTTACATTCCACTGCAGCAATCGATGAGGGTCTCTGTCACTCCAAATACTCACCGGCAATTGTCATTGTTATTTTTTTTTTTTTTAAATCAGCTGTTCTTGTCCGTGTGTAGTGGTGTCTCATTCTCGCTCTCACTTTTAGCTCCATAACGGCAAGTGGTGTTGAGCGTCCCTTCAGGTGTCTCTCTGCCATCTGTGTGTCTTCTTCAGTAATGTGCTGGTTCTTCCCTTCTGCACATTTTTAAATTAGGTTATCTGATTATTCTTTGTATTAAGCGTTCTTTGCACACGTCAGATGCAAGTCCTTTATCAGACACGTGCTTTGCAGAGATTTTTCTCCCAGTCTGGTTCTGGTCGTTTGATTCTCTGCACAGTATCTTTCCTAGACCAGGAATTAAAATGACTCACCAATGTTTCCTTCATCCGTCATGCTGTGGTTTTCATCACCATCACAAGGTAATGTGTTTTTCTCCTACGTTTTCTCCTAGGTGCTTTATAGTTGTGTGTTTTTCGTTTAGGTGTATGATCAATTCTGAAACGATTTTGTGAAAGGTGTTGGGTGTGTGTCTGGACGACGAGGGGGGGAGGAGGTTTGACACAGACACTCGATTGTTCCAGCACCGTTCGTTGAAAAGATGATCCTTTCTGCACTGAATCGCCATTGCCATCTTGTCAAGTATCAGTCATCAGTTTTGTGTGCCTCTGTTTCTGGCCCTCTGTTCTGTTCAGTTGAATCCATGTGTCTGTTTTTTGTAAACCAGCATCGTGCTGTGTTGATTAAAGTAATACTTGGAGTCAGTTTGTGTCAGTCTTCCAGATCTGTTCCTCTTCAGCGTTGTGCTGGGTACTCTGAATCTTGTGTCTTTCAATAGAAGCTTTAGAGTCAGTATATAAAAATGTACAAAGAAGCTCGCTGAGATTTTGCTTGAGAATTCAGCTCCAGATCAAGTTGGCAAGAGCTAGTCTCTCAGCAATATTGAATCATCCTATTCATGCACGTGGACTGTGTCTCCATTTATTTAAATCTTTGATTCCTTTTATTTTTCTACACCTACATCCTGTATATGTTTTGTTAGCTTTTCACCAAAGTAGTCCACTTATTTTGTGCTATTGCAAATGGTATTTTTATTTTTATTTTCAAATTCCAATTGCTCATTTTTCCTGTATCAAAAGCACCTTTCTTCTATGTTAATCTTGTTTCCTGCACGCTTGCTGCGCGAACTTGTTCGTTCTAGCAGTTTCTCTGTTGATCCTTCGAGATTTCTACATCGACATCCGTAACTGTGAAAATGCCGGTTTCATTTCTTCTTTCTCAGTCTGTATGCCTTTTATTTTCTTATCTTGCTTTAGTGTAACAGCTAGGACTTCTAGTGCAACGTCGGATAGAAGTGATGAGAGGGGACGTGGGCATCTGTACCTCGCTCCAGATCTTAGGGGTAAGGTACCCAGCTGCTCATCAGCAAGTATGATGTGAGCTGCAGACTTTTTGTGGATACTTTTGAACAAGTTGAGTAAGGTACTTTTATTCCTATTCTGGTGAATACAAATTTTTAGCATGAATAGACACTGCATTTTATGAAAAGCCTTTTCTGCATACCTGCATCAGTTCACATGATTACGATGTTTCTTCTTAGTCTGTTGGTATGACGGGTTATACAAAGTGGCTTTCAAAAGCTGAATTAACGTTGCATACTGGCTATGATTTCCACTCGGTTGTGGTGTGTAATTCTTTTTGATACATTGTTAGATTTGGTTAGTCAATATTTTGTTGAAAATTTTTACATCAGACTTCATGGCGTATGTTGGTTTGTAGTTTTCCTTCTTTGTAATCTCATTACCTGGTTTTGGAATTAAGAAGATGCTGTCCTCGCAGACTGAGTTAGGGAGTGTTCCCCCTGCTTCTGTTGTTAAGAGAATAAATAGAATTGAACTGCATAAATGCTCAGTGGAACGAGGAGGGGAAATAAGGGGGACTGTCTACTTTTAAAGACATTTTTCTGTGCATTTCAGTTCAGGATTCCTCTACTGACTGCACTCCAAGCTCATTGATATATATATTTTTTTCCCTTAGACTTGTCCAGTCTACTGATGGACCCATTAAAGGCATTCTCGTGCCATACTTCAATTAAAAAAAAGGCATTCTTCATTGCCACTCCCATATTTTTCATTTCAAGCATTTCCTTTTGATTCTTCCATAGAATTTCTCTCTCTCTGCTTACATTTCCCATCTTTTCTTGTACAGTTGTTCATTTTTTTTTATGTCGAAGCCCTCAATATATGGATGATAGTTATTTTAAATCCCCTGTGCAGTAGTTCTAAACTATGAGCCAAATTCTGACGTTTACTTTGTCTCTTCAGACTATTTTTCCTGGCATTTTATCGCAACTTGTATTTTTTGTTATTGCTGTTCGAAGGCAGATCTGATACATCAGGTAACAGAAACTGAAGTAAATAGGCCTTCAGAGTGAGATGCTGTTAATTTGGCTTGAACCGGGCTGTGTTTAATATTTGCTGGATCTGCAGCTGCCCTGGCTTCACACTCCTCTAGGGCCCCTATTGAAGTTGACTTCCCTAAGACTGCTCCTTGGAGAGAGTCTGTGTCTTGCAATTTTTCAGCTGAAATCCATTATTATTATTATGATGATGATGATGATGATGTGTTGTTTGTTTTTGGTAAGATTAAAAAAGGGTGCGGTAAAGAAATAGGCCAGAAGTTGGTAACAGGAACTAGAAAGGGATAAATCATTTGGGGTTCCACATGTCAGGAGGCACTGAGCTTAGAAGGGCTTGACATAACCTTGTTTGTTTCAAATTTAAGTTTTAGAAAGGGAACGCACTTCTAAATACAGATGCAAAACCGTCGCTAAAAACAGTAGAGTGAGGTTCAAGTTCACACTGTGAAGTTTTAGATGGCGCTTGCGTGTAACCACAGGACCTACACATCCACACAGCAACAGGCTGACTCAGTGGTCAGTTCTTACTGATGTTTTTCCACTTTGTATAAAATTGTGAATGCAGGTTACATTTTAATGAAATTTCCCACATTTAGAAGATATTAAGATTACAACCTCATAGTATGTCATGCATGTGGAGAACTTTTAAACTATTTATTTGTCAAAATCTCCAAAATGAATCAAAAGGTCTATTACCCTCAGAAGAATTAAGATACTTGAGTGATGAATGCTCACAGGTCAGTTGATGAAGTGTTTGTTGAGCTTTTGAAGAGGAACTTGGATAATTATCCAATTGTTTTGGCTCTAAATTAGATTTCTACCCATGTAATTATCATAAGCACGCGTTCTGGCAGCTGCATTTATAAAATCTTTGAGGAAAACATATTAATGGCCTCACATTTTCTTCTGCTAATGAACCTATTACCATTCAGTCGCGAACACTATCGATGTATTAATAAAAATAGATGCAGTAAAGCAGACGAGCGGGAGCACTTTGAGATGAGTATCCAGGACTCCGGAGATTCCTAGCTCTGCTTTCTCGCGTCCATTGTCCCTGCCGGAACAAATGTTAGTAAAAACTCAATAAAGAGGAAAACCTGGTCTCTAGTCCCGGTGTTATGCACTCAACCCTTAGCATTCACGTCTAACCATCGCCTGAAGCAGGTGGTCGGCCTTCAGAACCCAAACATCTAGCTTCAGCCAGTTTTCTCACTTTAAAATTGATTTTTAGTCTTAGGGCTAAATATTACGTTATATTTTAAACGAATTGGATTCTGCTGTGCAATTCTGTTACTTCACAAATAAAAACATTGTCGGGACTAAGTTTCACGGCTAAGAGCACAGCCAGAGGCTGGAAGCGTATTGTCTGAGGCCAGAATCACTCCATGTCTTACGAGATCTGTAACCTTTACTGAACTTCACTGCAACCCTGCATTTTTGTCTGTGAAACAGGGATGATGATAAAAGCCACACTCTGGAGGTGTTAGGAATCCTACACGGAAAAAATGATGTAAAAGCCTCAGTGCGGCGCCTGCCTTTCCTTCCAGCTTCAGTGTGTGGTGGTGCTGCTGCTGTTGTTGTTATTGTCATTTAGTAAATGGTATTGAGATGAACAGGTAATTGGCACTTTCACTGCAGTGGTTGTCGGCTGGGGATGTTCTTCTGCCTCAGGGGACCCTGGAGACATCTGACTGTCACCGGTGGGGCGCTGGTGCCGGCAGCTCGTGGATAGAGGCCAGGGATGCCGCCAGCACCCCTCAGCGCGCAGGACAGCCCCCCACAGAGGAGAGTGGCCCCGCCCACAATGTCGGGAGTGACGAAGCTGAGAAAGCCCGAGTCGCTGTAAGCTTCAGCATTAGGCATTGTACCTTAAGGCTAAGTTTCATCTCTTAATAGTCTTTAAATCCTCATTGCTGGTCGCCAGGGACACATTTCGTAAAGGAATGTGTTTCACTCCTCTCTTTAATCATTCATTTCCTCATTTAAAGCAGACGCTATTAAGCCAGGCATCATGCCATGTGCTGGGACTTCAAAGATCAGTTAAACAAACCTTGCCCTTAATAAGCTCAAAAATATGAGGTCACACAGGGAAACAGACAACCGTCAGGACTCAGCCACGCTGTACACGATTCTGCTGCCCGAGGCAAAGTCTGTGCACATGGCTTCCTGAGCCAGGGGACAGACCTGAAAGATGCTGAGCGGGGAGCGGCCATGAAAAGGTGTGCGTTCTGGAAAGCCTTTCCAGGAGTAGTACACACAAGAGATTTCAAAGGAGAAGAGGAGACATCGAAAGCAAACAGGATGCAATGAAAAAGTGAAGGCCAGTGCTGGCGACAGTCTACACCTGGCCTGTGGTGGGGTAACGGGAAGAAGCGGAGGGGCGCCGGGGCTCGCCCTGTGCCTGGTGGACGAGCAGACACGGCGAGGGAAGAGGAATTCCGGGTTGCTGTGCGGGAGCCTGGGTGGATAGAAACGAGAGGCCCCCCGTGGAGAGGCCCCCCTCCTCTCCCCGCCAAGAGGCAGAGGAGGAAGGAGAGTGAGACCAGTTTGGACGGGCAGGGGTTACAGGTGGGGCCGATGGCTACAGAATTTAGGAGAGGAACCACTCCAAGCAGAAAGAATAGAAAATTACCAACAGGCAAATTTAGTTACTGGGACAGGGCAGCAGCCAATGCAATAAAACCTTCAGAATCATTAGGTTATGGTCTGGTCGTCTTGGGTTTGATCTTGTTAGAGATTTGGGTGTCCTTTAGGGCTTGACAGATGGGTCTGGAAGCACACGTGAGAGACGTCTGGGCTGGAGGTGCGGGTGGGACACGCGTGGACGGACGGGAGGGAGGAAGGCAGCCAGAGAAATGCCTGGCATGCTCTGCTTGTTGTTTAGCTGCTGAGTCCCCTGCCGAACGCCACAGGTAAGCGACAACACATAATGCACACGCTGAGAGGAGTAAATGGGTTTGTGAAGATACGTTATTAATAGTATGAATATCTTTATTATACTATTACGTTCTGAAATCACAGTTCACAGGTACACTTTTTCATCTCTTTCACTTAAGGTATTGCCTACAATTATTGTTCATTATCTATTTATGAGTAAATAACTAAATGAATGATTTTACACAGGAGAATTACAGTCTTCAAGACTGATTTGCCTAAATTATACACACGTGTGTATGTAATATGTATATTTATACACGCATGTGTGTATGTGCTCACATCCGCACACACCTCCTTTCTTGAGATAATGTCTCATTCAAAAGAATGTGCAATTGATGGGGAGGGATAAATGATGAGTTTGGGATTAACAGATACACACAGATAAGACAGGTAACAACAGGGTCCTACTGTACAGCACAGGAAACTACATTCAATGTCTTGCAATAACATATAGTGGGAAAGAACCTGGAAAAGAAATCACACATATATACACACACATATACATATGACTCGGTCACTTTGCTGCACACCTGAAACTAACACAACAATATAAATCAACTATACTTCAATAAAATCAATAGAAAAAGATTGTGCAATTGGTCAACTCTTAGCAAGTGAAATTATGTGTGTTTTTAAAGTCAAAGAGACAGTGAAAGAACTGTGCAAACTGCATGTGCTCAGTGATACACGGTCACACAGAACAGGCGGAAAGAAGCCTGGTAGCCTCCAGCCCCCATCAGTGCATCCAGGAATAATTTAAGGAAAGAAACTTTGCCTTCGTGAGGGAAGGCTGAAGCTGGCCTCGGGTCCTGCTGGGGAGGTCGGCCCCTCCCCCGGGACCCCTGGCGATGCACTGACCCCTCAGAGAGGCCTTCAGGCAAGTACTTAGGAAAGTGCTGGGCAGAGACAGAGCACCCCGAGGTGCCCAGGCCTCCGAGGAACGATGGTGCACGTCAGGCTTACACATCCAGAACATTCTAAAGTCGACGCTGACACAAGATAAAACAATGGCTCATTTTGACCAAGAGCTTTTTAAAAGGCAAGTGTATTTTTGGCGTTGATTCTTGAAGTAACTTTTTGCCTCCGGCGTGGAAGGACTTGGGGCTGACCAAGCGGCGTTGCTAACCTCCCGGCTCCGCCAAGGCCTCGGGCCGAAGGGCTGGGTCGCCCGCGCTTGAGCTGAGGCTCCATCAGCTTCAGCGCATCACCGGACACGGGTCATTTCTCCAGTTCTGAGGTTCCCTTTCCTGCAGGAATCTCCTGCTCTTTTCCGGAAAGGAGCTGACTCGGTGGGGGCTGCGCTGGGGGCCCGGCGAGGGCCCCCGACTGCCCCTCTCCGCTCTGCGCCCTTAACCTCCCCCCGCAATCAGGCAATCAGGTGGCTCATCTGCCTGCTTAACAAACAACCACCACGCATTCCGGGTGGTGCTTCTCGGCCTGGGGCTTCTCCGGACGGCGGCTGCCGGCTCCCGTTCCAGTTACTAGACCTGGGGGAGGGCCCGGAACCGCAGGAGCCATCAGAGCAGCGGATGCCCGGCCCCGTGGAGGGAAGTCTGCAAAGTGAGCAGCAGGACCGTGCAGACCAAGAAGGGTTTCTCTCACTATTTTCCAGTGACCAATTAGAACATTTAGAAACGGTTTGGGATTCCGTGATCCGGGCCCGACTCCGCCTTCAGCATCTGTGAAGCATGGGACAAGCCTCAGCCTGACTCTGGGCCTTTGTTTCTTGGTCCCAGCTTACCTGTGTGTATTATTATTATTAAACACACACACACACAAACTCAGATCTTGGAACTTAGGAGAAAGCATGGAAGCCGCAGATTCCGTTCACGCAATAAAAGACTGTGTTGATTTTTCACTCTCACACCTGGTGCCTGATCTCGGTGTCCCAGCACAGCAGATGTGCACGCTTGTCTTCTCTGCACAGTCCGTGGCTAAAAGCAAACAGAAAGGGCCCCCAAGGGCCGCCATCAAGCGAATGACAATAGAAGCCCCCTCTCCTCACCCCCCACCCCCATCCCAGGACCCAGGACCCAGACCTGGAGCTGCAGCCACGAAGCTCCGCATGTGATGCAGTTTGACTTGCTTACACGACCTTGTTTGGAGTTGGTGTGCATGTGTGTGCCATGATTTATGTCCACATCCACGTGCACACACATCCTCATAGAAGGAAAACCACTGTCCTGCACTCCTGGTTATCACCGACATTTGCTCAAAGAAGCTAATAAAACTGTTAGCCATGCGAAAACTTTTCTTTTTACATTTTTTGATTTTACCATCCTCATTCACTAGAATCTAATACTTTGCATAATTTTGGAAATATCATGTAAAGTATTTGGTGGGACAACATTACAGATTTCTATTATAAGGTAGAGGATAAATATTTGTTAAACACCAGCAGTATGTGTGTGTATATGTGTGTGGTGTGCACACACGTGTGTGCACATGCATACACATATATGCTCCAATTATAACTTTATCTTTTCTAATTATTTTACAAAATAATTTATGTATTGGGGAAAAGTCATGTCTATTTGAGAATATTTTAAACGCATAATGCTTATTAAATTAATATAAACACGTCTGAATGGAATGCCATGCTTACGCAGACACAGATGCACACTCGGCGAGTTACGTGGCACACGCAGAGCGCGTTCTATAAATTATTAACACCTAATTTATTCAAAAGCTCTGGAGGATGTTGTTTATCACATAAGTGAGTTTTTCAGGTGATTGAACCTTAATATTTCAAGTAGGAGCATTCATTTTAAACATCTGTGAGGAAATCTGAAGTTCACCCTCCTGGAGCTCTTAGGGAGATAACATGGAGCATAATAATATTAAAGCCAGTAAAACACGAATGTTACTGTAGATCGAGTACCTGCTCCACGGCAGTGACTTCGCACCTGTTTATTATGTGAGAAAATCTCTGAGGCTGCCTAAGCCGAGCGCTCTCATTCACATCTGACTGCTGAGCGAAGTGAGACTGGGAGAATTTGTGTAACAAGGTTTAGGTCACAAAACCTGGAGCGAGATACTTGGTATTCAAAGCTACGTCTTTGTCCTTCTGAAGCAATCGCCTTCCCTCGGTGGAATTACCCCTCCCGCCCCCGGGCTCTCGGCGGGCTGTTCCGCAGAGCGGCGTTGCACCTGCAGGCCCCGCGATGCAGGGCCATGCACCGGGAAGCCTCGGGCTCTGACGAGCTTCCCTGCATCCTTCCCACGTCTCTTTGGTGTCCTTCCCTTCCGTGGTCTCTGTGTCGTTTCATCAAAACAGTGAGTATGATAAGAATTGTAAGGTAAAGCCTATTTGGTAATCAGGGGTATGTGTTAGTTTTTTTGTCTTCTTTTTAAAAAAAATATATTTTGATGTCACTTTTTAGTTTCCTAGCAGTAAAGCTGCCGGGAAGCCTGACTGCTGAGCAAGCAGGGTTCCTGTATTTGTACACTCACTTGCGAGCCATGTTGTACTGCAAAGAAATGCTTAGAAGGAAATGTGAGTCAAGAATGACACTGAAATCTCAATAGAATGTGCTTTTAGAAACACTAAATACGGTAGATCAGTTTGAGTTCTTCCAAAATATGCTCCCTTCACAGCTGCTTTCCAAATTGTCTGAGAGCTTTAGGAAAGGAAATGTATTAATAAAAACAACCAGCTTTCCCCCTCAATCTCTGATTTTAAAGGATCTGTGTGAACTGCTACAGACAATATAAAGGTCTTATCTATGTGTTTCTATAACTGGTTGCCTTTTTCTTCTTTTTTCTTTGGTAAGAGAAGAACGTCAAACCTCTAGTTTCTTTGTAGCGTATAATTGTAACAAGATAGTCAAAGAAAAGAGGAGGCTTTGAGAAATGAAAGTCATTCCTTAAAGTCTGAGGATTTAGTAGATTATGAGAGAAAATTAACTCATGTTCAAAGGGTTATTAGAAAAATCTAAGAGGCTCTGACAACGAAACTTCTGTGCTGCACTCAGGCACAGACTTCACTGGGCAGCACGAAATATGAAATAAGATTTAAGAGCTCCCTGATCAGGAGGGCACAGATCATTGCAAAGCCCCCTTTAATTAAAGGTGGAATTTGTCTGGATCGTGAAGAGGTTGGACACATGGACAGATTTACAGGTTCAGTGTGGCTGCGAGGAAGTTTCATGTTTTCTCCCTAGAAGAAGCTCATTTTTTGAAAAGAAACAGTTTTGTCCATAGATAATATATTTAAATAATAAAAATAGATGCATATCTGTTCCCTTATTTCTTTTTATTATAAGCTCTAAATTTTTATCATCAAACTTTATTCTGACCAAAGAAGTAACATTTTAAAAATCAGTGGGAAAAAAAAAACCCTCAGAAAACCAAAGCTTTACCCAGTTGCATTAGTCTGAGTCCACATCCACACACATTTATTTTCATTGTGACTTCAGAGAGGAATCCTCACACTGTTTTTCAGATCATTTCGAGATCAGTCAGACTGGGACAATGAAGTAGAAAATAGTCTACAGTTTGTGCTGTTTGCTTTAACCCTGCTCTTCAGGGGCACCGACTGTCCACTCCAGCAGCACCAGCCCTGGGGGTCCCAGCCCATCAGCGGGCAGGCTCCCTGGAACCACTGGCCTCCACCTGCCTTCTCCTCATCCTCCCAGGTTCCTTGGCGGGGCGGGTGCGAGCTGCCAGCCCTTCCCTTCACCCAGCTACCCGCCTCCGCGCACCCCTACAGCTGCTCCCCTCCTCGCCTGGGTCTCCTGTTCTGGACAACTTACAGGAAAGGGGGCCAACAGCTTTATTTGGACTTGTTCTTTACGGCAGCCCCTACACACACACGCGCGCGGGCGCGCATGCGTGCTTTAGAACCGAGTTATTGATCGTGGGTCTAGAGCTGGTGTCTCAGTGAGTCACATTTTCCTGTCCTCAGAACTACCCCTCCCTGTCCCCTGCATTTCTGAGCCAAATACCTGAGCTTTTTCTCTCTTCCCTTAAGTGGATTCCATCTCAGGAGGCCCTGGATTTAGTAACGTATGTACGTGGCTGCATGGTGGGCTATTCACGGAATGTGCAGGTGCACACTGGCCCCCCATGTGTGCGCTAAGCCGTCCAGGACTGGGCCTCCCCAGGAAGCCTTCAGCCCAGCATTCACCTTCTATAACTTTAGAAAGGGAATTCAATTTTCCCTTTTCATTTTGTGGAAAAATTAAAGACTAAGCAGCATATGTGCTGAGGGTTCAGTTGGAATTCCAGAGGGACTAGATTTGAATGAGAGCTTGGCCTCTCACAGCTGAGCAGCCTTGGACAAATGCCCTGACCTGCAAAGGGCGTTCCTCACCTGTAACCTGGAGAGAAAGATAAAATCTGCTTCACAGAGCGGTTGTGGGGCCAAAATAAACTTACAAGCTTCTGCACAGCAAAGGAAACCATAAGCAAAACAAAACGACAACCTGCAGAACGGGAGAAAATTTTTGCAGAAGATGAAACTGACAAAAGCTTGATCTCCAGAATATATAAACAGCTCATACAACTTAATAAGAAAAAAACAAACAACCCCATCCAAAAATGGGCAGAAGACCTAAACAAGCAATTCTCCAAGAAGAAATACAAATGATCAACAGGCACATGAAAAAATGCTCAATATAACTAATTATCAGAGAAATGCAAATCAAAAGTACAATGAGTTATCATCTCACACCAGTCAGAATGGCCGTCATTCAAAAGTCCACAATGACAAATGCTGGAGAGGCTGTGGAGAAAGGGGAACCCTCCTACACTGCTGGTGGGAATGCAGTTTGGTGCAGCCACTATGGAAAACAGTGTGGAGATTCCTCAAAAGACTAGGAATAGACTTACCATATGACCCAGGAATCCCACTCCTGGGCTTGTATCTAGAAGGAACCCTACTTCAGGATGACACCTGCACCCCAATGTTCATAGCAGCACTATTTACAATAGCCAAGACATGGAAACAGCCTAAATGTCCATCAACAGGTGACTGAATAAAGAAGATGTGGTATATTTATACAATGGAATACTATTCAGCCATAAAAATGACAACATAATGCCACTTGCAGCAACATGGGTGTCCCTGGAGGTCCTCATCCTAAGTGAAGTCAGCTAGAAAGAGAAAGAAAAATACCATATGAGATCGCTCATGTGTGGAATCTAAAAACAAAAAAAAAAAAAAAGAAAGAATATAACATGGTTTTAATTATATATGGATTTTATGAGCCTATTTTGTGTGTGTACATCCACAAAATTCTGTATCATTTAGAAGATTTGTTTACTATTGAGTAGAGCCATTATAATGTCTTAATTTTCTCATTTGCATAACTACAGATAAAATACTATAATACAATCTTTAAATACCCAGATGTTGGAACCAGGGAAACCTACATTCAAGTCCTTGTAATTCTATTTCTATTGGGAGGCCATGGACAATTTATTTAACTTCTTCTTTGCTTCACTTTTCCCATCCAAAATGGGATTCTGTTATTCTAAAACGGCATGATAAACGCTCCAAGCTCCCAGGATTGTTGTGGGAATAAATGAGGTGAGGCTTTAACCACATTTTACACAGTGTCTGGGAAACAATTAAGTTTTTTAAAAAGTGTCTCATCATCATATTCTTCATTTTCTAACATTCTTGGACTTTGTGGTTCAGGCAAATCAATTTTATTATTTACTGTAGATACTTCCTAAATTAAGTTTGTAAAAGCTTGACTCAATTTTTATTGTATGAAAATATTTTTATTGAAGAAAATATCAGAAGTGGAGTCAAAATTGGGCTAGTGATGATTTGGGTATTTTTTAAAATGCTTTAAACTTGGGTGATGCATAAAACATTATTGGAGTGAGCTGGGATGCAGCTATGGTTCTGTTTCAGACAATCTTGCTGTCTATCTGATCTGTGGATGCTGACATAAGTCTACATTAGCTATAAAGCATGCTTGACAGAAGCAGGAAGGAACAAGAGATTCTTTGAATGGCTTCTATTTTGATTTAATTCCTTTTGTATTAGAAAGTAGCTTTATCCTTAATAACTGATGATTCAAAATGTCATTCTCATTTTGCTATGAATTCTTACAATTTCCGTCCATTATATGCCGTTCAACAATGAATGAGATTATTGAGCAATATTTCTATTTATTCTTAGTAATGAAAGAGCTGTTCTAATCATTTAAATATTATGGGTTTTAGAGAGCTCAAGGCTTCACAGCCCCAGAATGGCTAGTGGCAGAGCTGTATAACAAGCTCGAAAAAGTCCGAATTTATTGTTTAAGTGTTGTTGGACCAAAAAAATCAGCTAGTTAGGAAATAAACTAATTAGTACCAGTTCAGGCAAACTAACTTGTCTATTTTCTAACTAGCCAAATACACACACACACACTTTTTAGAAGATTCAAGTTTTCATATAAGAAAGGCCATAGAAGAATTATAGAAGAAATTAGATTAATGTTGCTAATTTGTCTCTGCTAAGATACAACAAAAAATTACAATTTAATTACATAATATTTAAATATGATTTCTTCAAAATTAAAAGCCAAGTAAGAGACAATTAATCAGCATACATTTGCCAGAAAATAAGACAGAAACATGTTTAGAAGGATTAATATATAACACACCACAGAGACTAGAACACACTATAGCCCCAGTTTAGGAAAGAAGAAAAGAAAGAAAGAAACTTCATAGAAGAAAAATAGCCAAATGGAGATGGACTCCGCCTCCCGTGCCTCCAGCTTACTTGCTATTGTGCCTCGCACAAGCCATCTTCCCTCACCCCTCCCGGACCCCAAATCCCAGGAACACTGTGATCCGCAGCCCTGTCCCTTGTCCACAGCATGTCTTCATCTCCCTCCTTCACTTACACCCATCCCCCACACACCCACTCAGCCCACTCGGCCTTCTCTTCTTCCAGCACACCCAGGACAAACCCACACTCCAGGGGAGCACAGCTGTCCACAGTCAGACGGCCAGATGTGTTTGGACAATCAGGGCATCAGACAGATTGACATCCGTCTACGTGTGTGTGATCACTAACCTCACCTGGGCCCTTGATTCCCAGCTGCCCTGCTGTGTCTCCCTAGACAATTCAGCAAAAACAAGCGATGAATGCCATGACTATAGATGTGTTTCCAGAACATTTACTAGATGCCAGCGTGGTTTTTAAATTTGTACACATTCATGTAGCTGGTGAACAATTTTGATCATAGGAAAAGTCAGCAGAAGAGCAATTCCACAAACGAATCTAGTCTTTTTGCTTTTTTTAAGTCGTCTTTAAATGGTGTAGTCCAGCATTGTGCCTCGTGGGTGATGACGGGGCAGCTCTGCCAAACCCGGACTCCCCGCTGAGCCTTCAAGGCCCTCCTCCCCCAGCCTGAGCTGACCGGCTCGCTTGCCACTGACTGGCGAGGTTGTGTTTTATGTCAGAACTGCCAAAGTTGGGGCGCATTTCTCACACAAAGTGTAGGAACAAATAAAATAGCTGTAATGGACAGTGTTTGCAGTGATCACGATTTAGGGACACATGGCTTCCTACTCACCACTTCCACCCCCACCGGGGGGCAGCAGGGATGTGCTGAGCTGCACGTGCAGTTACAGGGGCTGCAATCACGCCGTCGTTCATGGGCAGCCCCCTCCGGCAACCTGTCAACACAAATGGTCTTGGTTTCACCCATTTTTTTTAATTGAACAGAATGTTCATAAATGAATTACTGTCCATGTTCAACTGTAGGTTTTCCAGACTTGGAAGAACTGATTTAAAATTAAGAAGGGATAGGGTCGTGGACTGTTTGAAACAAATATTAATTTGTAAAGACTCACATGCGCCCAGCTGGGCTGTCAAACAGGTACTCAGAATGTGAAATTGACATGTGCAATTTCTTAATTCTCAAAAGGAGAGAAAATAGTGCAGCAACGATCAACACCGAGATAGTGGAATTCACCTGGCCCTCACCCAGTTCTCACGCACTTCACTTGGAATGGGTACCACAAGGCTGCACATACATGAGTTCTGACTAAGATTAGGGAAGTCTTATCTGTTTTGTTTTTTTTTTTTTTTTGGCTTCTTAAAAGAGAGGCTGAGATTACTTAAAGCAATTAAACCATGCTGATTATAAGTAGATGTCGGTTTCTAATTAGTGAGTGGGATGTTTTTAAGGAAAGTCTGTTTTGGGAGGATGGGGTTCTTTTCTGTGGCCCTGGCTCATTGTTAAATGGATGAAATCATAAGAGAAACAAGATCACTGCCGCATTACAAAGCCTGCGTGGCCTGTGGCTCAGTGGCCCACAACCTGCCGTGTTTCTACGGCTGCAGGAGATGGGGTGAGATTGCCTTGTGCGGCCGTCAGCTGCCCCATGGAAAGGTGCCACCAAGCAGCCTCTGCCCCAAGGTGGGGGCCTTGCTCCTCCCAGGGACATGTGGACACGTGAGCAGGCTGGGGAGCAGCCTGGGCCCTGGCCCCTGATTTCAGAACGCTGGCTCTTATCTTCCCCCTGAGCACGGCCCTGCAGCTGTCAGATGGCTCTGCGTTTTAAATCCCATTGCCTGTCAATCATGGGCAAATGACAAGAAAAAACTCGAGCATAAAACCTGAGTCCTGGGGAGCAGAAAGGTTTGCTTTTTGCTGAGGACACTCAGCTTCTGTGGCTTAGTTTTGATTTGCTCCAGTGTAGACAGTTCTTTTTGTTTTGAAATATGTTTTAAAGGCTCTGGGTCCAGAATAAAATTCAAAGGATATGAAAGAAAGCAACTGAAGGGAAAGAGAAAAATCTGTGAGACAGGAAGTGGCCCCAACTCATTAAAGACCAGAGGCCTGGCTTTCCCAGGTGTGTGGGGTGCGGTCCAGGCCTGTTCATCACTGGGATGTAGCCTTCAGGCGTGGAGTCCATATTTAAGGTGGAGAGAAATTCTTTCATCCGCGGACACTTCTGATCGGAGGCGCAGCTCTGGATGGTCTCAGTGATGTGGGGACTGCGGAGCGCTCTCTGTGCGGCTCTTTTGGGCCAGGAGGGCTGAGTGCGCACCTGCCGGCAGGTGGAGGGCTCCTTGGGACAGCGGGGTCTTTGTGAAACTGCTCCTCAGAGCTGGGCCCTGGCTGTGGGATGCCTCTGCCTTCCATGTGCCTTCTGCTGGTTAAGCATTTGAAACTCACTCAAACCCCAATTACAATTTTTAAACCTCTACTGCAATGATGTAAATCATGTCTTTGCAGCATTATTTTATTTTAAATCCTATTTTGAAAGATGTCTTAGAGGAACCAATCTTTTTTCCCTAAGGCCCACTATTAAGTATTAACACCTTCCAAGGCAGAGACCTGTTTCAATATCAAAGTAGCATTCCGATTCTTAAAACTTTACTTTAGGAATGAACTTTACCCAGATCACATAAACTGGGTCAAACTACCATGGACGAGTCATGAGCAGGAAGTACGTAAGGGACTTTGTTCATGTTTTTACAAATAAAAGTCATTCCATTTCTCTTACAAATAGAAAAATATAAAGTAGAAAAAATAATTATTTTTAACTACATATAACGCTACAAAACACAGAAATCACTGCTAATAGTATATGTTTCCTATGGGCATTTCTTAAGTCAGTTCATAATGATGTTTTTTGTATCTGCAGGTAGCTGACACATATGGTCAAATTGTTATTAAATAAACTAACTAGCTTCGTGCTTCCCCAGCAGTGCGTGGTTAGGCCCATTTTATTGTGTCGAACCTTCATCATGTATCTGTGTGTGTGTCTGTGTGTATCAGGGTATTCTGGTTTGATAAGCAAACATGCATCTCTGGTTTCTAGAAAAAGTGAGCATTTGTAAGAACCAGCCTTGCTTCTTTGAATACTCTGTTCAGAGCCTTTGCCCGTTTTTTGAGGCTTTAGTGGTTTTCATATAATGTTGCGTGAGTTCTTTGTATGTTATCTTTTCTCTGCTTTCATTTGATTAATTTGGTTATTTTATATAAAATTGTATGTTTCTATATATTCCATTTTTAAATGATTTTGCCTTTCTTATTTTTAAGCCTAGACAGTAGGCAGTTCTCTAGTAAAGGTCTTCTGATGGAAGTGGCTGCCAGACGCCTGGGCCAGACCTGCACGGGACCAGTGGTGCCTTTCACATCTGGGCCTCGATCCACTGTGCAGTGGTTCACACGACCTCATTGAACTGGCATCTGGCTTTGCGTTTGTGTTCTGACACCTGACTATCTCCCCACATCCAGCTACCAGCGTGATCGAGCCTCTTGTCTTAACACCCTGAGCATCCCTGTGCCAGCCTTGTCTGGACCTGGGTAGTTTTCAGTTTTCTTCATCAGTTCCTGTGGAAAGGTAAGGCGGGTCAAGGTGATGTGCTTGGACCTGAGACAGGTGTTTTATCAGACTTCAGAGTCATTCCCAGGAAAATACACTCCTAACTGAGACACGGGAAAGACTTGGCAACTTTTAGCTTTCAACAAATTTACAGAATTACGATATTTTAGAGTTTAAATCTCTAAAGCATGCTAATAGGTTTTTTTTTCCCTTTTTTTTTTTAGTGGAGGGATTGAACCAGTTAACTTTTTTTCTCTTTTCCATTCTCACGGAGGGAATTAAGACTGAGAGGTGCCCTGGGGACCGCCCAGAGTCTGCTGGTGAGGAAGCCAGCTCGGGCGGGGAGCGGCCATGTCCTTGGGGCTCAGTGTCTATCGATGGTAGCTTAGAGAAGCCAGGCCCTTTGACTACGCCAGGATCGACTGCGACTTTACCAGATCCCCAGTCAGAGAAAATCAATGCATCAGCACCCCTGTGCATCAGGGACAATGGAGACTTTTCTTGATCATAAAGGGGCATAACTCTGAGTTGCAAATCACATTTAATCGGGAGTAGAAGGAAAAACGCACTCTGATCACACTTCCATAGGATGCTTTTCACCTCAAGTCCTGAGTTCTTCTCTTGAATTAGTCACCAGTCCAATTTTTTTCCAAAGCATAGTACACTCCTCAAAGAAGCACCTACAGAAGAAATTCAGGAAGGTGAGATGCAGAGCATTAAAAAAAAAAAAAGATTATTTCTAAAAAGTCCTTCTGAAGTAAACTCATTGTGTAAGAGGATGAAATCGTTTAATTAATTTGGTAAGTTGACAACAATCAAGTTACTGACAAGTCGCAGCAACAAGCACACAGGGGGAGCTGCGGTCCTGTGTGCTTAACAGACACGTGAAGAAGAAGGCAGGGTTTCGCTACCACCTTACCTCAGTCTTCTTAGTAGCCTACGTGCCCCGTGTTTTCTGGGCTCATGCAGATGTGAATGGAAGTTTGAATGACTAAATAAATGAAAAGCCCGTTGTCTGCAGAGGCCAAGCACACGTATGACGTGGGGTGATGCGCCCAGAAACCCACCGCAGCTCCTGCACCTCACAAAAGCCATTGTCAGACTGTATTTGGCTTTAATGATCTGATTCCCAGATGTAATAACGCTGTTCCATTCAAAGATCCTCTCTCCCTTTCTCTTCCCCTTCCTTCTTAAAGGTTCTCATTGGACCTCTATTTTTGGAAGTTGGGGTCACGTAGTCCTGGAGAAGCAGGTCCCAGTAAGAGCACACACACCTGGGGAGACTTCAGCTTTCGCTGCAGCCCTTACAGAGAATAAACACCAAGAAGACGGGGGCTGCCAGAATACAGCTGACTTTCTGCAGATATCCCCGGGGGAAACGCAGGGGGGTGATGCTTTTTCTCTTCGGAGCTTCTGGCTGAAGGGATGGGGGCGAGAGATCTCCGGACAGCTGGTGAACGCGCGGGTGAAAGCCCCTGCTCCTCCCGTTCCCCTCTCTCCTACGGCGTGCGCCATCAGCGCTCTGTTTTCTTCACCCAGATTTCTGCCCATGAGCAAGTACCAGGACGCTCTTTGGGCAGCTAGGACCAAGGCACTCTCTGGCAGCTTTTCCCTAAGCAGGGTTCAGTCTTCAGCAGCAACATGCAGACCTGACTACTGTGAAGTCAGCAAAAGCAGGATGAAGTCACGAGGGCGATTTCTCGGGCATCCGGTAACTCCTCTGTACAAGCCCTTGACCTCTGGCTAACAAAGATCAAGGTATTTTAGCATCGCCTCATTTCACTCATTTCTTTCCTCATGTGAAAAAGATTGACAGGCTGTGTAGGGAAATTAGAGTCTGTAAGGCGTTTCCTGGTGTATCTCACTTGGATTTTCATAGCATCCTCCGTGGGGAACTGGGCTGGGTACGTGCTGTTTCTGGGTTTTAGGATGAGAAGGTTGCAGCTCGCAGGGCTTCACGGGTTTGGCCAGGGGAGCAGGGCCACGTGGAGACAGAGCAGACTCTCAGAGCCGGTCTTCAGAGTGTGCCTGGGGCCCTCTCTTCATCCTCCTGGGTCTCCCTCAGATGCTCCTCGACAAAGTTTTGAACCACCCCCACCTGCCCACTGCTGTCCGGTCAGCACAGCGCACGTCCTGCGGTCCATCAACACCTCAGATCATCTCTCCTCACTTTCCAGTAAGGTTCCCTGTCTCTCTCCACCGGTTCTTGGTTGTATCACAGCAAACCCACCCATATTGTCGTGTGGGGTTGCAGTAGCCTTTGGCAGTTTCAAATTATTTGTTTTGAGAATTAATTGAATTGTGTGATGAAGAAAGGTCCTCTTGAGATTCTGCCTTTAACTCCATGCTGAATTCTGTCTTGCAGGGCGAGGCAGAACTTTATGGGGTCTTTCCCCATTGCTTTTTTTGTTTGTTTGTTTGGAATGAGGGTTACTGAGGAGATCCCTGTGCACTTTTCTGCTCCCCGAGGAATAGAATCCCTGCAGTGATCAACCCCCCTCGTGACATATGTGTTTCTCTGAGCTTAGCGTAAAGAACATAAGCTGATTTATAAAGCCGCCTCACTACCACAACCCAGAACCAACTGTCAGTCACACTGGAGCAAAAGCCAGAATATCAGCATTCTCCAAGCCAGCTCTCTGCCCGGGGGAGCCTGAAGCCCTTCAGCAACCGCGGACGCGCAGCACGCTGGGGTGAGGACGGGGCGGGGTGGGGGGGCCCGGACGATGGCTGGCTTGTCTGGTGGCTTGCTGCAAAAAGCGAGGGCGTTAGACAGGCCTTTGCGCCAGTTCTTCTAGAATGGTCGGTTATAAGAGACTTTTGTCTCTGTAAGAGTGATCATTGAAAATACAGTTGATTATCGATTAAGACTCCTGGGACTAATTCAATGAATGAGTAATGAATGCTTTTAGGATTCCTTCCATGTACCTACACCTGAACGAGGCTTAGGGGACAGAGAAAAGTGACTGGAGTGCGTGCTTGTCACTCAAGACCGGATCTAATACTGTGACGCCTCAACATTCACGCTAATTTCTAAGATAATTTGTATTTTTGTTCCTTAGCAATTGTTCGATATTAAAACAAATTAGAAGGTGGCCATTTCTTACTTTCATAGTAATTCATTTCTCTATTCTTCTATTCAGTATTCTTTATCATGAATTTGTTTCATTTAAGAGTCTAGATGAATAAATTATGTATATTGATTAAGCGAGCAGTCACATTCCAAAATTCAACAGGAGCAGGGCAATTAGGATTCACCTTTCTCCTTCTTTTTAATGTCCCATCCCAGCTTAGGTTGTTTTCTGTTAGATTTTTTTTTCTTTGACAGTTGTCAATTTTTTTCTTAAACTACAAATAAAGGATGCTCTTTCTAAAGAATTTAGATTATTCAAATAAGTATAAAAATAAGTATTAAAAATACCACTTATAATCTCCACAGCCAGTGATTTTTATTAAATGCAGCTGGGTAACCTTTTCAGTTTCTTAGGAAAAACATTTTAGGAAAAAAGTTTTAGGAAAAAAGAAGTTTGTTTCCATATAGTAAAGTATTTCTCCCCCAAAGTAGCTCTAATGTACATATAAATTGGCATCTTTTTTTAAGTATCATGGACAATTGCTCCTGCCATAAAGTATTTTTCTACGTTGAGTTCAATGCTGCATAACATCCCATATTATTATATGTGCTACCTACTTTCTTTTAAAATGTTTAGAACGCTTTCCTCCTTGTTGCTGTCACAAATAACGCCGGATAAAAATGCTGCCCATGTGTCTTTATTTAAATAACTTACTGTTTTCTTACCATAGGAGGAATGCTGGTTAGAAAGCGTCGTCAGTTGAAGACTGTCCCCTAAACCTTCAAGTTCACTTGGAATCTCAGAGTGTGACCTTATTTGGAAACAGATCTCTGTGGCTGTGACTAATTTGGGGACCTCAAGTGTGATCATGGTGGGCTTAGGGTGGCCATAGCCCCAGTGACCGTGTCCTTGAGGGTAGGAGAGGAGAGACAGAGAGACAGGGAAGAGGCCAGGTGAAGACGGAGGCAGAGGTTAAAGTGACGTGACCACGAACCAGGGAGCAGCTGCAGACACCAGAAGCTGGAAAAGTCAAGAAAGACCCTCCCAGCCCCGCCTGCCCCCGATTGCGGACTCCGTCTTTCAGAACCGTGGAAGAATGAAGTTCTGCTGCTTGCACCACTGAGTTTCTGGTGATTAGTTACAGCAGCCACAGGAAACTAATGCAGGAGGCATGGCTTTCCCTCTAGAGTTTGTAATTATATGCCTACCACATTTTCAGAAAAATTTTACCTGTTTATTCCAGTTTTTTCTCTGCCGTGATTAAGAACTATTAATTCACCAGTTAACCAAAAATGTGCGTTTGACGTAGAAATAATGCTCTCACTCACTTCCGTGTGTTTGGGTCTGACTAGAGAGTTGAATGACTGACAGGACACTAGATTCTAATGACTGTGAGGTCATGGACACGACCCTAAAACACTCACTGAGTATTTATTAAGGCTTACGCTTCGGGGATGGGTAGGTGGATACACACATTAGTAAACAGTCTGCCTATAGCAATACCTAAGTTAATCATTACAGGATATAATGCGCCAACGACAAAAAGCCCTGCCCTCCAGAATGGCACTGCTTCCAGCGGGGGAAGAGGAGGAAAAAGACACCGAAAGCAGCACTGCGCCACTGCCATAACTGTAAGCACTTCCTCCGTGCTCGTGGCCCCCAGACTCACGCCTCTGGCCCAGACTCCTTTCCTCATCTCTACATGCGTGTATCCAACGTGACTTGGCTTCTCACTTGTCTAATGAACATCTCAAACTCAACGTAACATAAAATGAACTCACACTCTCCCCACAAACCCATTTCAGTGGCAAACATCCCTCTCTCTGTTGAAGGCAACACAGCCCTCCCAGCTGGCTTAGCCCCAGAGCAAAGCTCAGAGCCAGCTTTTACCCCCCACCCGGCCTCTCCGCGTTAATCTCCGGTGTACTGCGGTCTCCAGTGTCTAAGCAGATGCAGAATTTGACCACTCAGCTCCCCCTCTGCTTCTGAGACGATGGTCCAGGCCGCCATCCATCTCCGGCCCAGGGACCTGCCCTCGTCCGCTAACCGAGCTCATGCCTATGTCTCCATCATACCTCAGGCTCACTGTAACGGCCAAAGGCAACCCACGTGGGACGACCTTGACTCACAACCTCTCTCGGATTTCCGTTTCACCCAGTGAAAACCGACGGTCTTACAATGGCATGGCCTTTTATGATGAGTGTGGTTCCCCTCACCTTTCCAGACTTAGCTTGTATTTTTTCCCCACCTCATTCATCCTGCTCAAGCATCACGGGCCCCCTTTACATATCTTGAGCTCACCTGTCAAACCCAGTCTTAGGGCACTTGGACCAGCTGTTACCTCCAGCTGGAATATTCTTCCCTTTCATTACCTGTCCCCTCCTCTTCTGCTAAAATTCCAAGACTTTTCTCAGATGTCTTGCTTTTACTGAGGGCTAATATGATTTGTGCTAACACTGAAATCTGCTTCCTTCCCTTCTGCAATCTCAAGTCCACTCACTTTGTTCTTCTTATTTTTTTTAATGACAAGTATCACTTTGTAACATTTGGGAATCATGCTGTTGGCTTATGGTCTGCATCCCGTGATGTAATCTAAGTTTAGCTACACTAATGTATTTTTTTTCTTTTATCTTATTGCTGGCTTGGTAGTGTCTAGAATAGCATCTGAGCACTGTTCTTTTATGACTAAGTATTTGCTGAGACAGCAGAACAGATCCACGCTTCAGCCCTTACATGGTAAAGCAGGACTACATGCAAAACTCAGGCGGTCCGTGCTTCCAGCTGCCTCGGGCCAAGAGCCTTACGATAAGCCTTTAGATTTTTATAATCACGGGGGAACTTTAAAAATAATTGCGAATATCTGGGCCCCACCCCAGGCCAGCTGACTCCGAATCTGGGTGTGCGGCCCAGGCGCGGGCGCTGAGTGACTTTCAGATGCATCCTGAGTTACGAGCCGCTGCCTTAGGTCCACGGGGCCTAAAACCCACTCTTGTCTGTTGCTCCCGAGTCGCTCAGGGACGCAGGGAAAAGCAGGCACTCACTTCAGCAGGGTAAGGACGATCCCGCAACTGGGTTGGTTAAGACCAGGGCCCTAAATGTGCGCACAGAAGCCGCGGGGCTTCTGACCCTCAGTTAAAGCCGATTAAAGTGCTTATTTACTTCTCCTCTGTCTCGAGGGCGCATTGAATCTGCGATTCTCACCTCTAGGTTCACTCGTTTAAAATTCTCTCATTCCAGCCACCTCCCAGCTTGTGCGCCACCAGTGAAATAAGATGCTTTTCCCCAGGGAAATGTTTGAGATTTGAATATATGTGCTAACAGGCACCCAGACGTGGACTGGGCCTGCCCCTGAGTTCTAGCCACAAAGTTTACTCTGAATGATTCCTATACCCCGACATGACGGAGGTAAGGAAAACACACAAATGGCAGCCATCTGCTCTGGTTTACTGAACCCCTCTCCGAGTCTTATTCTCTTAGACTTGCGAAGACCCTAGCTTCGCTCTCCTTCACCTGGCCTCCCACCTCACTCTCCCTCCTCCCCACCACCTGAGTAGCACAGGGATGTCTCCCTCCTAACATTTGATGTGCATGACTTAGCCATACGAGAGGTTTCATCCTGCTGCACGGAGAGTTTGTGGGAGAAACCCTCCTCCTGACTTGATTATTCAAGTTTAGAGCGTCAGGCTCTAAGGTGACTTGTCGCTGGTTTGCAGCAAAGCTGTGACTAAAGGCAGACAGCAGTTTCACACAGCCGGTCAGTGGCAGAGTCACAGGGAAGTCTCCGTCCCCGATTCCCTGTGAAGGCGGAGGCAGGGACAGCTCTGAGTTCCCTCGGACCCGTCCCAGTTTCGCTGTGCCAGCAGAGCAGTGGCCGGTGCCAGATCTCTCTGATTTGTGTGCTAAGACAAATTTTTTGTTGAATATTGAATCAGAAAGGTATTTAATGAGTTCTGTTGTCATCTCAGAGCAAAATGTGCCCGTTTGGTGACTCAGAGTGTCTGACTCTGTGTTCTGAAGGTGTCTTACTAGTTTTGATTTTCTAGCTGACACTTCTTTTGATCTTGTCTGCAACAGACATGAAGACCCCTCAAATGGCATTATATGTGGGTATGTTGAATCTAAAAGTTGCATGGCAATGGCCTCTGCTTCCTTTAACTAGAGTTCTGTTTTCCCAGAAATGATCACACAGTCAGTCCTGAGGACTTCAGGGTTACCTGGTGTCTGAAAGGCCTGTCCCCTTCTGCTAGACTGGAAGCTTGAGGGGAATGTGTTTTGGGCTGCCTGTCTGTATGCACACACATATGTGTGCAGGTGTATACACGTGCATGCATGGGTGCACATGTGTGTATGTGTGTGTGTGAGAGAGACAGTAAGCCGTCACCTGCTTTGCTTTGTGTTCAAGCTTTTAATAACGCGCTACATCTGACAGCCAGCTTCGTTCATCCCTCGGGTCGGATGTTAGGGCTCTACTGTGACGGGTTTTGCTGGGACTCCGGTGCCTGTCCCTCAGGGGAGGGACGCCCCTGTCCTGTCCTTCAAGGTTGTATGTTGCAGCCCTTCCTATCAGCTGTCCCTTGAATTGAGTGTGATGAGAACTGTCCTCAGCTCCACAAGGTTATCGAACCCGTAAAGCCTGTGCGCTTTGGGCCAGGAACCCCAAACCCAAAGGCGTTCCTGGGAAAGCCACCAGGGATACAGGCAAAGACGCAGTGATAAGGGTCTTCAGCGTAAACACCTCCCACTAGAGAACTGGTTGAATAAACTATAGCCCGTCACCTCTGAACGCGGGGATACTTTTGAAATAATTAAATATGAGAACATAGGAAACTAATGAAAAGAGACGTAAAGCATGTGGGCGTGCACGCGGTCTTACAGGGAAGGAGCGCTCCGCCCGCCAGTACCGGGGCCCTGCATTCACCAGTCGGTTACGAGACTCGGTCATGGCGGGACTTCACAATAACTATAAGCATTCTGACGTTTGAAGACATGTCCTTCAGACTCACTCACTATCTACGTACAACCTCCAAGGCCTTTGGTTTGAGTGCAAGATGAGGGTAGAACTCTATCTTCTTGTCATCTTTTTTGGCATAAATTTTGACATATAAGTTTGCCTGTAACTTTAAATTTTGGGTTTCTTTAAAGCAGAGTAGGGACAGAATGGATCTTGAGGAAATGTGCGTGTAAATACATATTAAACTTAGATTTTTTTCTGCAGTCTCTGGAGATGTCTTGCTGACACATTTTTGAACAGTGATCTCCCTTCCCTCTGCTCACAGATGGAGGTGTGGTCTCCAGGGTCACAGAGCTTGGGGGCGGGAGGGACCCAAGAGCTTGTGATCTGCACTGAACACTCCAGGAGGAATAAAAACCCCTCTCCTGACCATTCTGCAGACACTGGCTCCACGCCTGCCACTCGTCAGGTACAAACGACGGGTCCACTGATCATTTGGGGACCAGATTAAGAGACAGTGATACAAGTTCCAGGCCCACCCGAAGGGCATCCCCATATTCTGTTAATCCTTGAGTCCGTGAAATACTCAGCCTCTTGCCTGTGTGCATTTTCCAGATCTCACAGACCAGATGCAGCAAGGAGAGAAAGACCTTCTCACGAAATAGCTGGCGTTTCCCCCCAGTATCCATCTGACGGGGTCATTTTTTTTTAATTGACGTACAGTCGGTTTACACTTCTGTGTTAATTTCTGCCGTGCAGCATCGTGAGTCAGTCACACGTCTGAAGGGAGAGGAAGCTCTGGCAGATAGGAGTGGGGTGGCGCTCAGCAGGCGGCCTCAGCATCCTGCTCCTAGCTCTGCAGTTCGGTGCTCTGTGGCCCGAAGCAAACCACTTACAGGGCCATCCTGATGCCCTCAAGCGTGCCCCTGCTGTTTCTCACCCAAACGCTCTGAGGCTCCTTGGGAAATGGCTCGAGGCCTGGTTTTGCCAATGATTGCCTGCGGCCAAAGCCTAGTCTCCATCAAGCAGCAGAAAGCTCTCTCTCTCCTGAGTGGTCAAAAGACGGACGCTTTGAAATGCAAACCCATCAGTCAGGATGGTTCCTTATCCCTCCCCCTCAGGTCGGGCTTTTTATTGGGTTCTCTCTCTTCCCCCCATCACAGCCCCGTCTGAGGAAGGTGTACCCGTGGAGGGTGGGAGAGAAAAGTAAAAGCAAGAGAAGGGGAAACACATGGGTTTGGGCCGTTCGGGGATCTTCACATTCTGACAATGCCTTAAATGCCCTTTCAGACTTTTGGAGCCGAAAGAGACCTGAGTCCAGGCAGAGGGCTGGGCTGGACGGCTACGGGAGAGACACGATGTCAACACAGGACGGCCAGCCGTTGCCGCTGCGGGACGGAGCTCTACCTCCAGAGAGCCCTGCGCTCCGGTGGGAGGAATCTGAGAAGTCTAATTAACATCTCTTCCTTCATGTGCACATCTGTTAAATGGGGGTCATATCTGACCTTGAGAAGTCGTTGGCAGGAGAATCTATGCCCATCGCACAGCAGTCACCCACAGATTGTTAAGAGAATGCTGTTGTCCCAACCACGATGGCCGGGGCCTCCGAGGCCTCCAGGCTCCAGTGGGGAGCAGCCCACAGTGCAGAGCAGAGCGGCTGGGCCGTCCTTCCTCCCCTGCGCTCCTCCCCAGACCACTGGCGCAGACGCCTGAGTTCCTCCTCAGCCTCCGCCCTCTACCAAAGCGAACTCAAGTGTCTAAATGCCCACCAAGCTGGAAATGATGCGATGATAAAACGTAAAAGGGATCTTCCACATCACTTGATCCAATCTCTTCATTTCACGGAAAGAAAACTGAGGTCCAGGTGTCGGCTCTGGCTTTCCCAATTTCCCTTTGTGTGGCCTGGAACCTCAGGTTCCCTGGTGTTTTGTTTTGTTTTTTTTTTGTTTTGTTTTGTTTTTTAATTAAAATGCAGAAAAAGGTCTCTAAGTGTCCGTGTTGAAGTCCTGAAGCAGTGTCTCCTCCCTGCTTCTCTCTCGTCCTCTGGGAGCCAGGTTTCCGGAAGCCTCTTCATGTTGCAGAAGAAATTCTGTAAGAGGTTACTCAGCAGTGAGTCGGGGAGTGAGGGTGGGAGTGTTGCGGGGTGCGACAGATCCATAAAAACAAATCATGGAAATGAAGTCCTCTTCAAAAGGTCAAGCCTTCCCCATTCAGAAGGCTCCCAGTGCTGAGTCGGGGAGCGATTTGCTAGAGAACTGTTAACATAAAACACTTGTCCAGAAGAAGCCGACTTCCTCGTATTAATGCTTCTCTTTCTGGGAACTGGCATTGCTGCACATGGGACCCCTTAATTCTACTTGCTACCCTTTTAGGTTCTTAGCAGGGGTTTTCATCTATTTAGTGGAATAGGACGTTGACAATTAGGAATGCAAATAATGCAGAGATTTCAAATTTAGAATATTTACATCTTTCCTTAGTGTGAAGGAAAGAGTCTCAAAAACCAAGACTCTGAACAAGCAGGCAACAGAGCTGGGGTCTGGGGGCTTGTGCCCTGGGCCCGGGAAGGCACGCTTGATCCGATCTCCTCTCGGCCGTGGGCTTGGAGGGCCCCTGTATCCACGCGTCCTGAGCAGTTCTTTGAAATGTGGATCAAATGTGAACAAGGTCGGAACACAAACTCTGGGCTGGGGACCAGGATTCACGGTTCCCTCTTCAGACTCACCTTGACTGCTGGGGTCTCGGCGCGCCCCCAAACCAGCGGCCAGCAACAAAAAGAACAGACGGGATGGAGACGAGCGCCCGAGAAGCAAGCAGGGCAGCCTTCAGGGGACGAGGACGCCCCCTGCTCTCCAGGTCCCGGGACAAGTCAGCCCCTGACCAGCTGCCGTTTAAGCCCCTACCTGGAGGGGGGACACATCCACGGGGTCCCCGGCTGCCAGACACTTCCTTGCTGTGTGTCGTGGGCTGAGCGTTGTGTCCGCCCGAAACTCACACGGTGTGGCCCGACCCCCGAGGGCGATGACTAAGGGCGGTCCTGAGGGCAGGCCCTCGTCCCCCTGATGGAGACACCTGAGTGCCCTCTCCGCCAGGCAGGGACACGGTGAGGGGCGGGCCGTCTGTGAGCCGGGAGGGGAGCTCCCCCCGAGCTCCCCAGAGCTGACACCCTGCTCGTGGAGTGTGGGCACCCGGACGGGGACACATCGGTGTCTGCTGCATAAGCCGCCCGGTGCCTGGTGTTCGCGTGGCCGCCAAGCTGACTGAGATGCGGTGTGTCCAAGGTCTAAGCCCAGTGTGTCCTGTGTCACCTCAATCACGTAGCCATAGCCACAGCCCCTCACAACGCAGGCCATCTCAAAGCCCGCTTCATTGTTTACCAAAGTCAGCTGTTTACCTAAATGCGCCGCCCTGGTGTCTTTCCTGGGCTGTGCACCTGGCGATCGAGCAGCCTGAACTGTCCCTGCATTTCCCTTGAGAGGTAAACGGTGATGGAAGGACCCTCAAGGCCTCTCCACCCCAGACAAACTCCTCTCAATGTATTCCTTTGTCACCAAGAATAAACCTTTCTTCAAGAGTGAAAGAGGAATAGACCTTACGTTTCAAAGTCCCTTCGGAAGGCTTTTATGCTCATTCTCAAGAGAGGGGAAACGGGCCAGCCATTCGGGGGCTTTCTCCTAAAAAGGGAGGGGTGTGTGCAGGCTCATCCTCGTCTTGGGCTCTGTGGGGCATTAATCCTTTTTAGATCAATAGCTATTGGTTTATGATTAGCCACTGGTATTCCCCATTAAAACAGAATTAGACTGTCACCCAGAAAATAATATTTGAACCGTGTTTCAATTTCCGAGAAATCTACAGCAGGGGCAGAATAGTAATGAGACTGTGCTTTGGGGGCTGAAGCTAAAGTTATAAATATTTCCTCAGGATATATTATATAAGACTATTCTGTTACTGATGAGGCATGAATGCTTCTAATGGCATATTCTGTAGGGTGATTTATTTTAATTGTCACTCAGGGACCTGTTATTACAGAGAGTTAGGACGGGTCACTGCATTAGAAAATTAAAGCTGATGAAAGGCATTCATTTTCAGCCTGTTTATGAATTCAGGCAGTTGGGATAAAGAGATGCTGACTGTACATAAATCCCGCTTGACCATTAATTCAGCACTGACCGCATCTGGTGTTAAAGACCCTCAGAGCTGTGCAGGCGCGCAGCTCTGGCTGCCGGGGTCTCCTGCACCAGCCACGGCTGCCTCTGGCCGGGGTGCCGGGATGCGGACAGGACGCGACGCCGCTCACCTGGAGGACCTGACTCTCTTTGGTTACAGCCAGGTAGGATGGATGTTGCCGGTCCAGGACAGAGCCAGAAGGGGAGAAGGGAAGACCGCTGGCGTTTATCAGACCCTGGTAGGTGGTGACCACGTTGTACGTTGTTTCCCACGGCTGGCTCACCTTACTTCTGATGTCTCCTAAGCTTGGTAAATTTCCCTGCTTTAAAAATAGAACTTCAGAGAGATTAAATTGGAGAATTTTGCACAGTTAATAAAACACAGTGCCAGAAATAATTTAGTTTGTCATGGAAAAAGACACTTTTTTATTACTTTGGGTTTTTTACCCTTTCATGGTAGATGTTGCATTGTTAGTTGTCTAAGAACAGAAATAGCATTACTAGAGCAGGTTCTTATACAACACCTATATTGTGGCCTTAAATCCTAGATTTGATTTTTTCAGTTGGTCAGATAGGGCCTCTGGGCATGTGTAGAAGGTGGGGGGAGACGGGAGGGGGACAGAATGACAAACGTCCAGGACTCAAGCCAGAGTTTTGAATGGAGCCCTCCAGCTCGATAAATCCTCTGAGCTTACACAATAGAAAAAAATACATAGCCGCATCTTGGAGATCAGATATGCAATTAGTCACTCTAATTTTTGCTTAAATGAACCCGTCTTTTGTGTGTGCTGAAAGGAACAAATTGCCTGCCATGTACGCCGAGGCAGTTTCCAATGCAGAGTAAGAAAAGTGAGATGTCAGAAGCTGTCTCCGCTATTTACACCATCACCAGATTAAAAAGGAATTGTGTACATGCAAATGAGGGTGCAGGTGTCTGCCACGTGGAGATTACCCAAATGATACCCGGTAGGTCTAGAAAAATTGTTCCTTTCCTGTCATCGGAACTATACAAAGCTTCAAGGTTTGAGAAACTGGCTCTTCAATTTACAGCTGTTTCAGCGAGAAAGCAGACCTACCAGCCCTCCAGCCTCTGAATTTGCAGACGGTCCGTTTTGTTGAAGACCTAACTGGATTGTTCCTCTTGGCGAAGCATGGGTTCCTCTTGCTTGTACACAGGTAATATGCTGTATTTAGGCAACGGGTTTTTAATTACATCTAACAGGTCATTCTTGAATTGTTCAATCATTGGTTTCTACTAACAAATCTAAATTTGGCTCTTAATTTACCATTGCAAATTAATCACGGTGGTAGCAAATTTAAAATTCCAGCATCTCATTGGCTTTGGTCAAAAAGGTTGAAAAGTGTATCGCTACCTCTTTGAGTTGCTGAGCCCACAGCAGATGTTCGAACGCTGTCTTCCCTCTTCAAATGTTGCTTTGTTTCCGTATTTAACTGACCGGTTCTGGACCTTGACGCCGCACATGTCACTGCTCAGCTACCACTGAAGGATGGGGGCGTGAACGTGAACGTCACAGCCACCAATCGGAGGCGCCTTTGGGTACTCTTAGTTTTATGTGCTGTGTTTATTTCCTAAAATGGTGACTCCTTAAAAATCCCACTAGGGATCATCTGCAATATTCTTCTGAATTTTCCTTAAAGAAAAGCTGTTAAAAATGGGGACCTTTTCTAATTCGGGGACAGTGGCAGTGGGGGATGGGGTCATCCGCCTCACTCGGCTAAATGTGCCAGCATCTCTGGCTTTCTCTCCAGATTATCAAGTGTTATCTGCTCTGCCAAACTGTCTTTTCCTCCCTAACTTCTCCGTCTCCATCTGCAGAAAACCTGTTCCTCTGGCCTGTCCTGTTCTAGGCCTCCTGTCCTATCTGACAACTGCTTTTCCCTCTGTCGCCTGGCTGTCTCCGCATCCCAAGGCCTAACAAGCGTCCCTTTAAGTTGTTCCCTGGACTCGCGATGCTCCCTGCGTCTCTGCGGCTCTAGAGCTGTGCCGTTTCACTCCCGGGGCACGGCTCTGCGGGGGCCGCTCCTGCTCCCCCTGCCCCCCGCCCGCACGGAGGCCCCTCCGCCCGTCCCCCTTGGGGTTTTCCCCGTCGACGCCCTCCAGTGCGCCTCGGGGCCTTCCCTCGTGGCTCTTGTGGTCCCGTGTCTCGGGTCCGCCAGCTCTTCTCGGCTCGCGCTTTCTCCCGCCTGCCTTGTTGCTGGGGCTCCTACGCTGCAGGGCTTTACCGTACATTCAGGCGTGTGTGTGTTTCATTTGTATTTTTTCGCACTAAGTAAATAATGCACAATTGAATAACAGGACACTTCATTGACCTTTTTTTTTTTTTTTTTTTTTTTTGCTCCTAATGTCTGGCCCTTGCCCACGAGCCGGTAAACTGGGAGATGGACTGACACGCAAGCCCGCCACTCGGACACTGTGTGTTCAGGACTGTGTGAGGATGAGACAAGACCGGGGGGGGGGGGGCAGGGCAGAGGAAGGCTGCTCCGGCCAGCTTGACGAAGGCTGGGCTGGGGGTTAGCCAGTGTGGGTTCCTGATGAGTGAGAAAGCCGGGCAGAGTCTCAGGAAATCGGCGTCACCAGCCAGCCGTGTGCAGTCACTGCCGGCCCGACCGCGCTGGGCCACTTGCTGGACGGGCTGAGTCGGCGTGTGAACCCCTGGGGCACTGGGAAGGCAGCAAACATCTGTACGAGAAGGTCTCTTTCCTTTCTACTTTTTTTTTCTCTAAGTAAATGTGATCACATAAAACTCCATTCTCTGTTTCTCTACAAAGTCTTGGCTAAACTAGCGACTGCGCCTGCCTTTCAGCAGCTTTTAGAAACTGCCATTCTGTTTATTATCACATGGGAAGCGCTGACTGCGGCATGATCGCCGACTTTAGGCTCAAGGAGATTGAGGCTCTCCTCTGAGGGCCCTGGGCTTCTCCGAGGTTCCCTAAGGAAAGGAAGGTGGAGCGCTGACACCAGGAAGTCTCTCTGGGACCAAAGATTCTACTGAATGTGAGTCTTCGGTGTGAGCCCCCTGCGCCCGAGCGCCCGCTCTGTTAGCACCAGCACTCGCCGCTTCAGGCTCTGGCTTGTGCAGCGTCGGTGCGGGAAGTCAGTCTTTCTGCTTTTTCCGCAATTAGGGTTGCCAGATTTAGCCAACAAAAATACAGGGCCCTTAGTAAGTCTGAATTTCAGATAAATAATGAATACCTCCTTATAATAAGTAGGTCTCAAGTATTGCAAAGTGTTATTTTAAGCATTTGGGACCTAACAGTACCAAAAAATACTCATTTATCTAAAATTAAAATTTCTTTGGACATTCTGTATTTTGCCTGGCAGCCTTCTCAATCTGTCTTCCGAAGTAACTGGAACCGGGTGAAGCCTCTTATGCAATAATCCTGTTCCTGCGAAGCTGAATTCCATTCCGCTAGCAGCACTGGCACAACGACCTGCCTCCGGTGCCTCGTTCCTCTTCTCACCCAGCGACCTTGCCAAGGCCTTCGGCCTCCTCTCCATTCTGCAGAAACGCGAGCCCGCAAGCCCGGTCCTGGGGGCTACCCTCCCCCATTTTTATTCCCCATTTTCAGGTCAAGTCCGAGGCTTGCTTTTTGTGATTATTTCCTCGTCACAGGGACTCTCCCACGTTACTCTGCCCCTGTGACCCTCCTCCCCGCCTGTGTGATAATCGACTCCACAGGGTTCTCCCCTTGAAGTCCCTCGGTCAGCTGCCCAAGGTCTGCTGCTGGAGGCAGATTCGCATCCTGCTCTGCCTCTCCGCCAGACGGCCGGCTGTTTGGTGGACGTCCAGCAGGCATCCTCCCTCGTCTGCACCGGGTCAGCCGGGAGAACCCGCCCCGTCCCGCGGGGCCTGCTGGGCGGGGCTTCTCCGCACCGCTGGCCCACATCTCTTCCTCTTCTACTCTGGCGTCCTTTGATTGCAACAGCACCCTGGCTCTTCTCAACACTTTTTAAATTTTAAAATCAGGAAAGTATTCTGATTAAGGGAAGTTTTAGGCATTCTGAATGAATTTCTAACCGGGAAGACAATAGTTTATCTGAAATATCAAGTATTTTCAAAGTTGCAAATGACTATTTAGAACTTATAATTCAGGATTCCTTAACGCCATCCCAATGGGAACAGAGACACATGTCTCACGCAGCATGAACTGTCTGTTACACACCTAAGGATGCCGTACGAGATTTCTCACAGGCGAGGACCATCATTTAGGGGACGCTTGGACACCCTCACAAATAATTGTGTGACCACGAAAGAGGTGAAAACATTTCTAAAAAATATATTTTAGGTCTACAGAGTTAAAAGAAGACTGATAACTGGGGCCCTGAGTTCACCTGTGATCTGTGATCTGCTCTTTTCGGTATAGTTTTTGTAGGAACGGAAAGATGGGTTACAAAACCGGGGGAGAGAGGACATCTGAGTATCTTTTTTGATCCTGCCACAAATGGTTAACCACAAATGGGTGACGGTTTCTCAGCTGTTCACCATTTCACTTTATTTATCTGCGAAGAGAAGCACCTACCGACCTGCTTACTCCGCATGTATGTCACGAGGAGGAAGTCGCAGCAGCGGCCGTCTGGCTCTCAGGAGCCAGCATCACTGTTATTACATATTTCTACTAAGAAGCTTGTCTTTCTTTGATGGTTATTTAGGTTCTACATCCAAATTTGAAAGGAATTGCCAGATGTCCTTCTTCCCTTCAGTCCCTGTGCTGGACCACACCGTACACTCTGCACCGGCTACCCTCTCTGGTACTAACAGTTACGTCTTGCAAGTTGTCTTCTGGTTCATAAAGCATTTCCATATGTACTATCTTGTAAGGCTCATATATAATTTAATATATAGGCAACATATTGTATAAATCAGAGTAAAGGCTGAATTGTCGGAACAATGGGACGTAAGTGTGGCTTAGATAAAGCAGAAACACTGAGGAGAGTGTTTCAGAATGGTCACGGGTCTGCTCCTCTCAGCCATCGGGGACGAAGGTGGCTTCCAGTGTGGCGGCATTGAAACCCCTGGGGCTGAGCTAGAAATCCTGCATTTCTGCATTTCTACGTTTCAGTTCTCAAAAAAGGGGAAAGGAACTATGTGGAAGGAATGGCCAGTGTCCTCAGGCCCTGCTAGCGCTGTCGCAGGCCCGGCTCTAATTCTCTGTCTTCTGTAAACTTCTGTGTAACTGTTGCACTCGAAAGTGTTTTGACTCAACTACCTTTTTCTATGCAAATGTCTTTCTTTAACTGTATTATAAACACCTAAAATAGAGAACTATGATTTCATAGTTTGTATTATAGATTTTGAGGCTTTGTAGCAAGTGTTTCCCATAGTCGACAGAAATTTTTAAAAAGGACCTAACAGTCAGTAGTTGAATTTGTGAGTCATTGTTGCCATCCAGCCCACAGTTGTAATTGTGTCAGAAAAAGGAGGGGCAACAGATAGGATCTGATGGACGCAAGCACATGCACACAAACCCCCCCCATAGAACACACTCACACACACACTCATACACACGTACACACACCCATACACGTGTGTACACACACCTATACACTGTAATACACACACTCATCACTCATCCACACACACACACACACACACACACACACACACCCGCTTCAGGTCGCTCCCATGCTTGCTTCGTGTTAGCTGTGCTGAGAGTCCCTGCTGTGGGTTGAATTGTCTCCCCCGGAATTCATATACTGAAGCCCTGACCCCGTAAATACGATCCTACATGGAAAAAGGGTCTTGGCAGATGACCGAGTTAGGATGAGGTCTCGAGAGTGGGCTCTCACCCAGTATGACTGTGTCCTTTGACACAGACACAGAGGGGAGAGAGGGTCAAGTCACAGGACGGGCATCTGCCAGCCACGAGGAGGGTCTGGAACAGACGCTCCCAGCCCCTGGAGGGAGCCAGCTCTGCTGATGCCCTGACCTTAGACGTCCGTTCTCCAGGAGTGTGAGAGAATAGGTCCCACTCAGCTATGATATTTACTAGAACAGCCCTAGACACTACTCCATCTCCATGCGGAACTTCCCACAGAATCCCGTGGTGTTTCATGGAGAGGAATCCTCCCACCCTTTGGGCAGCCACCCCACACTTGGGCGTAACCACAAGCTCCTGTCAAAACACCCCGCTTTAACATGTCCTTAACGAAATAATGTTTGTTTATTAATTGTCCGTGTAATGTTGGCTATGGATGCTCCAGAGGATTGGGTCCTTTGTATGTTAATGGTCTCTTTTGGCCACATATGGCATGTTTCCATCTTTAATTGTTTCTTGTTAGTCGTAGTGCCTTGGCAAATTAGAGAGGAAGGCTATGATTACACTCTTTCAAGATTCTCTCTAATTCCTCTGAGCTCGCTGAAACTTTTTTTCCCTGAAATTTGTGAAAAGCTATTCTCCTTTTCAAGATTCTTTTCTCAGCCATAACTACATGCACATTTATGGAGCTCAGTGCCCCTGCTATGTCTTTCCGCGCTATCAGAGCACGGCCTCCCTCGCACACTAAACACTGCGGAGCAACCTGGGAGGCTGAAACAGGCTTGAGTCTGTTTCCCCCGTCCCCTTAGTGAAACTGCATATTGTTCTATAATATGTTCTATAATAAAAGTAGATAGCCTTCATAATGATGGCTAAAGACAAATTCCAAAGCTTTAGCAATTACTATAAATCATCCACATATTATTAATTATGCAATTGCACTTATAAAACCAAATTGTATGAACACATATCTGTAATTAATGACATTACAACCTCCTAGGGACCCCAAACCTCTGATGGATCGTTGCGTGTCGCATGCGTCCAGTAACTACTTGTCCATTTGGGTTTTCTTCTACTTCATAGCTACTGAAATTTTACAGGTGAAAACATTGAAACTCGGAGTTCAGGCTATTTTTTTGGCACATGAATTACATTTGCTTACTGGCTGGTAGGTTTTTGGGGTCACGTGACTCTGGGCATGAGACTTAGCAGCAGACACACAGGAGCTGCTGTAATTCTGTGCAGGATGACGTCTGTGAGCCTCAGATCTGCAGGGTTGATGCCATGATTAACTGAGGCTGTGGGTATGAAAGTGTCTAGCACACCGCTTACCAAATTCTAAGTGAGTGCTGGCAATTATTGCTAAGGTCGTCTGCTTTTCCTGGTCCCGAGCCATGACCAAGGTCAAAGACGAAGATGGTCTTGACCACTGCAGGCATCATCCTTAAGCTGCAACGCTGTTCTGATTCTTTCATTCTTACAAAGTTGTCGTATGAGCTGAGTTAAGTAGGCTGGGGGAGTGCTGGGTGAGGTTCCAGGGGACTAGCCCCTGTGTGAGGATGGCAACAGAGTCCAGCAAGAGACTGGGAATTTCCCTAAGGCTCCTCAAGTGCTTGCTGACAGAGCAAACAGGGGATGTTTTCTTCCCAGCCTTTCACAGCCGGAGTCCCTTCCATGAACTACTCCTCCTGTTGCTTATCCATCAAAACCTCTGTCTAAAATAGGACAGATAGAATTTCCTCACACAAACTGTGCTGCCTGAAGTCGGAGCAACGTTTGTATTTAGGGAAAAAAAAAAAAAGACAAGGATTGATTAGTAAAATGCATGTGTTCAGTTGTCAAAGGCTGCCACGTACGTACTTTTTGTAATCCCATTCTGCCACATCATAAATTATTATAAATCCTTCCCAGTGGGAATAAGGTTCTCAAAACTGTGATCTGCCCTTGGCTAAAGCTGAGCAGATGTGCTGAGAATAGCACCGGAAATGTCATTAGCAGAGCGCGCACGTCTTCCTGAACTTCCAGTGCTTCTCATAAGATATGTATCATGTATCTTTCCTGGATCAAACTGTAGTAATGTTTGTCCTCCTGATGTGCAAGTCACAGTTTTAAAAATATTGCTTGGAGTAAAATATTTTAACTTTACTCATTCTAAGAATACCATCAGAATCAAAATTTGAGAAAGAAAAGCATAAACACCGTAACATGGTCAGACGTTTTTAGAGTCATTCAAACACAATTGTTAGTTTTATTTTAATCTGTTTTTTTCTCTACATTCTCAAGCTTTGGCCCTAGAGGAAAATCTAAGTGATATTTCTTGAAGTGAAGTTTGCATTCAATAAATCCACCATGTGTGGCCACAGCTCTGTGAGTTTTGACAGATGCAGAGTGGCATGGAACCACTACCAAAGTGAAGGCACGCACGTACCCAGCACCCTCCATGGCCCTGCCCCTCTGTAGTGTGGGCTCCCCTGTCTCCTGTTCCAATAGTTCTGTTTTTCCCAAAATGTTACGGAAGGAAACTTATACAGGGTGAAGCCGTCTTAGCCTGACTTTCCCCCAGCATAGCGCATCTGATGTTCAGTCATTTTGTTTGGCGGGTAAGCAGATGTCCTTTTTACTAACAATCAGTTTTGCATCCCATGAGTGTGCCCCCGTTTGATTACCTATCCGCAGTCAAAACCATTTGGGCTGTTTCCAGTATTTTAAAATTATGAATAGCAATGCCATACACATTCACATGCAGAGGTTTTGTGTAAACATACTGTTTCATTTCTCTCGTGGAAATAGCTTAGAGTGATACGTTTGGGCCACAACGATCGGTTGATCAGCCTGTGGTGTGTTTAACTTGGTGAGCGCATGCCAAACTGGTTTCCAGGTCTGTTACCATTTTGCTTTCCAGTCCGTCATTCGTGAGGGTCCCAGTCGCTCCTCACCCACATGAGGACTCAGTACTGTCAGTTACGTTTCTTTCTTTTAAACCAAGCGTTTCTAATATGTGCACAGTAGTATTTTGTTATGGCTTCCATTTGTCATTTCCAGCTGAATAATGAAGCTGGTCATCTGTTTATGTACCTATATGCCATCTGTATGTTTTCATTTGTGAAGTGTCTTTTCCAGTCATTATCCTATTTTTAAATCCTTTAAAAATTTTCTTAATTAAGTGGAAAGATATCCCATGTTCTTGGATTGAAATAATTAATATTGTTGAAATGACCATACTACCCAAAGCAATCTACAAATTCAATGCAATCCCTATCAAATTACTCAGGACGTTTTTCACAGAACTAGAACAAATAATTCTGAAATTTGTATGGAATCACAAGAGACCCAAAATTGCCAAAGCAATACTGAAGAAAAAGAATGAAGCTGGAGGAATAACCCTCCCAGACTTCAGACAACACTACAGAGCTGCGGTAATCAAAACAGCATGGTGTTGGTACAAAAACAGACATATGGACCAATGGAACAGAACAGAGAGTCCAGAAATAAATTCACAAACTTATGGTCAATTAATCTTTGAAAAAGGAAGAAAAATATGCAATGAAGAAAAGACAGTCTCTTCAGCAAATGGTTCTGGGGAAACTGGACAGCTGCATGTAAATCAATGAAGTTAGAACACTCCCTCACCCCAAAAAATAAACTCAAAATGGCTTAAAGACTTAAACATAAGACAAGACACAACAAATCTCCTGGAAGAAAACATAGGCAAAACATTATCTGACATACTTCTCAGCAACATTCTCCAAGGGCAGTCTACCTAAACAATAGAAATAAAAGCAAAAATAAACAAATCGGACCTAATTAAACTTATAAGCTTTTGCACAGCAAAGGAAACCATAAGCAAAACAAAATATAACCTACAGAACGGGAGAAAATATTTGCAAAACATGAGACTGACAAGGGCTTAATTTCTAGAATATATAAACAGTTCATTCAATTTAATAATAAAACCAAACAGCTCAATCCAAAAGTGGTAGAAGACATAAACAAGCCATTCTCCAATGAAAACATACAAATGGCCAATAGGCACATGAAAAATGCTCAATATCACTGATTATCAAAGAAATGCAAATCAAAACTACAATGAGGTATCACCTCACACCAGTCAGAATGGCCGTCATTCAAAAGTCTACAAACAATAAATACTGGAGAGGCTGTGGGGAAAAGGGAACCCTCCTACACTGTTGGTGGGAATGTAGTTTGGTGCAGCCTTTGTGGAAAACAGTATGGAGATTCTTCAAAAGACTAAAAATAGACTTACCATATGATCCAGCAGTCCTACTCCTGGGCATACATCCAGAGGGAATCTTAATTTTAAAAAATACGTGCACCTCAGTGTTCATAGCAGCACTATTTACAGTAGCCAAGACATGGAAACAACCTAAATGTCCATTGACAGATGACTGGATAAAGACGTTGTCATATATTTACACAACGGAATAGTACTCTGCCATAAAAAGGAATAAAATAATGCCACTTGCAGCAACATGGATGGCTCTGGAGATGGCCATTCTAAGTGAAGTAAGACAGAAATAAAAAGAAAAATACCATATGATACCACTTATATGTGGAATCTAAAAAAAAAAACAAAAAACAAAGGTACTTAAAATATTCCTTTATTTTGAAAAAAGTGTCCAATTGTTCTAGCACTGTTTGTACAAAACATTATCTTTTTCCCATTGAATTCTATTTTTATCTTTGTCAAAAGTCAGTTAACCACATACACGTGGAACTATTTCTAGACTCTGTTTTGCTCCATTCATCTACATGCCAAAAGTTTAGCCCACAGCACACTGTTGAGATTACTGTAGCTTTATAATAAATCCTGAAATCAAGCTGTGTAACTTCTGTAATTTAATTATTTTTCTTTTCAAGGCGTTTTAGATATTTGTGTTCATTTGTTTTTCCAAAAAATTGTATGAATAGCTTGTCTATTTCTATGGGTGAAAACTTCCTAAACAGAAATCCATCAGCTTTGGTATTCAAGTGTAAGTCGAACCCCCCACTCACGTTGGACTGGCTGCATAAAGCTCATCATCCTGGAGGTGGCAGGTGACAAACGGAGTGGAGATCATCACAGAAAGATGAGTCCGATTTCAGTAGATGGGGTGGGCACATGCAGGTTTGGACAAACTGATAAACTGGCAATGAGAAACATAATTTTTATTTATACATTATCATGTATGTGCTCAACATAAGTAGCAGTTCTGTGCACGTTCTTTTACTAATTTGAATCTATTCGTGCTATGACCAAAAAGTTGAATTTTTATGAAATATATTCAATATAGGAAATTAAGTCGAGTTGAATTTTGAGTTCTCTTTTTTCAAAACATCAAAGGTATAATTGACTTCTTATCATGGTCTATATGTCACATCCCTTAACATCAGGTTGGCTGCTGGTTGGTTAGATTTCCTGAACTGCTTCGGGTTTCTCAGTTGCTTGGCCCTGCATGACTTGGCGTTGTAGTTCAAGGAAAAGCAGAACTGGATTGCGGCCCCTTGCATAAACGCGGACTCCGGTGCTGGGTTTGCCCGGCCCGAGGCAATGCTTGGAACCGTCTTCAGGAATCGACTGTGAGCTGATTCTGCAAAATATATTCTACGTAATGTGTCCACTTAATATTCTACCTACGTACATCTGCTCTCTCTGGGACACAGCTTCCACCATACAGTGGACCTCGGGCTGAGGACAAGTGGGAAATCAGCACTGACAACAACAGAGCAGTCGTTCGTGAATGTGTTTCAGGCTCAGAAACAAACAGAACACCAGTGCATTCCGGTTGCTGTGCAGTTTTAATGCTCTGGCGGTCACAGCTGAACGGTATTGGTGCTTCTAATTCTGAAAAATACCATGTCACTGAGTCATTTGATCAATGAGGAAATATTATTTACTGTTTGTATGGGAATAAAGCAAAACCTTCCGTTAGAGGGAACTATGAATTTATTGCTTTGGGCAAAGAGGAGGTAGAAAGGACATATAAGATGCCCCCCCCTCCAGTTTTTTTAATAGTAGGTTCTGCGGGGTTTTAATGAAAAGAATGACCGCTGTGAACTGGTGCCTTCAGGAACGACTTCTGAAAGGAAGACAAAGGTGACCTGAGTATTTGTTTAATGTTTCTTGGGATCTGGGATCCGGTGAAAGCATTGTGAGAAGAGAGGGCATCGCTGACACAGGGAAGGACGACGTGCTGGTGTCCGCCCCAGAAACGAGGGAGTATTTTACCCACTGAGGACATGCAGTCTCCCTTGTGTCCCAGGTCCTGCATTGTGTGCTAAGGGCGCACAGCTAATACCCCTTAAAACTTGGTCCCTGGGGAACGTATTTTCCACTGGGAAAGAAGTGATGTTACTGTTGCTTGAATGTTGCCGTGGGAGTAACAGCAGATGAGCCGGCAAAGCGTGAGACGGGGGCGCTTAGCCCGGCTGCAGTGTCATCGGTTAACCCTTGATGAGCATTATCTCTAAGGAGAAATCTAAAGGGTGGAGAATTATGAAGGGACAGCGTTTCAGGCAAAGAGGGAAAAACGTGAAGGATTTTGTGTCAAAAAATCAAGGGCATGTTTCTGAAAGTTGAAGCTGCTCATAGCAGTGGAGCTCAGGAGTGTGTAACAGGTAATGACAAGCAAACGACTTTGAGTCAATTGAAATTTGAGTCAATCTGAGCAAATTACAGTCCAGACTCAACCTAAGGGGCACATTTAGGTCATGTTTTAATGTCAAGATCAGACGTGCATTTCAGAAACGCTGCTGCGGTGAAGCGCGGAGCAGCTGGGCCGTGGGTAAGCACAGGGCTCAGTGAGGCGGCCACTGCCACGTTCCTGGGGAGGCGTCCTGGTGGCAGGAGCAAAGGTAATGTAGTGGGACGCAGAGCAAGGAGACGGTGGAACGAAAGCAAGCATACAAACAAAAGTTACAGTGATTCTGTGGGTGCTTGAAAACGGAAGAAAGGAATCAAGTATGACGGCTGATTTCCAGGTTGGGACTAAGGGACTGATGTTTGTACCATTTGCTCAAATGTACAACACAGGAAGGAGAGCCTGCCTGGGTTTAAAAAAATAAGAATCTTTAAGCTATATTGTTTATCAAACACCTCAGGTAGGCAGAAATTGTGTATGTGTATGTATATGGAACAAGAGAACAGTCTGGGCTCATGACTTGGGTGTTATCTGAAGCCATGAGAGAAGGGGACACGGTGCCCCCAGTTACGTGCTGTAGAAAACACACATGGAGGCACAGCGAGGGAAGAGGCCGCGCAGGCAGGTAGGACTGGATGGATGGAAACTAGAGAAATCCTATCATTACTGAGGAGATCCCCGTGTTCCCTCGCTCCTCACTCCCGGAAACTGGTGTGGCGCACACGATTATGAAACCAAAACTATACCACTATGGGTTTCCTTGTGCAAACTGTTGAAAATATTGTAAGTTGATCACAGCAAAAGTGCAGAGAAGTAATAAGGAGCTGAACAGGGATGGCAGCCGAGGAGCAGAAAACAGGCAAACGTGGGTATGAGAGAGGAAGACCGTTTTCTGACCTGCTAATCGTTGAAGATATTAGTTTCCTTTAGAAATCTTCCTTGGGTGAGAAGGAGCAAAATAAAGTTAATTAAGCCTCAGTGAGAATTAAGCAGTCTCCCTCCAAGTTTTACTGACTTTTGTTGATTCTCTAGATTCGGGCTGTCATCAAAACATTCGTCTAGGCGAGCTGTGAAATAGTACTGATTTTCCACATACACCTGAGAACGTCCAGGAGGTGTAAGATTTTGAGCTGTAATACCATGTTTTAAAAACAGAACCGAGCTGAGCTCTGATCCCATACTGAAGTCACCCCACCCCAAGCTAGAGCACCGTCATTCCGTCCCAGGAAAAGGAATCCTTCATAACCCACGGATGCTTTTCACGGAAAACCGACACGGGGTGGGTGTTTGTTTGTTCAGACTCTTAATTTCTTCAGGATGCCTCTTTCCTGGTCTAGACCTGTCACCTGGTCCAGGAATCACTGCTGCGACTCACAGTAAGCACGTTGAGTCACTGAGACGGGTTTCGGCATGTGCTGGTGATTCTTCTTCGACCACATTTAAACAGCCAAGCATTCCTCGTTTTGATATTTTTTTTGTTATTTATCCATGAATGCCCCTCTGTAGGTAGCAGAGGGCTTAGATTTCCAGCGTGGATCTCACAGACACATCAATGTCCGGTTCAGGCTGCATGATCCCCCAGGGCGATGAGGCGTCTCCGGGAGACCTTCTTGGACTTAATGTGAAATGTACAAAACAGGAAGAGATTTTTTTTTTTAAAGTCTCAGTACTTTCTTAATACCTCCCTTACCTCAGTTTTCATCTCCCACAGGAGGCTCCATCAACCATAAGATCTTCTTATCCTTTAAGTCAAAGGGCTCTTAGAGGTCGCAGCACCCAAGTTCCCTTAAAATGCGGACACCCCTGCGTATCTTCTTAAGACAGACACCTGCTGCTTCAGAGCCTGGGAATCGGCCTGTGTGTGGCTTTGGTGGTCAGACACACAGCAACTCAAGCTCCAATTAGGCTGATTGTCCTCTGCAATATCTCATAGTCTTAGTCCTGTTTTTTGAAAAACAGAGCTGATGGTTGTTACAAACAAACGTGGATGTTTCAGTAACCCATGCCCTGGCCTGGTCCACACACATGCTCGCCTTCCTTCAGCTCATCTCACCCACCACCCTGTCTTTCTCCCTGGTCAGATGACACCTACGACAGATTCTCAAGCGTACATATCCCAGTGCTAGTGGTGAGTTTCACATTCTTGTAATTTTTATGTATTTTCAAAACCTAAAAACCATTATTTCACACAAGGACATGATGATTTTATTGCCAGCCCCCAGGGAATGGCCAGGAAGAGACTGTGGACGGGAGCAGAAATTGCCTCTCACACCAGTGGGGCTGCAGGAGCGCGACCACCTCCAAGGGGCACGGCCAGGCTGGAGGGAAGGCTTGTCTGCTGGAATGCATCTCATCGCCCTGGGCACCGCAGCTGCTGGCAGCCCTTGGAGAGCAGGCGTTGGGCAGTCTCCCCCTGCAGAGGCCGATGTTTGCTGCATCCTCAGGGCAGCACTTCCTGGGGCTGCCACTGATTTCTCCCTACACCCTCCTGGAAAGCACAGAGAAGCACTGCAGAGGGTGGAAGTTCTTCATCCCAGGGCCCCAGGGCCGGCTGGCCAGCAGGAAGAGCCGGTCCTCACAGAGCGTGCGTGACCATCCCCAAGCTGCAGAGCCGGCCCTGCCTTCCAGAGGACAGAGGCCAGTGCCCAGCAGTGTGTGAACCCGGGTGGACACAGCCTGGTGGATGGACATCCCCTGAGCGCTCGTCTGGACTTGCATGGGGACAAAAACATCGTGACGTTTATGAAAGCTAAGGCAATATACACGTGAAATTTCCCCCAAAGGAAATTAAAATCTAATTTCAGACTTTGATAGCCAATGGCTGTCTAAGAAAGCAAAAGGCACAACAAATTAAGCTGAAATAATCAACGGCTGCCTGAAATTATTGATTTGAATCTCACAGAACACATAATTGTCTCAATTGAATAAAGTCACAATCCAAAACAATCCAGTTTTAATAACAAGGCATTTTAAATGAGTCACAATTATAAAGGCCCAGCTGCGGCTGGATTCGCCCTTCGATGAGAACGTAATCTGTCTCCAGCAAAGAGCAATTCAGTTTATCCTTTCCTGGTGCAACAGAAATAATAGGGATTTTAACAGGACGGATCTGTAGTAACTCTTACAGACGGCAGCGCATCTTCGGAATCATTGTGGTTTAACAGCTGTAGCCACTGGTTTGTGGCTCTGATTTTTTTCCCACTAACTTGAGGAGTATAAAATTGGGACTTTTACATCCAGCATCCAGCTTTCCTGTGTCTGGTCGATCAGGCCTCGTGTGAAGCCACAGATTGTCACGTGTGCTCTGGAAGAGATCTCATTTCAGAGGACGGCTGGAAATGGCCAATGTTTTGTGTTCAGACAGATTTGGAAGGGACTGAGTCTCCATCAGTGACTTAACATCTGTCTCACGGACCTTGCACAAATTACCTAATTTTGTGAAACGATTTGCTTAGTTGAAAGAAAAAGAAGTGAAAATGATGTCTCCAAAACAGCAGCACACACCGTTCTGAGCACATGCACCCAACACTCATTTATTCTCTTCTTGCAAATTAATCTATGACTCTCTCACTGCCTGGTGGAGGCCGTGCTCATTTCTTGTTTATGAGACAAAGTAGACAAATGGGAAAACTAAGATTCTGGCTGTCAAGCAACAGCCCCCAAATCCCAGAAGACTAGGGCTGACAGTTCTAATTTAGGGCTTGCAGCGTTGCCCGAATGACAAAATTTAGGAGCCATCAAGCCAGGAGCCTTAGGAAATGTTATTGCAATAGCTTTCAATTTGGAAAATCATGGGAGGGAAGGCAGGCCTCATTCATCTCATGGAAGCAACAGGCTCGAGCTGAAACTGGAACATCTCTTGCCAGAACGTGCAAGTCTGGTTCCCAGAGGACAGGTCGGAGGAGCACCGCTGTTACGAACTGAGTGTTTGTGTCCCACCCCCAAAGTCATACGTCTAAATCCTACCCATCAGAGTGCCCTGGGAGGTGGGGCCTCTGGGAGGAGATTAGGCCATGAGGGTGGAGCCCACCTGAACAGGATCAGGGCCCTTGTAAGAAGAGCCGCCAGGAGAGATCTTGCTTTCTCTCCCTCCCTGTTCTCCGCCACGTGAGGCTACACCCAGATGACAGCTTTCTGCAGGCCAGCAAGAGCTCTGACCAACCCTGGGTCTGCTGACGCCTTGACCCTGGACTTCCCAGCCTCCAGAACTGTAAGAAAGAAGTGTCTGCTGTTTAAGCCCCCAGGCTCTGACGTGTGAGTCACAGCAGCCGAGCTGACAACTATTCTCAGGAGGAAGTCACTCCCCGTGGATTTGCACTCCTGATGGGCAGGGGACCTGTGACAGCCCCGGGCTGACGAGGCCACTCTGACCTGCTGCCACTGCGTACTGTTTAATTAGAATCACTACATTCGAAAACTTGGAGTGTTTCTACATGTTGGTGGGGTTAGAACCCATCTGTCTGTCTGGGATCTCAAAGAAGCACCCCCCCACTGTGAGCCCAGCCCCCTCCACGTCTGAAACTGCTGCTCTGGGAGGTGCCGGAGGTGAAGAAGGGAAGGGCCTGGCGCTCGGTGACAGGGCCCCGTACGCCTCCTGCCAGGCGGCAGGCCCTCTGAAATAGCCCTTGAATCGTCAGGGCTGAGGCCTCCAGGAGCACTGATTCTTCGGGAAAGGCGCATTGTCACGATGTGCTGAACGCCCCGTATCGTCACTCTGCTTCATTCTCTGCTGAGGTGCACGCACTTCGTAGCGTCACAGAAACTGCTTTCCTGTGGTCCCGGTGGAATGACGGCTCTTGTGTAATTTTTGTATTACAAAAAGGTACTTTCACATCTAGTAAGTCATGAACCACAAACGTTATAAAATGCACCCCAAGCTGACAGGTGGGATGGTATTTTACAGGTTTTTCCTCAGAGAATCATTCCTCACCATGACGTCATAGTTACAAAATTGCTTTTCCAAACATTTAAATGCAGACGCATTTTGCTTACCGTAGTTGGAAAGCCGTTGCTCCCTTCCTGGGTCCGCTTGATCCCCGGGCGTGTCTCTGGGCTCCGTTTCCGGCTCCCAGGCACCCGTCCCCACGTGGGAGCAGCGGGAGCTGCTGTCGCAGACGAAGGAAGGGAGGGGCTCAGAGCCACTGGACCGCAGCTCCGTCCCTGAGTCAGAGTGGACTGTCAGCCTCAGTGGACCAGGACCCTGTGCTCGCTCCTTGTCACCTG